>NC_088221.1:45118008-45791758 GCF_036934945.1 Oncorhynchus masou masou | reverse complement strand
TTTAATACTAAGGCATGATTTTATTTTTTTATAAAAAAAACGCCTTGGATCTTAGCTTCTTAGGATAACATATCATTAGGATAACTTGTCATCAATCCAGGCACCCAGGTACTTCTATTGAGAAACAAGCTCCATTTATAGCGCACATATGCAGGTCAACATTTCGTGACTTAGAGAACAGCATGAGCTTGTTTTTACTTCTATTTAACACAAATTTAAGATCTGTAAGTAATTTCTGAATTGATTTCAAAGTCATGTTGAAGTTCACGAATGGCCTGCTGCGCGGGACAGGAATACAAAATTGTCATCTGCTTGTCATTAATATACAAAGTGCACAACAAAGACCATGTGGTCTTCCACACAGTCTTGAAGACCACATGGCCAGACTAGTTTTCTCCCCTTTCAATGCCATAAGGTCTGAAATGGACACCATTGTCAACATACTGTACAAACAATTATCTAGGCTAAGTAAAACAACCACTTTTTGATCTACTGTTCTGCTGACTAGCTAAAGTGTATTCAGCCTAGCTAAGACAGCGACATGGAACGTAAGAGGTTAATGGATTGGACACAGACCTACTGTGCAGACAATTATCGAGACTAAATAAAACAATGTTTAAAAAAATAATGTATTTACTGCGCTGCTAATTAGCTAGCTAAAGTATAGTCAGTTGCTAGCTAAGACAGAAAGGGGACAAGAATTTCACAAATTGGACACAGGTCTCAGTGTCAGCTAAAGATGACATGCAGAAATTTGTCATCTTGCTAAGGTCTTTGTTGCTAATTAGCATTAATACTTTTTTTGGAGTAAATTGAGGCAAATTTATTGATACAACTCACCTGGTCTGAGAATGACACGGTTATCAAAATGTCGTGTCAGGTTAAGCCTACGTGAAACAGACCTTTTTATATGAAGTAGTTCTAAAAATCTAAGATGCAAAAATGAATGGCGAATAAAATTGTAGGAACCGTTACTGGGTTTTCCCGCTATTTCATACCACCAACTAACCCTACACCTACAGTCAAAAGTTTGGACACACCTACTCATTCAAAGGTTTTTCTTTTGTTGGTTCCCAGATATGCTGAGCACTTGTTGGCTGCTTGTCCTTCACTCTGCGGTCCAACTCATCCCAAACCATCTCAGTTGGGTTAAAGTTATGTGATTTTTGTGGAGGCCAGGTCATCTGATGCAGCACTCCATCACTCTCCTCCTGGTCAAATAGCCTTTACACAGCCTGGGGGTGTGTTTTGGGTCATTGTCCTGTTGAAAAACAAATGATCGTCCGACAAAGCGCAAACCAGATGGGATGGCGTATCGCTGTAGAATGCTGTGATAGCCATGCTGGTTAAGTGTGCCTTGAATTCTGAATTAATCAGTGTCACCAGCAAAGCACACCATCACACCTCTTCCATGCCCCTGTATATTTATTTTTTATTTAACCTTTTATTTAACTAGGCAAGTCAGTTCAGAACAAATTCTTATTTACAATGGTGGCCTCCTTACTGTTTTGTTGCTCTTTAATCTTTTTTTTAACATTTTCAGTTTATTTGAGTAAATACTTAAAACCTCTCTGGGATAGGCGGGACGCAAATGTCCGACCTGGCCAACTGCCAGGGGAAATGCAGAGCACCAAATACAATACTATAAAATTCAAGCTTTCATTAAATCACACATCTACGATACCAAATTAAAGCCACACTCGTTGTGAATCCAGCCAACATGTCAGATTTCAAAAAGGCTTTTCAGCGAAAGCATAAAATAGCTATTATCTGATGATAGCACAACAGTAAACAAAGAGAGAATAGCATATTTCAACCCTGCAGGCACCACACAAAATGCAGAAATAAAATATAAATCATGCCTTTGACGTGCTTCTTTTGTTGGCACTCCAATATGTCCCATAAACATCACAAATGGTCCTTTTGTTCAATTAATTAAACAGCTTCCAATTTGCACAATGTCACTGCAAAATATCTCAAGTTACCTGTAAACTTTGCAAAAACATTTCAAACTTCTTTTGTAATACAACTTTAGGTATTTTTAAATGTTAATAATCAATCAAATTGAAGACAGGTCTATCTGTTTTCAATACAGGAGGATCACAAACTAACGCTACTTTTCTAGTCCTGCGCAACTCTCAAACAGTACACATAATGTTACCCTGATCCAAGATGGCTGTACTTCTTCATTGCACAAAGGAATAACATCAACCAAATTCCAAGGACTGGTGACATCCAGTGGAAGCGGTAGGAACTGCAGACAAGTGCCTTAGAAATCTAGTTTCCCAATGAAAATTCATTGAATATACAGTGACGTCAAAAAAAAAAATCTGAATGTTTAGTCCTCGAGATTTTGCCTGCTATATAAGTTCTGTTATACTCAGACATGATTCAAACAGTTTTAGAAACTTCAGTGTTTTCTATCCAAATCTACTAATAATATGCATGTCTTATATTCTTGGCAAGAGTAGCAGGAAGTTGAAATTGGGCACGCTATTTATCCAAAGTGAAAATGCTGCCCCCTATCCCAAAAGAGGTTTTAACACTTGTTTTTCTTAACTACAATGTTGGTTAAGGGCTGGTAAGTAACATTTCACCTGTTGTATTCAGCACATGTGACAAATAACATTTGATTACATGGTGGGAACCACACCTGCGGAGATGATCCATTCACCTACTCTGCATCTCACAAAGACACTGCGGTTGGATCCAAAAATCTCAAATTTGGACTCATCAGACCGAAGGGCAGATTTCCACCAGTCTAAAGTCCATTGCTTGTGTTTCTTGGCCAAAGCAAGTCCCTTGTTATTGGTGTCCTACAATAGTGGTTTCTTTGCAGCAATTTGACCATGAAGGCCTGATTGGGATCCCAACCAATCTGATTCCACGCTTCAAGACTGCTTCGATCACGTGGACTTGGATATGTTCCGCATTGCTTCCGACAACAACATTGACGAATACGCTGATTCGGTGAGCGAGTTCATTAGAAAGTGCATCGTTGTTGTTCCCATAACAACGATTAAAACATTCCCAAACCAGAAACCGTGGATTGATGGCAGCATTCGTGTGAAACTGAAAGCGCAACCACTGCTTTTAACCATGGCAAGGTGACCCGGAAACATGACTGAATACAAACAGTGTTGCTATTCCCTCCACTAGGCTATCAAACAAGCTAAGCGTCAGTATAGAGACAAAGTAGAATCTCAATTCAACGGCTCAGACACGAGGTATGTGGCAGGGTCTACAGTTAATCACGGATTACAAAAAGAAAACCACGTCACGGACCAGGATGTCTTGCTCCCAGGCAGACTAAATAACCTTTTTGCCCGCTTTGAGGAAAATACAGTGCCACTGACACGGTCCGCAACCAAAACCTGCGGACTCTCCTTCACTGCAGCCGACGTGAGTAAAACATTTAAACGTGTTAACCCTCGCAAGGCTGCAGGCCCAGACGGCATCCCCAGCCGCGTCCTCAGAGCATGCGCAGACCAGCTGGCTGGTGTGTTTACGGACATATTCAATCAATCTTTATCCCAGTCTGCTGTTCCCACATGCTTCAAGATATCCACCATTGTCCCTGTTCCCAAAAAAGCCAAGGTAACTGAGCTAAACTGAGTAGCACTCACTTCATGAAGTGCTTTGAGAGACTAGTCAAGGACCATATCACCTCCACCCTACCTGACACCCTAGACCCACTCCAATTTGCTTACCTCCCAAATAGGTCCACAGACGACACAATCTCAACCACACTGCCCTAACCCATCTGGATAAGAGGAATACCTATGTGAGAAAGCTGTTTATTGACTATAGCTCAGCATTTAAAACCATAGTACCCTCCAAACTCGTCATCAAGCTCGAGACCCCGCCCTGTGCAACTGGGTACTGGACTTTCTGACAGGCTGCCCCCAGGCGGTGAGCGTAGGTAACATCTCCACCCTGCTGATCCTGAACACTGGGGCCCCACAAGGGTGCGTTCTGAGCCCTCTCCTATACTCCCTGTTCACCCATGACTGCGTGGCCATGCACTTCTCCAACTCAATCATCAAGTTCGCGGACGACACTACAGTGGTAGGCTTGATTACCAACAACGACAAGACGGCCTACAGGGAGGAGGTAAGGGCCCTCGGAGTGTGGTGTCAGGAAAATAACCTCACACTCAATGTCAATGAAACAAAGGAGGTGATTGTGGACTTCAGGAAACAGCAGAGGGATCTCCCCCCTATCCACATCGATGGGACAGTAGTGGAGGGGGTAGTAAGAGCCTCAGGAGGCTGAAGAAATTCGGCTTGTCACAGTATATACACAATCGAGAGCATCCTGTCGGGCTGTATCACCGCCTGGTACGACAACTGCTCGGCCCACAACCGTAAGGCTCTCCAGAGGGTAGTGAGGTCTGCACAACGCATCACTGGGGGCAAACTACCTGCCCTCCAAGAAACCTACACCACCCAATGTTACAAGAAGGCCATAAAGATCATCAAGGACAACAACCACCCGAGCCACTGCCTGTTCACCCCGCTATCATCCAGAAGGCGAGGTCAGTACAGGTGCATCAAAGCAGGGACCGAGAGACTGAAAAACAGCTTCTATCAAGGCCATCGGACTGTTAAACAGCAACCACTAACATTGAGTGGCTGCTGCCAACACACTGACTCAACTCCAACCACTTTAATAATGGAAATTGATGTAAAATATATCACTAGCCACTTTAAACAATGCTACTTAATATAATGTTTACATGCCCTACATTACTCATCTCGTATATGTATATACTGTACTCTATCATCTACTGCATCTTTATGTAATACATGTATCACTAGCCACTTTAAACTATGCCACTTTGTTTACATACCCCACATTACTCATCTCATGTATATACTGTACTCGATACCATCTACTGCATCTTGCCTATGCCGTTCTGTACCATCACTCATTCATATATCTTTATGTACATATTCTTTATCCCTTTACACTTGTGTGTGTATAAGGTAGTAGTTGTGGAATTGTTAGGTTAGATTACTCGTTGGTTATTACTGCTTTGTCGGAACTAGAAGCACAAGCATGTCGCTACACTCTCATTAATATCTGCTAACCATGTGTATGTGACATAAAATTTGATTAGATATTTTTTGTTGCGCACTGGTCTAAAGCATCACTACAGACCCGGGTTCGATCCGGAGGCTGTAATTGAAAGACCCATAGGGCGACGCACAATTGGCCCAGTGTTGTCTGGGTTAACTAACTTTCCTAGTTAAATTTAAGGTACACTTTTTATTTTTATTTTTATAATACAAAAAATACATCAGGACACCCTCAGTTCAACCTTCCCCTTAACAAGTCTACCTTGCACTGGTCAGTAATCCTGCATAAAAAGATTTTGTCTAGCCTATTATTAAACAAATTCTACTAATCACCTTTTGAGTGTGGACTGTATTATTATGCATACTAGATGGACTGGTTACCTTTATTCTATGCTTCAAAAGTTCTATTCATGAGTCTAGGAGAAAACGTGTAGGCCGAGACGATGCTGTTGGTTCATTGATTGTGCAGGGTGGCTATGCCTACAATTATAGTGGATTTGACTTTGAATAGACTCGTAATATGGAATATACTTTTTCATAGGCTGACACATTACCTTTTGCTACAGAATATCTCACCACCATACATTTCCATATTTTCCTCTCTCTCCTTCATTCCTTTCCCCAGTGCACAGAGAGAGGTGCTGGCAACAGTTTAATTAAATATTTTTTGTTGTGAAAACATGTTACTATCAATGTTCTCGCACAGAGTTCACTAGCTTTCCCAAATTATGCACTGGGTAAATTCAGAAACGGGCTTGCAGAGCCCATGGTATATCAACTCTTATCTTCACATTACCAAGACCTTATCAGCTCTCAAAAACCTAAAATGAACACTGGGGGTCAGTCTGATGAACCAAACTACCCATTAATCCCCTCCATGTAGTCTTAATTCTCCACACAGACACACAATCAATACGATATCTATTGTATACTGAGTATGTCATGTAGAATTCTAGGTAATATGATTGAACAGTAATGTGGATTTCACATATGCCCTTTTTGGCTTCGAACCTCACCTGCTGTCACGTATAGGCAGGTGCGGAAGGAGACTTTTTAATAACAATGATGAAAGGCAAATGAACAAAACAGGAGAAGCGTACTGAACATGAAAACAAACAGTGCCTGGCGATTGCGGGCTAAATAAAGGAAAGCTAATCAAGGTGATGAAGCCCAGGCGTGTGTAATGATGGTTGCCAGGACCGGTGGTTAGTAGACCCAGCAATGTTGAAGGCTGGAGCGGGAGTAGGTGTGACCTGCACACTGTTTTTATATATGTACTGTTTTGTCTTCCACTGCATGCTCCTCAAATAGTGGCCTCCTGTCACTATTCAAGTGCAAATGGATGAGATGTCTTTATTCCTCTGCCCCTATTTCTGACCGATGGGTCATTCTAAATCTAAACTAATTTGACATATTAGACTGAGGCAAGCAACACGGCTCAAGCTTTTTTTCCCTTTTTTCCCCTACTTTCTCAAATCCTCAATAACCTTCAGTTGCATCATGCAGCCCATAGGTTTTGATTTCTAAGACATTCTAACTGAAGTTGCCAAATAACTCTTAAGTCTAGCATATAGGACCTGTTTCAAAGTATCCCTTTTACGCTCAACATAGCCAATTGCTCCGGAATGGGAAAAATATCCTTTCTATTGTATTCAGCTAAGTTCAATTACATTCTTCTTACTATAAAATAATGCCACGGGACTTATAAGCATATCTTATCATATCTTGTCTTAGAGCCTGTGGCATGGCGCACAGACAGATGACATACAGTAGGTCAACTCCTATTCTGTTCTTTCTTTATTGTGAGGGTGTATATTAAATTGATTTATTCAACTTTTTTTAAGTAGATGTTCCAGCAGTTTGTATGGGTTTGGCCAGGTTAGGGTGTCATTGTAAAATAATAATTTATTTTATTATCTTTATATAACTAGGCAAGTCAGTTAAGAACAAATTCTTATTTTCAATGATGGCCTAGGAACAGTGGGTTAACTGCCTGTTCAGTGGCAGAACGACAGATTTGTACCATGTCAGCTCGGGGATATGAACTTTCAACCTTTCGGATACTAGTCCAACGCTCTAAACACTAGGCTACCCTTAACTGACTTGCCTATTTAAATAAAATGCATTGAGGCCTAGAGATGCTAAACGTGTTAATTAATATCAACGGTCAATTACTGTGAGACCAGCAGTCTTTGGCATGACAACCGGCTGACATAATGTCATGACAGCCACAGCCCTAACCCGGGTTCACTTTGAATGTTTATGCTGTATTGGGGCCTTATTAGGTCCCTGGAGGAAAGCATTTGTGTGTCTCCAACACCTTTAATTGGTAGAATTCCTTAGAGTTTTGGACCTCATTGTTCCTGAGCCTTGGATACAGGTAATAACAGGACCCTCTGGTGTCCGAAACTTAACCAAGTCAAAACTAACATCATTAAAGAGTTGTCCACTTACCCAGTAGAGACAATATAGTCCCAGTGACATCAGTCACCGAGCACAGATAGTTTTGCTGATGTAAGATGCTCTTTAGGAATCATGCAGACTAAAGTGGATCATATATTTGATATATTTTTTTGTCATCTAGCAAATTCTCTTACCCAGAGTGACTTACAGGAGCAATTCGGGTTCAGTGCCTTGCTCAAGAGAACATTTTTCACCTAGGCTCAGTGATTTGAACCAGTGACCTTGGTTCAAATCCCTGGCCCAACATTTTAACTGCTAGAATATCTGCTGCCCGTTTTTGAGTGTTTTTGTTTTTATTAGTCTTATATTTATATTATTTATTGTATGTTCATGTTCATAGGGCTCCCCTGCAAATGAGATCCTGGTCTCAATGGTGACTCACCCTGTTTGTGTCTGACACCTTTCATTGGTAGTGATATGTGTCATTATGACAGAGCCCTGCATGTTTTGAATATGTAAATGTGTGACTTGTGTACTAACGTTACAGTTTTCCATACGTCATGTAATATTATTGTGTTGTGTATTTGTATGCCGACGTCTCTAAATTAATTTCCATGTAAATGGACAATACAGTAGTGTTGTACTATCAAAACCCTCTGGAATCTGATGGAACAACAAACTATATGTAAAATAAAAATAAATAAAAATTGGCATATATTGGTCACGTACACAGATCTGCAGGTTTTATGGCAGGTGCAGCAAAATGCTTGTTACATTCTACTGCACCGTTGGAGCTGTTTTTATTTATTGTATTTATTTGACCTTTTATTTAACTAGGCAAGTCAGTTAAGAACAAATTCTTATTTTCAATGACGGCCTAGGAACAGTGGGTTAACTGCCTGTTCAGGGGCAGGATGACAGATTTGTACCTTGTCAGCTCGGGGGTTTGAACTTGCAACCTTCTGGTTACTAGTCGAATGCGCTAACCACTAGGTTACCCTGCCGCCCCGGACATTCAATACAACTACACAATTAATCAAACAAGAAATCAATATATAACCAAGTAGATACAGTGGGGAAAAAGTATTTAGTCAGCCACCAATTGTGCAAGTTCTCCAACTTAAAAAGATGAGAGGCCTGTAATTTTCATCATAGGTACACTTCAACTATGACAGACAAAATGAAGAAAAAAAATCCAGAAAATCACATTGTAGTATTTTTTTATGAATTTATTTGCAAATTATGGTGGAAAACTTTTGTTATTGACCAAATACTTATTTATCTCAATACTTTGTTATATACCCTTTGTTGGCAATGAGGTCAAACGTTTTCTGTAAGTCTTCACAAGGTTTTCACACACTGTTGCTGGTATTTTGGCCCATTCCTCCATGCAGATCTCCTCTTGAGCAGTGACGTTTTGGGGCTGTTGTTGGGCAACACGGACTTTCAACTCCCTCCAAAGATTTTCTATGGGTTGAGATCTGGAGACTGGCTAGGCCACTCCAGGACCTTGAAATGTTTCTTACGAAGCCACTCCTTCATTGCCCGGGCGGTGTGTTTGGGATCATTGTCATGCTGAAAGACCCAGCCACGTTTCATCTTCAATGCCCTTGCTGATGGTAGGCTTTGTTACTTTGGTCCCAGCTCTCTGCAGGTCATTCACTAGGTCCCCCTGTGTGGTTCTGGGATTTTTGCTCACTTGTGATCATTTTGACCCCACGGGGTGAGATTATCAGTGGTCTTGTATGTCTTCCATCTCCTAATAATTGCTCCCACCGTTGATTTCTTCAAACCAAGCTGCTTAACTATTGCAGATTCAGTCTTCCCAGCCTGGTGCAGGTTGACAATTTTGTTTCTGGTGTCCTTTGACAGCTCTTTGGTCTTGGCCATAGTGCAGTTTCGAGTGTGACTGTTTGAGGTTGTGGACAGGTGTCTTTTATACTGATAACAAGTTAAAACAGGTGCCATTAATACAGGTAACGAGTGGAGGACAGAGGACCTCTTAAAGAAGAAGTTACAGGTCTGTGAGAGCCAGAAATCTTGCTTGTTTGTAGGTCATCAAATACTTATTTTCCACCATAATTTGCAAATTAATTCATAAATAAATCCTGGTGTGTGATTTTCTGGATTTTTTTTTTTTTGCCTAATTTTGTTTGTCATAGTTGAAGTGAACCTATGATGAAAATTACAGGCCTCATCTTTTTAAGTGGGAGAACTTGCACAATTGGTGGCTGACGAAATACTTTTTTGCCCCACTGTATATTAGTGAGAATATCAATAGGTGGTGTGTGTATAGGCAGAATGTATGTACAGTGGGGGTCCTAGATGATTGACAGCCTTGATAAAGTTGAGAAATAATTAATGTATAAAATAAATAATTAGAACATTTGTTAAATATTATTTTATACTAATGCAAATTTCTCAAAGGTAAGGGTAAAAATGATTGAGACTTTGTAAATATTCTTACAATAAAGTAGTCAAAAGGTTAGTATTTAGTACCATATTGCTAGCACGCAATGACTAAATCAAGCTTGTGACTCTACAAACTTTTTGGATGCATTTGCAGTTTGTTTTGGTGGTGGTTCAGATTATTTTGTGCCCAATAGAAATGATGGTAAATAATGTACTGTTATTTTGGAGTGTCGCTTTTGGTAAATAAGAATATAATATGTTTCTACATTTACTGTGGATTATAGACTGGATGTTTTCGAGCCCTGAATGCTAATTGGCTGAAAGCCGTGGTACAGTGTCTTGTAAAAGTATTCATCCCCCTTGGCGTTGTTCCTATTTTGTTGCATTACAACATGTAATTAAAAAATTTATTTGGTAAAAAAAATAAAAATATGGAAGTGGTGAGTGCATATATTCACCCCTCTGCTATGAAGCCCCTAAACAAGATATGGTGCAATCAATTACCTTCAGAAGTCACATAATTAGTTAGATTGCACACAGGTGGATTTTATTGAAGTGTCACATGATCTCAGTATATTTTCACCTGTTCTGAAAGGCCCCAGAGTCTGCAACACCACTAAGGAAGGGTCACCACCAAGGAAGCGGCACCATGAAGATCAGGTCAGGGACAAAGTTGTGGAGAACAGATCAGGGTTGGGTTATAAAAAGAAAATATCAGAACTTAACATCCCATGGAGCACCATTTAAATCCACTATTAAAAAATTGAAAGAATATGGCACCACAGCAAACCGCCCACCAAAACTCACGGACCAGGCAAGGAGGGCATTAATCAAATCAAACTCACGGACCAGGCAAGGAGGGCATAAATCAAATCAAACTCAAGGACCAGGCAAGGCTGGCATTAATCAAATCAAATTTTATTTGTCACATACACATGGTTAGCAGATGTTAATGCGAGTGTAGCGAAATGCTTGTGCTTCCAGTTACGACAATGCAGTAATAACCAACAAGTAATCTAACTAACAATTCCAAAACTAATTTCTTATACACAGTGTAAGGGGATGAAGAATATGTACATAAAGATATGAATGAGTGATGGTGCAGAGCAGCATAGGCAAGATACAGTAGATGGTATCGAGTACAGTATATACATATGAGATAAGTATGTAAACAAAGTGGCATAGTTAAAGTGGCTAGTGATGCATGTATTACATAAAGATGCAGTAGATGATAGAGTACAGTATATACCCTACATTATTCATCTCATATGTATACGTATGTAAACATTATTAGGCAGCATTGTTTAGAGTGGCTAGTGATATATTTTACATCCTTTCCCATCAATTTCCATTATTGAAATGGCTGGAGTTGAGTCAGTGTGTTGGCAGCAGCAACTCAATGTTAGTGGTTGCTGTTTAACAGTCTGATGGCCTTGAGATAGAAGCTGTTTTTCAGTCTCTCGGTCCCAGCTTTGATGCACCTGTACTGACCTCGCCTTCTGGATGATAGCGGGGTGAACAGGCAGTGGCTCGGGTGGATGTTGTCCTTGATGATCTTTGTGGCCTTCCTGTAACATTGGGTGGTGTAGGTGTCCTGGAGGGCAGGTAGTTTGCCCCAGTTGATACGTTGTGCAGACCTCACTACCCTCTGGAGAGCCTTACGGTTGTGGGCGGAGCAGTTGCCGTACCAGGCTGTGATACAGCCCGCCAGGATGCTCTCTATTGTGCATCTGTAGAAGTTTGTGTGCTTTTGGTGACAAGCCAAATTTCTTCAGCCTCCTGAGGTTGAAGAGGTGCTGCTGCACCTTCTTCACGATGCTGTCTGTGTGAGTGGACCAATTCAGTTTGTCTGTGATGTGTATGCCGAGGAACTTAACTTACTACCCTCTCCACTACTGTTCCATCGATGTGGATAGGGGGGTGTTCCCTCTGCTGTTTCCTGAAGTCCACAATCATCTCCTTAGTTTTGTTGACGTTGAGTGTGAGGTTATTGTCCTGACACCACACTCCGAGGGCCCTCACCTCCTCCCTGTAGGCCGTCTCGTCGTTGTTGGTAATCAAGCCTACCACTGTTGTGTCGTCCGCAAACTTGATGATTGAGTTGGAGGCGTGCGTTGCCGCGCAGTCGTGGGTGAACAGGGAGTACAGGAGAGGGCTCAGAACGCACCCTTGTGGGGCCCCAGTGTTGAGGATCAGCGGGGTGGAGATGTTGTTGCCTACCCTCACCACCTGGGGGCGGCCCGTCAGGAAGTCCAGTACCCAGTTGCACAGGGCGGGGTTGAGACCCAGGGTCTCGAGCTTGGAGGGTACTATGGTGTTAAATGCCGAGCTGTAGATGAACAGCATTCTCACATAGGTATTTCTCTTGTCCAGATGGGTAGTGCAGTGTGGTTGAGATTGCGTCGTCTGTGGACCTATTTGGGCGGTAAGCAAATTGGAGTGGGTCTAGGGTGTCAGGTAGGGTGGAGGTGATATGGTCCTTGACTAGTCTCTCAAAGCACTTCATGATGACGGAAGTGAGTGCTACGGGGCGGTAGTCGTTTAGCTCAGTTACCTTAGCTTTCTTGGGAACAGGAACAATGGTGGCCCTCTTGAAGCATGTGGGAACAGCAGACTGGTATTGGGATTGATTGAATATGTCCGTAAACACACCAGCCAGCTGGTCTGCGCATGCTCTGAGGGCGCGGCTGGGGATGCCGTCTGGGCCTGCAGCCTTGCGAGGGTTAACACGTTTAAATGTTTTACTCACCTCGGCTGCAGTGAAGGAGAGGCCGCATGTTTCCGTTGCAGGCCGTGTCAGTGGCACTGTATTGTCCTCAAAGCGGGCAAAAAAGTTATTTAGTCTGCCTGGGAGCAAGACATCCTGGTCCGTGACTGAGCTGGATTTATTCTTATAGTCCATGATTGACTGTAGACCCTGCCACATACCTCTTGTGTCTGAGCCGTTGAATTGAGATTCTACTTTGTCTCTATACTGACGCTTAGCTTGTTTGACAGCCTTACAGAGGGAATAGCTGCACTGTTTGTATTCTGTTATATTACCAGTCACCTTGCCCTGATTAAAAGCAGTGGTTCGCGCTTTCAGTTTCACGCGAATGCTGCCATCAATCCACGGTTTCTGGTTAGGGAATGTTTTAATCGTTGCTATGTGAACGACATCTTCAACGCACGTTCTAATGATCTCGCACACCGAATCAGTGTATTCGTCAATGTTGTTGCCTGATGCAATACGAAACATGTCCCAGTCCACGTGATGGAAGCAGTCTTGGAGTGTGGAATCAGATTGGTCGGATCAGCGTTGGACAGACCTCAGCGTGGGAGCTTCTTGTTTCAGTTTCTGTCTGTAGGCAGGGATCAGCAAAATGGAGTCGTGGTCAGCTTTTCCGAAAGGGGGGCGGGGCAGGGCCTTATATGCGTCGCGGAAGTTAGAATAAAAGTGATCCAAGGTTTTGCCAGCCCTGGTTGCGCAATCGATATGCTGATACATTTTAGGGAGTCTTGTTTTCAGATTAGCCTTGTTAAAATCCCCAGCTACAATGAATGCAGCCTCAGGATGTATGGATTCCAGTTTGCAAAGAGTCAAATAAAGTTTGTTCAGAGCCATCGATGTGTCTGCTTGGGGGGGAATATATACGGCTGTGATTATAATCGAAGAGAATTCCCTTGGTAGATAATGCAGTCTGCATTTGATTGTGAGGAATTCTAAATCAGGTGAACAGAAGGATTTGAGTTCCTGTATGTTTCTGTGATCACACCACGTCTTGTTAACCATAAGGCATACGCCCCGCCCCTCTTCTTACCAGAAATGTGTTTGTTTCTGTCGGCGCGATGCGTGGAGAATCCCGCTGGCTGCACCGCCACCGAGAGCGTCTCTCCAGTGAGCCATGTTTCCGTGAAGCAAAGAACGTTAGTCTCTGATGTCCCTCTGGAATGCTACCCTTGCTCGGATTTCATCAACCTTGTTGTCAAGAGACTGGACATTGGCGAGAAGAATGCTAGGAAGTGGGGCACGATGTGCCCGTCTACGTAGTCTGACCAGAAGACCGCCTCGTTTCCCTCTTTTACAAAGTCGTTTTTTTGGGTCGCCGGCTGGGATCCATTCCGTTGTCCTGGTTGAAAGGCAGAACACAGGATCCGCTTCGCGATAGTCATATTCTTGGTCGTACTGATGGTGAGTTGACGCTGATCTTATATTCAGTAGTTCTTCTCGACTGTATGTAATGAAACCTAAGATGACCCGGGGTACTAATGTAAGAAATAACACGTAAAAAAAAAAACTGCATAGTTTCCTAGGAATGCGAAGCGAGGCAGCCATCTCTGTCGGCGCCGGAAGTCAGAGAGGCAACAAATAGACCAAAGATAACCCTGAAGGAGCTGCACATCTCCACAGCGGAGATTGGAGTATCTGTCCATGCATACCTCTATGAACGCGGCCTTACTTTTTTTTTGCCATTTATCAATTTTCGAGTTAACGGAATGAGTAGCAGCTACGTTTGGCTACATACGGACCAGTAGTGGAATTCCCGTGAGAGAGTAACGTGATTGGATGTTAATTATTTGACGAGGCTACCTGTATTTGACTTTGTGTTGTTATTTCGCTGAACACTCGATGGTTGAATTTTTATTTTTGGCAGTGAAACTCGGCTACTTAGGCGATTTAAAAAATAAATAAATAATCACCCAAATATATAGCCCCATTGGAAAATCTACTGTCTGTTTAAAAATGTGAATCACAGTTTTATTTGGCGTACCCACGACGGCATTGCGCGCAACCCAAGCAAGAGCATATCGATGGTAAAACCATAATTACACAACACAGAGGATGTTAAAATAAATGTATTTAATATTTTATTCTAAAACAGCCACACTGTTGTAATAGTGTGTGTGTGTAACTTCAGACACACTCTCTTCTGAGTAAAATACCGTTTTTCATCTGAGAATGCTAACATTCACGTTTGCAGTGACAGGTCTACCAAAACCAAAGTGTGGATTGCAGTCACTCATTTGAGAAGTTCCTAGACTGCTTACAGGGCAATGGAACCAATATCTAAATACACTTGCTGAACATTTACAGTTAAAGGATTAGTACCTTTTAAAATCACAGTAAGAGTGCAGCCAAACAAAGCAAAGTTTGAAAATAGTCCGTGATTAAAAGACTGTAGCACAGGAAATATTTAAAGGTTAGGATATACATGTACACTGCTCAAAAAAATAAAGGGAACACTTAAACAACACAATGTAACTCCAAGTCAATCACACTTCTGTGAAATCAAACTGTCCACTTAGGAAGCAACACTGATTGACAAATTTCACATGCTGTTGTGCAAATGGAATAGACATCAGGTGGAAATTATAGGCAATTAGCAAGACACCCCCAATAAAGGAGTGGTTCTGCAGGTGGGGACCAAAGACCACTTCTCAGTTCCTATGCTTCCTGGCTGATGATTTGGTCACTTTTGAATGCTGGCGGAGTTTTCCGTGGAGAACGGTCTGCTGCCTGCAACATCCTCCAGCATGACCGGTTTGGCAGTGGGTCAGTCATGGTTTGGGGTGGCATTTCTTTGTGGGGCCGCACAGCCCTCCACGTGCTCGCCAGAGGTAGCCTGACTGCCATTAGGTACCGAGACGAGATCCTCACACCCCTTGTGAGACCATATGCTGGTGCCGTTGACCCTGGGTTCCTCCTAATGCTAGACCTCATGTGGCTGGAGTGTGTCAGCAGTTCCTGCAAGAGGAAGGCATTGATGCTATCGACTGGCCCGTCCGTTCCCCAGACATGAATCCAATTGAGCACATCTGGGACATCGTGTCTCGCTCCATCCACCAACGCCACGTTGCACCACAGACTGTCCAGGAGTTGGGGGATGCTTTAGTCCAGGTCTGGGAGGAGATCCCTCAGGAGACCATCCGTCACCTCATCAGGAGCATGCCCAGGCGTTGTAGGGAGGTCATACAGGCATGTGGAGGCCACACACACTACTGAGCCTCATTTTGACTTGTTTTAAGGACATTACATCAAAGTTGGATCAGCCTGTACTGTGGTTTTCCACTTTAATTTTGAGTGTGACTCCAAATCCAGAACTCCATGGATTGATAAATTTGATTTCCATTGATAATTTTTGTGTGATTTTGTTGTCAGCACATTCAACTATGTAAAGAAAAAAGTATTTAATAAGAATATTTAATTCATTCAGATCTAGGATGTGTTATTTTAGTGTTCCCTTTAATTTTTTGAGCAGTGTATAATTTCTACCTAAAAATACCTCTACATTTCAATCACAGATCAGTAGTAATGAAGGAATAAAATCCACTAGATAAAAACTGTACAGTCCGACCAGCGCTTGTGTGTAGGCTACATCTCCCTGTTTTATAATTAGTTTGTGAGGTTGACAACTTTAGCTAAATATTTGCAATACAACACTTCCTCACATCTTTGCAATAGTTCTTAAACAACAGTATTTGTGAAATGACTGTTAGATATATTTCCTTAAACATCCTTTGTGTGCTTATTCTTTAACCATTGATATGCTCATGGTCATTTTGAAACCTTCATCGTCTACCAACGGCATGTCCAAATTATTGTGAGAAATTACCCTGGTCACTCAAAACATTTTATTAATTATTTCAAAAGTATAAATAGCTCTCACTTTAGATTAGGGACTGCAAAAATATTTGATTAGTACTAATGATTAGTAAATGGTTTAAATATACAAAACCCAATGACTCATTAATACATAATTTAAAAGTTATTTATACATGTGAGAATACTAATATTTAACAAATGTGGGAGTAATGATTAATAAATGGTGATAAAACTGTAAAGGCCTGTAAATGCTTTATTACTGAATGTTATAAAAACGTGTTTGTCTGAAGCCTGATTCACACAATCACACTGTTTACTGTTACAGTACGGTATTTAGACTTGTATTATAGGTGGTCCTTGTGCCCAGGGTCTGGGGGCTACCGCTGAAGCTGTTTTTAAAAAAACTTTATTTAACTAGGCAAGTCAGTTAAGAAAAAAATTCTTATTTTCAATGACTGCCTACGAACAGTGGGTTAACTGCCTGTTCAGGGGCAGAACGACAGATTTATACCTTGTCAGCTCGGGGATTTGACTTCGGTTACTAGTCCAACTAGTCTAACGCTCTAACCACTAGGCTACCCTGCCACCCCGTAGGGCTAACTTGATTAAATGGCTAATCGTGAATTATTAAAAAAGATTTGTCATTTTTTTCTGAAAGGTTATTTTATAAGTGCTTTTGAGATGATTGATTCAACTAAATTAAATGGAAATTACATTTAGTATTTTTGTTTAAATCAGAGAAAACAACACACCAGAAAAGGAAAACAACATTAAGGTATGATTGGGTCAGAATATAGTATGGTTGTTATGATGTCTGACAAATAGTATTTGTTCCCATGATGTAACTGAGACAGTCTCCCTCAACTTGAAGAAGTACTATTCATAATTTAATTCAGATGGACATTTCTAAACGTCTATGGAGTGCTCATATAGAATGGCACTATTAATTTTGACTGCATTTGCTATAGTGCATACCCCATACTGCTCTACAAAGGCAAAACACAGTAACTATGTAATTTATTTTACTGCAAAATCTGACTTCAAAGTCTTTTTCTGTCAAGACAGACACAAAATTCTGATACTGCATTATATATTCTGATCAACTGGCTTGTTCTTGTGTCAGGAAACTAAATACCACATTAATCAGATAATATACCTGGCCATTACAACAGATCAATTTCGTAGGGCTGCAAAATGTCAACTTCAACTTCCCTACTGTCAACTTTCCTACACACTGGCCAGCTGACATGTGGTCATGTCTCCTGAGGTTGTGGATTATGGTCCAAACTGAGCACTAATCACTCAACTGTTAGTCTGCACAGTTATCCTATTTCCCATGTAAAATAGCCTTTGAATGACCAAAACATCTCCCATACTATATATTCCCATTTTTTTCCCCCATATATTTTCCCACTATATTTTTCCATTATAATTATCAGTTGAGAAAATGTACCTTTGCTCTCATCTCTAACTACCATTAAGACTGAAGGCTAGGTGGGCAGAGGAACATCCCATCCTGTTGTACATTACATCATCAATTATTTGTTTATCTAGCCATTTGTTCATTTGTGTGCTCAAGTGTGTGTTTGCATGCAGAGAGACTCCAGGGAGGGGAGTTTCTGTCATTAACTCGGGGATAAATAGAGAGGCAGAGCTCAGAGTTTGTCAGAAGGCTGAACTGACACGGTCACACACAGGACCAAGCAGGAGCAGCAGGACCTCTGCATTTTGACCCTTTATTACAAATGGAGAAACATGATGATATTCAATACTGTTTTCAAGGCAGAAACTCTTCTTGCAGAAAGGCTTTGCTATCATCATCTATCTACATAACACTGTACATCTTCTTCTCATTGATTTCAGCCATTACAGTATTTTTGAACCTACTGGTGATCATCTCCATCTCTCACTTCAAGCAGCTCCACACTCAAACCAACCTGCTCCTCCTCTCTCTGGCTGTGTCAGATCTCCTGGTGGGACTGATTGTGATACCAGTAACGACTGTAGCATTAATGGAATCATGCTGGGATTTTGGGAAATATTTCTGTGTGTTTCAGATCTACATTACTTTCTTATGTAGTTCTTTATCTCTGGGCAATTTGGTCTTGATATCTATTGACCGCTATGTTGCTGTGTGTGATCCCTTATTGTACCACTCTAAAGTAACAATAACAAGAATGATGTGTTGTATATTCATTACCTGGTGTTGTTGTATCATATACCGGGCTGCTATTGTAAACAACTTTGTAAATGTACTGGTACCCAGTAGGTGTTTGAAAGAATGTTTTATTGTTGAAGGAATAACCTGGGGAAATATAATTGACCTTTTATTTACAATGGTTGTCCCTTGCTCTATTATTATAACACTTTATATGAAAATCTTTGTGGTGGCCAGATCACAGGCCAGAAAGGTATTTTCAAAAGAGGCTGCCAGTGTGTCTGGTGTTCAAACTGTACAAGCAAATAAGTCTGAGAGAAAAGCAGCAAAAACTCTAGCTATTGTTGTTTTCAACTATTTCATTTGTTGGATTCCATTTTTATTTTCTTTCTTTTTGTATTTTTTAATTGACAGTTTATTTTCAGTTATGCTCATTGGCTTTCTACCACTTGTTAACTCTTTTATCAATCCAATAATTTATGCTTTCTTTTATCCATGGTTCAAACTGACAGCTAAACGTATTTTAACTCTGAACTTTTAAATTGTATTTTTTATTTTTTTTTATTCTTTATTTAACTAGTCGTTTAAGAACAAATTCTTATTTACAATGTCGGCCTAACTTAACTTAAGGCATAAATAGTTTTTATTCCTACGTTTGACAAACGTGTTTTATATAGTTTTGTAATACAATTGTTGCAATTGCTTCTTTCATGTAACAATACACTGACATTACTTATCTCAGTATTGTCATCATACGCGTGTGGTGGTGATACAGCATTATTTGTCTGGATTGGTTTGGAATGACTTGGAGAAGGTATAATAAAGCATGAGCTTGTTTTATAAAATACATTGTAGTCATTTTGGGTTGTATATTCCAAATACCAAAGGCTGTTGTTCCATGTTATTTAATAATAAATAGTATGTAAGTATTCTTAAAGTACATTTTGATTAAGTCATTCTGTATATTGTCTAACATCACCCTCTAGTGGCTCAATTGGAACACAATGCCTTCAAGTGCAGTAAAATTTAAATGTACAATATGCATGATATCAGATAACGTCCAAGTCTATGTAAGTAGTTGAGGGTAAAATGCAAGAATATGCAGTTGTAAATATGTGTAACACTTTATAATGTTCAGTAATAAGCCATTTGTAAGGCATTTACAGTTTTGTTCACAATTTATGATTCCACCCACATTTGTTGAATATTAATCAGCTTTGCATTCTCACATTTATAAATAACTACTATATGCAGTAATGATTAAACACAACATTGCAGGAGACCACAGTAGACACTTCAACCTCAACATACTGGTTATACCACTTCTCTCACTACAACACTGCTGCCAGGTCAGGGGTCACGCCAGAACAGCTTTCTCAGAAGCTGTTTAGTGTGAATGAATATAGTGATTGGGTAACACACTAAATAATTCATAATGGATAAGTAAATAGTTGAATTTAGTTATTACTCCATTTATTTTAGTAAGCTAGTTATTCACACGTATTAACAACTTGTATAGTCTGTAATAATGATTCATAAGATGTTTAATGAGTGAACTTATAAACCATGTACTAATCATTAGTAAAGTTGTTTTGCAGTCTCTAATCTAAAGTGAGGACTATTCACATTCTTATCTTATAAACCATTTACTAATCATTAGTAAAGTCGTTTTGCAGTCTCTAATCTAAAGGGAGGACTATTCAGACGTTCTTAATACTCTATAAATGTTTGAACAGTGACCAGTGTAATTTATCACAAGAAGATGGACATGCCATTGGTAGACATCCCAGCAGTACCTGATGTTCCTTAAGTTCTCAAAATGACCTAGAACATATCAATGGACACAACACAGAGGATGTTAAAGGAAGTATATTGAACCTTTTATTCAAAAACAGTCACACTGTTGTGGTAGTGTGCTGAAGTAGTAACATGTTTTGTCTGAAAATGCTGGCATCCCTGTTTGTTGGCAGTAACTGTCAAAACCAAATTGGATTGCAGTCACTGATTAGAGCAGTTCATAGACTGATTACAGGGTAAGGGAACCAATATCTAAATACATAACTATTATATAACTATATATATAACATAATTTAACTGAACATTACATTTAAAGGGTTACTACCTTTAATACACTACAAGTGAAGGTGTCCACATACTTATGACTTCTTCAAATTGGGGGGACTAGATACATCATTTGTTTTTGTTCCTAAACGGTAAAACGTATGTGGGAAAATACCCTCAAATAAAAGGTGACGCTCTATAATGTCGCCTCACATGAAACACTTGATCTCAAATCCAAAATGTTGGAGTAAAGAGACAGTTTTACTGTAGAGTTTTACACCCACTGGGCACATATTGGTTGAATCAACGTTGTTTCCTTTTGAATCAACATGGAGTCGACATTAAATTGACGTCTGTGCACAGTGGGCAGGGATTGTTTTCAGTATGTGAAGTGGCCATAGGATGACAGTATAATTCACAATCTGTGACTGAGAAGGATAACTTCATTATATATGAAAGACAATTATGTCTGCTCTATAAAGTCAATTTCTATCTGAACTTTCTGTGTTTGGTGAAAAGTGTGTCTCTGCCAAACTGAGAAGAGACCATCTGTCTGAATAATACCAGACTTCATTACAGGAGACTCCCTGAATATAATGGTCTTATTTTGATTGATGAAAAAATATACACAAAACATGTAAAACCAAACTTTCCTTATATTTACTCCACCTGTTAACCCTAACAGTCCTGAGGCTCCAGCAAAAAAATGGTCTGCAGGATGGCGTGGTTGGTGCCGTTCAGTCTCTCGCTCGGCGGCAATGGGCACTCTCCATGGAGGAAGTTGGCCAGGTAGCCCTGCAAAAAAAGAAAAAAAAGTTAGCCCTGCGGAGGTATTATTCAAGTTAGTCTAATTTTCAGCTCTATGTTTAGTCCACCTCCCGATTGATTGTGCCTTGGATGCTGCTTCAAGTTTCAGCAACACAAAGCTGTCATGGAAGTTACTTGAATCTGGCTTAATGTCAAGTCAATAACTTAAAAAAATAAAGCCTCGTCATGTGCAATGAAACATGTTTTGTGGCCTTCAGAGAGGCAAATATCAAAGGTGTGAGTGTGATGAAAATGATCTCAGAGCAGACAGTGGCAGCCCATGTGGTTACTGTGGCGTAGGCTAGTGCATAAGGTAAGTAGCCTTCCTAAACACCCCCCACCAGTCATTTTCGAACTGTCACTAATTGTGCTGTCAATTGAAGTTTTTATTTTATGTGTACTAGACACAATTTGTATCTGAAACTTTTGGCAGGAATTCCTGTAACTTTGATGAGATAATTATCAAGTTAATACAACATCATGATCACATTAATACAAGATAATTGTCACTTTAATTTGTGATACTGACATGATCTCATATTAACTTCTTAAATGTTTATTCCCCAATTTAGGGGACTTTCATTTTCATTTAGATTCTGTGTTTAATAGCCATATGTACACGTGTGATTGCAGAGTACAGTGAAAATCTCAGGCTCCGAGCTTGAACATGCAGGACTAAGTGAAATAAAATAATGAAAATGGTAATAAAAAAAATTCAACATTTGAAATAGCATTATAAATACTTGTCCATTGGGTTGGAGGCGGAGTAGAAACTGCTAATGTTGTAGGAGGGAATGACCATATGGGGAGCAGCATGTGAGGATCAAGTTAAATAAAAAAAAAAAAAAAATAGGATAACCATATTAAAATCTGCAACAGTGATGAATGTCATTGGGGTGGGGACAGAGTAAAAGGCAGTTGGGGGGGTGGGGGGGGGATGTCCATTGAGGGAATAGGAGGGGGGAGGAGGAGCAGGTAGCTGACTAGTGGTGGCTATTCAGCAGCCTGATATTCTAAGGGTAGAAACTATTGGACAGTCTTCCAGTTTTTGCCATGATGCTGCTGTGTTGCGTCTGAGTGTTTGAAGCAGGTAGAACAGGGCATGGGTGCTTGAGGTCCCTGATGATCTTCTTGGTCTCCCTGCGGATTTGGTGTTGTAGGTGTCCTGTAGGGCAGGCAACGTTCACCCAATGGTGCGTTCGGCTGCACGTATCACCCTCTTAAGTTTCTTGTGGTCCGCGGCAGTGGAGTTGCAGTACCGGGCTGTGATGTAGAACAGTATGCTCTCGATGGTGCTCCTGTAGAACACTGTGAGGGCCCTCGGGGACAGACCTAATATCTAAAGTATCCTGAGGTTGAAGAGGTTGCTGTTGTGCCTTCTTCCTCACGGTGTCTGTGTGGTCAGACTATTTGAGCTTCTCCGAGATGTATATACAGGGGAATTTAAAGTTATTGACCATTTCCACAGCAGCCCTGTTGATGAGGATGGGGACGTGTCCAGCCTGGTTCCTCCTGTATTTCACAATCAGGTTCTTTGTTTTGTTAACATTGAGGGAGAGGTTGTTTACCTGGCACTACGCCGTCAGAGTGCCTACCTCCTCCCTGTAGTCAAATCAAATCACATTTTATTTGTCACATACACATGGTTTGCAGATGTTAATGCGAGTGTAGCGAAATGCTTGTGCTTCTAGTTCCGACAATGCAGTAATAACCAACAAGTAATCTAACTAACAATTCCAAAACTACTGTCGTATACACAAGTGTAAGGGGATAAAGAATATGTACATAAAGATATATGAATGAGTGATGGTACAGAGCAGCATAGGCAAGATACAGTAGATGGTATCGAGTACAGTATATACATATGAGATGAGTATGTAAACAAAGTGGCATAGTTAAAGTGGCTAGTGCTACATGTATTACATAAAAATGCAGTGGATGATAGAGTACAGTATATACGTATACATATGAGATGAATAATGTAGGGTATGTAAACATTATATTAGGTAGCATTGTTTAAAGTGGCTAGTGATATATTTTACATCATTTCCCATCAATTCCCATTATTAAAGTGGCTGGAGTTGAGTCAGTGTGTTGGCAGCAGCCACTCAATATTAGTGGTGGCTGTTTAACAGTCTGATGGCCTTGAGATAGAAGCTGTTTTTCAGTCACTCGGTCTCAGCTTTGATGCACCTGTACTGACCGCACCCTTGTGGGGCCCCAGTGTTGAGGATCAGCGGGGTAGAGATGTTGTTGCCTACCCTCACCACCTGGGGGCGGCCCGTCAGGAAGTCCAGTACCCAGTTGCACAGGGCGGGGTCGAGACCCAGGGTCTCGAGCTTGATGACGAGCTTGGAGGGTACTATGGTGTTAAATGCCGAGCTGTAATAGTCTGTCTCATCAGTGTTGGTAATCAGTGCTACTGCTGTTGTGAAGTCATTGAACTTGATGATGGAGTCGGCGGTCACACAGTTGTGGGTATACAGGAAATACAGGAGGGGACTGAGGACTCAGCCTTGTGGGGCCCCTTGTGTTGAGAATCAATGTTGAAGAGGTAAGTTTGCCTTCTTTCACTGTGAGCTTTGTAATGAGCTTGTTGGGCACTATGGCCATTTTATCAAGGCATATGGTACTAATTAATTATTAAATAATACATTCACAGGTGGACAGAGACATCAATGAATGACAGGAGTGCACAAGAAAATCAGTTGGATTTTCTCTGACCACTAACGATATAAAAAATTATTACAGTATTAAGGCAGCTGAAATGTTATACATCTTATTGATTGTGAGTATATGTAGTTTATCAACAGAAAACTCAATCACTATTTTTCAACTGAAATCTACAATGTACTATTTGTCATCCTATTTACAATAGCAGTGCAAACTAGTGCAAAAAGTGCATACGAAGCATAGATAAGCAACAAATCTGAGCTTTATAACATAAGGCATTACTAGGTACTGTTCATGGCTCACTCATGAAGACATGTTTTATATGGCCATCCACTTTATATTAACATTAAATGATCTTCTAAATACTTGATGTACAGTATAATATCCTCTAGATACCTTGTCTGAGGATGCAAAAAAAATCTTGAGAAAACCTTCAGCAAACCCACCTGACCCACTTGGAGGGAGTGTTTGAGCGCATCTGGAGCCATGGATTGAAACTACAACCCCTAAAGTGTCACCTGTTCTAGAGGCAGGTCACTTACCTTGGGCATGTGGTGGGCACCCAGGGGCTCACACCGGACCCTGACAAGGTCAAAGCTGATAATGCATGGGATACGCTTAACACAGTGAGTCAGTTCCATTGCATTGTGGGGTATTATAGGTTACTTATCACATGTTCTACATGATTGCCTTACCTCTCAAAAATCTATTGGAGGACCAGGGGTCCACCTCATGGAAAACCAGTGTCCCAGTACAGTGGTCTTTGTGTTCCGGGTCAATTTGAAGGGATTGAACTGGAACTAAGGGAAGGGCTAAAATAGTGACATCCGTGATGTTCTGGGTCAGTTTGACCCAGCAAGTTGACCTTGAAGGGCTAAAATAGTGACATCCGTGATGTTCTGGGTCAGTTTGACCCAGCAAGTTGACCTTGACCTTGGTCTATGTAATTATTGAATGCTTTGTCCTTGAAACAAGCTGCTTCATGCAGAAGAATGGTGCAACTGTAAGAGTATAAATTTTACATCCGTCCCCTCGCCCCGACCTGGGCGCGAACCAGCATCGTTACCCATCGCTCCACAAAAGCCGCGGCCCTTGCAGAGCAAGGAGAACCACTACTTCCAGGTCTCAGAGCAAGTGACGTCACCGATTGAAACGCCACCACCGCTAACTAGCTAGCCATTTCACATTTGCTACACAACCATGATGATCACATTGATATAATGATGTTCCTAGGATGCTCATTCACTAAGGAACAGTGATCTGAAGTCAACATGACCTTGACCTTTGTGTTAGTAACAAATTGTATTCTGTGCAGCAAAGGTCTATCCATGCTGATCACAAGGATATATGTACAGTTGAAGTTGGAAGCTTACATACACTTAGGTTGGAGTCATTAAAGGCACAGTCAGCTTAGTGTATGGAAACTTCTGACCCACTAGAATTGTGATACAGTGAATTATAAGTGAAATAATTTGTCTGTAAATAATTGTTGGAAAATTGACTTGTGTCATGCACAAAGTAGATGTCCTAACCGACTTGCCAAAACTATAGTTTGTTAATAAGAAATTTGTGGAGTGGTTGAAAAACGAGTTGGAAAATTCCAGAAAATTATGTCATGGCTTTAGAACCTTAAACGAATTGACATCATTTGAGTCAATTGGAGGTGTATCTGTGGATGTATTTCAAGGCCAACCTTCAAACTCAGTGCCTCTTTGCCTGACATCATGGGAAAATCAAAAGAAATCAGCCAAGACTTCAGGAAAACATTGCAGACCTCCACAAGTCTGGTTCATCCTTGGGATCAATTTCCAAATGCTTAAAGGTACCACATTCATCTGTACAAACAATAGTATGCATGTACAGGAAGGAGATACATTCTGTCTCCTAGACATGAACGTACTTTGGTGCGAAAAGTGCAAATCAATCCTAAAACAACAGCAAAGGACCTTGTGAAGATGCTGGAGGTAAAAAAGTTCAAAAGTATCTATATCCAGAGTAAAACCAGACCTATATCGACATAACCTGAGAGGCCGCTCAGCAAGGAAGAAATGTCTTCTGGTCTGATGAAACAAAAATAGAACTGTTTGGCCATAATGACCATCGTTATGTTTGGAAGAAAAAGTGGGAGGCTTGCAAGCCAAAGAACACCATCCCAACCGTGAAGCACGGGGGTGGCAGCATCATGTTGTGGGTGTGCTTTGCTGCAGGAGGTTCTGGTGCACTTCACAAAATAGATGGCATCATGAGGTAGTAAAATTATGTGGATATATTGAAGCAACATCTCAAGGTCTCAGTCAGGAGGTTAAAACTTCTTCGCAAATGGGTCTTCCAAATGGACAATGACCCCAAGCATACTTCCAAAGTAATGGCATAATGGCTTAAGGACAACAAAGTCAAGGTATTGGAGTGGCCATCACAAAGCCCTGACCTAAATTCTATGGGAAATTTGTGGGCACAACTGAAAAAGCATGTGCGAGCAAGGAGGCCTACAATCCTGACTCCGTTACACCAGCTCTGTCAGGAGGAATGGGCCAAAATTCACCAAGCTTATTGTGGGAAGCTTGTGGAAGGCTACCCAAAACGTTTGACCAGAGTTAAACAATTTAAAGGCAATGCTACCAAATACTAATTGAGTGCATGTAAACTTCTGACCCACTGGGAATGTGATGAAAAAAATAAAAGCTGAAATAAATTATTCTCTCTACTATTATTCTGACATTTCACACTCTTAAAATAAAGTGGTGATCCTAACTGACCCAAGACGGAATTTTTACCAGGATTAAATGTCAGGAATTGTGAGAAACGGAGTTTAAATGTATTTGGCGTATGTTAACTTCCGACTTCAACTGCATGTTTTCCCTGTGATATTTAGAGGCAGAGGGACAGTGATCTGACATTAGGCCATAAAAGTCTTTAAAAAATATATAAAATGTCTTAAATTGTCATAATTTGATTGATTTGTGACTTTGGAACAGTCATCAAAAAGAAAGGACTAAGGCATCTTCATATAATTCATTAAAATGCCTTTATTTGTATGGCATGTTCAATGGAAACAAAGTTTAAAAACTCTGCCGTGTTTTGGCTTCATGGCCTTCGTCAGGGAGTACAAAGAAATGTCCTATTAGGGTACTATGAAATAGATGGCTCTCCTATTCTTGGCACTTTGCCCGGTCATATTCAAGATTGGAACTACCTTTCTAAGGGGTTCTAATGCTTCTAGTTTAGAGTTGCAATTTTGATAACATATTTAAAGTATTTGACTTTTTATTGTGTATAGTATTGCTTACTGGGTGTTGTCCAATGAATGCTGTAACCACTCTCTCTTCAAATCAGGGCTGATTGGAAAAAGCTGTTTAAAATCCATATCAAACATGGACAACAGCAGTCTAAACATAGCTGTTTCCACCAGATATTTTTTCTCTATTTGGAACAGTATTCAAAAATGTTGCTCTAAATTTTAACAGTTGGGTCTATCAAGGGGGGAAATCATATATAAAAGAGGACATTCTCAGTGACTGGAAAATTCATTTTGGGAGGTTAAAATCATATATTTATGATATTGATGTACATATCTCCCCCCCCACCCCCCCCCGGCTCTACGGAGATGCAAGTTTCTGAGCTTGATACCGACCGAGCGATATTACCAAAACTACAGCTACTACAAGCTGGAACTGCTGAGGTAACAGAGAAATTGAAACCTTACCTGTGGGGATCCAATTCCACTGTTTACACTGACAATAACCCGCTTGTTATTCGGTGTACAGCCAACCTCTGGGTAGTCGAGCAGCTCTGGGCCACACAGTTGGCAAACTACCAGTTCAAAATCTAGTACCATCCAGAAGCCCACAACATCAACGCCAATGTCCTCTCTAGGCTTCCAGAGAAAGGAGGCAAGGAGGCGCCCCAGACCCAGTTCATTTGAGGGCCCCCCCAAACACATGGCCTTGGAGTGTTTGGCAACATACCGACGAGACGGGGGCGCTGTTGGAAGCCAAGAATGTAGAACGCGTTTCCCTATCGCTCCTGTGTTAGTGACCAAATGTATATATTTAACCTTGCAAAATTGTATATAATTCTGTTTGGTCAGGCGTCCGAAGAGACCTCTGAACAATTCAGATCAAAAAATAGAAAATAGAAGTTTGTTATGTTGTCTACCAGGACAAAAACGGAGTCTGCAAGAGCGTCCTCTTCTGATTCACCCCTTCCACCGGATGCTGCGGCTAATGTCGGCCCCACAGGAACACTAACTGTGGAGCTGCTACAATCCGTTATGGGCACCATCATATCCGATATTTTTGGTCAAATTGACTCTCACTCTACCAATCTCAGGACTGAGATATCAACGATCAAAGACTCGCTTGAAAAATCAATCGAGAGTATACAGAATAAGCTTGACGCCCACGGAGTGGCCGTATCGGCGCTACAATCCACAGCACTCGCATTAGCCAGCTTGAGGCTAAAATTGGCTCATTAACAACTAGGGTGGCATTCCCCGACAATAGGTGGAAAGTAGAATGCAAAGAACTTCTGGGAATACTGGAGGGAGTGGAGGGCCCAAGACCGACTTCAGGAGCTGCTCGGCCTGGAGGAGAAGCCACTGCTAGACCGTGCCCACGGCACCCTACCCCGGAATGAAGAACCCATGAGATCATTTGTCATCAGGGTGCATTTCTTTCACGTCAGCATTGACATTTATTTTACTACGCACGTCAGTTAAGAACAAATTCTTATTTTCAATGACGGCCTAGGAACAGTGTTCAGGGGCAGAACAACAGATTTGTACCTCGTCAGCTCGGGGATTTGAACTGGCAACCTTCCAGTTGTGTTACTAGTCCAACGCTCTAACCACTAGGCTACCCTGCCGCCCAAAAACACCCCTAAGCTAGACTAGCCTAAACAACAGCTAACTAACTAACCAAAAATACAGTGGGTGGTCCGCCCAGTTCTAATTAGTGTATTTAACAAAGTTCACCTACGGGTAGTGTATGCCCATGACTTGTCTTGGTTTCCCCCTTTTCCACCAGCAATCAAACACAAACACCATAACCAAAAACAATACTCACAGGTGATGACAAAGTGCTATGAGGTGCTTAAACAAAAGAGAGGTTAAGACACAAAGCGAGAGTGAAACACAGAGACCTACAGACATGGCACATACTGAGGAGATCGGGAGAAGCATCTCCTTTCCGCTACAAGGGTAAAAGAGTCTCGGACTACACCACGACTGTGGCAACGAAGCGGTTGGTTACCTGGTCTTGTTAGCAGAATAGACTGGTTGGCTAACGAAGCCAACTTTGCTGGGTTCATTGAAACTTGAATGTCGTTCTTTTTTAAATTTTAATTTCCAACCCATGTTGGTGAGTATACAGTTGACTCCCCACTATAATGTGATACAATACAGATATGCATATATATATTCTTTATTCCACTCACATTGTTGCTTTTTATTTGTATCACTACTATTTTATTTTGTTCTAAGGGCTTCTCTAATGCCAATATCTGTCTGTTTTCATGGTTCAGTTGCAGTTTTACCACTTTTATTGCTCTTAAACCTCTCTTAACTTCATGCGACGAGCAATCCCATATCCGGGATCCTATTTAGAGCCTCAAGCTCATTAGCATAACGCAACGTTAACTATTCATGAAAATCGCAAATGAAATAAATATATTTGCTCTCAAGCTTAGACTTTTGTTAACAACACTGTCATCTCAGATTTTCAAAATATGCTATTGAACTATAGCTAAACAAGCATTTGTGTAAGAGTATTGATAGCTAGCATAGCTATAAGCCTAGAATTCAGCCAGCAACATTTTCAAAAAACAAGAAAAGCATTCAAAAAAATCATTTACCTTTGAAGAAATTCAGATGTTTTCAATGAGGAGACTCTCAGTTAGATAGCAAATGTTCAGTTTTTCAAAAAATATTATTTGTGTAGGACCAATCGCTCCGTTTTGTTCACGTTTGGCTACGAAAAAAACCTGTATCCAGTTATAGCCTCAAGCTCATTAGCATAATGCAACGTTAACTATTCATAAGAATCACAAATGAAATGAAATAAATATGCTAGCTCTCAAGCTTAGCCTTTTCTTAACAACACTGTCATCTCAGATTTTCAAAATATGCTTTTCAACCATAGCAAAACAAGCATTTGTGTAAGAGTATTGATAGCTAGCGTAGCATTTAGTGGGCAACATTTTCACAAAAACCAGAAAAGCATTCAAATAAAATAATTTACCTTTGAAGAACTTCGGATGTTTTCAATGAGGAGACTCAGTTAGATAGCAAATGTTCCGTTTTTCCTGAAAGATGCTTTGTGTAGGAGAAATCGCTCCGTTTTGTACATCACGTTTTGATACCAAAAAAACACGAAAATTCAGTCACCAAATGCCAAATTTTTTTCCAAAATTAACTCCATAATATTGACTGAAACATGGCAAACGTTGTTTAGAATCAATCCTCAAGGTGTTTTTCACATGTCTCTTCATTGATATATCGTTCGTGAAGGCTGCTTTCTCCTCTCAATCACATGGAAAAATACTTGCAGCTGAAGTTTGCGCACCAATTTCGACGCAGGACACCGGGCGGACACCTGGTAAATGTGGTCTCTTGTGGTCAATCTTCCAATGATATGCCTACAAATATGTCACAATGCTGCAGACACCTTGGGGAAACGGCAGAAATTATAGGCTCATTCCTGGAGCATTCACAGCCATATAAGGAGACATTGGAAAACAGCGCTTCAAATATTTTGCTCATTTCCTGTTTGAAGTTTCATCTTGGTTTCGCTTGTAGCATCAGTGCTGTGGCACTCACAGATAATATCTTTGCAGTTTTGGAAACGTCAGAGTGTTTTCTTTCCAAAGCTGTCAATTATATGCATAGTCGAGCATCTTTTCGTGACAAAATATCTTGTTTAAAACGGGAACGTTTTTTTATCCAAAAATGAAATACTGCCCTTAGAGTTCCAAGAGGTTAACCGAGGTTAGTTTTCCTTAGACTCTACTGGGGAACAATCTATGCATGTATGGTTTACTCTGGTTAAATGGTCACAAATCTCAGGTAGCACCAAGTAAGAGTTATCATGCTTTGTTGTAACTTTCTTTGTATTTAGGATTTTGCTTGCATCTCAGTTGGGGAGATGTTTTGGTAAGGGACGTTGTGAGGGAAGAGGTTTACATTTGTGCTATTAGGGTCAACTAAGATCTTTAGTTTACATTGTACCTTGTCCTTTACATGTTCGCTCTCGCATAAGACATGACTCAGCCTAGTGTAGCCCATCCAACTGGATGGAATGATTCTAATGTTCTTACTTGGAACTGCAAGGGCACCAATTACCCAGTTAAACATAGTCAGGTGCTTGACCACCTTCATCAATTGAAGGCTCACATCATCTTTCTCCAAGAAACTCATCTGATGGTAACATAACACTCAAGTCTTAGGTGCAGATGGGTGGGTCAGGTATTCCATTCCTCATTTCAGAGTAAGGCAAAAGGGGTGGCTATTTTACTTCACAGATCGGTACCTTTTACATGTTCTAATGTGATCGAAGATCCCTGTGGTAGATACATAATTGTCAGTGGTAGGCTGCTCAATACGAATAAACTTCTTGTTCATACTTATGCTCCTAATTGGGACAATGGTGATTTTTTTCAAATCGGTTTTCTCTACACTCCCCGATATGTCCTCCCATATGTTGATCTTAGGTGGTGACTCTAACTGTTGGTTAGACCCACATTTAGATCGGTCCTCCACTAAACCTACTACCTTGTTAACCTCAGCTAGAGTTGTCCGAACCTTTATGTCTGAATTCACAGTTTCAGACCCAGTAGATGCCGCCGGAGAAGATGGCAGACGTTTTACGTGGTTTGTAACTTTAAAACAATATTTTTTTGTACATAATAGGTAAATACGTAAATAAGCATTTCCCAAGAGTGGATGGCTTTCACTTCAGCAGTGATAAATTCATGAACTTCTTCAATGAAAAGATCATGATCATTAGAAAGCAAATTACGGACTCCTCTTTAAATTTGCGTATTCCTCCAAAGCTTAGGATCAAGGGAGACACTCAAGTTTTTAATACTATATCCCTTGAAACATTGATGAAAATGGTCAAGGCCTCTTAACATTCAAGCTGCATACTGGACTCTATTCCAACTAAACTACTGAAAGAGCTGCTTCCTGTGCTAGGCCCTCCTATGTTGAACATAATAAACGGCTCCCTATCCACCGGATGTGTACCAAACTCACTAAAAGTGGCAGTAATAAATACTCTCTTGAAAAAGCCAAACCTTAACCCAGAAAAAAACTATTGGCCTAAAACTATTGGCCTATATCAAATCTCCATGTTTTAAAAAGCTGTTGCTCAGCAACTCACTGCCACCCTGAAGACAAACAATGTATATGAAACGCTTCAGTCTGGTTTTGTACCTCATCATAGCACTGAGACTGCACTCGTGAAGGTGGTAAATGACCTTTTAATGGCGTCAGACCGAGGCTCTGCATCTGTCCTCGTGCTCCTAGACCTTAGTGCTGCTTTTGATACCATCAATCACCACATTCCTTTGGAGAGTTTGGAAACCCAAATTGGTCTACACGGACATGTTCATAGATGTTCAATGTTCCTGCTAGCTTCTAGCTAGCGTCATTGACAAACACAGAGATGGAACTAAGCTAGCAAGCTAGTGATTTTTCACACTGATAAACAGCATATAGATTGTGCTTTATTTACTACAGTTTGACAGCCTGCTGATGGAGTTGTCGACATGTTCTCAGAAATCAGTCATGAGCGCAGCAGCAGATGACTCTACTGTCTGCAGTGCACTAACTATAGTTTTCATGCAATTTTTTAAAACTTGAGAAATACTGCACCAAACACCTTAGCTAGATGTAAACTTCCAAATGAATTACAGATTTCTTGATTGATCTTAATTCTGACTATTTTGAGGGTGAAAGGTTGCTAATATTACTCAAGAGGGACAATAGCTAGTAACTGGTCCTCTGTAGCTCAGTTGGTAGAGCATGGCACTTGCAAAACCAGGATAGTGGGTTCAATCCAAATCACTTTAAATAAAAGTGTCTGCTAAATAACATATGGGTACGATGTAGCGAAGTTAAACTGTCATTTGGCTTTACGTACCACTTACTTATGGAGATATAGCCATGTGAATCCTACCAATTAGAACCGATAAAGATGGTTGGTGGCCATTTTGGAAAACTGGTTAAATCTGCAATAGAACTAGATATATTCATTAAGACCTTTACTTGCTTTCTGCATAGGCTAAATGGTCCCATCATAAAGGCATTTAGTTATTAAAATGGGTTACATCTCTCTATGCTGGACGTAATGCATTCCTATGGGGTTCTATTAATAGTGATGTCTGAAGGCCACATTTAGTTGAAATGGGTTACATACAGTGCCCTCCGTAATTATTGGGACAGTAAAGCATATTTTATTATTTTGGTTCTATACTTCTAAAGTTTGTGTTTTTTTGTTTGTTTATCTGCGTTGTTTGTGACTTATTTTTTAAACTATTTTTGTACATAATGTTGCCGCTACCATCTCTTATGACCGAAAATAACTTCTAGACATCAGGACTTCGATTACTTACCACGGACTAGCAGAATCCTTTTTCTTCTTTCACGACTCTCACGAGCCCGAGGTGGATGATATGCGGCTCCCTCGGGAACAGGCCCCGACCCCAGTGATCTGCATGACGAGGAGGTGGAGGAAGAGAGGCCAGAGGGCGGACTGCCTTCTGAGTAGTAGGAGGCAATCGAATAAACTCCCACTCCTCTCAATTCTGCTCGCAAACATGCAATCTTTGGACAATAAAATGGACAAGTTATTGGGAGGATTAAACTACCAACGGGACATTAAAAACTGCAACATTTTATGCTTCATGGAATCGTGGCTGACCGACGACAATATCAACATACAGCTGGATAGTTATACGATGTATTGGCAGGATAGAACAGTGGCGTCTGGTAAAACAAGGGGCGGCGGTCGATGTATTTTTGTGAACAACAGCTGGTGCGCAATATGTAAGGAAGTCTCAAGCCATTGCTCGCCTGAGGTAGTTTCTCATGATAAGCTGCAGACCACATTACCTGCCGAGAGTGTTTTCGTCTATATTCTTTTTAGCTGTTTACGTACCACCACAGTCAGAGGCTGGCACCAAGATAGCATTGAATGAGCTGAATTCCACTATAAGCAAACAAGAAAACGCTCACCCAGAGGCAGTGCTCCTAGTAGCCGGGACTTCAAAGCAGAGAAAATTGAATCAGTTTTACCTCATTTCTATCAAAATGTTAAATGTGCAACCAGAGTAAAAAAAAACTCTTGACCAGCTTTACTCCACACACAGAGATGCATTCAAAGCTCTCCCTCGCCCTCCATTTGGCAAATCTGACCATAATTCTATCCTCCTGATTCCTGCTTACAAGCAACAATTAAAGCAGGAAGCACCAGTGACTAGATCAGAGGTGGGCAAACTTTTTGACTCGCGGGCCACAATGGGTTCTAAAATTTGACAGAGGGGCCGGGCCAGGAGCATTTGGAGGGAGTGTTTGGGCCGGATATACTAAAGCATTAAATGTAGTGTGTGCAAACCTCATAGCACAGTAAGAACACTACAACCCAATTTATTAACTGTCTTTCAAATGTGAAAAATAGCCCTTATCAGTTAATAAATTTGTCTCAAGGAATATGCAAGATATGGCATTTACATACTATTTCGGAGATACTGGGAGGAGGAAATGTAAATAGATTAAAATAACATACGCACTGTGATTTATCAAGATTGCGTCTGTTTTTAATAAGTTTCAATCGAAGGTGCAAAGTTAAAGAAATCAACATTTATTGAAAAATGGAATCACTTTCAACATTCAAAACATATTATTACACAACGAAATACTCAAGCTCAATAATATCTACTTGTGTTAAACTCCGCAAAATCATGGATGGATTGTCCTGACTGCGCGCTCTACAAACTCGCCACGGACGCCCTCGCCTTCACGCGCAAACAGTACACGTGTATCGTTGCCAAGCACACAGACATAGGCTGTATTAAATATCAGCTGAAAATCAGTTCCACGCGGCGAGTCACTGTCCTGCGTGCTAAACTGATTTTTTCAAACTTGGCTTTGCTCTCCGGACACAAGAGACCTGCTGTCTCTACCATGCACTCTTTCAAAAACTCGCCTTCGGAGAAAGGCTTGCTAGCCTTTGCTAATTTGAATGCCAGCAAATAACTTGCCTTGGTACTTGACTCTTGAATTGCAGTTTGTCGGTGAAAAAAGTTCTGTTGACTCTGTAAATTAGCTGCCAACCTCTGAGCTGTAGCCGCCCGTTCTTGTGTTGACTGCTTGCTAGCATAGTTTGCATGCTTCGTGGCAAAGTGACGGCTGATATTGTACTCTTTGAAAACCGCAACAGCTTCTTGGCATATCAGACATACAGCCGTTGATCGGACTTCAGTGAAGAAGTATTTTGTTGTCCACTCCTTATTAAACACTCGGCATTCGCTGTCCACTTTCCTTCTCTTTGGTCCGCTCATTTTCACAGAAGGGCTTAATGGTGACGTGAAAACTAAAGTGAAATAAAGAGAAATACGCGCCACTCCAACAACGGTCAATGTGTTTTGAGTGCGCCATCTATTGGGGAAACGTGGGCATTGCAGGGAAAGGGGAAAAAAGGAGGTTTTTACTATAATTTGGACAAGTTCGGCGGGCCGGATTAAAAAGCCTAACGGGCCGTATGTGGCCCGCGGGCCGTAGTTTGCCCATGTCTGGACTAGATCAATAAAAAAGTGGTCAGATGAAGCAGATGCTAAGCTGCAGGACTGTTTTGCTAGCACAGACTGGATTATGTTCTGGGATTCCTTCAATGATATTGAGGAGTACATTGCATCTGTCATTGGCTTCATCAATAAATGCATCAATAACATCATCCCCACAGTGACCGTATGTACATACCCCAACCCAAAACCATGGATTACAGGCAGCATCCGCACTGAGTTCAAGGCTAGAGTGGCTGCTTTCAAGAAGTGGGACTCTAACCCGGAGGCTTATAAGAAATCCCTCTATGCCCACCGACAAACCATCAAACAGGCAAAGTCTCATTACAGGACTAAGATCGAGTCGTACTACACCGGCTCTAACGCTCGTCAGATGTGTTAGGGCCTGCAAACCATTACAGACTACAAAGGGAAGCACAGCAGAGAGCTGCTCAGTGACACGATCCTACCAGACGAGCTAAACTACTTTTATGCTTGCTTTGAGGCAAATAACACTGAAACATGCATGAGAGCACCAGCTGTTCCGGAAGACCCTGTGATCATGCTCTTCACAGCCGATGTGAGTAAGACCTTTAGACAGGTCAACATTCACAAGGCCGCAGGGCCATGCGCTTACAAACTAGCAAGTGTCTTCACTGACATTTTCAACCTCTCCCTGTAGCCATGAAGTGCTTTGAAAGGCTGGTCATGGCTCACATCAACACCATCATCCCAGAAACCCTAGACCAAGCACCGCCCTCCTTTTGAAGCTCTCAGTCTGTTATTCAAACTCAATCAGCATGACAGAGTGATCTCCAGCCTTGTCCTCGTCAACACTCACACCTGTGTTAACGAGAGAATCACTGACATGACGTCAGCTGGTCCTTGTGTGGCATGGCTGAAATGCAGTGGAAATTATTTTTGTAAATGTTAATAAATGTTAGTAAATTAGTATTTGTGAATGTTAGTAAGGTAGTTGTTCACATGTTTATTAACAAGTGATAACTAGTAAGCTAGTTATTGTCACATGTATTACTAAGTGATGAATAACCTATTTATTAATCCAGTATAAATGCTTTATTACAGTGTGTTATTATAAAGTGCTACCAATTAGGGTTACAGTATGAACGTTGTAAACATCTCAAAAAGCAAACTAATGTCTACTTTGAGTAAACAACTTGAAAAGGCCTTTTATCAGAGGCCTGATTCAAGTCGTGAAATCAGTGCTGCATTTGTGAAGCAAGCATTTAGCATATAAGATGTGTCTATATTGAACCTGCATCATATTATACAGTGCCTTGCGAAAGTATTTGGCCCCCTTGAACTTTGCAACCTTTTGCCACATTTCAGGCTTCAAACATAAAGATATAAAACTGTATTTTTTGTGAAGAATCAACAATAAGTGGGACACACTCATGAAGTAGATCAAATTACAGTGTACTAGATGTTTGTATGTGCGTGTGTGTGTGTGTCTGTCTGACTGTGTGTGTGTGTGTCTGACTGTGTGTGTGTTCTTGTTTGACACCTTTAATTGGTAGAGTGATGTAAGTGTCATTATTACAGAGCCTTGCATGTTAGTGCTAACAGGTCCCTCTTGAATCTGAGACAACAACTAATGAGACAAACAATATGATTGGGTCAGAATACTGCAGGGTGATCTCTGGCAAATATTATGTGTCCCAATGATGTAACTGTCTCTGTTGACTTGAATCATTGTTTCATAATTCAGTTCAGATGGACATTTTTACAAGTCTATGGAATGTTCCTATGAAATGCCATTAGCAAATACACCATAAAGATGTACCATCTTATCAACTGCCTGACTGTCAATTGCACTGGCCAAATGCACTGGCCAAATGACATATGCCTTGATGTGTCCTGTAGTTTCACAAGGCCATCCTTCTGATTCTTATTTCGTTGTATTGAATATTGGAAGTCTAAGGAACTTCAGTTTCACATCTTGCATTTGAATGGAAGGGCTGGCATCTAACGCTCAAAGTTAGTTTTGTATCTTACGATAGCTAGCTTGTTGCTGAACATTTTTCAGAAACACAACCTCAGTTTGGAGCTCCATATAGGCAAAATAGTTGATTGGTTTGACTGGCAACCTGTCACCAGTTCACAGAACCTTTATACAACCTAATGAAAGGGTTCTTTATAGCAGCATAAAGGTTTCAATTAGAACCTTACGTTCATGGTTCTTTATACCTTGAACTGTCTCTTCTTGAAAAACATGATGAAAAATGTTTTATCATAAATTCCTATTACTAACAAATCAAATAGCAATTTCCAATATAGTTTTTTTGGGGGGGAAAAATGAACTCTACCAGGCAGTTGAGAAGTCAACAAGGTGAAACCAGCAACACCATTATAGAATGGCAATTTGTATAAGGTTTTTACTAATCTCAACAAGATTATCAAATCGCACTTGTCACATACACATGGATAGCAGATGATAATTTGAGTGTAGCGGAATGCTTGTGCTTCTAGGTCCGACCGTGCAGTAATATCTAACAAGTAATCTAACAATTCCCCAACTGCCAAATACACACAAATCTAAAGGGGTGAATGAGAATATGTACATATAAGTATATGGATGAGTGATGGCCGAGCGGTATTGGCAAGGTGCAATAGATGGTGTAAAATACAGTATATTCATGTGATATGAGTAATGTAAGATATATAAAAAACATTATTAAAGTGGCATTATTTAGAGTGGCATTGTATAAGTGACTAGTGATCCATTTATTAAAGTGGCCAGTGATTGGGTCTCAAATGTAGGCAGCAGCCTTTCTGAGTTAGCGATTGCTTTTTAGCAGTCTTAAGTCCTTGAGATAGAAGCTGTTTTTCAGAATCTCAGTCTCAGCTTTGATGCACCTGTACTGACCTCTGACCTCACCTTCTGGATGATACAGGCACTGGCTCGGGTGGTGCATGTCCTTGATGAATAAGAGCGTCTGCTAAATGACTTAAATGTAAATGTAAATGAATATTTTGGCCTTCCTGTGACAACGGTGCTGTAGCTGTCATGCAGGGCAGGTAGTTTGCCCCCGGTGATGCGTTGTGCAAACCACACCACCCTCTGGAGGGCCATGCGGTTGAGGGTGGTGCAGTTGCCGTAGCATGCTGCGATACAGCCCGACAGGATGCTCTGGATTGTGCATCTGTAAAAGTTTGTCAGGGTTTTGGGTGAAGTCAAATTTCTTCAGCCTCCTGAGTTTGAAGAGACGCTGTTGCGCCTTCTTCTCCACATTGTCTGTGTGGGTGGACAATTTCAGTTTGTCTGTGATGTGTACGCCGAGAAACTTAAAACTTTCCACCTTCTCCACTGCTGTCCCTTCAATGTGGATAGGGGGGTGCTCCCTCTGCTGTTTCTTGAAGTCCATGATCATCTCCTTTGTTTTGTTTTGTTGACGTTGAGTGAGAGGTTGTTTTCCTGACACCACACGCCGAGTGCCCTAACCTCCACCTTGTAGGCTGTCTCATTGTTGTTGGTAATCAAGCCCACTACTGCTGTGTCGTCTGCATACTTGATGATTGAGATGGAGGCGTGCATGGCCACACAGTCGTGGGTGAACATGGAGTTCAGGAGGGGGATGAGCACACACCCTTGTTGGGGCCCCACTGTTAAGGGTCAGCAAAGTGGAGATGTTGTTTGCTACCTTCACCACCGGGGGGCGGCCGGTCAGAAAGTCCAGGACCCAGTTGCACAGGGCAGGGTTGAGAACCAGGGCGTCCAGCTTGATGATGAGCTTGGAGGGTACTATGTTGTTGAATGCTGAGCTGTAGTCAATGAACAGCATTCTTACATAGGTATTCCTTCTATCCAGATGGCATAGGGCAGTGTGCAGTGTGATGGCGATTGCGTCGTCTGTGGACCTGTTGGGGCGGTATGCAAACTGAAGTGGATCTAGGGTGGCCGGTAAGGTGGAGGTGATATGATCCTTGACTAGTTTTTCAAACCCCTTCATGATGACAGAAGTGAGAGCTACGGGGCGATAATCATTTAGTTCAGTTATCTTATCTAGTCATCAGTTATCTACTTATCTACTTATCAGTTATCTAGTCCCTGGATGGGAGACCAGTTGCTGCTGGAAGTGGTGTTGGAGGGCCAGTAGGAGCCACTCTTTCCTCTGGTCTAAAAAATATCCCAATGCCCCAGGCCAGTGATTGAGGACACTGCCCTGTGTAGGGTGCCGTCTTTCGGTTGGGACGTTAAACGGGTGTCCTGACTCTCTGCGGTCATTAAAGATCCCATGGTACTTATCGTAAGAGTAGGGGTGTTAACCCCGGTGTCCTGGCTAAATTCCCAATCTGGCCATCAAACCATCACGATCACCTAATTGGCAGATTCATCCCCCTCCTCTCCCCTGTAACTATTCCCCAGGTCGTTGCTGCAAATGAGAATGTGTTCTCAGTCAACTTACCTGGTAAAATAACAGATAAATAAAAAATAATAAAAAATCTTTCCCTTCTTGGGTACAGGAACAATGGAAGCCATCTTGAAGCATGTGGGGACTACAGACTGGGATAGGGAGCGATTGAATATGTCCGTAAACACATCAGCCAGCTGGTCTGCGCATGCTCACATTTCTTAGTCACATTAAAACAACATTGGGTCAGAACACAGTTTGGTTGTTCTGATGTCTGACAAACATTATTTGTCCCCAAGATGCAAATGAGCCAAAGTCTGCCTCAACTTGAAGAAATATGGTTCATAATTCAGTTCATATGGCCTTTTTTTAGTCTATGGAATGTTTCTATGGAATCCCAATATTCATTTTGATTGAATGTGCTATAAGCGCATACACCATCAAGTTCGCCATCTCATCAACTTCCTTACTGTCAGTTTTCCTACACTAGCCAGCTGATGTGTGGCATGCCGTCTAATTTCCCGAGGTTGTGGATTATGTTCCAAACTGAGCATTGGCATCAGCAAAAAGAGTTATCCTATTTCTCATGTATAATAACCTTTAAGTGACCAAATAATCACCCCTACTATATTTTCCCATTTAAAATGCTCAGAATGGACTTCCTGACGGGCTGCCTCCATGTGGTAAGGGTAGATAACAACACATCCACCACACTGATCCTCAACACGGGGTTCCCTCAGGGGTGCGTGCTCAGTCCCCTCCTGTACTCCTGTTCACTCATGACTGCATGGTCAGGCACGACTCCAACACTTTAACTAAGCTTGCAGATGGCACAACAGTGGTAGGCCTGATCACCGACAACAATGAGACAGTCTATAGGGAGGAGGTCAGAGACCTAGCCTTGTGGTGTCAGGTTGACAGCTACAAGTTCCTTGGTGTCCACATCACCAACAAACTATCATGGTCCAAAGACATCAAGACAGTTGTGAAGAGGGCACGACAAAGCCTATTACCCTTCAGGAGACTGCAAAGGTTTGGCATGGGTCCTCAGATCCTCAAAAACATTCTACAGCTACACCATCGAGAGCATCCTGACTGGTTGCATCACTGCCTGGTATGGAAACTGCTCGGCCTACAGAGTGTAGTGTGTATGGCCCAGTACATCACTGGGGCCAAGCTTCCTGCCATCCAGGACCTCGATACCAGGCAGGGTCAGAGGAAGGCCCTACAAATTGTCAGAGACTCCAGCCACCCTAGTCATAGACTGTTCTCTCTGCTACCTTACGGCAAGCGGTACCGGACCGCCAGGTCTGGATCCAAAATATTTCTTAAAAGCTTCTACCCCCAGGCATTAAGACTGCTAAACAGCTAATCAAATGGCTACCCAGACTATTCGCATTGCCTACTCTCTGTTTATTATCTATGCATAGTCACTGAAATAACTCTACCTACATGTACAGTTGAAGTGGGAAGTTTCCATATCCATTAGCCAAATACATTTAAACTCAGTTTTTCACAATTCCTGACATTTAATCCTGGTAAAAATTCCCTGTCTTAGGTCAGTTATGATGATCACCACTTTATTTTAAGAACGTGAAATGTCAGAATAATAGGAGATAATTATTTAGTCCAGCTTTTATTTCTTTCATCACATTCCCAGTGGGTCAGAAGTTTACATACACTCAAGTAATATTTGGTAGCCTTTAAATTGTTTAATTTGGGTCAAACGTTTTGCGTAGCCTTCCACAAGCTTCCCACAAATAGTTGGGTGAATTTTGGCCTATTCCTCCTGACAGAGCTGGTATAACTGAGTCAGGATTGTAGGCCTCCTTGCTCACACACGCTTTTTCAGTCCGCGCACAAATTTTGTATAGGATTGAGGTCAGGGCTTTGTGTTGGCCACTCCAATATCTTTACTTTATTGTCCTTAAGCCATTTTGCCACAACTTTGGAAGTATGCTTGGGGTCCTTGTCCATTTGGAAGACCCATTTGCGACCAACCTTTAACTTCCTGTGTAACGGTTTTCTTCTGGGGAAAGAGAGGCGGACCAAAACGCAGCGTGGTTACTTGTAAATATCTTTAATAAAGATGAACAATGAACAATCTACAAAACAAGAAATGAGTTCCTGAGACAGGAACAATCACCCACAAAACCCAACACAAAACAGGCTACTTAAATATGGTTCCCAATCAGAGACAATGACTAACACCTGCCTCTTATTGAGAACCATATCAGGCCAAACATAGAAATAGACAAACCAGACACACAACATAGAATGCCCACCCAGCTCACATCCTGACCAACACTAAAACAAGGAAAAGACACACGAACGATGGTCAGAACGTGACATCCTGACTGATGTCTTGAGATGTGGCTTCAATATATCAACATAATTTCCCCCTCCTCATGATGCCATCTATTTTGTGAAGTGCACCAGTCCCACCTGCAGCAATGCACCCCCACAACATGATGCTGCCACCCCCATGCTTCATGGTTGGGATGGTGTTCTTCGGATTGCAAGCATCCCCTTTTTTCCTCCAAACATAACGATGGTCATTATTGCCAAACAGTTCTATTTTTGTTTCATCAGACCAGAGGACATTTCTCCAAAAAGTACGATCTTTGTCCCCATGTGCGTTTGCAAACCGTAGTCTGGATTTTTTATGGCGGTTTTGGAGCAGTTTCCTTTTTCCTTGTTGAGCGGCCTTTCAGGTTATGTTGATTTTGGACTCGTTTTACTGTGGATATAGATACATTTGTACCTGTTTCCTCCAGCCTCTCCACAAGGTCCTTTGCTGTTGTTCTGGGATTGATTTGCACTTTTCGCACCAAAGTACGTTCATCTCTAGGAGAACACGTCTCCTTCCTGAGAGGTATGATGGCTGCATAGTCCCATAGTGTTTATACTTGCGTACTATTGTTTGTACAGATGAACGTGGTACCTTCAGGCATTTGGAAATTGCTCCCAAGGATGAACCAGACTTGTGGAGGTTTACAAAAAAAAATTCAGAGGTCTGATTTCTTTTGATTTTCCCATGATGTCAAGCAAAGAGGCACTGAGTTTGAAGGTAGGCCTTGAAATACATCCACATGTACACCTCCAATTGTCTCAAATGATGTCAATTCGGAAGCTTCTAAATCCATGACATAATTTTCTGGAATTTTCCAAGCTATTTAAAAGCACAGTCAACTTAATGTATGTAAACTTCTGACCCACTGGAATTGTGATACATTGATTTATAAGTGAAATAATCTGTCTGTAAACAATTGTTGGAAAAATTACTTGTGTTATGCCCAAAGTATATGTCCTAACCGACTTGCCAAAACTATAGTTTGTTAACAAGAAATTTGTGGAGTGGTTTGAAAAATGAGTTTTAATGACTCCAACCTAAGTGTATGTAAACTTATGACTTCGACTGTACATACAGTATTATCTCAATTACCTCGACTAACTGGTGCCCCCGCACATTGATCCGCACATTGATTCTGTACCTGTACCCCCTGTATATAGCCTCTCTATTGTTATTTTACTGCTGCTCTTTAATTATTTGCTACTGTTATTTTACATTTTTACTGAACTTATTTTTTCATAAAACTGCATTGTTGGTTAACTGCTTGTAAGTGACAATTTCACTGTAAGGTCCACACTTGTTTGGCGCATGTGACAAATAACATTTGATTTGAAAGAAAATGCACCTTTTCTCTCATCTCTAACTATCAGTAAGGTTGAAGGACAGGCTATGAGACCACAACAACATCCAATCCTGTCACACATTACGTCAAGCTTTCACAAATTATTTGTTTATCCAATCGTTCTTTTTCTTCTCATGCTGTGCTCACTTGTGTGTGCAGAGAGACTCCGGGTAGGGGAGTGGTTGTCAGCCATTCAGGGATAAATAGAGAGGCAGAGCTCAGAGTTTGTCAGAAGGCTGAACTGACAGGGTCACACACAGGACCAAGAAGGAGCAGGACCTCAGCATTTTACCCTTTATTACAAATGGAGAAAAACCAAGATGTTCAATACTGTTTTCAAGACAGAAACTCTTCTTGCAGAATGGAATTGCTATCGACATCAATCTACATAACACTGTACATCTTCTTCTCATTGATTTCAGTAGTTACAGTATTTTTGAACATACTGGTGATCATCTCCATCTCTCACTTCAAGCAGCTCCACACTACAACCAACTTGCTCATCCTCTCTCTGGCTGCATCAGATCTCCTGGTGGGACTGATTGTGATACCAGTAACGACTGTAGCAATAATGGAATCATGCTGGGGTTTTGGGGAATATTTCTGTGTGTTTGATTTCTACATTGCTTGTTTATGTACTTCTTTATCTCTGGGAAATTTGGTATTGATATCTATTGACCGCTATGTTGCTGTATGTGATCCCTTATTGTACCACTCTAAAATAACAATAACAAGAATGATGTGTTGTATATCCATCACCTGGTGTTGTTGTATCATATACCGGGCTGCTATTATAAAAAACATAGTAAATGTACTGGTACCCAGTAGGTGTTTGAAAGAATGTTTTATTGTTGAAGGAGTAATCTGGGGTAATATCATTGACCTTGTAATTACAATGGTTGTCCCGTGCTCTATTATTACAACACTTTATATGAAAATCTTTGTGGTGGCCAGATCACAGGCCAGAAAGGTATTTTCAAAAGATGCTGCCAGTGTGTCTGGTGTTAAAACTGTACAGGCAAATAAGTCTGAGAGAAAAGCAGCAAAAACTCTTTCCATTGTTGTTTTCAACTATCTAATTTGTTGGATTCCATTTTTGTTCATAAATATGTTTTTTTTTTCAAGTGACAATTTATCATTTATCATCGGCTTTCTGCCACTTGTTAATTCCTTAATTAATCCAATCATTTATGCTTTCTTTTATCCATGGTTCAAAGTGACAGCTAAACATATTTTAACTCTGAATTTAAGGCATTCATAGTTCCTATATTTATATATATTTTTTTTAATCCACAATTATTGGTTGGATATAGTTATGTTAAACAATTGCTCTAATTGCTTCTTTCATGTAACAATACACTGACCTTACTTACAGTATCTCAGTATTGTCATTATAGATACATGTGGTTTTGATACAGAATTATTTTGCTGGATTGGATTGGAATGACTTGGAGAAGGCATTAGAAGGCACAAGCTTGTTTTACAAAAGACATTGTAGTCATTTTGGGTTAAAAATTCCAATACCAAAATCTGTGGTTATTCCATGTTATTTAATGATACATAGTATGCAAGTATTCTAAAATTACATTTGGAGGTGCCATATGTTGTTTATCATTGTCCTCTAGTTACTGCATTGGGACACAATGCCTTCAACAAGTGTAGTAAAGGGTGTGGAATATGCCCTATAGACCACGGCTAAGGGTTTTATTTTGAGCACGATGCAATGCAGAGTGCCTGGATACAGCCCTTAGCCGTGGTATATTGGCCATATACCACTAACCCCCAAGGTGCCTTATTGTTTTTATAAACCGGTTGCCAACACAGCAAGGAAAGGAAGACACATCTGAATCGAAAATGTTGCTTTTAAGAAATAAATTCATAATAAATACATTCCACCAGAAAAACTAGTTCAGACAAAAGTTGTGTTGCTAGACTGGTTGCTAAGTAACATAGCTACAGGCTAGCTAACATTAGATGTATGCAAAAACAGAGCATTAGCGCTACTTCTACAGTGACCAACACATGCCAATTATTTATTCATGTTGCCATTTAATGTGCACAAACAAAAAAATTGCCCCATTTTATTGTTGGCTTGCCCAATGATGTTGTTTTGTTTCCTCTGCTGGAAATGTAGCCATTCTTTTCATTCTTCCTAAAATTCAAAATCAAATAGCTAAATGATCCATGGTTTATTAACCACCAAAATGCTTAGCCTTTTTGAGGTTTTAAACATACTTGAAGCAGCTTGCTTACAAGCCATGGTGCAAGAAATTGTGTGCCCTATAGGAAATATCAAAATGCGCAGAAATAGCCTTAGAAATAGATGCTCATCTGGCGCATTATATTAGGCTATCTGTTAGTGGGCTATATCAGCCAATAGGCTAGATGTAGTTTGAAGAGAGCAGAGTAGGAGAGAGAGAGGACACTTGCACTTTCTCTTGCGCTATGTTTTGCGTATAGCCTAACTTCTAGGAGCGGGACGGAGACAAATATGGGTGGTGAATTTTTATTTCTAGGCAATGTAGTAAACTATAGCTTAGTCATTCTTAGAAAATACATTTCTTTGGATAGACAACTGCCCCGTACTTCTCTGCACATGCATAGGATATAGCCTACTCTTTTTAATTGAGACCACACGCACACCTGATCTCACACGCCCAACTAGGAGAGGAGAGGTATAGCTACTGAACTTGAAGCAGCAAGAATTATTAAAGTGGACACTAGCTAGTAAAAAATTGGCCCTTTGCTAAATTTGCCATGGAAGGAGACTTAATTATCCGTACTAGCCAATGATTATAACGGTGATTTTGATCTAACCATAAATTAATACATTGTGCACCTTGCCTGAGAGGAAGGAAGTTCAATATGTAATGTAGCTAGATGTAGAATTCTAATGTTAACTAGCTGGCTTATCGTTTCCCATGAAATAAAGTTCAGCTAACGAGCAAGCATTTTAGCCAGGTAGCCTTGGACAACAAAAACTAAAAGTGTTATTTTATATATATATTTTTTTATATTTATTTGTATCTTTATGCAGTGAGGATTTTAACATGCACATCTTGGTGGGGCTTAACCAATGTTTTGAGATGCATGCCAGCGAAGCCACAACACAACACTTAACAATACATGAATTGCACTATAACGTTGACAAACGGTGCCCACAAACTGTTGGGGCATAAACCTGTCCAGACAGCGGAGCTTTCCTTCCAGCACCATGGAGTGAATCCTTACCATCGCTACACCTGGCTATCAGAGGAGCCTCATCTGGCAGCAAAAAAAGGTTATTTCAGCCTCATGTACTTTTTAAAAACCATAGCTGATATGACTGACTTGCTTATATCATATATCATGCTTATATATTAGTACATAGTCCATCGGTAAATAGCCCACCCAATTTACCTACCTCATCCCCATACTGTTTTTATTTATTTACTTTTCTGCTCTTTTGCACACAAGTATCTCTACCTGCACATGACCATCTGATCATTTACCACTCCAGTGTTAATCTGCTAAATTGTAATTATTTGCCTACCTTCTCATGCCTTTTGCACACAATGCATATAGACTCTTCTTTTTTTTCCTACTGTGTTATTGCTTGTTTGTTTACTCCATGTGTTGTCTGTTCACACTGCTATGCTTTATCTTGGCAAGGTCGCAGCTGTAAATGAGAACCTGTTCTCAACTAGCCTACCTGGTTAAATAAAGGTGAAAAAAATGTAAATAAAAAAGTTATACTTAGCTCTAAGTACAAGCAATTGCAAGCAAACGAGCTGTGACGAGACAGGCCTTCCTTCAGCACTTTCAAAATAGACACCGATAGAAATTTCCACTTCAAACATGGTTACAGACCATGTATCCCCTCCCCGTTGGAGAAAAGCACATTAGCTAAATGTAATACACAAAGATAGAAAAACAAAGAAATGCATCATTCCAACATTGACTAAAATGATGAATAAGATACTGATGAGATATACTATATAAGCAATATAACAATTGAGATATACAAACTACGGCATTAAGGAACGATGAGTGGATAAGATGCAAGCTGTAAATTCGATTAAGACATTAATGAAAGAGCTAAGACAAACAATATGCCTATTTGTTCAGCACTTTTGAAATAGACAGAGACAGAATTCAGAATATTGGCCGTTCTTACAGTATTCTCCCTTTATTCAATGGCAGGTTGGGAGCATGTTAAGTAAAATTCCAGTCTAATAGTTGTATTATCTTTATAAAGTTTGTATGAATAATCTATTTTTGTAATTGGATACTTAAAAAATGTAGCACGGTGTTGTGTGCCATTTCTGCCGCCCACGTACATTGTTGACGAGCAATTTTTTTTTTTACATGACATCAACTGACACAGTATATCCTGTCTCTCTGCTCACATCGTATCAATGAAATTCAGTTAAAGAGTGGAATATATATATATATATATATATTCACCTTTATTTAACAAGGTAGGCTAGTTAAGAAAAAGTACAATATAATACAATATAGAAATTAAACACTGGAATGGTAGGGTGTGTAGAAGATGAATTTGCAAGTAGAGATACTGGGATGCAAAGGAGCAAGATAAATAAATACAGTATGGGGATGAGGTAGATTGGATGGGCAATTTACAGATGAGCTATGTACAGGTGCAGTGATCTGTGAGCTGCTCTGACGGCTGGTGCTTAACCTCTTACACCTATGGTGGCGCTATTTCATTTTTGGAAGAAAAACGTTCCCGTTTTAAACAAGATATTTTGTCACAAAAAGATGCTCGACTATGCATATAATTGCTACTGTTCGAAAGAAAACACTCTGACGTGTCCAGAAATACAAATATCTTCTCTGTGCGTGCCCTTTAACGTGAGCTTCAGGCAAAACCAAGATGACTTGGCATCCAGGAAATGACAAGGATTTTTGAGGCTCTGTCTTTCATGATCTCCTTATATGGCTGTGAACGCAAGAGGAATGAGTCTGCCCTTTCTGTCGTTTCCCCAAGGTGTCTGCAGCATTGTGACGTATTTGTAGGCAGATCATTGGAAGATTGACCATAAGAGACCACATTTACCACGTGTCCGCCCGGTGTCCTGCGCCGAAATTGGTGCGCAAAAGTCACCTGCCAGTATTTTTCCATGGGGCACAGAGAGAGAAGCAAGCTTCCACGAACTGCATGTCAATGAAGAGATATGTGAAAAAACACCTTGAGGATTGATTCCAAACAACGTTTGCCATGTTTCGGTCGATATTGTGTAGTTAATCCGGAAAAAGTTTCACGTTGTAGGTGACTGCATTTTCGTTTCGTTTCGGTAGCCAGGCGCAATGTAGAAAACGGAACGATTTCTCCTACACACAGACGCTTTCAGGAAACACTGCGCAACTGGTATGTGGCTGGGAGTCTCCTCATTGAAAACATCAGAAGCTCTTCAAAGGTAAATGATTTTATTTATTTGGTTATCTGGCTTTTGTGAAAATGTTGCGTGCTACATGCTACACAAAATGCTATGCTAGCTTAGCATACTCTTACACAAATTAGTCAATTTCTATGGTTCAAAAGCATATTTTGAAAATCTGAGATGACAGTGTTGTTAAGAAAAGGCTAAGCTTGAGAGCAAACGCATTATTTTAATTTTATTTGCGATTTTCAGAAATCGTTAACGTTGCGTTATGCTAATGAGCCTGAGGCTTAGTCACAATCCCGGATCCGGGATGGGGAGTTTCAAGAGGTTAATAGAGCTAGTGAGGGAGGTAAGAGTCTCCAGCTTCAGAGATTTTTGCAGTTCATTCCAGTCATTGGCAGCAGAGAACTGGAACGAAAGGCGGCCAAAGGAAGAATTGGCTTTGGAGGTGACCACTCAGATATACATGCTGGAGCACGTGCTGTTATGGGTGCTGCTATGGTGACCAGTGAGCTGAGATGAGGCGGGGCTTTACCTAGCAGAGACTTGTAGATAACCTGTAGCCAGTGGGTTTGGCGACGAGTATGAAGTGAGGGCCAGCCAACGAGAGCGTACAGGTCGCAATGATGTGTAGTGTATGGGGCTTTGGTGACAAAACAGATGGCACTGTGATAGACATCATCCAATTTAATGAGTAGAGTGTTGGAGGCTATTTTGTAAATGACATCGCCAAAGTCAAGGATCGATAGGATGATCCGTTTTACGAGGGTATGTTTGTGAGCTTGAGTAAAGGATGCTTTGTTGCGAAATAGGAAGCCGATTCTAGATTTCATTTTGGACTGGAGATGGTTAATGTGAGTCTGGAAGGAGAGTTTACAGTCTAACTAGGCACCTAGGTATTTGTAGTTGTCCACATATTCTAAGTCAGAACCGTCCAGAGTGTTGATGCTAGACAGGCAGGTGCGGGCAGCGAACGGTTGAAGAGCATGCATTTAGATTTACTTGCATTTAAGAGCAGTTGGAGGCCACAGAAGGTATGTATGGCATTTAAGCTCATCTGGAGGTTATTTAACACAGTGTCCAAAGAAGGGAAAGAGGTATACAGAAGAATGTTGTCTGCGTAGTGGTGGATGAAAGAATCACCAGCAGCAAGAGCGACATCATTGAAATATACAGAGAAGAGAGTCGGCCCGAGAATTGAACCCTTTGACCACCCCATAGATACTGCCAGAGGTCCGGACAACAGGTCCTCCGATTTGACATACTGAGAAGTAGTTGGTGCACCAAATGAGGCAATCATTTGGGAATCCAAGGCTGTTGAGTCTGCAAATAAGAATGTTGTGATTGACAGAGTCGATGACTACTTTCGCACAGTAATGTCTCTTATCGATGATGGTTATGATATCGTTTAGGACCTTGAGTGTGGCTGAGGTGCACCCATGACCAGTTCTGAAACCAGATTGCATGGCGGAGAAGGTACGGTGGGATTCGAAATGGTCGGAAATCTGTTTGTTAACTTGGCTTTTGAAGACCTTAGAAAGGCAGTGTCATGACGTTGGCTTGGGGGTAGTTTTATGACTAACATAAATACCTCTTCTCCCCTTTTTCCTCTCTCTACCCTACTGATGTTACATTTGCAAACTCCTTGGTTAACATAGAGATTCTGGGAACATCAGAAGTTGGGGGAAAATGAACTACAGTATATTCTGGTAATCCGACCAATTGAACATATGCGGTGGGACTTAATGAATATGATGTCAGTTAGGTTGTTATCAGACATTCTGTCACGACTTCTGCCGAAGTCGTTGCCTCTCCTTGTTCGGCCGGTGCTCGGCGTTCGACGTCATCGACGTCACCGGTCTTCTAGCCATCATTGATCCATTTTTCATTTTCCATTAGTTTTGTCTTGTCTTCCCACACACCTGTTTTCAATCTCATTCATTACCTGTTGTGTATTTAACCCTCTGTTTCCCCTCATGTCTTTGTCAGAGATTGTTTATCGTCAGTGTAGTGTTTTTGTATAGGTGCGGGACGGGTCTTCGTACCCATATTTATTTATTATTCATTTGTCTATTTAGTGTTATGGAGCATGTTACTTGGACTTTATTAAAAGACTCCATTTTACACTCCGTTTGACTCTCCTGCGCCTGACTTCCCTGCCACCTATACATATATGCCTGACACATTCTCATTAATGATAAGATGACATAAACTCTACAGTGGAAAGTCTACACATTAGAGTTATCGGATTCACATGGCATTGTTGTTCATTTTAAATGTTTGAATATGAAATTATTTGTGATGGGATGAAATGAAATGTGATTTTAGCTTCTAAAATGTGAGAATTGGGTTTTCATAAGGCTCGGGCTCTGCTCAATCAGTGGCCCACCCCTGTGAAGAGTCATGGGTTATAAAACTTTTCAGAGACAACCTTCTCGCTCCACTATATACTGCCTTGATGACAATATAACCTCCTGTTCCGAGGATGTGAGGGCGACGGTCCGATGTCAGAATGGTTTAGATAATAACTACAGAAGGAAGCCAATATCAGCGTGAGCTTTGGTTGCGAATGTTATGAACTTTAAACTCTTATTCACTACAGAAGTGATACCTCCTAGCTGTTGAGTTAGCAACAGCAGCTGCAAACGAGGGTTAGGAAGGAACAGACAGAGTTTCCCGTCTATGACACAATGACGTTACTACAACGTAACCAATTGACCACCAGAGACATTCTTCAAAGTACAAAGGACTCGGTTTCTACCACCAACCTACTGAAGCGCAGCTCAGAGTAAATATTCATTGCATTTTCCTTTTCCAAATGGGCGGTAATTTAGAATGCATAAGATATGGTATTTACGATAGCACAGCTTCTTCCTTTGTTACTCAGTCTTCCTGCTCTTTCACTCAAACCCAGCTCATTTTCTTTTGTGTAACAAGCTGACATATCTGTTCCGCCCGCTAATAACGTTTTCCTTTATGACGTAATTTGTAAACAAGTTATGATTAATTCTATGTATGTGTAATTCTGTGTGATTAGTTAGGTATTTAGTAAATAAATAATTAAACCCATTTTTGTATTACTGATTCAACTTGTTAGCCAGGGTTTGTGAAGATAACCAAGAATGTACAGCTTTCAGATGAGGCTGAATTAAGGTTAATTGATTCATATTGACCGCTATTGATATAAAATATTACTAGGTCTTTAAGAGTTTATTCGGAAGATAACAGCTCTATAAATATTCTTTCATGGTGCCCCGACTCTCTAGTTAATTACATTTACATGATTAGCTCAATCAGGTAATATTAATTACGAAGAAATGATTTTATAGAAGAGCATATCATATCACTTAATCCAGCATAGCCAAAGACACGACAGCAGGGTAGAATAGATATAGGTCTGTAGCAGTTTGGGTCTAGAGTGTCTCCCCCTTTGAAGAGGGGGGATGACTGCGGCAGCTTTCCAATCTATGTGAATCTCAGATGATACAAAAGAGAGGTTGAACAGGCTAGTAATAGGGGTTGCAACAATTTTGATGGATAATTTTAGAAAGAGAGGGTACAGACTGTCTAGCCTGGCTGATTTGTAGAGGTCCAGATTTTGCAGCTCTTTCAGAACATCCGCTATCTGGATTTGGGTGAAGGAGAAGTGGGGGAGGTTTGGGCGAGTTGCTGTGGGGAGCGCAGGGCTGTTGACCCGGGGTAGAGGTGGCCAGGTGGAAAGCATAGCCAGCCATAGAAAAATGCTTCTTGAAAATCTCAATTATTGTGGATTTATCGGTAGTGGCAGTGTTTCCTAGCCTGAATGCAGTGGGCAGCTGGGAGGAGGTGCTCTTATATTCAATGGACTTTACAGTGTTCCAGAACTTTTTGGGGGTTTGTACTACAGGATGCAAATTTCTGTTTGAAAAAGCTAGCCTTAGCTTTCCTAACTGCCTGTTTATATTGGTTCCTAACTTCCCTGAAAAGTTGCATATCACCTGGGCTATTCGATGCTAATGCAGAACACCACAGGATGTTTTTGTCCGGTTCAAGGGCAGACAGGTCTGGAGTGAACCAAAGGCTATATCTGTTCCTGGTTCTACATTTTTTTGAATGGAGCATGCTTATTTAAGATGGTGAGGAAGGCACTTTTAAAGATTAACCAGGAATCATCTACTGACAGGATGAGGTCAATGTCATTCCAGGAAACTCCTGCCAGGTCGATTAGAAAGCCCTGTTCGCTGAAGTGTTTTAGGGAGCATCTGACAGTGATGAGGGGTGGTCGTTTGACTGCAGAGTTATTACGAATGCAGGCAGTGAGGCAGTGATCGACGAGATCTTGGTTGAAAACAGCAGAGGTGTATTGGGAGGGCGAGGTGGTTAGGATGATATCTATGAGGGTGCCCGTGTTTACGGATTTGGGGTTGTACCTGGTAGGTTCATTGATAATTTGTGTGAAATTGAGGGCATCAAGCTTAGATTGCAGGATGTCCGGGGTGTTAAGCATGTCCCAGTTTAGGTCACCTAGCGGCACGAGCTCAGAAGATAGATGGGGGGCAAGTAAGGGAAGACCTCCATGAAATGGACAAAAATGAATAGCAACTTATTGGCATTGGGCAAAACATAAGCACAATCGCAAATCCCACTCAAATGGAAGGCAGTTCATCAAAACCATATTGCAACCTGAACATTACAAATGCCAAGTATAATAAACCAAAAATTCCATAGGGGGCGAGCGCGCTCCACCGTAGATTTTCATCTGGGAAATGGTCACAAAGTCAGGTCCCAAGGGTGAAATTTTAAAACCTCATAAAAAGCGAGTTTTTGGACAGTTTTTCGAAATGTTTTCAATGTTTTTGTCAATTATACATATGTAGTAACAGTATGTACATACATTTGTGTTATTTTATTGAGTTTGTCCGTAAGGTTCATGTTTTGTCCATTTGACATATGTGATCATAGGAAGTTGGCTTCCGAACCCGAAAGTCAATGAACCATGTCCAAATGGCATACGAAATGTCCAAATGGCATTTATACTGACCAAATTATATATATCATGCCCTGAATCATGTCAAAGCCCTGAATCATGTCAAAGCCTATGTCAAGCCCTGAATCAACTAGAAGGTCTATTTGTCGTGTTTGATCATAGGAAGTCATTGGAAGTAAGAATTTCTCTTTGATGTTGATTCAGTATGTCCATTTCGTAGTGGGAAGTCCTTATGGATATACTTTGGCAATGAACACAGTCAACTTGCAGAAGACACTGTCCAATCGCTCATTGGGGTTGATTTCAGCCTGACCATTTGGTGATGTTAAATCCCTCATTAAATACATTGGAAGTGTACACTTGAACATTGTCCATTTGGAATGTATTTCAATGTGCATTTACCATGATGCATTGGACATACTCTAATATACTGCAGAAATGCCCAATTGACTGGCTCGTTGAACTCGGGATGGCCGAGCTGTGATAGTGTTTCCTCTCCACCGCTCGTTGGTGTTGATTTCAGCCTGTCCATTTAGTGATGGTAAATCCCTCAGAAAAGGAACATAGAAAATCCAATTTAGTTGTTTTTCTATTTGAGGTCAGAAAGGTTGAGGTCTTGTTTATGTAAGTTATAATATTGTCTATGTAACCAAGAGGGAAAGCAGTTGGGCCATCCTATAAATGTTTTAGAGTAATATAATATATTAAATTTAGCAGATGCCTTTATCCAAAACATCTTACAGTCATGCGTGCAAACATTTTTACGTATGGGTAGTACCGGCAACCAAACCCACTATCTGGCATTGCAATGTTCTACCAAGATGCATGACAAGGTTATAAATGCTTTGTGATGCCTCAATTTAATATGATTCATAAATCCTTTATTAAGCATTACTTATGCCACCCTTTATAAAGCACAGGTTTATGTCATATTTGGCCTAGTGAGTTTTATCACATTTGACATTAATGCCTATGTCACACAGTTAAGTCACATTCTTGAACCCTTTATAGAAGATGACATACTCTATAGATGATTTGTGACAGATTTATGCAGTGTTTAAAAAGGCTTTATGAATCCTTTATAAGCTCCATGTAATTTAAAATTGGACCCTTATGTATATGAGATATTTCTGGATTTAATTTAATTTGCAATATATTTACAAAAATGTCTAAAAATATGTTTGTCATTATGGGGTGTTGTGTGTAAATGGATGAGAAAAATTTATCAAATATTTGCTACATTTTGAATTCAGGCTGTAACACAATACAATGTGGAATAAGTGAAGTGGTATGAATATTTTCTGAATACTCTGTATTCAGGGAGTTTCCTGTAATGAAAACGCTTTGGTATTATTCAGACAGATTTGATGTATTTTACTAGGCAAGTCAGTTAAGAACAAATTCTTATTTACAATGACATCCTAGGAACAGTGGGTTAACTGCCTTGTTCACGGTCAGATGTTTACCTTGTCAGCTCGGGGATTCGATTAAGCAAACCGTTCAGTTACAGACCCAATGCTCTAACCACTAGGCTACCTGCCACCCAAAGATGGTTTCTTCTAAGTTTGGTGGACTCCAATCAAGTTGAAGAAGAAACATCTCAAGGATGACCAATAAACAGGATGCACCTAAGCACAACTTCGAGTCGCATAGCAAATGATCTGAATTCTTATGTAAATAAGGTTATTTCTGTTATTTAAAAAACGTTTTTTGTTTTGTCATTATGGGGTATTGTATGTAGATTGTGTGTAGATAAAATGTATTTAATAAATGTTTGTATAAGGCTGTAACATAACAAAATGTGGAAAAGGGGAAGGGGTCTGAATACTCTCCGAATGACATAGATACAGACACATTACATTGATAAAGACAAAAAAAGGTAGATTGTTCCAATCAACAGCGACGGTAAATATATAAATGTGTTCTTACCAGATACACTCCTATATATAAAAGAGTGAATATTAAAGTCTCTGACTGGTATTATGATGGTGGATATCTCTTACAAAATAAAAATAGTTGGATAGGTACCAGGGGAATGCATTTGATAATTATATGGACCAGACCAAGTTAAGTTAATACTACTCTTTTCTAAACAGATAGCTGCTTAAAATGCTTGACTTCCATATCACAAATATCCAAGATGGTGTAGTCTTCCTGTCGTGTCCCATGTATATATATTTATATATTTTAATTTGCATACTTTAAAAAATTATTTTTCCTAAACCTCAACTTCAAAATACTCGTCTGCAACACGCCTGATCCATCGGCCAGTTTCTTGGACCACTATACCCATTTTGCCAATTGGACTTGGACCCCTCTGCTACTTGGAACCTTACTAATCCACGACTGGTCTATCGACATCACCATCGTGACGTCCCTCTAAGACCCTTCTGCTAGCTTGCTAGCCCCGGCCTGCTAACTGCTAGCTTGCTAGCCCCGGCCTGCTAACTGTCTGAATCGTCGTGTCCCCAGCCAGCCCAACCACTCACTGGACCCATACGATCGCTTGGCTACGCATGCCTCTCCCTAATATCAATATGCCTCATCCATTACTGTTCTGGTTAGTGATTACAGTCTTATTTCACTGTTGAGCCTCTAGCCCTGCTCAATATGCCTTAACCAACAATGTTGTTCAACCTCCCAAATATGCGATGACATCACCTGGTTAAACGTCTCCAGAGACTATATCTCTCTCATCATTACTCATTACCCAGCGCACTCTCTTCCTACCATACCTTAGTCTGTACATTATGCCTTGAATCTATGCTATAGCTCCTTTTACTCTCTGTTGCTAGTCGTCCAGTTCTAATAGCTCTTTAGCCGTAACCTTATTCTACTTCTCATCTATTCCTCTGGTGATGTAGAGGTTAATCCAGGACCTGCAGTGCCTAGCTCCACTTCTACTCCCCATGTGCTCTCATTTGTTGACTTCTGTAACCGTAAAAGCCTTGGTTTCATGCATGTTAACATTAGAAGCCTACTCCTTACGATTGCTTTATTCACTGCTTTAGCACACTCTGCCAACACGGATGTCTTAGCCGTGTCTGAATCCTGGCTTAGGAAAACTACCAAAAACCCAGAAATTTCCATCCCAAACTATAGCATTTTCAGACAAGATAGAACTGCCAAAGTGGGCGGTGTTGCAATCTACTGCAAAGATAGCCTGCAGAGTTCTGTCTTACTATCCAGGTCTGTACCCAAACAATTCGAGCTGCTACTTTTAAAAATGTATCTTTCCAGAAACAAGTCGCTCACCGTTGCCGCTTGCTACAGACCACCCTCTGCCCCCAGCTGTGCCATGGACACCATATGTCAATTGATTGCCCCACCCCATCTATCCTCAGAGCTCGTTCTGCTTGGTGACCTAAAATGTGACATGCTTAACACCCCGGCCATCCAACAATCTAAGCTTGATGACCTCAATCTCACACAAATTATCAATGAACCTACCAGTTACAACCCCAAATCCAAAAACACAGGCACCCTCATAGATATCATCCTAACCAACTTGCCCTCCAAATATACCTCTGCTGTTTTCACCCAAGATCTCAGTGACCATTGCCTGCATCCGTAATGGGTCTGCGGTCAAACGACCACCCCTCATCACTGTCAAACGCTCCCTAAAATACTTCAGCGAGCGAGGCCTTTCTTATCAGGCCTTCCCGGGTGACTAAGCAGGCCTTCCCGGGTGTCCTGGAAGGATATTGACCTCATCCCGTCAGTAGAGGATGCCTGGTTATTCTTTAAAAGTGCCTTTCCTCGCCATCTTCCTCGCCCCTTCAAAAAATGTAGAACAAGGAACAGATATAGCCCTTGGTTCTCTCCAGACCTGACTGCCCTTGAACAGCACAAAAACATCCTTTGGCGATCTGCATTAGCATCAAACAGCCCCCGTGAGATGCAACTTTTCAGGGAAGTTAGGAACAAATATGCACAGGCAGTTAGGAAAGCTAAGGCTAGCTTTTTCAAACAGAATTTTGCATCCTGTAGCACAAACTCCAAAAAGTTCTGGAACACTGTAAAGTCCATGGAGAATAAGAGCCTCTCCTCCCAGCTGCCCACTGCACTGAGGCTAGGAAACACTGTCACCACCGATAAATCCATGATAATTGAGAATTTCAATAAGCATTTTTCTACGGCTGGCCATGCTTTCCACCTGGCTACCCCTACCCAGGTCAACAGCCCTGCACCCTCCACAGACACTTTCCCAAGCCTCCCCCATTTCTCTTTCACCCAAATCCAGCTAGCTGATGTTCTGAAAGAGCTGCAAAATCTGGACCACTACAAATCAGCCGGGCTAAAAAATCTGGACCCTCTCTTTCTAAGATTATCCATTGAAATTGTTGCAACCCCTATTACTAGCCTGTTCAACCTCTTGTTCGTATCGTCTGAGAACTCCAAAGATTGGAAAGCTGCCGCAGTCATCCCCCTCTTCAAAGGGGGAGACACTCTAGACCCAAACTGATACGTACCTATATCTATTCTACTCTGCCTTTCTAAGGTCTTCAAACGGCAAGTTTACAAACAGATTACCGACCATTTCGAATCCCACTGTACCTCAGCCAAGTTCAAGGTCCTAAACAATATCATAAACACCATCGATAAGAGACAGTACTGTGCAGCCGTAGTCATCAACCTGGCTAAGGCTTTCGACTCTGTCCATCACAACATTCTTATTGGCAGACTCAACAGCCTTAGTTTCTCAAATGATTGCCTCGCCTGGTGCACCAACTACTTCTCTAATAGAGTTCAGTATGTACAATCGGAGGGCCTGTTGTTCGGACCTCAGGCCGACTCTCTTCTCTGTATACATCAATGATGTCACTCTTGCTGCTGGCGATTCTTTGTTCCACTTCTATGCAGACGACACCATTCTGTATACCTCTGGTCCTTCTTTGGACACTCTGTTAAAACCTCTTACAGCTCCCCCCTACTTTGTGCAATTCCCGCATGAATACATACCCAAATCTAACAGCCTGTAGCTCAGGCACAGAACCAAGGATATGCATATTCTTGGTACCATTTTAAAGAAAACACGCTGAAGTTTGTGAATGTGAATTGAATGTAGGAGAATATAAAACAATAGATCTGGTTTAGATAAAACAATGACCATTTTTATTTTTGTATCATCATCTTTAAAATGAACAAGATGAAACAAACATTCAGATAGGATGATGGGGACAATATCAGTGAAAAATATAAGAGGGCAACAGTACTTGTGCAAAGTTTCAGAATGATAACTTCCAAAATTTGTGTGCTACATTGCATTTATCATGAAGTCACCCAGGTGTCCCACACAAGTAGCCCAAATGTACCCAAGTGGCCAAATTGGTGAAGGTATACATTTTGAAACAAATAACTATATACAAAATACCAAAATGGTATTCTAACACACCTCCCCCTAAAGAATTGAGAAAAAAAATGAAAAAAAATGGAAAAAATAATAATAATTGATTAAAAAAATATATGAAAAAAATAATATATATACATTTACAAAATATCATGGGTAACTATTTACACACTTTCAATATTTGGAAGACCCTTAGTCCTCTATCAAATCAAATATATTTATATAGCCCCAGCCTAAAACCGCAAACAGCAAGCAATGCAGGTGTAGAAGCACGGTGGCTAGGAAAAACTCCCTAGAAAGGCAAAAACCTAGGAAGAAACATAGAGAGGAACCGGGCTATGAGGGGTGGCCAGTCCTCTTCTGGCTGTGCCGGGTGGAGATCACAGTGGTTGTAGAGGGTGCAACAGGACAGCATCTCAAGAGTAAAAATGAACAGTTTAGGGTTTCATAGCAGCAGGCAGAACAGTTGAAACTGGAACAGCGGCAAGGACAGGTGAACTGGGGACAGCAAGGAGTCATCATGCCAGGTAGTCCTGACACATGGTCCTAGGGCTCAGGTCCTCCGAGAGAGAGAAAGAGAGATTTAGAGAGAGCATGCTTAAAATCACACAGGACACCGGATAAGACTCCCTTTCGGAGTCAGTGTTTCTGTGAAAGAAAATGTTCAGTTAGAATAGTTTCACATATGAGCCCTGTATCAACAGGTATAATAAACAGATATATATAGAGAGTTGAAGGTTGACGGTTGAATATATTAGGTTGAATATATTATTATATTATTATTATCTGCTAGATCTACTGTCTCTTTTATATTATGACATTTCAGCTAGATCTACTGTCTCTATTATATTATGACAGACCAACTAGATCTACTGTCTTTATTATATTACAACAGACCAGCAGTATCTACTGTCTCCATTTCACTTTGGCCATTGATGTGGTCCTGCACTCTCCTCAACAGCCTCAAATAGGCTGTTGCATGTGGGTTGGTGCGGAAGACACACGCATCTCACATTTCATGACATGACATGTTTATATATTGCTTCTAAAATAAAAATCACAAATAATATTTTATATTATTAATTTCAAACAAGGGCATTAGCATGATAAGAACTTACCAGTCCAAAACGATGTCCTCTCCCGTTCAAAACATATTCCTCCACAATCGCTAAATGAATCGTCGTACAACAATCTCTGTCTCACCTTCCCAATCAATTTATTCTAAAATTGTGTGTACATCTGTATATCTAGACTTAGATTTAGCTTTCCCTGACTTAGTCGCCATAATGATTGATATATAAACAGCTGAATCTGCGCGTTCAGCAAACAATGCAGTGCATAATATTTGTTTCTCCTTCCGGTATGAAACATCAATAGCGAATGACTCAATTTACGCTGGAGCTTATTGCATGGGTTGGTCTTGCAACACACAAACATGGCGTATTGCCGTTTAGCTCCGCTCATTGGCTTTCTACCCAGCTTGATTTCAAGACGATCAGTGGTCATTGGGGTAAAAGACAGTCAATCAACGAAACAGCGGGCAAATCATTGGTGCACAATGAGGTCATGACTTGTTGTATTCAAATCGGTTTCTTTCAGTCAATACGTCCCGCGAAATGGCCCATCAGGTTTGATTGTGTTACAAACAAACCAGTTGATTGCAGTGAAACCAAACATGACTGGAAAAGTCACGTTCTGTGTGGGTTATTTACCTGGAATGTGTCGTCGAAAATGGAATGAGACGGAATTCACGACACAAGCGGTTCACAAAATTTTTCGTGTTAGGCTATAAAAAACGGATTTGATCAAACAAAAGATCATTCATTGTGTAACAATGAGCATTGGAATTGCAAACAGACGAAGATCGTCAAAGGTAAACAATTTATTTTAATGCAGTTTGTGATTATGTTAGGCCTGTGCTGGTTAAAATAGTTTTTTTTATGGGGCTCTATGCTCAGATAATCGCATCATATTCTTTCGCAGTAAATCCTTTTTTAAATCTGACAATGCAGTTGGATTAGCAAGATTCTAGCCTTTCATTACATGTGAGACACTATATACTGTTCTTATCCTACTTCATTTGCACATGCTGTATATAGATTTTTCTACTGTATTATTGATTGTAAGTTTGTTAATGCCGTGTTTAACTCTGTATTGTTGGAGGTGTTGAACTGCTTTGCTATTGGCTAGATCGCAGTTGCAAATGAGAACTTGTTCTCAACTAGCCTACCTGGTTAAATAAAGGTGAAATAAAAAACAAAAAATAAAAATCAGTATGAGGGGGAAGCTTAAGTACAACTCTTACAAGCTTTTTGGCTGGTCTGTAGCTTATGCTTTAGATGTTTGGTCTTTAGGGTGTCTATTGCTAGCTTTTTATCCAATTAGCGACAAGACTTAAAAAAATGGTGAAAGCCCTCACTGGTGCTGCCCTTGCTAAAACTGGATTTCTGCCAAGAGGACCCTCTATCCACTCCATGATCAGCTTAGACAGCTAAGATACAGAAAACAGAGGGGCCAGATGTTCTGAGTTTATTAACAAGTGCATCAGCAATGTTGTACCCACAGCAACTGTTAAAACCTTCCCCAAACAGAAACTGTGGATGGATGGCAGCATTCGCGTAAAACTGAAAGTGCGAACCACTGCTTTTAATCAGGGAAACTTGACCGAATACAAACAGTGCATCTATTCCCTCCGCAAGGCAATCAAACAAGCTAAGTATCAGTATAGAGACAAAGTCGAATGGAAATTCAACGGCTCAGACACAAGAGGTATGTGGCAGGGTCTACAGTCAATCACAAACTACAAAAAGAAAACCATCCCAGTCGCGAATCCCGATGTCTTGCTCCCAGATAAACTAAACAACTTCTTTGCTCACTTTAAGGACAATACAGTGCCACTGACACGGCCCGCTACCAAACCCTGCGAGCTCTCCTTCACTGCAGCCAATGTGAGTAAAACATTTAAACGTGTTAACCCTCGCAAGGTTGCCGGCCCAGACGGAATCCCTAGCCGCGTCCTCAGAGCATGCGCAGACCAGCTGGCTGGTGTGTTTACGGACATATTCAATCAATCCCAATCCCAGTCTGCTGTTCCCACATGCTTCAAGAGGCCCACCATTGTTCCTGTTCCTAAGAAAGCCAAGGTAAATTAGTTAAAGGACTATTGCCCGTAGCGCTCACTTCCATCATCATGAAGTTCTTTGAGAGACTAGTCAAGGATCATATCTCCTCCACCCTACCTGACACCCTAGACCCACTCCAATTTACTTACCGCCCCAATAGGTCCACAGACGACGCAATCACACTGCCCTAACCCATCTGGACAAGAGGAATACCTATGTAAGAATCCTGTTCATCGACTACAGCTCAGCATATAACACCATAGTACCCTCTGAACTTGTTACTAAGCTCGAGACCCTGGGCCTCGACCCCGCCCTGTGCAACTGGGTCCTGGATTACCTGACGGGCCGCCCCCAGGTGGTGAGGGTAGGTAACAACATCTCCACTCCCTGATCCTCAACACTGGGGCCCCACAAGGGTGTGTTCTCAGCCCTCTCCTGTACTCCCTGTTCACCCATGACTGCGTGGCCATGCACACCTCCAACTCATTCATCAAGTTTTCAGACGACACTACAGTGGTAGGCTTGTTTACCAACAACAACGAGACAGCCTACAGGGAGGAGGTTAGGGCCCTCAGAGTATGGTGTCGGGTAAATAACGTCACACTCAATGTCAACAAAACAAAAGAGATGATCGTGGACTTCAGAAAACAACAGAAGGAGCAGCCCCCATCCACATCGACGGGACAGTAGTGGAGAGGGTGGAAAGTTTTGTTCCTCGGCGTACAAATCACGGACAAACTGAAATGGTCCAACCACACAGACAGCGTGGTGAAGAAGGCGCAGCAGCGCCTCTTCAACCTCAGGATGCTGAAGAAATTTGGGTTGTCACCAAAAACCCTGACAAACTTTTACAGATGCACCACCGAGAGCATCCTGTCGGGCTGTATCACAGCCTGGTACGGCAACTGCACCGCCCTCTACCGAATTTCTCCAAAAGAGCATTTTTATGGAATGGTCTGCCTATCCATGTGAGCGATGCAGACTCGATCTTTACTAAAGACTTATCTCTTCAGTATGCCCTATGATTGAGTGTTGTCTGGACCAGGGTTGCGAAGGTGAAGAGCAAGGAACTGGAATGACAAACCACCCTTGTTTTTTCTGCCTGGCCGGCACCCCTCTATCCACTGGGATTCCCTGCCTCTGACCCTGTTAAGGGGGCTGTGTCACTGGCTTACTAGCGCTCTTCCATGCCAGCATAAGGATGGGTCCGTCACACCATGCCAGGCTTTTTTTGCGCAATACTCGACTTGAGTGGGCTGACCACTGAGGTGATCTTCCTGTCTGGTCTTGCGGTGAAGGAGATCTTCATGGGCTAAACTCAGACTTATCTCAGGGTAGTAAGTTGGTGGTCTGTTGATATCCCTCTAGTGGTGTGGGGGATGTGCTTTGGCAAAGTGGGTATGGTAATATCCTGCCTGGTTGGCTCTATCCAGGGGTATCTATGCTGCAATAGTGTATGTGCCGAGGGGCTAGGGGCAGTCTGTTATAATTATGTTGTTTCTTGTGTGAATTTAAGTATTCTCTCTCTCTCTCTCTCTCTCTCACACACACACACACTCTCACTCTCTCTCTCCCTCCCTTCTCTATCGCACCTGCTGTCTCGACCTCTGAATGCTTGGCTATGAAAAGCCAACTGACATTTACTCCTGAGGTGCTGACATGTTGCACACTCTACAACCACTGTGATTATTATTTGACCCAGCTGTTCACCTATGAACATTTGAACATCTTGAAGAAAAATCTGGCTTTAATGGCCATGTATTCTTATGATCTCCACCTGGCACAGCCAGAAGAGGACTGGCCAACCCTCAGATCCTGCTTCCTATGTAGGTTTCTCCCTAGGTTCCTGTCTTTCTAGGGAGGTTTCCTATCCACAGGCTTCTACATCTGCATTGGTTGCTGTTTGGGGTTTTAAACTGGATTTCTGTGAAAGCACTTTTACATCTGCTGATGTAAAAAGGGCTTTATACATAAAATTGATTGACTTTGCTTCGTGGTACTGTTTCCATACATTTCGACATTTCCTCCTGAAGGACAACAATCTTGATGGGATGCTCCCCTGTCTGTTCATCTGGCACTTGCCTGACTATCCCCCCCCCTCTTTTTTTTGAGCAGGTTCCACTCCTGCAGTAAGGTTTTGATGAGCTGGGGTGCTGCTTGCAATGCTGGGTTGTCCAAAGGCTAGCCCTGGTCTAACAGTGCTCAGACATTTTGAAGGGTCTCATCGGTCTGTTGCCAAACACTCCAGGGCCATGTGTTTGGGGGGGCCCCTCAAACGAACTGGGTCTGGGGCATCTCTTTGCCTCCTTTCTCTGGAAGCGTAGAGAGGACATTGGTGTTGATGTTGTGGGCTTCTGGATGGTGCTAGATTTTGAACTGGTAGTTTGCCAACTGTGTGGCCCAGAGCTGCTCGACTACCCTGAGGTTGGCTGTACACCAATTGACAAGCGGGTTGTTGTCAGTGTAAACAGTGAAATTGGATCCCCACAGGTAAGGTTTAAACTTAAACTCTGTTACCTCCCATTTCAGTCTCAGCAGTTACAGCTTGTAGTAGCTGTCGTTTTGGTAATATCGCTCGGTCGGTATCAAGCTCAGGTTGCCATAGGTGATGACCCTTTCCAGGCCCTCCTGCACTTGAGACAACACAGCCCATAGCCCTCGGAAGCTTGCATCTCTGTAGAGCCAGAGGTGGAGAGATATGTAAATCAATATCATAAATATATAATTTTAACCTCCCAAAATTAACTTTACAGTCGCTGAGAAGGTCCACTTTTATATGCCTTTTCCCCTGATAGACCCAACTGTTACAAATTTAGAGCAACATTTTTTAAGACTGTTCCAAATAGAGCAAAAATGTCTAGTGGAAATGTTTGCTCTATTGCCCTCAGCTATGTTCAGACTGTTGTTGTCCATGTTTGCTGTGTTTTAGGGTACTGTGAAAAAGGTTGGAACTTCATTTCTAGGGGGTTCTGATGCTTTTGATAACATATCTACAGTATTTAACTTTTTATTGTGTATAGTATTGCTTACTAGGTGTTGTCCAATGAATGCTGTAACCACTCTCTTCAAATCAGGGCTGATTGGAAAAAGCTGCTTAAAACAGGACATTTCTTTGTACTCCCTGACGAAGGCCATGAAGCCAAAACGCGGCAGAGTTTTTAAACTTTGTTTCCATTGAACATGCCATACAAATAAAGGCATTTTAATGAATTATATGAAGATGCCTTAGTCCTTTCTTTTTGATGACTGTTCCAAAGTCACAAATCAATCAAATGATGACAATTTATGACATTTTATATATTTTTAAAGACTTTTATGGCCTAATGTCAGATCACTGTCCCTCTGCCTCTAAATATCACAGGGAAAACATACAGTTGAAGTCGGAAGTTAACATACGACAAATCCATTTAAACTCCGTTTCTCACAATTCCTGACATTTAATCCTGGTAAAAATGCCGTCTTGGGTCAGTTAGGATCACCACTTTATTTTAAGAGTGTGAAATGTCAGAATAATAGTAGAGAAAATCATTTATTTCAGCTTTTATTTCTTTCATCACATTCTCAGTGGATCAGAAGTTTACATGCACTCAATTAGTATTTGGTAGCATTGCCTTTAAATTGTTTAACTCTGGTCAAACGTTTTGGGTAGCCTTCCACAAGCTTCCCACAATAAGCTTGGTGAATTTTGGCCTTGGTCCTCCTTTCTTTTTGAAGTCGTCCAAAGTCATAAATCAATAAATTATTTTATTTTTTATGGCCAAATGTCAGATCAATGTCCTTCGGCCTCTGAACATCACAGGGAAAACATACATAAATCCTTGTGATCAGCTTGGATCTTTACTGCACAGAATACAACTTGTTACTTGCACAAAGGTCAAGGTCAAATTGACTTCAGATCACTGTTCCTCAGTGTCTGAGCATCATAGGGACATCATGATATCAATGTGATCAGCATGGTTGACACATTCTTGTGCATGAAGCAGCTTGTTTCAAGGACAAAAGCGTTCAATAATTACATAGACCAAGGTCAAGGTCAACTTGCTGGGTCAAACTGACCCAGAACATCACGGATGTCACTATTTTAGCCCTTCCCTTATGTTCCAGTTCAATCCCTTCAAATTGACCCGGAACACAAAGGAAGGGCTGAAGACCACTGTACTGGGACACTGGTTTTTCATGAGGTGGAACCCTGGTCCTACAAAAGATTATTGAGAGGTAAGGCAATCATGTAGAACATCTGATAAGTCACCTATAATACTCCACAAAGCACCAGAATGATTTGAACTGACTCACTGTGTTAAGCGTATCCATGAATGTTCTGCTTTGACCTTTCCAGGGTCTGGTGTGAACCCCTGGGTGCCCACCACATGCCCAAGGTAAGTGACCTGCCTCTAGAACAGGTGACACTTTAGGGGTTGTAGTTTCAATCCATGGCTCCAGAGGTGCTCAATCACTCCCTCCAAGTGGGTCAGGTGGGTTTGCTGAAGGTTTCTCTAAAGATATTTTTTGCATCCTCTGACAAGGTATCTAGAGGATATTATACTGTACATCAAGTATTTAGAAGATAATTTAATGTTAATATAAAGTGGATGGCCATATAAAACATGTCTTCATGAGTGAGCCATGAACAGTACCTAGTAATGCCTTATGTTATAAAGCTCAGATTTGTTGCTTATCAATGCTTCGTATGCACTTTTTGCACTAGTTTGCACTGCTATTGTAAATAGGATGACAAATAGTAGATCGTAGATTTCAGTTTCAAATTTCATATGCTATGAACAAACTATTAATGAAAAATAGTGATGAGTTTTTCCGTTGATAATCTACATATACTCACAATCAATAAGATGTATAACATTTCAGCTGCCTTAATACTGTAATAACATTTTATATATTTAGTGGTCAGAGAAAATCCAACTGATTTTCTGGTGCACTCCTCTTATTCATTGCTGTCTCACCTGTGAATGTATTATTTAATACTGAATAGTACCATATGCCTTGATAAAACAGCTTTCAATACCATAGTGCCCTATAAGCTCATTACAAAGCTCACGGTGAAAGGAGGCAGAATTACATCATCAACCCTGATTCTCAACACGGGGGCCCCACAAGGCTGAGTCCTCAGTCCCCTCCTGTGTTTCCTGTATACCCACAACTGTGTGACCTCCAACTCCGTCATCCAGTTTGCTGACAACACAACAGCAGTAGCCATGATTACCAACAAAGACGAGACAGCCTACAGGGAGGAGGTAGGCACTCTGAAAGACTGGTTCCATGTAAAAATCTCTCCCTCAATGTTAAACAAAACAAAGGACCCGGACAACAGGAGGAACCAGGCTGGACACGTCCCCATCCTCATCAACAAGGCTGTCGTGGAAATGGTCAGTAGGAACTTCTGATGTTGATACGTGCAGCCAAATGCACCATTGGGTGAACACTGCCTGCCCTACAGGACACCTACAACACCAGTTGGCGCAGGGAGGTCAAGAAGATCATCAGGAACCTCAGCCACCCAAGCCATGCCCTGTTCTCCCTGCTTCAATCACTCAAACGCAACACAGCCGCATCATGGAAAAAACTGTAAGACTGTCCAATAGTTTCGACCCTCAGACCATAGCCACCGCTAGTCAGCTACCTGCTCCTCCTCCCCCCTGCTACTTCCCTAATGGTCATTTTTCCCCACCCCCCAAATTACTTTTAATCTGCCCCCAACCCCAATGACATTTACCACTGTTGCAGTTGTTAATATGTTAATTATAGATGTTTTTATCTTATTTTTGTGTGGTTTTTACTTAACTCAGTCCCCACACACACTCTATGGTCATGCTGCTCCCACTATGGTCATGCCCCCCACCTCCTCAACAGTTTGTACTCTGCCTCCACCCCAACGGACAATTATTGATAATGTTATTTCAATTTCGGTTGTTGTTTTTGTATTACCATTTTCATTATTTTATTTCACTTAGTCCTGCATGTTCAAGCTCGGAGCCTGAGATTTTCACTGTACTCTCCAATCCTGCAACTATTAAACACAGAATATAAATTAAAATGAAAGTCCCCTAAATTGGAGAATTAACATTTAAGAAGTTAATAATAGATAATTTCAGTATCACGTATTAAGGTGATAATAATCTTGTTTTAACGTGACCATTATTTTCTATTAACGTGATAATTATCTCATAAAAGTTACAGGAATTTGTTTGTGTGTGCCTGGCACAACCACACATTCTAGACCCAACAGTTCAAATGTTTCCTGCTATAAGATTCAGAAACAAATTTTGTCTAGTACATATAAAATATACGCACATTCAGCACATCCAGTGACAGGCACGGGGGGGGGGGGGGGGGGTAATTGTTTTCTTTTTTTGCTTGGGGGAGGGTTGTGTGGGTTTTTAGTGGGCACAGGGAAGGGTAGTATGTTTTGTCCCAAGTCTACATTCACCGTTTTTCAGGTTTTTCTACATCATTTGTTTCCGTCGTAATAGATAACTTACCCCGTCTGCTTGCATCTAGGAGTTAAGGTAGGCTACTTACCTTATACACTAGCCTACGCCACAGTAACCACATGGGTTGCCACTGTCTGCTTTGGGCTCATTTTCATCACACTCTAACCTTTGATATTTGCCTCTCTGTAGGCCACAAAACAACATGTTTCATTGCTCATGACAAAGCTTTTTATCAGAGTTATTGACTTGACATTAAGCCAGATTCAAGTAACTTCCATGACAGCTTTGTGTTGCTGAAACTTGAAGCAGCAACCATGACACAAACAATCAGGAGGTGGACTATACATAGAGCTGAACATTAAGCTAACTTGAATATCTCTCCTCAGGGCTACCTGGCCAACTTCCTCCACGGAGAGTGCCGATTGTCACTGAGCGAGACTGAACGGCACCAACCATGGTCCTGCAGACCATTTTTTTGCTGGAGCCTCAGGACTGTTAGGGTTAACTTGAAGAGTGTGGGTGGTAGGTGGAGATAATTGAAGGAAAGTTTGATTTGACATGTTTTGTGCATATTGTTTTCATCACCCATAATAGAACCTTTATGTTAATATAAGACATATAGCCTCTTCTCAGTTTGATACAGACACAGAAAGTTCAGATAGAAATTGACTTTATAGAACAGATATAATTCTCTTTCATAGAGAATGAGTCAAGTTATCCCTCTCATTCACAGATTGTGAATTATACTGCCATCCTATGGCCACTGCACCAATGGGTACAGACGTCGATTCAATGTCTACTCCATGTTGGTTAAAAAATAAACAACGTTGATTCAACCAGTGTGTGTCCAATGGGTGTAACACTCTGCAGTAAAACTGTTGTTAAACCTGGCTCTTTCCTCCAGCATTTTGGATATGAAATCTAATGTTTCATATGAGGTGACATTATGTAATGTCACCTTTTATTTGAGGGTATTTTCATACATATACGTTTTACCGTTTAGAAGTGAAAACACCTTATGTATCTAGTCCCCCCATTTGAAGAAGTATTTCGACAACTTCAAGTATTTTGTATTAAAGGCCGTAACCCTTTAAAAGTAGTGTTCATGTAAGTGATGTATTTAGGTATTGGTTCCCTTACCCTGTAAACAGTCTATGAACTGCTCTCATGAGTGACTGTAATCCACACTTTGGTTTTGATTGTCACTGCCAACAAACACGAATGTTAGCATTTTCAGACAAACACGAATGTTAGCATTTTCAGCCAAAACACTTTACTACATCGGCACACTGCCACAACAATGTGACTGTTTTTGAATTAAAAAAATCAATATATTTCCTTTTTCATCCTCTGTGTTGTGTGCTTATTGTTTATCCATTGATAAGTTCTAGGTCATTTTGAAACCTTAAGGAGCATCAGGTACTGCTGGAATATCAACCAATAGCATGTCCATCTTTTTGTGAAAAATTACACTGGTCACTGTTCAAAACATTTATAAAGATTTAAGAAAGTATGAATAGTCCTCACTTTAAATTAGGGTCTGCAGTACAACTTCACTAATGATCAGTAGATGGTTTATAAGGACATGTATTAAACATCTTATGAATGACCTTATAAATCATTATTAAATACTATGAAAGTTGTTTATACATGTGTGATGAACTAGCTTGCTAAAACAGATGCAGGAGTAATGATACATAAGTTATGAATAAACTATATACTTATCCATTATGAATTATTTAGTGTGTTACCCAATCACTATATTCATTCATTCACACTAAACAGCTTCTGAGAGAGCTGCTCCGGTGTGACCCCTTGTAGTGAGAGTAGTGGTAGTGTTCATAACCTGCACTGTTGAGTTGAATCAATAATGCATTTTGTAGTTATTTATACTTGTCATAATACCCAGTTGAGTAACATTTAGCAAATGTGTGCGTAATAATAAATGGTGAGCAAACTGTAAATGCCTAACAAATGGTTTATTACTGAACATTATAGTGGTACACAATTGCATATTCTTGCATTTTACCCTCAACTACTTACATACGCCATTGAGATAGACTTGGACGTTATTTGATATCATGCAGTATTGAACATTTAAAATTCAGTTCACGTGTTAAAGGTGTTGTGTAACAATCGAGCCACTAGAGGGGGATGTTAAACATACATAATGACTCGTTCCTAAAATGTACTTTTAGAATACTTACATACAACTTATCATTAAATTACATGGAACAACAGCAGACATTGGTTTTTGGAATGTACAACCCAAAATGACTACAATGTATTTTATAAAACAAGCTGATGGCTTCTTATACATTTTCCAAGTCATTCCTGTCCAATCTAGACAAATCATTCTGTATCAACACCACATTCATCTCTGTATTGTCAGTGTGTTGTTACATGAAAGAACAATTGTGTAACATAACTATGTTTTTCAAACTGGGAAATAAAAATATAGGTACTATGAACGCCTTAACTTCAGAGATAAAATATGTTTAGCCGTCACTTTGAACCATGGATAAAATAAAGCATAAATTATTGGATTAATTAAGGAATTAGAAAGTGGCAGAAAGCTGATGATGAATGATAATAAATTGTCACTTAAGAACGAAAGAAACAAAAAAGAAAATAGAAATGGAATCCAACAACTTAGATAGGTGAAAACAACAATAGATAGAGTTTTTGCTGCTTTTCTCTCAGACTTATTTGCCTGTACAGTTTTAACACCAGACACACTGGCAGCCTCTTTTGAAAATACCTTTCTGGCCTGTGATCTGGCCACCACAAAGATTTTCAAATAAAGTGTTATAATAATAGAGCACGGGACAACCATTGTAATTACGAAGTCAATTATATTGCCCCACATATATCCTTCACCAGTAAAACATTCATTCAAGCACCTACTTGGTACCTTTACATTTACAATGTCTTTTATAATAGCAGCATTGTATATAATACAACAACACCAGGTGATGGATATACAACACATGATTCTTGCTATTGTTATTTTAGAGTGGTACAATAAGGGATCACACACAGCAACATAGCGGTCAATAGATATCAAGACCAAACTGCCCAGAGATAAAGAAGTACATAAACAACTAATGTAGAGAAGAAACACACAGAAATATTCCCCAAAACCCCAGCATGGTTCAATTATTCCTACAATCATTACTGGTATCACAATCAGTCCCACCAGGAGATCTGACACAGCCAGAGAGAGGATGAGCAGGTTGGTTTGAGTCTGGAGCTGCTTGAAGTAAGAGATGGAGATGATCACCAGTATGTTCAAAAATACTGTTACTGCTGAAATCAATGAGAAAAAGATGTACAGTGTTATGTAGATAGATATCGATAGCAAAGCCTTTCTGCAAGAAGAGTTTCTGTCTTGAAAACAATATTGATCATCTTTGTGTTCCTCCATTTGTAATAAAAGGTAAAAATGCTGAGGCTCTACTCCTGCTTGGTCCTTTGTGTGACCCTGTCAGGTCTGCCTTCTGTCAAACTCTGAGCTCTGCCTGTCTATTTATCCCTGAGTTACTGACAGCCACTCCCCTCCCAACAGTTTCTCTGCACACAAAAGCACGAAAACATACACAAGTGAGCACAGAATGATGTAATGTATGACATAATTGTATGTTGCTGTGGCCTGTCCTTTAGCCTTCCTGATAGTTAGATATGAGAGAAAGGGACATTTTCTCAAATTCTATGAATTTTATTGGGAAAATATATTATGTGTGATGTTTTGGTCACCCAAAGGCTTTTTTAATGGGAAATAGGATAGCTGTGTTAGAGTAACTGTTTTGGTGATGTCCATGCTCTGTTTGGACCATAACCCACAACCTCAGGAGACATGACGGCACGTCACGTGTTACCTGGCCAGCGTGTAGGAAAGCTGACAGTAGGGAAGTTGATGAGGGCATATGTTTATGTTGAACGCACTTATAGCAAATGAAATCAACATTTGTGGCATTCCATTGAAGCATTCCATAGCCTTGTAAAAATACCCATAAGAACTGAATTATGCATCATACTTCCTCAAGTTGAGGGAGACTTTGGCTCAGTTACATCATGTGGACAATATTTTTTATTTCTTTAATTGTATTTTTATTTGATCTTTTATAAACAATACAAAACATACACATACAAACGACTACATAATGTAAACATCAACTACACCTGCCCACTAGCACACACGATCCTCAGCACCCACGTCACTTTCCGCCACATGGCCTCAAACGGCACCATTATCTTCTCTCCATCACCCACGTACAGTGCCTTGCGAAAGTATTCGGCCCCCTTGAACTTTGCGACCTTTTGCCACATTTCAGGCTTCAAACAGAAAGATATAAAACTGTATTTTTTTGTGAAGAATCAACAACAAGTGGGACACAATCATGAAGTGGAACGACATTTATTGGATATTTCAAACTTTTTTAACAAATCAAAAACTGAAAAATTGGGCTTGCAAAATTATTCAGCCCCCTTAAGTTAATACTTTGTAGCGCCACCTTTTGCTGCGATTACAGCTGTAAGTCGCTTGGGGTATGTCTCTATCAGTTTTGCACATCGAGAGACCGAACAAAATGTCCCATTCCTCTTTGCAAAACAGCTCGAGCTCAGTGAGGTTGGATGGAGAGCATTTGTGAACAGCAGTTTTCAGTTCTTTCCACAGATTCTCGATTGGATTCAGGTCTGGAATTTGACTTGGCCATTCTAACACCTGGATATGTTTATTTTTGAACCATTCCATTGTAGATTTTGCTTTATGTTTTGGATCATTGTCTTGTTGGAAGACAAATCTCCGTCCCAGTCTCAGGTCTTCCAGAATGGTCCTGTATTTGGCTACATCCATCTTCCCATCAACTTTAATCATCTTCCCTGTCCCTGCTGAAGAAAAGCAGGCCCAAACCATGATGCTGCCACCACCATGTTTGACAGTGGGTATGGTGTGTTCAGGGTGATGAGCTGTGTTGCTTTTACGCCAAACATAACGTTTTGTTGCCAAAAAGTTAAATTTTGGTTTCATCTGACCAGAGCACCTTCTTCCACATGTTTGGTGTGTCTCCCAGGTGGCTTGTGGCAAACTTTAAACGACACTTTTTATGGATATCTTTAAGAAATGGCTTTCTTCTTGCCACTCTTCCATAAAGGCCAGATTTGTGCAATATACGACTGATTGTTGTCCTATGGACAGAGTCTCCCACCTCAGCTGTAGATCTCTGCAGTTCATCTAGAGTGATCATGGGCCTCTTGGCTGCATCTTTGATCAGTCTTCTCCTTGTATGAGCTGAAAGTTTAGAGGGACGGCCAGGTCTTGGTAGATTTGCAGTGGTCTGATACTCCTTCCATTTCAATATTATCGCTTGCACAGTGCTCCTTGGGATGTTTAAAGCTTGGGAAATCTTTTTGTATCCAAATCCGTCTTTAAACTTCTTCACAACAGTATCTCGGACCTGCCTGGTGTGTTCCTTGTTCTTCATGATGCTCTCTGCGCTTTTAATTGACCTCTGAGACTATCACAGTGCAGGTGCATTTATACGGAGACTTGATTACACACAGGTGGATTGCATTTATCATCATTAGTCATTTAGGTCAACATTGGATCATTCAGAGATCCTCACTGAACTTCTGGAGAGAGTTTGCTGCACTGAAAGTAAAGGGGCCGAATAATTTTGCACGCCCAATTTTTCAGTTTTTGATTTGTTAAAAAAGTTTGAAATATCCAATAAATGTCATTCCACTTCATGATTGTGTCCCACTTGTTGTTAATTCTTCACAAAAAAAATACAGTTTTATATCTTTATGTTTGAAGCCTGAAATGTGGCAAAAGGTCTCAAAGTTCAAGGGGGCCGAATACTTTCGCAAGGCACTGTACTTTAAATATTTAGAAGATAAAGAATTTAACCTTTCCATTGCGTTAATGGCAGAGGATTGGTTGATTTCCAATTTTAAAGTGTGCATTTTGTTTAAAGATGATTGACGAGAAAAGCATCGTCTAACCATCGGGTTTCTCACTGCACCCTCAGAGAGCATGTCTGGAAATATGAAGACAGACAGTTTGAAAGTAAATTCACGTTGTGAATTTCTGACAGCCAACTTCTATCTCCGCATATTACTTTTGGACATCATTACATACTCAGACGGCATGAATTATTGTCATTGTTAGTTTACACTTCAGACATGACTCTGCCATTGTGATGTAGAATTTGTGAATTTTGTCTCTTGTACAATAAATTATATACATACATTTTTACTGGATTTTGCGTACATTGTTGTCAACTGTAATCTCACAAAATCAGTCCTTTTTATGTCTTGGTTCCAGTAGTTTATATTTTTTTTAAGAGATTGTCAGTTGGATAGGCTCTCTGCAAGGTCTTGAATGGCTTACCTATCATATTAATATCATTTTCTGACTCAAATAGAATTCCCTCAAGATTACTCTGACTTCAAATCAAAATGTTGTGATATAAAATTTTAAATCGCAAGTATTTTGAAAATATCTGAATTGGTCATTCCAAAATTATTTCCAGAGATTTTAGAGTATTATTGAGTTTTAATATTGGTCTGGAATATCAGGGAATCATCTACAAATAAGGTTAGTTTGTATTAATGTTTTTCAATACTGACACCTGTTTTGCTTGGGTACTGTCCAATTTTGTCTGCAAGCGGTTTAATTGCCAGTGCAAACAGGAAAATATGCCACATTATATTTATGTACCCTACATTACTCATCTCATATGTATATACTGTACTCTATACCATCTACTGCATCTTGCCTATACTGTTCTGTACCATCACTTATTCATATATCTTTATGTACATATTCTTTATCCCTTTACACTTGTGTGTATCAGGTAGTAGTTGTGGAATTGTTAGGTTAGATTACTCGTTGGTTGTTACTGCATTGTCGGAACTAGAAGCACAAGCATTTCGCTACACTCGCATTAACATCTGCTAACCATGTGTATGTGACAAATAACATTTGATTTGATTGTGATTTGATTTGATTCGGAAGAGAGGGGACTTCCCTGTCTTGTGCTCCTTTCTAAAGCAATTTCATCAGATAATGTATATGTTTGCTGTAGGACACTTGTTTTTCAACAGGACAATGTCCCATCACACCTCCAGATGTGGCTACTTTGAAGAATCTAAAATATAAAAATACATTTTGATTTGTTTAACACTTTTTTGGTTACTACGTGATTCCATATGTGTTATTTCATAGTTTTGATGTCTTTACTATTATTGTACAATGTAGAAAATAGTTTTTAAAAACTGGAATCAGTAGGTGTGTCCAAACTTTTGACGGGTACTGTATATTTACATACACCTTAGCCAAATAGTTAAATTCATTTTTTTCACAATTCCTGACATTTAATCCCTGAAGAAATTCCCTATTTTAGTTAAGTTAGGATCACCACTTTATTTTAAGAATGTGAAATGTCAGAATAATAGTAGAGAGAATGTCACTGCCTGACCTTAGATATCTTTGTTTTCTTTATTATTTTGGTTAGGTCAGGGTGTGACAAGGGTGGTTTGTTTAGTTTTTGTATTGTCTAAGGTTTTTGTATGTCTCTGGGTTTTTCTATTCTATGTGTTTATATGTCTATGGTTGCCTCAATTGGTTCTCAATCGGAGGCAGCTGTTTATCGTTGTCTCTGATTGGGGACCATATTTAGGTAACTATATTCCTGGGGTATTTTGTGGGTTGTTATTCTATGTTTAGTTGCCTGTGCCGCACTAGCCATTTAGCTTCACAGTGTTCTCGCTTTCATTAAAGAGTTATGTATGCTTACCACGCTGCGCCTTGGTCTCCTCATTATGACGACCGTGACAGAGAATTATTTATTTCAGCTTTTATTTCTTTCATCACATTTCCAGTGGGTCAGAAGTTTACATACACTCAATTAGTATTTGGTAGCATTGCCTTTAAATTGTTTAACTCTGGTCAAATGTTTTGGGTAGCCTTCCACAAGCTTCTTCTGTGAATTTTGGCCCATTCCTCCTGACAGAGCTGGTGTAACTGAGTCAGGTTTGTAGGTCTCCTTGCTCGCACACACTTTTTCAGTTCTGCCCACAAATCTTGTGTAGGATTGAGGTCAGGGCTTTGTGATGGCCACACCAGTACCTTGACTTTGTTGTCCTTAAGCCAGTTTACCTTTGCCACAACTTTGGAAGTATGCATGTGGTCATTCTCCATTTGGAAGACCCATTTGCAAACAAGCTTTAACTTTCTGACTGATTGATGTTGCTTCAATATATCCACATGATTTTCCTTCCTCATGAAGCCATCTATTTTGTGAAGCGCACCAGTCCCTCCTGCAGCAAAGCACCCCCACAACATGATGCTACCACCCCTGTGCTTCACGGTTGCGATGGTGTTCTTCACCTTGCAGTCCCCCCCCCCCATTTCCTACAAACACAACAATGTTAATTATGGCCAAACAGTTCTATTTTTCTTTCATCAGACCAGAGGACATTTCTCCAAAAAGTACAATATTTGGCCCCATGTGCAGTTGAAGACCGTAATCTGGCTTTTTGATGACGGTTTTGGAGCAGTGGCTTCTTCCTTACTGAGCGGCCTTTCAGGCTATGTCGATATAGGACTCGTTTTGCTGTGGATATAGATACTTTTGTACTTGCTTCCTCCAGCATCTTCACAAGGTCCGTTGTTGTTATTCTAGGATTGATTTTCACTTTTCGCACCAAAGTACATTCACCTCAAGGAGACAGAATGTGTCTCCTTCCTGAGTGGTATGGCGGCAGCTTGGTCCCATGGGGTTTATACTTGTGTACTATTGTTTGTACAGATGACCATGGTACCTTCAGGCATTTGGAAATTGCTCCCAAGGATGAACCAGACTTGTGGAGGTCCACAATTATTTTTCAGAGGTCTTGGCTGATTTCTTTTGATTTTCCCATGATGTCAAGCAAAGAGGCACTTAGTTTGAAGGTAGGCCTTGAAATATATCCACACGTACACCTCCAATTGCCTCAAATGATGTCAATTAGACTATCAGAAACTTCTAATGCCATGACATTTTCTGGAATTTTCCAAGCTGTTTAAGGGCAAGGTCAACATAGTGTATGTTTTCTTCTGACCCACTGGAATTGTGATACAGTGAATCATAAGTGAAATAATCTGTCTGTAAACTATTGTTTGAAAAATGACTTGTCATGCACAAAGTTGATGTCCTAACCGACTTGCCAAAACTATAGTTTGTTAAAGAGAGACAGAAATCAGATCTGTGAGAGCCAGAAATCTTGCTTGTTTGTAGGTGACCAAATACTTATTTTTCCACCATAATTTGCAAATAAATTAATTAAAAATCCTACAATGTGATTTTCTGGATTTGTTTTTTCTCATTTTGTCTGTCATAGTTGAAGTGTACCTATGAAGAAAATTACAGGCCTCTCTCATCTTTTTAAGTGGGAGAACTTGCACAATTGGTTTCTGACAAAATACTCTTTTTGCCCCACACAGTTGACAGTGCATGACGGAGCAGAAACCAAGCCACGAGGACGAAGGAATTGTCCGTAGAGCTCCAAGACAGGATTGTGTCGAGGCACAGATCTGGGGAAGAGTAACACAAATGTCTGCGGCATTGAAAAATTAACCAAGAACCCAGTGGCCTCCATCATTTGCATGGCCCAAATCATGCTTCATTGATAGCAATGAAGTACTCGTTGTGCTATCAACACTGCAGGAGTTGTATATTCTTCGCCCTGTTCTGGGATGAAGTCGAACACCCTGACTTTCAGTGCGGCGACAATTGCCTGCTCAGGGAGGGCTATAGAGAAGAAGTTGCAACGCTGTGGATTTCTTTTTTTCCCTAAGCAAGTCAGTTAATAAGAACAAATTCTTATTTTCAATGACGGCCTAGGAACAGTGGATTACCTGCCTGTTCAGGGGCAGAATGACAGATTTGTACCTCGTCATCTCGGGGATTTGAACTTGAGCTTGAACTCGTCCAACTCTCTAACCACTCGGCTACCCTGCCACTTTTTGTATTGGATACAAATAGCTGATTTGCACAGGCTACTGGGAAAGCAAAGACCTGCGATTTTTTTGCCTTCCTCCACTCCGAGGACTGTGGATCGAGCTGGGCTGATGGGAGTCTCGCCATCGGGCAGGTTATCTTCGGTGGACTGGCTGCTGCTCGGAAGTGATTGCTCACCGACGGAGAATGGAGACGCAGGGACCTTTGTTGCTAAATCGCGGGATGATCCTCTCCTGGACCTGGCTAGCCAGACAGGGAGACACTTCGCCGTTTATTGCAGAAGTCGATGGCGGCGTCCTCTACTTTCTGAGTCGTCTGCGGTGACGGGATTCATGAATGGACTGCCGACATCGAAGAACTTTGTGTTCTGGAGCCTGATGTCCCGGCTCCATCTTCTCATGGAGAGTGGCAGTTTCCTTCGGTTTCGGCCAACATTGGAATGGCATCGCTAGGGACTAAGGTGGGTTCTGATATTCCTATCATTTGTGGGGGGCAAGTTAGAGGAGCCCTTGGTGTGGCTAGGGTTGGGCTGAGGGCTCTGGCTTGAAATGAACAACAGCCATCAACCATTATTATGGGAATCTCCATGGTTAGTTCGGTGGAAGTCCGAAATACCTGTACACATTGTTTTCCTGGAGCTAAGGTATTGGATTTATTAGAAATAATTTATTAGAAAGCATGGATATCCACATATGTGATGGCACTCCATGAGGGGATACAAATGATCTTGACAACTATTGCCCCATTTCAAGACTAATTTGTTTTTCTAAGATTACTGAATCCTTTTTTAATGTACAACTTTGTTCCTTTTTATCTGATAACTGTATTCTTAATATTACTTTGTATTTTGCTCTCTCAGAGAAACCACACATTCACTCTTCCACAGCCATAGTTACAGATCAGTGGTACATGCAGTAGCCTTCCTAGTGATCAACCCATAGCCCTGTACATACTTTGCCTGTTATATACTGTTATTCCGCCAAGTAATCTACAAGTCAACCATTCACTGTGCCTTGCCATCATTGCGTTCTGACTGATGCCCAGGGGCGAACACGCCCAAACCAAACCAGCAACCTAAGAACAAAAAAATCCTTTAACCCTTGCAGGCGAGGAACCTCAGATATTCTCATATCCATTTTAAAAAGGTGAAGAGAGAGGATGTGAGGCATGGAAAAAAAAGAAGAGAAATAAATTATCCTTGAATCCCAAATCAACCCCTAGCCCTTATACCCTATATACTTGTGTAGACATGAGTGGATTGGATAGTTGTTAGCAATACGGGGACATCTCAACCTGGCCTAGAACTACCTGTAACCTGTGTGTTTTCTTTCTGTCAGTAACTCAGGGATAAATAGAGAGACAGAGCTCAGAGTTTGTCAGAAGGCTGACCTGACAGGGTCACACACAGGACCAAGCAGGAGCAGGACCTCAGCATTTTGACCTTTTATTACAAATGGAGGAAAACAAAGATTATCAATAGTGTTTAAGACAAACTCTTCATGCAGAAAGGCTTTGCTATCGAAATCAATCTACATAACACTACATATTCTTCTCATTGTGTAACGACGTTCTTCTTTTGTCGAAAGAGAGTCGGACCGAAACGCAGCGTGTAAGTTACTCATGTTTATTAGTGAAGACAAACGAACGGACTATACATGAACAACTAATAAATACAAAACAACAAAAGGAACGAAACCTATGACAGCCTGACTGGTGCACACTACACAGAGACAGGAACAATCACCCACGAAATGTAAAGCGAAACCCAGGCTACCTAAATATGGTTCCCAATCAGAGACAACGAGAATCACCTGACTCTGATTGAGAACCGCCTCAGGCAGCCAAACCTATTAAACACACACACTGAGAAGAAGCCCAGTACTGAGATGAAGCCCAGCCAGGCAGTTGAATCCGGCAGATCCTGGCTGACTGGCGGATCCTGGCTGACTGGCGGATCCTGGCTGACTGGCGGATCCTGGCCGACTGGCGGATCCTGGCTGACTAGCAGATCTGGCAGATCCTGGCTGACAGGCGGATCCTGGCTGACTGGCAGATCCTGGCCGACTGGCGGATCCTGGCTGACTAGCAGATCTGGCAGATCCTGGCTGACTGGCGGATCTTGGCTGACTGGCAGATCCTGGCTGACTAGCAGATCTGGAAGAGTCTGGTTGACTGGCAGATCTGGAAGAGTCTGGTTGACTGGCAGATCTGGAAGAGTCTGGTTGACTGGCAGAACTGGAAGAGTCTGGTTGACTGGCAGATCTGGAAGAGTCTGGTTGACTGGCAGATCTGGAAGAGTCTGGTGACTGGCAGATCTGGAAGAGTCTGGCTGACTGGCAGATCTGGAAGAGTCTGGCTGACTGGCAGATCTGGAAGAGTCTGGCTGACTGGCAGATCTGGCTGCTTCATGCTGACTGACAGCTCTGGCTGCTCCATGCTGACTGGCGGCTCTGGCTGCTCCATGCAGATTGACAGCTCTGGCGGCTTCATGGAGACTGGCAGCTCCTTGCAGACTGGCAGCTCTAGCTGCTCCATGTAGACTAGCAGCTCTGGCTGCATCATGCAGACTGGCAGCTCCTTGCAGATTGGCAGCTCCTTGCAGACTGGCAGCTCCATGCAGACTGGCAACTCCATGCAGACTAGCAACTCCATGCAGACTGGCAACTCCATGCAGACTGGCAACTCCTTGCAGACTGGCAGCTCTGGCTGCTTCATGCAGACTGACAGCTCTGGCTGCTCCATGCAGACTAGCTGCTCCATGCAGACTGGCAGCTCTGGCTGCTCTATGCAGACTGACAGCTCTGGCTGCTCCATGTAGACTGGCAGCTCAGGCTGCTCTATACAGGCAGGAGGCTCCGGCAGCGCTGTAGAGGAGGAAGGCTCTAGAACCGCTGAACAGGCGGGAGACTCCGACAGCGCAGGAGAGGGAGAAAGCGCTGGCTGCACTGAACAGGCGAGGCGCACTGAAGGCCTGATGCGTGGTGCTGGCACTGGTGGTATTTGGCCGAGGACACGCACAGGAAGCCTAGTGTGAGGAGCTGCTACTGGAGGGCTGGGGTGTGGAGGTGGTTCTGGATAGACCGGACCGTGCAAGCGCACTGGAGCTCTTGAGCACCGAGCCTGCCCAACCTTACCTGGTTGAATACTCTCGGTTGCCCTGCCAGTGCTGTGAGGAGAAATAGCCCGCACTGGGCTATGTAGGCGAACCGGAGACACCGAGCGCAAGGCTGGTGCCATGTAAGCCGGCCCAAGGAGACGCACCGGAGACCAGATGCGTAGAGCCGGCTTCATGGCATTTGGCTCGACGCTCAATCTAGCCCGGCCGATACGCGGAGCTGAAATATACCGCACCGGGCTATGCACCCGCACTGGGGACACCGTGCGCACCACTGCATAACACGGTGCCTGCCCGGTCTCTCTAGCCCCCCTGTAAGCACAGGGAGATTGCGCAGGTCTCCTACCTGACGCAGCCATACTCCCCGATAGCCTCCCCCCAAGAAATTTTTGGGGCTGCTTTTCGGGTTTCACTCTGCGCCGCCGTGACTTTCTTTTCGACTCCATTCTTCTATAGCCCTCTTCGCACTGCTCCAGCGAATCCCAGGCGGGCTCCGGCACTCTCTCTGGGTCGGCCGCCCACCTGTCTATTTCTTCCCACGTCGTTATATCCATACTGTATTCCATTGTGGGCTGCTCCTGTTTCCATCCACGTCGCCGTGCTGCCTCCTCATACCTGCGCCTCTCCGCTTTAGCCGCTTCTAATTCCTCCTTGGGGCGGCGATATTCACCAGGCTGAGCCCAGGGTCCTTTTCCGTCCAGTTCCACCTCCCATGTCCAATTCTCCAAATGGTGTAGCCTCTCCCACTGAAGCTGCTTCTGTTGCCTCTCGTGTAGCTCCTCTTTGGGCTGCACCTGCCTGTTGACACGCTGCTCGGTCCGAGTGTGGTGGGTGATTCTGTAACGACGTTCTTCTTTTGTCGAAAGAGAGTCGGACCGAAACGCAGCGTGTAAGTTACTCATGTTTATTAGTGAAGACAAACGAACGGACTATACATGAACAACTAATAAATACAAAACAACAAAAGGAACGAAACCTATTACAGCCTGACTGGTGCACACTACACAGAGACAGGAACAATCACCCACAAAATGTAAAGCTAAACCCAGGCTACCTAAATACGGTTCCCAATCAGAGACAACGAGAATCACCTGACTCTGATTGAGAACCGCCTCAGGCAGCCAAACCTATTAAACACACACACCCCTAATCAGCTACAATCCCAACTAATACAAACCCCAATACGAAACTACAATACATAATAAACCCATGTCACACCCTGGTCTGACTAACTAATAAACTAAAACACAAAATACTAAGACCAAGGCGTGACACATTTATTCAGTAGTTGCAGTACTTTTGAGCGTACTGGTTATCATCTCCAACTCTCACTTCAAGCCGCTCCACACTTCAACCAACCTGCTCATCCTTTCTCTGGCTGTGTCAGATCTCCTGGTGGGACTGATTTTGATACCAGTAACGACTGTAGCAATAATGGAACCATAATGGGTTTTTGGGAGATATTGATGTATGTTTCAAATCCATATCGCTTGTTTATGTACGAGATTGAATCTCGTGCTGACATGGTAAAAATCTGTCATTCTGCTCCTGAACAAGGCAGTTAACCCACTGTTCCTAGACCAGTTAACCCACTGTTCCTAAACCAGTTAACCCACTGTTCCTAGACCAGTTAACCCACTGTTCCTAGACCAGTTAACCCACTGTTCCTAGACCAGTTAACCCACTGTTCCTAGACCAGTTAACCCACTGTTCCTAGACCAGTTAACCCACTGTTCCTAGACCAGTTAACCCACTGTTCCTAGACCAGTTAACCCACTGTTCCTAGACCAGTTAACCCACTGTTCCTAGACCAGTTAACCCACTGTTCCTAGACCAGTTAACCCACTGTTCCTAGACCAGTTAACCCACTGTTCCTAGACCAGTTAACCCACTGTTCCTAGGCCAGTTAACCCACTGTTCCTAGACCAGTTAACCCACTGTTCCTAGACCAGTTAACCCACTGTTCCTAGACCAGTTAACCCACTGTTCCTAGACCAGTTAACCCACTGTTCCTAGGCCAGTTAACCCACTGTTCCTAGACCAGTTAACCCATTGTTCCTAACACCGCTCATAACCAGTATGTTGACACTAAACCGCTCCCTTGTCAGGGGTCACAGCAGAGCAGCTCTCTCAGAAGCTGTTTAGTGTGAATATATATAGATTGGGTATCACATAAAATAATTTATTATGTATTAGTAAATCGTTTATTCATCATTTATTTATCATTACTCCCACATTTGTTTTAGTAAACTAGTTATTCACACATTTATAAACAACTTTTATGGTATGTAATAATTATTTATAAGATCATTCATAAGTGTCACGGCTTTCTTCCTGGGAAGGAGAGGCGGACCAAAATGCAGCGTGTTTGAAGTTCATGGTTCTTTAATAAGAAAACTCAAAACATGAATAAACTACAAAACAATAAACGTGAAAACTGTAACAGTCCTAACTGGTGCATAAAACACAAAGACTGGAAACAATCACCCACAAAATACCCAAAGAATATGGCTGCCTAAATATGGTTCCCAATCAGAGACAACGATAAACACCTGCCTCTGATTGAGAACCACTCTAGGCAACCATAGACGTTCCTAGACAACTAAACTGAACACAACCCCATTAATCTAATAAAGCCCTAGACAAGACAAATACAATAAATCACCCATGTCACACACTGGCGTAACAAAAATAATAAAGAAAACAAAGATAACTAAGGCCAGGGCGTGACAGTACCCCCCCCCCAAAGGTGCGGACTCCCGGCCGCACACCTAAACCCATAGCGAGGGTGGGCGTCTGTCCACGGTGGCGGCTCTGGCGCGGGAAGTGGACCCCACTCCACCATAGTCTTAGTCCGCTTCTTTAGCGTCCTTTGAGTGGCGACCCTCTCCGCCGACCTTGGCCGAGGAGCCCTAACAAAGGGCCCACCTGGACTGAGGGGTGCCTCATTACTGAGGAAGCTCAGGCAGGTTGACGGCTCTGGCAGATCCTGGCTGACTGGCGGCTCTGGCAGATCCTGGCTGACTGGCGGCTCTGGCAGATCCTGGCTGACTGGCGGCTCTGGCAGATCCTGGCAGACTGGCAGCTCTGGCAGATCCGGGCTGATTGGCGGCTCTGGCAGATCCTGGCTGACTGGCGGCTCTGGCAGATCCTGGCTGACTGGCGGCTCTGGAAGATCCTGGCTGACTGGCGGCTCTGGAAGATCCTGGCGGCTCTGGAGGATCCTGGCTGACTGGCGGCTCTGGAGGATCCTGGCTGACTGGCGGCTCTGGAGGATTTTGGCTGACTGGCCAGGCTCTGGACAGACGGGAGACTCTAGCGGCTCTGGAAAGACGGGAGACTCTAGCGGCTCTGGACAGACGAGGCACACTGTAGGCCTGGTGCGTGGTGCCGGCACTTGTGGTACTGGGCCGAGGACACGCACCTCAGGGCGAGTGCGGGGAGGAGGAACAGGGAGTACTGGGCTCTGGACACGCACAGGAAGCCTGATGCGGGGGGCTGCCACCGGAGGGCTGGTGTGTGGAGGTGGCACTGGATAGACCGGACCGTGCAGGCGCACTGGAGCTCTTGAGCACCGAGCCTGCCCAACCTTACCTGGTTGATTGCTCCCGGTCGCCCTGCCAGTGCGGCGAGGTGGAATAGCCCGCACTGGGCTGCGCTCCAAACAATGGTGTTCACCTGTCCAGATTCATCTCTGTAGGCATGAATGTGCCTCAGGGAAAAAAGGGCACAGTAGGGAGACGTCGTTGTGCCCTTTGTCACAGGAAATGCTCCATCACCTGCACCACCTGTTCAGTAACCCTCCGCTTTACAACAGAAATAGACTGCTATGGGCCATGGCACCAGCAGCTCAATTTTGTGTAGAGGACTGAGGGTCTTCACAATATTGTAAATAGAAAATGTGTAAATAGTTACACTTGTTATTTGTTTATGTTTTTTTAATTATTATTATCAAATTTTATATATATTTTATATATATTTTGGGGGGGTATGTTAGAATAGTATTTATGTATTTTGTATATAGTTATTTCCTTTCCTTCCTAATGTATCACTGTACCAATTCGGCCACTTGGGTACATTTGGGTACATTTGTGTGAGACACCTTCATGCTCAATGTCATAAAGCTCGCTCATTTTTTAACAACCCTCCAGACGAGCTTCAATGCCATACAACTCTCCTTCCGTGGCCTCCAACTTCTCTTAAATACAAGTACATTTAAATCCATGATCATCAACTGATTTCTGCCTGCACCTGCCTGCCCATCCAGCATCACTACTCTGGACGGTTCTGAATTAGAATATGTGGACAACTATAAATATCTAGGTGTCTGGGTAGACTAAACTCTCCTTCCAGACTCACATCAAACATCTCCAATCCAAAGTTAAATCTAGAATTGGCTTCCTATTCCGCAACAAAGCATCCTTCACTAATGCTGCCAAACATACCCTTGTAAAACTGACCATCCTCTCGATCCTTGACGATGTCATTTACAAAATAGCCTCCAATACCCTACTCAATAAATTGGATGCAGTCTATCACAGTGCCATCCGTTTTGAAACCAAAGCCCCATGTACTACCCACAACTGTGACCTGTTCGCTCTCGTTGGCTGGCCGTGTCACTCCTCCCCATTGACTGTGTGTGTGTGTGATTTCAGAAAATCACAGAAATCACGTAAAGTTTCTAAACCTGCCTTAACGGGTTTGTCTGAACACGCTGCAACTGGATCTATACCTGTTTTGAAAAAACAAAAAATGTCTTTAACCCTCAACGAACAGACATTGAAATATTTCCCGTAAATTACCATAGATAAATGGCTGGTTCTTTTTTTCCATACACCGTAGGTTCATGTACTTTGACGTGAAGCAGTCAAATTAGTGCTTTATTACCATTTTTGACCTTTATTCCCAGATAAAATCAATAAGGGTTGAGGCCTCGACGCCATCTTGTTACTGGGCTAAAAGCAAATTTGGCCAAATCTGTGCTCACCGAGTTTCGTCTTCAAAGTCTTTTCCATTTAGGAGAAATGGCCATGTCACTTTGGTGATGTTTTGCCCATTTGCAATAAGCAGCCAGTCACCATCTGTTGGAATTTTCCACAACAGAGGAAAAATTACCAAAAAAGAAAAGTTATAAAATGGAAACCGGATGTCCGAGAGACTTTATTTGATGACTTCCCGGAAGATCCGTCCCTGGGGCATGACCAGAGTCTGTCGGCCCATTTTAATAACATTCACAGATGTCTAGTAAGGGACCGTACATTTGCAATACGGAGATCCTCATCATCGATACGGGTAATGCCATCGGAGACCCTTACATAGGATTTAGGTCTATAACAGTTTGGGTCTTGAATATCTCCCCCTTAGAAAAGGGGGATGACCGCAGCAGCTTTCCAATCTTTAGGGATCTCACACGGTATGACAGAGAGGTTGAACAGGCTAGTAATAGGGGTTGCAACAATTGCGGCAGATATTTTTAGAAAGAGGGTTCAGAAAAAAGGTTATTGAAATGTTTGATTTTATCGTGTATTTATCAGTAGTGACAGTGTTTTCTAGCCTCAGTGCAGTGGGCAGGAGGTGCTCTTATTCTCCATAGACTTTAAAGTGTCCCAAAACATTTGGGAAATTGTGCTACAGGATGAACATTTATGTTTGAAAAAGCTAGTCTTTGCTTTCCTAACTGACTACGGATATTGTTTCTTAACTTCGCTGAAAAGTTGCATATCGTGGGGGCTTGTCAATGCTAATGCAGTATGCCAAAGGATGTTTTGTGCTGGTCAAGGGCAATCAAGTCTGGAGTGAACCAAGGACTATACATATTCTTAGTTCTACATTTTTTGAATGGGGCATGCTTATTTAACTTCTTTCGGATCATTGGGAAGTTAGAGTCCCACCTCGACAACATCCTGTGAAATTACAGAGAGCAAAAAATAGTAGCAATATTAAACATTCATAAAAATACAAATGTTACCATCTACATACACCATCTTTAGCTTAGAATCTTGGTAATGAAATCACTTTGTCCGATTTATAGTAGGCTAGCATTTGATCGTCTGAGTACAGCGCCTCACCCACTTCCTGCATTATCATGAATTCATAACCTGCACAGGTGTCACAAAACTCAAAAATAGAGATAAAATAAATCTCTTACCTTTAAAGATCTTCATCTTTTTGAAATCCATAGAGTCCCAGTTACACAATGAATGGTCGTTTTGTTTGATAAAATCCTTTATATCCCCAAAAAGTCACTTTAGCAGGCGCACTTCAGTCAATAATCCCCGGTTTCCCCTCGTTCAAAATGCATACAAAATTAATCCCAAACGTTACCAATATACTTCATCCAAACAACATTCCCAATCAATCCTCAGGTACCCTAATATGTATATAAACTATAACTTTTAAGACGGAAAATAATATGCTAATTCACAGAGATAAATAACCAAGTGAGCGACCTCACCGGAGCACGCCACAAACATTTTCCAACCAAGCAGTGGCATAACGAAAGCCAGAAATAGCGAGAAAAAGAAAGAGGAGCGCGCACTCATTCACGTGCACCAAAAGACTAGAGTCATTCTGAGGGATCCTTCGAAAGAATACGACTAATTTTTCATTTTTCAAAAAACAAGCATGAAACAATTTCTAAAGACTGTTGATATCTAGTGGAAGCGAAGGGAACTGAAATCTGGGTACGAATTTTTAAACTTTCCCATAGAAAAATATTGAGAAGTCCAATGACCGGGATGAGGTCAATATCCTTCCAGGACACCCGGGCCAGGTCGATTAGAAGGTCCTGCTCACTGAAGTGTTTTAGGGAGCGTTTGACAATGATGAGGGGTGGTTGTTTGACCGCGGACCCATTATGGACGCAGGCAATGAGGCAGTGATCGCTGAGATCCTGGTTGAAGACAGCAGAGGTGTATTCAGAGAGCAGGTTGGTCAGGATGATATCTATGAGGGTGCCCATGTTTATGGATTTGGGGTTGTACCTGGTAGGTTCCTTGATAATTTGTGTGAGATTGAGGGCATCTAGCTTGGATTGTAGGACGGCTTGGTGTTAAGCATATCCAAGTTTAGGTCACCAAACTCTGGAAAGGTGGATTTTTGAAAGTAGAAGCTCGAACTGTTTGGGCACAGACCTGGATAGCATGACAGAACTCTGCAGACTATCTCTGCAATAGATGCGACTCTGCCCCCTTTGGCAGTTCTAGCTTGGCGGAAAATGTTGTAGTTGGGGATGGAAATTTCTTTCTAAGCCAAGATTCAGACATGGCTCGGACATCAGGGTTGGCGAAGTGTGCTAAAGCAGTGAATAAAACACAGTTAGGGAGGAGGCTTCTGATGTTAACATGCATGAAACCAAGGCTTTTACAGACGTCAACAAATGATAGCTCCTGGGGAATAGGGTTGGAACTGGGGGCCACAGGGCCTGGGTTAACATCTACATCACCAGAGGAACAGAGGAGGAGTAGGATAAGGGTGAGGCTAAAGGCTATAAGAACTGGCCGTCTAGTGCGTCGGGAACAGAGAATAAAAGGAGCATATTTGCGAGCTCACAGAACAGTGCTCCGGGCAGCCGAGCGGAAATGGAGGAAAACTCGCCTCCCTGCGGACCTGGCATCCTTTCACTCCCTCCTCTCTACATTTTCCTCCTCTGTCTCTGCTGCTAAAGCCACTTTCTTCCACTCTAAATTCCAAGCATCTGCCTCTAACCCTAGGAAGCTCTTTGCCACCTTCTCCTCCCTCCTGAATCCTCCTCCCCCTCCCCCCCCTCCCTCTCTGCAGATGACTTCGTCAACCATTTTGAAAAGAAGGTCGACGACATCCGATCCTCGTTTGCTAAGTCAAACGACACCGCTGGTTCTGCTCACACTGCCCTACCCTGTGCTCTGACCTCTTTCTCCCCTCTCTCTCCAGATGAAATCTCGCTTCTTGTGACGGCCGGCCGCCCAACAACCTGCCCGCTTGACCCTATCCCCTCCTCTCTTCTCCAGACCATTTCCGGAGACCTTCTCCCTTACCTTACCTCGCTCATCAACTCATCCCTGACCGCTGGCTACGTCCCTTCCGTCTTCAAGAGAGCGAGAGTTGCACCCCTTCTGAAAAAACCTACACTCGATCCCTCCGATGTCAACAACTACAGACCAGTATCCCTTCTTTCTTTTCTCTCCAAAACTCTTGAACGTGCCGTCCTTGGCCAGCTCTCCCGCTATCTCTCTCAGAATGACCTTCTTGATCCAAATCAGTCAGGTTTCAAGACTAGTCATTCAACTGAGACTGCTCTTCTCTGTATCACGGAGGCGCTCCGCACTGCTAAAGCTAACTCTCTCTCCTCTGCTCTCATCCTTCTAGACCTATCGGCTGCCTTCGACACTGTGAACCATCAGATCCTCCTCTCCACCCTCTCCGAGTTGGGCATCTCCGGTGCGGCCCACGCTTGGATTGCGTCCTACCTGACAGGTCGCTCCTACCAGGTGGCGTGGCGAGAATCTGTCTCCTCGCCACGCGCTCTCACCACTGGTGTCCCCCAGGGCTCTGTTCTAGGCCCTCTCCTATTCTCGCTATACACCAAGTCACTTGGCTCTGTCATAACCTCACATGGTCTCTCTTATCATTGCTATGCAGACGACACACAATTAATCTTCTCCTTTCCCCCTTCTGATGACCAGGTGGCGAATCGCATCTCTGCATGTCTGGCAGACATATCAGTGTGGATGACGGATCACCACCTCAAGCTGAACCTCGGCAAGACGGAGCTGCTCTTCCTCCCGGGGAAGGACTGCCCGTTCCATGATCTCGCCATCACGGTTGACAACTCCATTGTGTCCTCCTCCCAGAGCGCTAAGAACCTTGGCGTGATCCTGGACAACACCCTGTCGTTCTCAACTAACATCAAGGCGGTGGCCCGTTCCTGTAGGTTCATGCTCTACAACATCCGCAGAGTACGACCCTGCCTCACACAGGAAGCGGCGCAGGTCCTAATCCAGGCACTTGTCATCTCCCGTCTGGATTACTGCAACTCGCTGTTGGCTGGGCTCCCTGCCGGTGCCATTAAACCCCTACAACTCATCCAGAACGCCGCAGCCCGTCTGGTGTTCAACCTTCCCAAGTTCTCTCACGTCACCCCGCTCCTCCGCTCTCTCCACTGGCTTCCAGTTGAAGCTCGCATCCGCTACAAGACCATGGTGCTTGCCTACGGAGCTGTGAGGGGAACGGCACCGCAGTACCTCCAGGCTCTGATCAGGCCCTACACCCAAACAAGGGCACTGCGTTCATCCACCTCTGGCCTGCTCGCCTCCCTACCACTGAGGAAGTACAGTTCCCGCTCAGCCCAGTCAAAACTGTTCGCTGCTCTGGCCCCCAATGGTGGAACAAACTCCCTCACGACGCCAGGACAGCGGAGTCAATCACCACCTTCCGGAGACACCTGAAACCCCACCTCTTCAAGGAATACCTAGGATAGGATAAAGTAATCCTTCTCACCCCCCCCCTTAAATGATTTAGATGCACTATTGTAAAGTGGCTGTTCCACTGATGTCAGAAGGTGAATTCACCAATTTGTAAGTCGCTCTGGATAAGAGCGTCTGCTAAATGACTTAAATGTAAATGTAAATGTAATATTTCTGGTAGTGGTAGAATTGATTCAGGGCATAATGTACAGACAAGGGTATGGTAGGATGTGAGTACAGTGGAGGAAAACCTAGGCGTTGAGTGACGATGAGAGAGGTTTCGTGGCACCAGTTAACATCTTGCGTCGAGTAATCCCGATCCGGGATCCTATTTATAGCCTCAAGCTCATTAGCATAACGCAACGTTAACTATTCATGAAAATCGCAAATGAAATGAAGCTTAGACTTTTGTTAACAACACTGTCATCTCAGATTTACAAAAAATGCTTTTCAACCATAGCTAAACAAGCATTTGTGTAAGAGTATTGATAGCTAGCATAGCTATAAGCCTAGAATTCAGCCAGCAACATTTTCACAAAAACAAGAAAATCATTCAAATAAAATCATTTACCTTTGAAGAACTTCAGATGTTTTCAATGAGGAGACTCTCAGTTAGATAGCAAATGTTCAGTTTTTCAAAAAAATATTATTTGTGTAGGACAAATCGCTCCGTTTTGTTCACGTTTGGCTATGAAAAAAACCTGTATCCAGTTATAGCCTCAAGCTCATTAGCATAACGTAACGTTAACTATTTATGAAAATCGCAAATGAAATTAAATGAATGTGCTAGCTCTCAAGCTTAGCCTTTTCTTAACAACACTGTCATCTCAGATTTTCAAAATATGCTTTTGATCCATAGCAAAACAAGCATTTGTGTAAGAGTATCGATAGCTAGCGTAGCATTTAGCGTAGCATTTAGCGGGCAACATTTGCACAAAAAACAGAAAAGGATTCAAATAAAATCATTTACCTTTGAAGAACTTCGGATGTTTTCAATGAGGAGACTCAGTTAGATAGCAAATGTTCAGTTTTTCCTTAAAGATTCTTTGTGTAGGAGAAATCGCTCCATTTTGTACATCACGTTTGGGTACCAAAAAACCCAGAGAATTCAGTCATCAAAACGGCGAACTGTTTTCCAAATTAACTCCATAATATCGACTGAAAAACGGCAAACGCTGTTTAGAATCAATCCTCAAGGTGTTTTTCACATATCTCTTCATTGATATATCGGTCGTGGATGTCTACTTTCTCCTGTGAATCGCTTGGAAAAAGACGTGCAGTTGAAGATGACGCACCAATTTTGACGGAGGACACCGGGCGGACACCTGGCAAATGTAGTCTCTTATGGTCAATCTTCCAATGATATGCCTACAAATACGTCACAATGCTGCAGACACCTTGGGGAAACGATAGATCGGGCAGGCTCATTCCTTGCGCAATCACAGCCATATAAGGAGACAATGAAAAACAGAGCCTCAAAAATCCTGCTCATTTCCTGTTTGAAGTTTCATCTTGGTTTCGCCTGTAGCATCAGTTCTGGGGCACTCACAGACAATATATTTGCAGTTTTGGAAACGTCAGAGTGTTCTCTTTCCAAAGCTGTCAATTATATGCATAGTCGAGCATCTTTTTGTGACAAAATATTGCGCTTAAAACGGGCACGTTTTTTTATCCAATAATGAAATAGCGCCCCCATAGATGTAACAGGTTAACCCAGGTGAGGTCTCCGGATGTGTGGGGGGTGGGACCAAAGAGCTATCTAAGGCAAGGTGAGCGGTACTGAGGGCTCTACAGTGAAAAAAACAAGAACTAGCTGAAACAGCAATAGACAAGGCATATTGACTTTAGAGAGAGGCGTATTGAAATTAGAGAGGCATAAAGCAGTCACAGGTGTTGATCGGGAGAGTTAAGACAACAACAGGAAATGTAGATGAATGGGCAGAGCGGGTCAGTTAGGTACATACAGGACCTGAGTTCGAAGCTGGGGTGATCATAGGGTCCAAAGCACAGCAATAGGTGAGTCAGGGAGCCGTGGAGTAGTGAGTACTATGCTAGGTGAGCGGGAGACACTGTATTTAGAAAGAGAGTGGACCGGGGCAAGAAGATGGGTCTTCGGCAACATCGCAAACATCGCAATGGAAAAAGTCTGTTGAGACCACATTGGGCAATTACATCGGCAGACCAGTCGTGATTTATTGGCGGGGCTCCATTTCGACAATAAAGGGTCCAGGCCAATTGGCAAAAGAGGTATTGTATCCCTATAATTAACTGGTATATGTGCCTAGCTCGAGGCTAGCTCAAGGCTAACTGGTGCTTGCTTCGGGACAGAGGCATTAGCTAACAGTAGTCACTCGGTAGCAGCAAGCTAACTGCAATGATCCGGTGTAATGATCCAGAGCGGCATGAATCCGGTGATGTGGTAGAGAGAAGCAGTTGATATGTGGGTTGATACCGCGCTGTGCAGACTGGAATGTATTGTCTGAGCTAAAGCTGGCGGAGTCCGAGCTAAAGGTGAAGACCGCTAGCCGTGGCTAACAGACACTAGTAGCTGGTTAGCTGGCTAGCTCCTGGCTAGCTCCTGACGGAGGTTCTGAAAAATGTTCAGCAAAAAGCGAGCTATCAATAGACACAAAACTAACAGTGAGTGTTCGATCCAGCCCTGCCATTCAAATGCAAAATGTGAAAACTGAAGTTCTTTAGACATAGAATATTCAAGACAACAAAATAAGATTTTGAAGGATGGCCTTGCAAAACTACAGGACACATCACGGCATATGTCATTTGTAAGTCGCTCTGGATAAGAGCGTCTGCTAAATGACTTAAATGTAATGTAAATGTAAATTTGGCCAGTGCATAAGAAAATAACAGTCAGGCAGTTGATAAGACGGTACATCTTTATGGTGTATTTGCTAATGGCATTTCATAGGAACATTCCATATACGTGTAAAAATGTCCATCTGAATGGAATTATGAAACAATTATTCAAGTTGAGGGAGACAGTTACATCATTGGGACACATAATATTTGCCAGAGATCAATCTGCAATGATATAATCAAATATATACTTTGAGATATCAGCTGATGTACGAAGGGCTATATAAATACATTTGATTTGATCATTGGCTCTTTGTAGAATGTTGACAGCTGTATAGAACACACTGTTTTATAAAAATAAAAAATAAAAATAAATAAAAGAGGGACCTGTCAGCACTAACATGCAAGGCTCTGTAATAATGACACTTACATCACTCTACCAATTAAAGGTGTCAAACTAAAACACACACACACAGTTATACAGACACACACAAACACAACACAAACACAAACCACAATCATTTCGCTACACTCGCATTAACATCTGCTAACCATGTGTATGTGACAAATAAATTTGATTTTGATTTGACATAAAAACATCTAGTACACTGTAATTTCATCTCTCGAACCCTCATGATTCTCAAAGAGCATATTGCATTAACAAAACTCAAACTGGGCTCTGTGACTGATGTCACTGGCACAATATTGTAAGCGTACACCTCTTTAATGATATTAGTTTGACTTTAAGTTTCTCACATCAGAGGGTCCTGTTATCACCTGTATGCAAGGCTCTGGAATAATGAGTTTCAAAACTCTAAGGAATTCTACCAATTAAAGGTGTTGGAGACATACAAACCTATTAGTCCAGGGACCCAGTAAGGCAGCAATAGAGCATAAATATTCAAAGTGACCAGAACTGAAACACGGCATCCTGTGTGGAAAATAAATATCTTAATCAACATTCCAAGAGGAAAGTTCCTCTTCGACCGAGGCCCAGGGTGACACTGACTTTGAAGTACCAGGCAGGGCTACATCATTGTGAGAGCATGAGTCTGACCTCTGCTACACATTTGACATTTCAGTCATTTAGCAGATGGGGGGGGGGTCGATTTCTGAGGAGTGATTTCCGTTTAGCCACTCCACCATAAAGGCCTGATTGGTGGAGTGCTGCAGTGATGGTTGTCCTTTTGGAAGGTTCTCCCATCTCCACAGAGAAACTCTGGAGCTATGTCAGACTTACTTTTGGGTTCCTGGTTACCTCCCCGACCAAGGCCCTTCTCCCCTGATTGCTCAGTTTGGCCGGGCGGCCAGCTCTAGGAAGAGGTCTTGGTGGGTCCAAACTTCTTCCATTTAAGCATGATAGAGGCATCTGTGTTCTTGGGGACCTTCTAATGCTGCAGAAATGTTTTGGTACTTTTCCGCAGATCGGTGCCTTGACACAATCCTGTCTCAGCGCTCTATGGAAAATTCCTTCGACCTCATGGCTTGGGTTTTGCTCTGACATGCACAGCAAATAAGGACATTCATTTTTAGCAAACATTTCTAAAAACCTGTTTTCACTTGGTCATGATGGGGTTTAGAGTGTAGATTGATGAGGAAAAACATACATTTAAAACATTTTTGAATATGCTTGTACCGTAACAAAATCTGGCAAAAAGGAGGGATTTACTTACACATTCTTAACCCTTTTTTGCATTGTCACAAAACTACCTCCATACTTCCATTCATTTTTTCAACCGGTACCAGTTGCCTTCAGATGAGTCCCATGACACTTGTGGGGATAGTAGAGAAAAATGGACAACACCATGAGGTTCATGAGAATCGTCCGTTTTCACATTAGCTTGTAGCACAAATGGTTTTGACGCTACAATCGCAATCACACTGCACACTGCCCTAACCCATCTGGGCAAGAAGGATACCTATGTAAGAATGCTGTTCATCGATTACAGCTAAGCATTTAACACCATAGTACCATCCAAACTCGTCATTAAGCTCGAGAACCTGTGTCTCGACCCCGCCCTGTGCAACTGGGTCCTGGATTTCCTAACGAGGCCGCCCCCAGGTGGTGAGTGTAGGTAACAACATCTCCACCCCGCTGATCCTCAACACTGGGGCCCCACAAGGGTGCGTTCTCAGCCCTCTCCTGTACTCCCCGTTCACCCATTACTGCGTGGCCATGCACACCAACTCATTCATCAAACTTGCAGACGACACCACAGTGGTAGGCTTGATTACCAACAACAACGAGATGCCCTACAGGGAGGAGGTGAGGGCCTTGGGAGTGTGGTGTCAGAAAAATAACCTCACACTCACCTCTTTAGCATCCTTTGATTTGCGACCCTCGCCACCGACCTTGGCCTAACAACCCTAACAGAGGGCCCCGCTGGACTGAGGGGAAGCTCCGGACTGAGGGTCAGCTCGGGACTGAATTAGCTCAGGACTGAGGGGTAGCTCAGGACTGAGAGGAAGCTCAGGCAGGTTGATGGCTCTGGCAGATCCTGGCTGACTGGTGGCTCTGGCAGATCCTGGGTGACTGGCGGCTCTGGCAGATCGTGGCTTACTGGCGGCTCTGGCGGAACCTGGCAGACTGGCGGATCCTGGCAGACTGACGGCTCTGGCTGCTCCCTGCCGACTGGCGGCTCTGGCTGCTCCCTGCCGACTGGCGGCTCTGGCTGACTGGCGGCTCTGGTGGATCCTGGCTTACTGGCGGCTCTGGCGGATCCTGGCTTACTGGCGGCTCTGGCGGAACCTGGCAGACTGGCGGATCCTGGCAGACTGACGGATCTGGCGGATCTTGGCTAACTGGCGGCTCTGGCTGCTCCCTGCTGACTGGCGGCTCTGGCTGCTCCATGCTGACTGGCGGCTCTGGCTGCTCCATGCTGACAGGCGGGAGCCTCTGGCGGCTCATGACAGGCGGGAGACTCTGGCGGCTCATTACAGGCGGGAGACTCTGGCGGCTCATTACAGGCGGGAGACTCTGGCGGCTCATTACAGGCGGGAGACTCTGGCGGCTCATTACAGGCGGGAGACTCTGGCGGCTCATGACAGGCGGGAGACTCTGACGGCTCATGACAGGCGGGAGACTCTGGCGGCTCATGACAGGCGGGAGACTCTGGCGGCTCATGACAGGCGGGAGACTCTGGCGGCTCATGACAGGCGGGAGACTCCGGCGGCTTATGACAGGCGGGAGACACCGGCGGCTCATGACAGGCGGGAGACTCCGGCGGCTCATGACAGGCGGGAGACTCCGGCGGCTCATGACAGGCGGGAGACTCCGGCGGCTCATGACAGGCGGGAGACTCCGGCGGCTCATGACAGGCTGGAGACTCTGGCGGCTCATGACAGGCGGGAGACTCTGGCGACTCATGACAGGCGGGAGACTCTGGCGGCTCATGACAGGCGAGAGACTCTGGCGGCTAATGACAGGCGAGAGACTCTGGCGGCTAATGACAGGCGAGAGACTCTGGCGCCTCTTGACAGGCAGGACTCTGGCGGCTCATGGCAGGCGGGAGACTCTGGCGGCTCATGACAGGCGGGAGACTCCGGCAGTGCTGGACAGGCGAGGTGCACTGTAGGCCTGGTGTGTGGTGCTGGCACTGGTGGTCCTGGGCCGAGGACACACACAGGAAGCCTGGTGCGGGGAGCTGCCACCGGAGGGCTGGTGTGTGGAGGTGGCACTGGATGGACCGGACCATGAAGGCGTACTGGAGATCTTGAGAGCAGGGCTGGCACCAACCGCCCTGGCTGGGATCTTCACCCTAGCCTGTCAGATGTGAGGAGCTGAGATGCAGCGTACCGGGCTAAGCACGCATACTGGGGACACCGTGCATTCCACCGTATAACACGGTGCCTGACCAGTACCACGTCCGCCACGGTTAGCACTGCTAGGCACACTGTAGCTCTGAGCTGGCACAGGACGTGCAAGACCAGGGAGGTGCACAGGAGGCCTGGTGCGTGAGGCTGGCACAATCTTCACCAGCCGAGTAGCACTCACCTCAGGACGAGTATGGAGAGCCGACCCAGGCGCCATCAAATCCCTGACACGCTCCGTCGGGCGAATTCCGTGCCTCATGCACCAACACAGCAACTCCCTCATAACTCTCTCCTCCAATTTCCCCATTAACTCATTCACAGTCTCTGCTTCGCTCACCTCCAACACCGGCTCTGGTTCTGGTTTCCTCCTTGGCTCCTTACGATAAACAGGGGGAGTTGGCTCAGGTCTGACTCCTGACTGCTGCCACACTCTCCCTGTGCCTCCCCCAAGACATTTTTGGGGCTGACTCTCGGGCTTCCATCCGCGCCGCCGTACTTTCTCCTCATACCAGCGCCTCTCCGCTTTCGCTGCCTCCAGCTCTTCTTTGGGGCGGCGATATTCTCCTGGCTGTACCCAGGGTCCTTTACTGTCCAATTCGTCCTCCCATCTCCATTCCTCTTTGCACAGCTACTGCTGCCGCTGCCTGTCACCACGCCGCTTGGTCCTGTTGTGGTGGGTGATTCTGTTACGGTTTTCTTCTGGTGAAAGAGAGGAGGACCAAAATGCAGCGTGGTTATCTTTATACATCTTTAATGAAAGATGAAAAAATGAACAATATACAAAAACAAGAAACGTGAAAAACCGAAACAGCCCTATCTGGTGCAACAAACACAGACAGGAACAATCACCCACGAAATACTCAAAGAATATGGCTGCCTAAATATGGTTCCCAATCAGATACAACGATAAACACCTGCCTCTGATTGAGAACCACCCCATGCAACCATAGACTTTCCTAGACAACTATACTGAACACAACCCCATCAATCTAATAAACCCCTAGACAAGACAAAACACAAAAATCACCCATGTCACACCCTGGCCTAACCAAACTAATAAAGAAAACACTGAATACTAAGGCTAGGGCATGACAACTAGGTCTTTAAGAGTTTATTAGGAAGATAACAGCTCTATAAATATTATTTCATGGTGCCCGACTCTCTAGTTAATCACATTTACATGATTAGCTCAAATTATTTTATAGAATAGCATGTCATATCACTTAATCAGGCATAGCCAAAGACACGACAGCCCTCATCAACTTCCCTACTGTCAGCTTTCCTACACACTGGCCAGGTGACACATGACGTGCCGTCATGTCTCCTGAGGTTGTGGGTTATGGTCCAAACAGAGCATGGACATCACCAAAACAGTTACTCTAACACAGCTATACTATTTCCCATTAAAAAAAGTCTTTGGGTGACCAAAACATCACACATAATATATTTTCCCAATAAAATGCATAGAATTTGAGAAAATGTCCCTTTCTCTCATATCTAACTATCAGGAAGGCTAAAGGACAGGCCACAGCAACATACAATTATGTCATAAATTACATCATTCTGTGCTCACTTGTGTATGTTTTCGTGCTTTTGTGTGCAGAGAGACTCCGGGGAGGGGAGTAGCTGTCAGTAACTCAGGGATAAATAGAGAGGCAGAGCTCAGAGTTTGACAGAAGGCAGACCTGACAGGATCACACACAGGACCAAGCAGGAGCAGGAGGACATCAGCATTTAGATTTTTTATTACAAATGGAGGAACACAAAGATGATCAATATTGTTTTCAAGACAGAAACTCTTCTTGCAGAAAGGCTTTGCTATCGATATCTATCTATATAACACTGTACATCTTTTTCTCATTGATTTCAGCACTAACAGTATTTTTGAACCTACTCGTGATCAGCTCCATCTCTCACTTCAAGCAGCTCCACACTCAAACCAACCTGCTCATCCTCTCTCTGGCTGTGTCAGATCTCCTGGTGGGACTGATTGTGATACCAGTAATGACTGTAGCAATAATTGAACCATGCTGGGTTTTTGGGGAATATTTCTGTGTGTTTCTTCTCTACATTAATTGTTTGTGTACTTCTTTATCTCTGGGCAGTTTGGTCTTGATATCTATTGACCGCTATGTTGCTGTGTGTGATCCCTTATTGTACCACTCTAAAATAACAATAACAAGAGTGATGTGTTGTATGTCCATTACCTGGTGCTGTTGTATCATATACGATGCTACTATTATAAAAGACATTGTAAATGTAAAGGCACCAAGTAGGTGCTTGAATGAATGTTTTACTGGTGAAGGATATATGTGGGGCAATATAATTGACTTCGTAATTACAATGGTTGTCCCGTGCTCTATTATTATAACACTTTATTTGAAAATCTTTGTGGTGGCCAGATCACAGGCCAGAAAGGTGTTTTCAAAAGAGGCTGTCAGTGTGTCTGGTGTTAAAACTGTACAGGCAAATAAATCTGAGAGAAAAGCAGCAAAAACTCTATCTATTGTTGTTTTCACCTATTTAAGTTGTTGGATTCCATTTCTATTTTCTTTTTTGTTTTTTTCTTTCTTAAGTGACAATTTATTATCATTCATCATCAGCTTTCTGCCACTTGCTAATTCCTTAATTAATCCAATAATTTATGCTTTCTTTTATCCTTGGTTCAAAGTGACGGCTAAACATATTTTATCTCTGAAGTTAAGGCGTTCATAGTACCTATATATTTATTTCCCAGTTTGAAAAACATAGTTATGTTACACAATTGTTCTTTCATGTAACAACACACTGACAATACAGAGATGAATGTGGTGTTGATACAGAATGATTTGTCTAGATTGGACAGGACTGACTTGGAAAATGTATAAGAAGCCATCAGCTTGTTCTATAAAATACATTGTAGTCATTTTGGGTTGTACATTCCAAAAACCAATGTCTGTTGTTGTTCCACGTTATTTAATAATAAGTTGTATGTAAGTATTCTAAAAGTACATTTTGAGGACGAGTCATTATGTATGTTTAACATCCCCCTCTAGTGGCTCGATTGTTACACAACACCTTTAACACGTGTACTGAATTTTAAATGTTCAATACTGCATGATATCAGATAACGTCCAAGTCTATCTCAATGGCGTATGTAAGTAGTTGAGGGTAAAATGCACAAATATACAATGTTCAGTAATAAACCATTTGAAAGGTATTTACAGTTTGCTCACCATTTATTATTACGCACACATTTGCTAAATGTTACTCACCTGTGTATTATGACATGTATTAATGACTACAAAATGCATTATTGAATCAACTCAACAGTGCAGGACACTGTAGCAGACACTTCAACCTCAACATACTGGTTATGAACTCTACCACTACTCTCACTACATCACTGCTGCCAGGTCAGGGGTCACACCAGAGCAACTCTCAGAAGCTGTTTAGTGTGAATGAATATAGAGATTGGTAACACGTTATAATAACACCTTGTAAAAAATGTTTTATAATGGATGAGTAAATAGTTTATTAATAAGTCATTTATCAATATTCCCAAATGAGTTTTAGGAAGCTAGTTATTCATACATTTATAAACAACTTTTATTGTATGTAATAATGATAAAAAAATTCATGAAATGTTTAATAAATGTCATTATCAACCATTTACAAATCATTAGTAAAGTCCTTTTGCAGACCATGAACACATGACTTCCTTCAGCACAGACTGTTTCAGAATAAAATTCTTCCAACTCCTCCTGTGACGAAGAGGTGGAACAAGGATCGGACCAAAATGCAGCGTGGTTCGTTAGATACATCTTTAATGATGAAAAAACACGAACAATACAAAATAACAAACGTCGAAAACCGAAACAGCCCTGACTGGTGCAACAAACACAGAGACAGGAACAATCACCAACAAACACACAGTGAAACCCAGGCTACCTAAATATGGTTCCCAATCAGAGACAACAATAATCACCTGGCTCTGATTGAGAACCGCCTCAGGCAGCCATAGACTAATCTATACACCCCACACAACCCCAAGACGAAACACACTACAAATAAACCCATGTCACACCCTGGCCTGACCCAATAAATGAAGATAACATAATAAATATAGACCAGGGCGTGACAATGATTCCTTAAACATCCTCTGTGATGTTAAACATCCGCTGTTTATACTTTAACCATTGATATGTTCTCGATCATTTTGAGAATTGTCAATTGAAAGAACTGTTGCGGCCGCCATGGTATTTGTCTTTATATATATTTTGTATATATATTATTTAATATATTTCACTGTGACCTGATGCTGCTGACTATCAGGCAGTGTGCAGGCTGTTACTGAGTGAGTGGTGATTGGGAGGGGGAGGGCAGAGTGTGTTGAGAGCACGCTGCAGGTGAGTCATGGAGACAGAGCAGCATTCACATACGTGGTGTCAACTTTTTCCATAGGTAGGTAGGCTATTTAGATTGTCATTATGGAGACACCTATTTTCTGTCCTTTTTCCAGTGGTAGGTAGGCTATTTAGATTGTCATTATGGAGACACCTATTTTCTGTCCTTTTTCCATAAAACATATCTTGAACTGATAAAACAGCAACAAAGCACTGGAAAATGACTCTCGAGCCTTTAGAGTAATTCACTCAGAGATGGTTTAAAGTTAACTGTTTTCTAATGTCGACTTTTCTAATGGACAAACCATATCAATCTAAGGGTCTTACACGTGCTCAGTTCTTGGGTCTCAAGCTTTGCCTGAGTTGACATTTGAAATGGAAGTTATGAAACTCCCTTGCCTGCTTGTGTTATGGGAATAGGTCTCAAATTAAACTGGCATTAAATGGTTTCGAGGGCTTTATCACATGTATACAATGGGCTACCAAAATAATGTTTGATATATTTTAAATAATAATAATAATAAATAACATTTTTATAATATTATTCATACCATTTCATCCTTCCACTAACTATAGTCCCGAGACAAATCTATCATACTGGTTTTCAATGTTCTTATCACTTGCTTGCTAGCTAGCCAACTACAGTGTTACGGTTTTCGTAAGGTGAAAGAGAGTCGGACCAAAATGCAGCGTGTAGATTGCGATCCATGTTTAATGAAATAAACGTAAACACGAATAAAATACAAATACGACAAAACAAAGAACGTAATGAACGTAATGAAAACCGAAACAGCCTATACTTGTATAAACTAACACAGAGACAGGAACAAGGACACTAAGGACAATCACCCACGAAACACACAAAGAATATGGCTGCCTAAATATGGTTCCCAATCAGAGACAACGATAATCACCTGACTCTGATTGAGAACCGCCTCAGGCAGCCATAGACTAACGCTAGACGTCCCACAAAACCCCAAGACAAAAACACACCACAATAAACCATGTCACACCCTGGCCTGACCGAATAAATGAAGAATAAACATAATATATTTCAACCAGGGCGTGACATACAGCTAACTTACAGTCACGTCAAACAGTGCAGCCAGAATAATGACCGTAGCTACATTTGCATTTCTTTAAACTGTTTTCTAGTGACATTTATTTGGACACATTCATAACAATGGGCTAATGATGCACAATTTCGCCTGCAAGAGAAAATGTGCTCTCTCGTCAGGACATTGTTGTTCAGAGGAGCTAGCCAACAACACATCTAACACAATCACTTAAAATTGAAGCTGGACACACCTCAAAATAGCTGCATTTAGTTTGGATTTACTTTTCACACTGAGATGGAACAGAGCAAATAGGCAATTCAATGGCATAGCATTAGCCGGTGATAACTTGTGGAAAAGACATACTGGAATGGGGTTTTAACCAATCAGCATCCAGGATTAGACCCACCCGTTGTGTAATTGCATCTGTCATAAACTAGGCTATTCATTTCTATGCCATTGTAGGCTACTGTAGCCTACCATTTCATACAATAATTATTTTGAAATTATGGTATTGCTGGAGCAGTTGTGTAAAGTACTTTTGTAAAAATACTACATAAGTGATTTTTTATATTTTGGACAACTTTTGCTTTTACTTCACTACATTCCAAAAGAAAATAATGTACTTTTTACTCCATACATTTTCCCTGACACTTGTAGCAGGACAGGAACATGGTCCAATTCACGCACTTATCAGGAGAACATCCCTGCTCATCCCTACCGTCTCTGATCTGACGGACTGGCTAAACACACATGGTTCATTTGTAAAGGATGTCTGAGTGTTGGAATCTGCCCCCGGCTATCCATAAATAACAATACAAAAAATGTCCTTATGTTTAATATATGGAATTTGAAATTATTTATACTTTTAATTTAGATACTTTAAGGAATTGTCACGCCTTGGTCTTAGTATTTTGTGTTTTAGTTCATTAGTTGGTCAGGCCAGGGTGTGACATGGTTTTATTGTTTGTTGTATTTAGTGGGTTTTTTTAGTTATTGGGATTGTAGCTGATTAGGGGTGTGTGTTTCATAGGTTCGGCTGCCTGAGGCGGTTCTCAATCAGAGTCAGGTGATTCTCGTTGTCTCTGATTGGGAACCGTATTTAGGTAGCCTGGGTTTCGCTTTGTATTTCGTGGGTGATTGTTCCTGTCTCTGTGTTAGTTTCACCAGTCAGGCTGTAATTGGTTTCACGTTCAGTTGTGTTGTTTTGTATTTATTCGTTATTTCATGTATAGTTTCGTTATTTGTTTTCACTAATAAACATGAGTAACAAACACGCTGCATTTCGGTCCGACTCTCTTTCGACAAACGAAGAACGTCGTTACAGAATCACCCACCACACACGGACCGAGCAGCGTGTCAACAGGCAGGAGCAGCCCAAAGAGGAACAGCCCAAAGAGGAGCCGCGTATTAAGGATTTCTGGACATGGGAGGAAATCCTTGACGGGAGAGGACCCTGGGCTAAACCAGGGGAGTGTAGCCGCTCAAAGGTGCAGCAGGCGAAGAGGAAACAGGAGCTGGAAGGAAAAGGACCCTGGGCTCAGCCTGGTGAATATCGCCGCCCTAAGGAGGAACTAGAAGCGGCTGAAGCGGAGAGGCGCTGGTATGAGGAGGCAGCACGGCGACGTGGATGGAAACAGGAGCAGCCCAGAATGGAGTACAGTATGGATATTACGACGTGGGAAGAACTAGACAGGTGGGCGGCCGACCCAGAGAGAGTGCCGGAGCCCGCCTGGGATTCGCTGGAGCAGTGCGAAGAGGGCTATAGGAGAATGGAGTCGGAAAAAAAGACACGGCGGCGCAGAGCGAAGCCCCAAAAATTTCTTTGGGGGGGGCTCAGAGAGGGAGTGGCTGAGTCAGGAGACAGACCTGAGCCAACTCTCCCTGTTTATCGTGAAGAGCCAAGGAGGAGACCAGAATCGGTGTTGGAGGTGAGCGAAGCAGAGACTGTGAAGGAGTTAATGGGGAAATTGGAGGAGAAATTAATGAGGGAGTTGCTAGTTTGGTGCTTTAGGTACAATATTCGTCCGACGGAGCGTGTCGGGGATTTAATGGCACCTGGGTCAGCGCTCCATACTAGTCCTGAGGTGCGTGTTAGTCGGCTGGTGAAAAATGTGCCAGCCTCACGCACTAAGCCTCCTGTGTACCTACCTAGCCTTGCACCTCCTCTGCCAGTCCTGCTCTCAGGCTCTCCAGTACACCTTCACGGTCCAGTCCATCCTGTGCCACCTTCACACACTAGTCCTCCGATGGTAGCTCCCCGCACCAGGCTTCCTGTGCCTGTCCTCTATCCAGTACCACCTCCACACCCCAGCCCTCCGGTAGCAGTTCCCCGCACTAGGCTTCTTGTGCGTGTCCTCGGCCAAATACCACCAGTGCCAGCACCACGCATCAGGCCTTCAGTGCGCCTCGCCTGTTCAGCGAAGCCAGCGCTTTCACCCTCTCCTGCGCTGTCGGAGTCTCCCGCCTGTTCAGCGGTTCTAGAGCCTTCCTCCTCTACAGTGCTGCCGGAGCCTCCTGCCTGTATGGAGCAGCTAGAGCTGCCAGTTTGCATGGAGCAGCCAGAGCTGTCAGTCTGCATAGAGCAGCCAGAACTGCCAGTCTGCATGGGGCAGCCAGAGCTGTCAGTCTGCTTAGAACAGCCAGAGCTGTCAGTCTACATGGAGCAGCTAGAGATGCCAGTTTGCATGGAGCAGCCAGAGCTGTCAGTCTGCATAGAGCAGCCAGAGCTGCCAGTCTGCATGGGGCAGCCAGAGATGTCAGTCTGCATGGAGCAGCTAGAGCTGCCAGTCTGCATGGGGCCAGCCAGTCTGCATGGAGCTGCAGCAGTCTGCAGCAGCCAGAGCTGCCAGTCTGCATGGAGCAGCTTGCCAGTCTGCAAGGAGCATCTGGAGTTGCCAGTCTGCATGGAGCTGCCAGTCTGCAAGGAGCTGCAGGTCTGCATGGAGCAGCTAGAGCTGCCAGTCTGCAAGGAGCTGCCAATCTGCAAAGAGCTGCCAGTCTGCATGGAGCAGCTAGAGCTGCCAGTCTGCAAGGAGCTGCCAGTCTGCATGAAGCAGCCAGAGATGCCAGTCTGCATGGAGCAGCTAGAGCTGCCGGTCTGCCTGGAGCAGCTAGAGCTGCCAGTCTGCAAGGAGCTGCCAGTCTACATGGAGCAGCTAGAGCTGCCAGTCTGCCAGACTCTTCCAGATCTGCCAGACAGCCAGACTCTTCCAGATCTGCCTGCCAGTCTGCATGGAGCAGCCAGAGCCGCCAGTTAGCATGGAGCAGCCAGAGCCGTCAGTCAGCATGAAGCAGCCAGAGCCGTCAGTCTGCCAGGATCTGCCAGTCAGCCAGACTCTTCCAGATCTGCCAGTCAGCCAGACTCTTCCAGATCTGCCAGTCAGCCAGACTCTTCCAGATCCGCCAGACAGCCAGACTCTTCCAGATCCGCCAGTCAGCCAGACTCTTCCAGATCTGCCAGACAGCCAGACTCTTCCAGATCTGCCTGTCAGCCAGACTCTTCCAGATCTGCCAGTCAGCCAGACTCTTCCAGATCTACCAGTCAGCCAGACTCTTCCAGATCTGCCAGTCAGCCAGACTCTTCCAGATCTGCCAGTCAGCCAGACTCTTCCAGATCTGCCAGTCAGCCAGACTCTTCCAGATCTGCCAGTCAGCCAGACTCTTCCAGATCTGCCAGTCAGCCAGACTCTTCCAGATCTGCCAGTCAACCAGGCTCTTCCAGATCTGCCAGTCAACCAGACTCTTCCAGATCTGCCAGTCAACCAGACTCTTCCAGATCCGCCAGTCAGCCAGGATCTGCCAGATCTGCTAGTCAGCCAGGATCCGCCAGTCGGCCAGGATCTGCCAGTCAGCCAGGATCCTCCAGTCAGCCAGGATCTGCCAGATCTGCTAGTCAGCCAGGATCTGCCAGTCAGCCAGGATCATCCAGTCAGCCAGGATCCGCCAGTCAGCCAGGATCAGCCAGTCAGCCAGGATCTGCCAGATCTGATAGTCAGCCAGGATCCGCCAGTCAACCAGGATCTGCCGGATTCAACTGCCTGGCTGGGCTTCATCTCGGTACTGGGCTTCTTCTCGGTACTGGGCTTCTTCTCAGTGCTGGGCTGCCCCTCAGTCCCGGGCTGCCCCTCAGTCCCGAGCTGCCCCTCAGTCCCGAGCTGCCCCTCAGTCCCGAGCTGCCCCTCAGTCACGAGCTGCTCCTCTGTTATGTAGGTTTCTGGGTGAGGACTATTCGGCCATGGTCGGCGGCGAGAGTGGATCATCCCAGGACGCGAAGGGGAGGAACAATGAAATTTATGAAGTGGGGTCCACGTCCGGAGCCGGAACCGCCACCATGGACAGACGCCCACCCGGACCCTCCCTATGGTTTTGAGGTGCGTTCGGGAGTCCGCACCTTAGGGGGGGGGGGTTCTGTCACGCCTTGGTCTTAGTATTTTGTGTTTTAGTTAATTAGTTGGTCAGGCCAGGGTGTGACATGGGTTTATTGTTTGTTGTATTTAGTGGGTTTTTTAGTTATTGGGATTGTAGCTGATTAGGGGTGTATGTTTCATAGGTTTGGCTGCCTGAGGCGGTTCTCAATCAGAGTCAGGTGATTCTCGTTGTCTCTGATTGGGAACCGTATTTAGGTAGCCTGGGTGTCGCTTTGTATTTCGTGGGTGATTGTTCCTGTCTCTGTGTTAGTTTCACCAGTCAGGCTGTAATTGGTTTCATGTTCCGTTTTGTTGTTTTGTATTTATTCGTTATTTCATGTATAGTTTCGTTATTTGTTTTCACTAATAAACATGAGTAACAAACACGCTGCATTTCGGTCCGACTCTCTTTCGACAAACGAAGAACGTCGTTACAGGAATTGCATATATATATATATATATTTTTTTTTTTTTACTTTTAGACATTTACTGGAGTAGTATTTTAATGAATAACCATTTCTTTTACTTGAGTAATTTTCTCGTAATATGGACTCTTCTGATCCAAATTGAGTTTGTTTTATAGATGAGTACTGAATTGCATGGCCTCTAAATGCACATTTAAAGGTGTCCCATACAGTAAGGAATCCGCTGTACCTCTTATGTCTGAAAAAGTCTGTTATAAATTCTTCTGTCCCAGTTCTAAAAGATTTATCATCTACAAGAATTTGATCAATTTTTCCAATATCCTAAGAGTAATATATATATATGCCAGTTCTGTAATGATCTGACCGCATTCTGTCCCCTATCAACACTTTTTTTATCTTTTGGTGCCAGAGAGAATGGCATAAGAAAGTAGTCAAAACGACTAGCTTGATTAAGCCTCCACCATGTATATCTCACTAAGTCAGGGAATTTAAGCCTCCATATATCCACTAATTCAAATATATCCATGACATTCATGATTTCCTTAAGTGCCTGAGGGAGATAGTTTGTAGTGTGATTTCCTTTCCGGTCCATAGAGGTAATTAAAACCGTATTAAAATGTCCCACCTTAATAATAGAGTCTAGTGTTGCTTGTAGAGTTAGTAAATTCTTATATATATTTTCAAAGAAGCTTGGATCATCTTTATCTGTCTATTGTCCAATAACATATTTAAAATAATCCATCTACCTTTATGATCTGTTTGAACAATTTGCACATTTGGATCAAAAGTGCTGTTAATTAATAGCATCACCTCTTTTGAATTTCTTTGCCCTTGGGAGAAATACATCCCCCCTCCACCCCAGTCCTTTTTCTACAAAACTTAATCTAAAATTGCTGAATGAGTTTCCTGTAAACAATAGATATTATATTCCTTCTCTTTTAGCCAGGTAAATACTGATCGTCTTTTCTTATCTGCTAAGCCATTACAATTGTAACTGGCTATACTTATTTCACCACTTACCATAATGAGACACACATTTCAATTCTATTTATCAAAAATATATGTTTGTAAACGTACCATTAAAAATTAACATGATGACTGAGTGTTGATATAGCTGTACCATGATATTTGCATTTCTACTAAGTAAACCTCCAATTGGTCCCCACTATTCCACCTGCTAAAAGCCCTCATCATCCCGAGTTGGGTTGTCTGAACGGTTAGTCCTCTGGGTTTTGCCTGCTACATAAGTTCTGTTATACTCACAGACATGATTCAAACAGTTTAAAAAACTTCAGAGTGTTTCCCATCCAAATCTACTAATAATATGCATATCTTATATTCTTGGCATGAATAGCAGGAAGTTGAAATTGGGCACCCGATTTATCCAAAAGTGAAGATGCTGCCCCCTATAACTTATTAAGAAGTTAAAACCTGTTGAGGCTAGGCGATCCCCCCCAGGGAACACCCCCCCCCCCGTTCAGCTGAAAAGGTGGCGCAGGGAATGCAAAAATATTATTTTGAAATATTTAACCTCTAGCGTCGAGGCAATCCCGTATCAGGGAGTGTAATCATAGCCTCAATCTCATTAGCATAACGCAACGTTAACTATTAATGAAAATCGCATATGAAATGAAATAAATATATTCACTCACAAGCTTAGCCTTTTGTTAACAACACTGTCATCTCAGATTTTCAAAATATGCTTTTCAACCATCGCTACACAAGCATTTGTGTAAGAGGTATTGATAGCTAGCATAGCATTAGCCTAGCATTCAGCAGGCAACATTTTCACAAAAACAAGAAAAGCATTCAAATAAAATAATTTACCTTTGAAGAACGTCAGATGTTTTCAATGAGGAGACTCTCAGTTAGATAGCAAAGATTATTTGTGTGGTAGAAATCGCTCCGTTTTGTTCATCACGGTTGGCTAAGAAAAAAACTGAAAAATCAGTCATTACAACGCCAAATTTTTTTCCAAATTAACTCCATAATATCGACAGAAACATGGCAAACGTTGTTTAGAATCAATCCTCAAGGTGTTTTTCACATATCTATTCGATGATAAATCATTCGTGGCAGTTGCCTTTCTCCTCTGAACCAAATGGAAAAGTGCACGCAGCTGGAGATTGCGCAATAATTTTGACGGAGGACACCAAGCGGACACCTGGTAAATGTAGTCTCTTATGGTCCATCTTCCAATGATATGCCTACAAATACGTCACAATGCTGCAAACACCTTGGGGAAACGACAGAAAGAGTAGGCTCATTCCTGGCGCATTCACAGCCATATAAGGAGACATTGGAACACAGCGCATGCAATATCTGGGGCACTTCCTGTATGAAATTTTATCTTGATTTCGCCTGTAGCATTAGTTCTGTGGCACTCACAGACAATATCTTTGCAATTTTGGAAACGTCAGTGTTTTCTTTCCAAAGCTGTCAATTATATGCATCGTCGAGCATCTTTTCAAGACAAAATATCTTGTTTAAAACGGGAACGTTTTTTTATCCAAAACTTAAAAGAGTGCCCCCTATATCGAAGAAGTCCACACATTAACATTAACCCCTAACCGCTATACCTCCACACATTAACAAGTCCAATACCTCAAATGAAATGACATCTTCCGGATCTATGGAATCCAGGCGGACATGATCTTCGACCGGGGTCCTCGGTTCTCATCCCGGTTCTGGAAGGCGTTCTGCATGCTCATTGTGTGGTCGGCCAGTCTGTCCTCCGGATTCCATTGGCAGTCCAACGACCAGTCGGAGCGAGCCAATCAGGACTTAGAGACGACTCTTCGCTGTCTAGTCTCTGCCAACCCTGCAACCTGGAGTCAGCAACTGGTATGGGTTGAGTACACCCGCAACACCCTTCCTTGCTCTGCCACGGGTCTCTCGCCCTTCGAGTGCTCCTTGGGATATCAGCCTCTGCTCTTCCCCGAGCAAGAGGAGGAAGTCAGCAATCCCTCTGCCCAGATGTTCATCCGTCGCTGTCGCCGTACCTGGAAGAGAGCCCGGGCCGCTCTGCTGAAGACCACTTCCATGTATAGGCGACAAGTGGATTAACACCGGACCCCTGCTCTACGCTATCGGCTTGTGCAGAGGGTATGGCTCTTCACTCAGGACCTGCCCCTCCGGGTGGAGTCCCGTAAACTTTCCCCCCGTTTTATCGGCCTGTTTCCCATCTCTAGTCATTAGCCCCAATCTGTTCGTCTTTTGTTACCCCGTACCCTCCGTATTCCCCCCACTTTCCATGTGTCTATTATTAAACCATTTTTCTTCTGTTTCCAGGCACACCCTTCCTCCCTGTGTTATCGATGGCCATCCAGTGTACACGGTGAGATGCCTCCTGAGAGTTCTAACATGGGGAAATGGTTTCCAGTACCTGGTTGACTGGGAGGGTTATGGCCCAGAGGAGAGGTTCTGGGTCCCCACTATCCTGGATCAAGCCCTCATTGTCGACTTCTACTGCAGGCACCCCTGTCAACAAAGTATTTGCCCAGGTAGGACGCCAGGTGGCCCCCCTAATCTGTTTCACCTGTTTTTGTAATTGTCGCCACCCCCCTCAAGGTGTTACCCATCTTCCCCATTATCCCCTGTGTATTTATACCTGTGTTCTCTGTTTGTGTGTTGCCAGTTCATCTTGTTTGTCAAGTCAACCAGCGTTTTTGTCTCAGCTCCTGCTTTTCCCAGTGTTTTGACGCCTGCCTGTCCTGACTCTGAGCCTGGCTGCCTGACCACTCTGCCTGCTCTGACCCTGAGCCTGCCTGCTGACATGTACCTTTGCCCCACATCTGGATTATTGACCTCTGCCTACCCTGACGCTGAGCCTGCCTGCCTTCCATGAATGCAGCCTCAGGATGTATGGATTCCAGTTTGCAAAGAGTCAAATAAAGTTCGTTCAGAGCCATCGATGTGTCTGCTTGGGGGGGAATATATATGGCTGTGATTATAATCGAAGAGAATTCTCTTGGTAGATAATGCGGTCGACATTTGATTGTGAGGAATTCTAAATCAGGTGAACAGAAGGATTTGAGTTCCTGTCTGTTTCTGTGATCACACCACGTCTCGTTAGCCATAAGGCATACTCCCCCGCCCCTCTTCTTACCAGAAAGATGTTTGTTTCTGTCGGCGCCTCAGGATGTATGGATTCCAGTTTGCAAAGTGTAAGGGCCTGAGTACTCTGGAGCAGGTTTTCATCAAGGACCTCTCTGTACTTTTATCTGTTAATCTTTCCCTCAATAAAGACAAGTCTCCCAGTCCCTTCCACTAAAAAACATCCCCACAGTATGACGCTGCCACCACCATGCTTCACCGTAGGGATGGTATTGGCCAGGTGATGAGTGGTGCCTGACTCTTGACATTTAAGTTAAAGTGTTCAATCTTAGTTTCATCATACCAGATAATCTTGTTTCTTATGGTCTGCGTGTTGTTTTGCAAATTCCAAGCGGGCTGTCATGTGTCTTTTACTGAGTGGCTTCTGTCTGGCCACTCTACCATAATGGCTTGATTGATGGAGTGCTTTAGAGATTGTTGTCCTTCTGGAAGGTACTCCTATCTCCACAGAGGAACTCTGGATCTCTGTCAGAGTGACTATCGGGTACTTGGTCACCTCTCTGACCAAGGCCTTTCTCTCCTGATTCTGGCCAGCTCTAGGAAGAGTCTTGGTGCTTCCAAATGTGGTGGTCCCATAGTTATCAGTGCATGTCAGAGCAAAAACCAAACCATGAGGTTGAAGTAATTGTCCTTTGAGCTCAGAGACAGGATTGTGTTGAGGTACAGATCGGTGGAAGGTTACCAAAACATTTCTGCACCATTGAAAGTCCCCAAGAACACAGTGCCTTCCATCCATCTTAAAATGGAAGACATTTGAAACAACCAAGACTCCTATCCCAGGTCGCAAACAGGCCGTTGTGATAGAGTGGACAGATGAAATAGCCTCTTCAGTAAAAGGCACGTAACAGTCCGCTGGGAGTTTGCTAAAAGGCACCTAAAGGACGAAACACTGGCCAGCTAACATGTGGTGTACTGTCATGTCTCCTCAGGTTGTGGATTATGGTCCAAACTGAGCACTGACATCACCCAAAACTGTTAGTCTTAAACAGTTATTCTATTTCCCAAGTAAAATAGCCTTTGAGTGACCAAAATATCACGCATACTATGCTACCTTTACTTTCTTATCTAACAGTCAGTTAGACTGAAGGACTGGCTAGGTGGGCACAGCAACATCCAATCCTGTCATACATTACATCATGTTTTCATAAATTGTTTGTTTATTTAACCGTTTGTTCATTTGTGAGCTCACATGCGCATGTGTGTGTGCGTGCAGAGAGACTCCGAGGATGGGAGTGGCTGTCAGAAAATCAGGGATAAATAATGAGGCAGAGCTCAGAGTTTGTCAGAAGGCGGACCTGACAGGGTCACACACAGGACCAAGCAGGAGTAGGACCTCAACGTTTAGATCATTTTCTACAAATGGAGGAACATGAAGATGTTCAATATTGTTTTCAAGACAGAAACTCTTCTTGCAGAAAGGCTTTGCTATGGACATCTATCTACATAACACTGTACATCTTCTTCGCTGTGATTTCAACAGTTACAGTATTTTTGAATGTAATTGTGATCATCTCCATCTCTCACTTCAAGCAGCTCCACACTCCAACCAACCTGCTCATCCTCTCTCTGGCTGTGTCAGATCTCCTGGTGGGACTGATTGTGATACCAGTAACGACTGTAGCAATAATTGAATCATGCTGGAGTTTTGGGGAATATTTCTGTGTGTTTCAATTCTACGTCTCTTGTTTGTGTACTTCTTTATCTCTGGGCAATTTGGTCTTGATATCTATTGAACGCTATGTTGCTGTGTGTGATCCCTTATTGTACCACTCTAAAATAACAGTAACAAGAATGGTGTGTTGTATATCCATTACCTGGTGTTGTTGTATCATATACAATGCTGCTCTCATAAAATACATTGTAAATGTACAGGTAGTGAGTAGGTGCTTGAAAGAATGTTTTACTGGTGAAGGATATATGTGGGGCAAAATAATTGACTTCGTAATTACAATCGTTGTCCCGTGCTCTATTATTTTAACACTTTATATGAAAATCTTTGTGATGGCCAGATCACAGGCCAGGAAGGTATTTTCAAAAGATGCTGCCAGTGTGTCTGGTGTTAAAACTGTACAAGCAAATAAGTCTGAGAGAAAAGCAGCAAAAACTCTGTCTATTGTTGTTTTCAACTATCTCATTTGTTGGATTCCATTTCTGTTTTGTTTTTTATTTTTTTATTTCTTTAGTGACAATTTATTATCATTCATCATCAGCTTTCTGCCACTTTCTAATTCCTTAATTAATCCAATAGTTTATGCTTTATTTTATCCATGGTTCAAAGTGAAGGCTAAACATATTTTCTCTGAAGTTAAGGCGTTCATAGTACCTATTTTTTTATTTCCCAGTTTAAAAAAATAGTTATGTTATACAATTGTTCTCTGACAATACAGAGATGAATGTGGTGTTGATACAGAATGATTTGTCTAGATTGGACAGGAATGACTTGGAAAACGTATAAGAAGCCATCAGCTTGTTCTATAAAATACATTGTAGTCATTTTGGGTTGTACATTCCAAAAACCAATGTCTGTTGTTGTTCCACGTTATTTAATAATACGTTGTTTGTAAGTATTCTAAAAGTACATTTTGAGGACGAGTCATTATGTATGTTTAACATCACCCTCTAGTGGCTCGATTGTTACACAACACCTTTAACACGTGTACTGAATTTTAAATGTTCAATACTGCATGATATCAGATAACGTCCAAGTCTATCTCAATGGCGTATGTAAGTAGTTGAGGGTAAAATGCACAAATATACAATGTTCAGTAATAAACCATTTGAAAGGTATTTACAGTTTGCTCACCATTTATTATTACGCACACATTTGCTAAATGTTACTAATCTGTGTATTATGACATGTATTAATGACTACAAAATGCATTATTGAATCAACTCAACAGTGCAGGACACTGTAGCAGACACTTCAACCTCAACATACTGGTTATGAACTCTACCACTACTCTCACTACATCACTGCTGCCAGGTCAGGGGTCACACCAGAGCAACTCTCAGAAGCTGTTTAGTGTGAATGAATATAGAGATTGGTAACACGTTATAATAACACCTTGTAAAAAATGTTTTATAATGGATGAGTAAATAGTTTATTAATAAGTCATTTATCAATATTCCCAAATTAGTTTTAGGAAGCTAGTTATTCATACATTTATAAACAACTTTTATTGTATGTAATAATGACAAAAAAAATCATGAAATGTTTAATAAATGTCATTATCAACCATTTACAAATCATTAGTAAAGTCCTTTTGCAGACCATGAACACATGACTTCCTTCAGCACAGACTGTTTCAGAATACAATGATTCCTTAAACATCATCTGTGATGTTAAACATCCCCTGTTTATACTTTAACCATTGATAAGTTCTAGATCATTTTGAGAATTGTCAATTGAAATAACTGTTGCGGCTGCCATGGTATTTGTCTTTATATATATTTTTTATATATATTATTTAATATATTTCACTGTGACCTGATGCTGCTGACTATCAGGCAGTGTGCCGGCTGTTACTGAGTGAGTGGTGGTTGGGAGGGGGAGGGCAGAGTGTGTTGAGAGCACGCTGCAGGTGAGTCATGGAGACAGAGCAGCATTCACATATGTGGTGTCAACTTTTTTCCAGTGGTAGGCAGGCTATTTAAATTGTCATTATGGAGACACCTATTTTCAGTCCTTTTTCCATAAAACATTTAACACGCTAGAACTGATAAAACAGCAACAAAGCCCTGGAAAATGACTTTAGGCGCTCTCGAGCCTTTAGAGTATGTCACGCCTTGGTCATTGTATTTTGTGTTTTCGTTATATATTTGGTTAGACCAGGGTGTGACATGGGTTATTGTATTGTATTTTCTTATTGTATTATTATTATTATTTGTAGTAGTTGGGATTGTAGCTGATTAGGGTTGTGTGTGTTTAATAGGTTTGGCTGCCTGAGGCGGTTCTCAATCAGAGTCAGGTGATTCTCGTTGTCTCTGATTGGGAACCGTATTTAGGTAGCCTGGTTTTCGCTTTGCATTTTGTGGGTGATTGTTCCTGTCTCTGTGTAGTGTGCACCAGTCCGGCTGTAATAGGTTTTCTTCAACAAAAGAAGAACGCCGTTACAGAGTAATTCACTCAGAGATGGTTTAAAGTAAACTGTTTTCTAATGTCGACTTTTCTAATGGACAAACCATATCAATCTAAGGGTCTTACATGTGCTCAGTTCTTGGGTCTCAAGCTTTGCCTGAGTTGACATTTGAAATGGAAGTTATGAAACTCCCTTGCCTGCTTGTGTTATGGGAAAAGGTCTAAAATGAAACTGGCATTAAATGGTTTCGAGGGCTTTATCACATGTATACAATGGGCTACCAAAATAATGTTCGATATATTTTAAATAATAATAATAAATAACATTTTTATAATTTTATTCATACCATTTCATCCTTCCACTAACTATAGTCCCGAGACAAATCTAAGGTTGCTGCCCAAGCAGGCTGGTCGTTCGTTCTATCGGTTTGGTTGCCAGAGACGAAGCCAGTTAAGTATTTTTGTTCTGTATCTGTGGACACTACCCAGGCATCAATTCTAAATGTTCCATAGCCATACATTTTTTCAATGTTCTTATTCCTTGCTTGCTAGCTAGCCAACTACAGCTAACTTACAGTCACGTCAAACAGTGCAGCCAGAATAATGACCGTAGCTACATTTGCATTTCTTTAAACTGTTTTCGAGTGACATTTATTTGGACACATTCGTAACAATGGGCTAATGATGCACAATTTCGCCTGCAAGAGAAAATGTGCTCTCTCGTCAGGACATTGTTGTTCAGAGGAGCTAGCCAACAATACATCTAACACAATCACTTCAAATTGATGCTGGACACACCTCAAAATAGCTGCATTTAGTTTGGATTTACTTGTTTTCTTTTGACATTTCTTATCCATAAAAATGTGGCATGCAGATTCATGATTTCGACTGGCTGAGAAAAGTTCTCTGCCTTTTCCCGACTCCCAACACGTTCATCACTATGGGACAACTGGATATGGAATTTCAATATTGAAACAATGTTGGAAATGTCGGAAAGATAGCCAGCAAGGCTGATACAAATCTCTGCTTGCTCTACATGATTTTCATAGTGGTAATCCAGTTTATAAATTGTCTTGCTAGGCTGATGAGACAGTGAATTTCACACTGAGATGGAACAGAGCAAATAGGCAATTCAATGGCATAGCATTAGCCGGTGATAACTTGTGGAAAAGACAGACTGGAATGGGGTTTTAACCAATCAGCATCCAGGATTAGACCCACCCGTTGTGTAATTGCATCTGTCATAAACTAGGCTATTCATTTCTATGCCATTGTAGGCTACTGTAGCCTACCATTTCATACAATAATTATTTTGAAATTATGGTATTGCTGGAGCAGTTGTGTAAAGTACTTTTGTAAAAATACTACATAAGTGATTTTTTGGGCTATCTGTACTTTAAGTTACTTTTTATATTTTGGACAACTTTTGCTTTTACTTCACTACATTCCAAAAGAAAATAATGTACTTTTTACTCCATACATTTTCCCTGACACTCGTAGCAGGACAGGAACATGGTCCAATTCACGCACTTATCAGGAGAACATCCCTGCTCATCCCTACCGTTTCTGATCTGACGGACTGGCTAAACACACATGGTTCATTTGTAAAGGATGTCTGAGTGTTGGAATCTGCCCCCGGCTATCCATAAATAACAATACAAAAAATGTCCTTATGTTTAATATATGGAATTTGAAATTATTTATACTTTTAATTTAGATACTTTTAGGAATTGTCACGCCTTGGTCTTAGTATTTTGTGTTTTAGTTAATTAGTTGGTCAGGCCAGGGTGTGACATGGGTTTATTGTTTGTTGTATTTAGAGGGTTTTTTTTAGTTATTGGGATTGTAGCTGATTAGGGGTGTGTGTTTCATAGGTTTGGCTGCCTGAGGCGGTTCTCAATCAGAGTCAGGTGATTCTCGTTGTCTCTGATTGGGAACCGTATTTAGGTAGCCTGGGTTTCGCTTTGTATTTCGTGGGTGATTGTTCCTGTCTCTGTGTTAGTTTCACCAGTCAGGCTGTAATTGTTTTCACGTTCCGTTTTGTTGTTTTGTATTTATTCGTTATTTCATGTATACTTTCGTTATTTGTTTTCACTAATAAACATGAGTAACAAACACGCTGCATTTCGGTCCGACTCTCTTTCGACAAACGAAGAACGTCGTTACAGAATCACCCACCACACACGGACCGAGCAGCGTGTCAACAGGCAGGAGCAGCCCAAAGAGGAGCAGCCCAAAGAGGAGCCGCGTATTAAGGATTTCTGGACATGGGAGGAAATCCTTGACGGGAGAGGACCCTGGGCTAAACAAGGGGAGTGTAGCCGCTCAAAGGTGCAGCAGGCGAAGAGGAAACAGGAGCTGGAAGGAAAAGGACCCTGGGCTCAGCCTGGTGAATATCGCCGCCCTAAGGAGGAACTAGAAGCGGCTGAAGCGGAGAGGCGCTGGTATGGGGAGGCAGCACGGCGACGTGGATGGAAACAGGAGCAGCCCAGAATGGAGTACAGTATGGATATTACGACGTGGGAAGAAATAGACAGGTGGGCGGCCGACCCAGAGAGAGTGCCGGAGCCCGCCTGGGATTCGCTGGAGCAGTGCGAGGAGGGCTATAGGAGAATGGAGTCGGAAAAAAAGACACGGCGGTGCAGAGCGAAGCCCCAAAAATTTCTTGGGGGGGGGGCTCAGAGAGGGAGTGGCTGAGTCAGGAGACAGACCTGAGCCAACTCTCCCTGTTTATCGTGAAGAGCCAAGGAGGAGACCAGAATCGGTGTTGGAGGTGAGCGAAGCAGAGACTGTGAAGGAGTTAATGGGGAAATTGGAGGAGAAATTAATGAGGGAGTTGCTAGTTTGGTGCTTTAGGTACAATATTCGTCCGACGGAGCGTGTCGGGGATTTAATGGCACCTGGGTCAGCGCTCCATACTAGTCCTGAGGTGCGTGTTAGTCGGCTGGTGAAAAATGTGCCAGCCTCACGCACTAGGCCTCCTGTGTACCTACCTAGCCTTGCACGTCCTGTGCCAGTCCTGCTCTCAGGCTCTCCAGTACACCTTCACGGTCCAGTCCATCCTGTGCCACCTTCACACACTAGTCCTCCGATGGTAGCTCCCCGCACCAGGCTTCCTGTGCCTGTCCTCTATCCAGTACCACCTCCACACACCAGCCCTCCGGTAGCAGTTCCCCGCACTAGGCTTCCTGTGCGTGTCCTCGGCCAAATACCACCAGTGCCAGCACCACGCATCAGGCCTTCAGTGCGCCCTGCCTGTTCAGCGAAGCCAGCGCTTTCTCCCTCTCCTGCGCTGTCGGAGTCTCCCGCCTGTTCAGCGGTTCTAGAGCCTTCCTCCTCTACAGCGCTGCCGGAGCCTCCTGCCTGTATGGAGCAGCTAGAGCTGCCAGTTTGCATGGAGCAGCCAGAGCTGTCAGTCTGCATAGAGCAGCCAGAGCTGCCAGTCTGCATGGGGCAGCCAGAGCTGTCAGTCTGCTTAGAGCAGCCAGAGCTGTCAGTCTACATGGAGCAGCAAGAGCTGCCAGTTTGCATGGAGCAGCCAGAGCTGTCAGTCTGCATAGAGCAGCCAGAGCTGCCAGTCTGCATGGGGCAGCCAGAGCTGTCAGTCTGCATGGAGCAGCCAGAGTTGCCAGTCTGCATGGAGTTGCCAGTCTGCATGGAGTTGCCAGTCTGCATGGAGCTGCCAGTCTGCAAGGAGCTGCCAGTCTGCATGGAGCAGCTAGAGCTGCCAGTCTGCAAGGAGCTGCCAATCTGCAAAGAGCTGCCAGTCTGCATGGAGCAGCTAGAGCTGCCAGTCTGCAAGGAGCTGCCAGTCTGCATGAAGCAGCCAGAGCTGCCAGTCTGCATGGAGCAGCTAGAGCTGCCAGTCTGCAAGGAGCTGCCAGTCTGCATGGAGCAGCCAGAGCGGCCAGTCTGCCTGGAGCAGCTAGAGCTGCCAGTCTGCAAGGAGCTGCCAGTCTACATGGAGCAGCTAGAGCTGCCAGTCTGCAAGGAGCTGCCAGTCTGCATGGAGCAGCCAGAGCCGCCAGTCAGCATGGAGCAGCCAGAGCCGTCAGTCAGCATGAAGCAGCCAGAGCCGTCAGTCTGCCAGGATCTGCCAGTCAGCCAGACTCTTCCAGATCTGCCAGTCAGCCAGACTCTTCCAGATCCGCCAGACAGCCAGACTCTTCCAGATCTGCCAGACAGCCAGACTCTTCCAGATCTGCCAGACAGCCAGACTCTTCCAGATCTACCAGTCAGCCAGACTCTTCCAGATCTGCCAGTCAGCCAGACTCTTCCAGATCTGCCAGTCAGCCAGACTCTTCCAGATCTGCCAGTCAGCCAGACTCTTCCAGATCTGCCAGTCAGCCAGACTCTTCCAGATCCGCCAGACAGCCAGACTCTTCCAGATCCGCCAGACAGCCAGACTCTTCCAGATCTGCCAGACAGCCAGACTCTTCCAGATCTAGCAGTCAGCCAGACTCTTCCAGATCTGCCAGTCAGCCAGACTCTTCCAGATCTGCCAGTCAGCCAGACTCTTCCAGATCTGCCAGTCAGCCAGACTCTTCCAGATCTGCCAGTCAACCAGACTCTTCCAGATCCGCCAGACAGCCAGACTCTTCCAGATCCGCCTGACAGCCAGACTCTTCCAGATCTGCCAGTCAGCCAGACTCTTCCAGATCTACCAGTCAGCCAGACTCTTCCAGATCTGCCAGTCAACCAGACTCTTCCAGATCTGCCAGTCAACCAGACTCTTCCAGATCTGCCAGTCAACCAGACTCTTCCAGATCTGCCAGTCAGCCAGACTTTTCCAGATCTGCCAGTCAACCAGACTATTCCAGATCTGCCAGTCAACCAGACTCTACCAGATCTGCCAGTCAACCAGACTCTTCCAGATCTGCCAGTCAACCAGACTCTTCCAGATCCGCCAGTCAGCCATGATCTGCCAGATCTGCTAGTCAGCCAGGATCCGCCAGTCGGCCAGGATCTGCCAGTCAGCCAGGATCCACCAGTCAGCCAGGATCTGCCAGTCCTGCTAGTCAGCCAGGATCCGCCAGTCAGCCAGGATCATCCAGTCAGCCAGGATCCGCCAGTCAGCCAGGATCAGCCAGTCAGCCAGGATCTGCCAGATCTGATAGTCAGCCAGGATCCGCCAGTCAACCAGGATCTGCCGGATTCAACTGCCTGGCTGGGCTTCATCTCGGTACTGGGCTTCTTCTCGGTACTGGGCTTCTTCTCGGTGCTGGGCTGCCCCTCAGTCCCGAGCTGCGCCTCAGTCCCGAGCTGCCCCTCAGTCCCGAGCTGCCCCTCAGTCCCGAGCTGCCCCTCAGTCCCGAGCTGCCCCTCAGTCACGAGCTGCTCCTCTGTTATGTAGGTTTCTGGGTGAGGACTATTCGGCCATGGTCGGCGGCGAGGGTGGATCATCCCAGGACGCGAAGGGGAGGAACAATGACATTTATGAAGTGGGGTCCACGTCCGGAGCCGGAACCGCCACCATGGACAGACGCCCACCCGGACCCTCCCTATGGTTTTGAGGTGCGTTCGGGAGTCCGCACCTTAGGGGGGGGGGTTCTGTCACGCCTTGGTCTTAGTATTTTGTGTTTTAGTTAATTAGTTGGTCAGGACAGGGTGTGACATGGGTTTATTGTTTGTTGTATTTAGTGGGGTTTTTTAGTTATTGGGATTGTAGCTGATTAGGGGTGTGTGTTTCATAGGTTTGGCTGCCTGAGGCGGTTCTCAATCAGAGTCAGGTGATTCTCGTTGTCTCTGATTGGGAACCGTATTTAGGTAGCCTGGGTGTCGCTTTGTATTTCGTGGGTGATTGTTCCTGTCTCTGTGTTAGTTTCACCAGTCAGGCTGTAATTGCTTTCATGTTCCGTTTTGTTGTTTTGTATTTATTCGTTATTTCATGTATAGTTTCGTTATTTGTTTTCACTAATAAACATGAGTAACAAACACGCTGCATTTCGGTCCGACTCTCTTTCGACAAACGAAGAACGTCGTTACAGGAATTGCATATACTTTTTTTTAATTTTTTTTTTACTTTTAGACATTTACTGGAGTAGTATTTTACTGAATAACCATTTCTTTTACTTGAGTCATTTTCTCGTAATATGGACTCTTCTGATCTAAATTGAGTTTGTTTTATAGATGAGTACTGAATTGCATGGCCTCTAAATGCACATTGAAAGGTGTCCCATACAGTAAGGAATCCGCTGTACCTCTTATATCTGAAAAAGTCTGTGATAAATTCTTCTGTCCCAGTTCTAAAAGATTTATCATCTACAAGAATTTTATTAATTTTCCAATACCCTAAGAGTGATATATATATATATATATATGCCAGTTCTGTAATGATCTGACCGCATTCTGTCCCCTATCAACACTTTTTTTTATCTTTTGGTGCCAGAGAGAATGGCATAAGAAAGTAGTCAAGACGACTAGCTTGATTAACCTCTTACATCTATGGTGGCGCTATTTCATTTTTGGATGAAAAACGTTCCCGTTTTAAACAAGATATTTTGTCACAAAAAGATGCTCGACTATGCATATAATTGCTACTGTTCGAAAGAAAACACTCTGACGTGTCCAGAAATACAAAGATCTTCTCTGTGCGTGCCCTTTAACGTGAGCTTCAGGCAAAACCAAGATGAGATGGCATCCAGGAAATGACAAGGATTTTTGAGGCTCTGTCTTTCATGATCTCCTTATATGGCTGTGAACGCAAGAGGAATGAATCAACCCTTTCTGTCGTTTCCCCAAGGTGTCTGCAGCATTGTGACGTATTTGTAGGCAGATCATTGGAAGATTGACCATAAGAGACCACATTTACCACGTGTCCGCCCGGTGTCCTGCGCCGAAATTGGTGCGCAAAAGTCACCTGCCAGTATTTTTCCAAACGATACAGAGAGTAAAAGCAAGCTTCCACGAACTGCATGTCAATGAAGAGATATGTGAAAAAACACCTTGAGGACTGATTCCAAACAACGTTTGGATCCGGGTTTGTGACTAAAGCCTCAGGCTCATTAGCATAACGCAACGTTAACGATTTCTGAAAATCGCAAATAAAATGAAAATAATGCGTCTGCTCTCAAGCTTAGCCTTTTCTTAACAACACTGTCATCTCAGATTTTCAAAATATGCTTTTGAACCATAGAAATGGACTAATTTGTGTAAGAGTATGCAAAGCTAGCATAGCATTTTGAGTAGCATTTAGCACGCAACATTTTCACAAAAACCAGATAACCAAATAAATAAAATCATTTACCTTTGAAGAGCTTCTGATGTTTTCAATGAGGGGACTCTCAGTTACATACCAAATGCGCAGTTTTTCCTGAAAGCGTCTGTGTGTAGGAGAAATCGTTCCGTTTTCTACATTGCGTCTGGCTACCGAAACGAACCGAAAATTCAGTCACCTACAACGTAAAACTTTTTCCGGATAAACTACATAATATCGACCGAAACATGGTAAACGTTGTTTGGAATCAATCCTCAAGGTGTTTTTTCACATATCTCTTCATTGATATGCAGTTCGTGGAAGCTTGCTTTCCTCTCTGTATCGCATGGAAAAATACTGGCAGGTGACTTTTGCGCACCAATTTCGGCGCAGGACACCGGGCGGACACCTGGTAAATGTGGTCTCTTATGGTCAATCTTCCAATGATCTGCCCACAAATACGTCACAATGCTGCAGACACCTTGGGGAAACGACAGAAAGGGTTGACTCACTGCTCTCGCATTCACAGCCATATAAGGAGACAATGGAAAACAGAGCCTCAAAAATCCTTGTCATTTCCTGGATGCCATCTCATCTTGGTTTTGCCTGAAGCTCACGTTCTAGGGCACGCACAGAGAATATCTTGGTATTTCTGGACACGTCAGAGTGTTTTCTTTCGAATGGTATCAATTATATGCATAGTCGAGCATCTTTTTGTGACAAAATATCTTGTTTAAAACGGGAACGTTTTTCATCCAAAAATGAAATAGCGCCCCCATAGATGTAAGAGGTTAAGTCCAATAGCTTAAATGAAAGATAAACACCTTGTTTATCTACCCAGCGAGTCAGATTTCTAAAATGTTTTACGGCGAAAACATAGCACATATTTATGTCAAACCACCACCGAAGACACAGCTAATTTGCATAGCCAAGTTGAACAAAATATGCAATCAACAAACGCAGGATTAAAAGAAAAATAAATCACTAACCTTTTGAAATCTTCATCAGATGACAGTAATATAACATGTTACACAGTACATTTATGTTTTTTTCAATAATATGCTATATATATATATCCATAAATCTCTGTTTACAATTACGCAGTGTTCAAAAAATGCTACTCAAATGTCCGGAGAAATGACGATAGCTCCGGCAGATAACGTCAGATAACAAGCAATACACATCATAAACTTTAACTAAATATGCATGTTCTACATATATATAGAAAGATACACTTCTTCTAAATGCAATCGCTGTGTTACATTTATTTTTAACGTTACAGAATTCGTTCACTAGGCTATAATGAGTCGGCGCTCAGAAATTAGCATGATGGCTCCTCTATCTTGGAGTCCACAGAAACCCAAATTTAACACATAAATATTCCCTTACCTTTGCTGTTCTTCCATCAGAAGAACTGGAAGGAATTATACTCACCAAAAACATTGTTAATTTGTGAAGTCTGTGTCTTTCGGTTATCAAACACGGCATATTTCGGTTGAAATGCAGCCAAAAGTCAAGTGGATGCGCACCAAAACGTCGAATTTACATATTATATGTCGACTAAACTTGTCAAACTATGTTCATAACCAAGCTTTAGCATGTTATAAAGGTGCACAACAATTCTCAGGATGAACAGAAACACACGCGTCGTTTAATCATTCTTGGAAGAGAGAGATCACCGGAGGAGAGCGCGCATGAATGTGACCTTTTTTTTCACGTGACCGAAAGGTTTCGGGCCGCCAAAACTCTCGTGAGCGCGCTATTCTCAGCATGAGAAGCCCCATTGAAAGCAGACATCGCGCTGAAGACATAGAAACTGTTCCCTGGTCTGTAGGCGCTTGGGAAGGGTGGGGGCGATGACGTCAAAGTTGGGCGAACTTTTATGATGACAAGAGAGAGTTTGGGAGAATGACTGCCCTGAGAGTTCTGCTTTACATACAGACATAATTTCAACGGTTATAGAAACTTTAGAGTGTTTTCTATTCAATAATATTTTTTATATGCATATATTAGCAATTTTTGAAAGTTTTTTTTCTGTTTAATATTGGCACGCAATTACTCCAAAGGGGGCAGAAGACAGCCCTATCTTTAACAGGTTTTAAGTGCCTGAGGAAGATAGTTTGTAGTGTGATTTCCTTTCCGGTCCATAGAGGTATTTAAAACCGTATTAAAATGTCCCACCTTAATAATAGAGTCTAGTGTTGCTTGTAGAGTTAGTAAATTCTTATATATATTTTCAAAGAAGCTTGGATCATCTTTATCTACCCCACCTCTTCAAGGAATACCTAGGATAGGGGATAAGTAATCCTTCTCACCACCCCCCCTTAATGATTTAGATGCACTATTGTAAAGTGGCTGTTCCACTGGATGTCAGAAGGTGAATTCACCAATTTGTAAGTCGCTCTGGATAAGAGCGTCTGCTAAATGACTTAAATGTAAATGTAAATGTATCTGTCTATTGTCCAATAACATATTTAAAATAATCCATCTACCTTTATGATCTGTTTGAACAATTTGCACATTTGGATCAAAAGTACTGTTAATTAATAGCATCACCTCTTTTGAATTTCTTTGCCCTTGGGAGAAATACATCCCCCCTCCACCCCAGTCCTTTTTCTACAAAACTTAATCTAAAATTGCTGAATGAGTTCCTGTAAACAATAGATATTATATTCCTTCTCTTTTAGCCAGGTAAATACTGATCGTCTTTTCTTATCTGCTAAGCCATTACAATTGTAACTGGCTATACTTATTTCACCACTTACCATAATGAGACACACATTTCAATTCTATTTATCAAAAATATATGTTTGTAAACGTACCATTAAAAATTAACATGATGACTGAGTGTTGATATAGCTGTACCATGATATTTGCATTTCTACTAAGTAAACCTCCAATTGGTCCCCACTATTCCACCTCCTAAAAGCCCTCATCATCCCGAGTTGGGTTGTCTGAAAGGTTAGTCCTCTGGGTTTTGCCTGCTACATAAGTTCTGTTATACTCACAGACATGATTCAAACAGTTTAAAAAACTTCAGAGTGTTTCCCATCCAAATCTACTAATAATATGCATATCTTATATTCTTGGCATGAATAGCAGGAAGTTGAAATTGGGCACCCGATTTATCCAAAAGTGAATATGCTGCCCCCTATACCTTAAGAAGTTTTAACCTCTTACACCTATGGTGGCGCTATTTCATTTTTGGAAGAAAAACATTCCCGTTTTAAACAAGATATTTTGTCACAAAAAGATGCTCGACTATGCATATAATTGCTACTGTTCGAAAGAAAACACTCTGACGTGTCCAGAAATACAAAGATCTTCTCTGTGCGTGCCCTTTAACGTGAGCTTCAGGCAAAACCAAGATGACTTGGCATCCAGGAAATGACAAGGATTTTTGAGGCTCTGTCTTTCATGATCTCCTTATATGGCTGTGAACGCAAGAGGAATGAGTCTGCCCTTTCTGTCGTTTCCCCAAGGTGTCTGCAGCATTGTGACGTATTTGTAGGCAGATCGTTGGAAGATTGACCATAAGAGACCACATTTACCACGTGTCCGCCCGGTGTCCTGCGCCGAAATTGGTGCGCAAAAGTCACCTGCCAGTATTTTTCATGGGGCACAGAGAGAGAAGCAAGCTTCCACGAACTGCATGTCAATGAAGAGATATGTGAAAAAACACCTTGAGGATTGATTCCAAACAACGTTTGCCATGTTTCGGTCGATATTATGTAGTTAATCCGGAAAAAGTTTCACGTTGTAGGTGACTGCATTTTCGGTTCGTTTCGGTAGCCAGGCGCAATGTAGAAAACGGAACGATTTCTCCTACACACAGACGCTTTCAGGAAACACTGCGCATCTGGTATGTGGCTGGGAGTCTCCTCATTGAAAACATCAGAAGCTCTTCAAAGGTAAATGATTTTATTTATTTGGTTATCTGGCTTTTGTGAAAATGTTGCGTGCTACATGCTACACAAAATGCTATGCTAGCTTAGCATACTCTTACACAAATTAGTCAATTTCTATGGTTCAAAAGCATATTTTGAAAATCTGAGATGACAGTGTTGTTAAGAAAAGGCTAAGCTTGAGAGCAAACGCATTATTTTAATTTTATTTGCGATTTTCAGAAATTGTTAACGTTGCGTTATGCTAATGAGCCTGAGGCTTAGTCACAATCCCGGATCCGGGATGGGGAGTTTCAAGAGGTTAACTGAGGGGACAACCCCCCCCCCCCATTGAGCTGAAAAGGTGGCGCAGGGAATGCAAAAATATTCTTTAGAAATATTTAACCTCCACACATTAACAAGTCCAATACCTCAAATGAAAGACAAACACCTTGTTCATCTACCCACCACCAAATCAAAGAAAAAACGTAACCATTTTTTACAGCCAAAAATAAAATCACAAAAGCAGGATTTTAAATAAAATCAATCACTAACCTCTTGAAAATCTTCATCAAATGACAGTCATATGACATGTTACACAGTACATTTATGTTTGTTCGCAATATTGACGCCATGTTCAGAAATTCCTCCAAAATATCCGGAGGAATTATAGAACGCTACGCCAGATAACAGAAATACTCATCATAAACTTTGTCTAAAGATACATGTTCTACATATAATTAAATATACACTGGTTCTTAATGCAACCGCTGTGTCAGATTTTTTTTAAACGTTACGGAAAAGCCTATCATTGCAATGATCTGAGACGGCGCTCAGACGTAACAATATTTCTCCGCCATGTTGGAGTCAACAGAAATACAAAATTACAACATAAATATTCCCTTACCTTTGATGATCTTTCATCAGAATGTAGTGCAAGGAGTCCTAGTTCCACAATAAATCACTGTTTTGTTCCATAATGTCCAATGCTAGTGTCCAAGTAGCAGCATTTGCTATCACTTTCAGCTCACGTGCCCAAAAACTGACTTCTGGTCCAGGATAACTTGCATGAAAACTTCCAAAAGACATATTACAGGTCGAAAAAACTGGTCAAACTAAGTGCATAATCAATCTTCAGGATGTTATAATCATATATATCCAATAACGTTCCAACCGGATCATTCGTTTTCATCTGGGGCTGATTGGAACAGCCGTAGCACTCACAGAGAAATGTGACACAACAAAATGGCATTCTCTTGCAACACCGACTATTTTCCCTCCCATTAGGTCAAAGTTCACAGCAAATGCTCCATTACACGTTCTACTGAATGAGGACATCTAGTGGAAGACTTAGGAAGTGGGAAGTGTTTCCAGATCCATAACTTCTTGGGAAGGGAGGGGGCGATGACGTCAAAGTTGCCCCAACTTTCAGAATTTCAAAACTTGTTTGGAAGATTGCCTGCCCTATGAGTTCTGTTATACTCACATATATAATTCAAACGGTTTTAGAAACTTCAGAGTGTTTTCTATACAATAGTAATAATAATATCCAAATATTAGCAATTTAGGACAGAGTTTGATGCAGTTCACTATGGGCACGCAATTCATCCAATGTGAAAATACTGCCCCCTATCTCCAACAGGTTTTAACAAAGGAAATTGAATGGCAAATAGTAGGCACAGAATAAGTTAGAAAAAAACAAAAAGAAATGGAGGAACATTTTATTTTCCACCATCATTTGTAAATAAAAAATCCTACAATGTGATTATCTGGATTTTTTTTCTTTCATTTTGTCTGTCATAGTTGAAGTGTACCTATGATGAAAATTACAGGCCTCTCTCATCTTTTTAAGTCGGAGAACTTGCACAATTGGTGGCTGACTAAATACTTTTTTGCCCCACTGTATATAAAGATCCAGTTCATTTAAAAAATTGGAGGCCTCATACACTTCAGTTTTGTGATGCAAAAATCATAGTAAAACGCTTGGCGCATTGAATTTATAAAAGTATTGTCAGATATTATTCATCCTCATCAGACAGGTTTTTTACATGGATGATACATTGGAGATAATATAAAACAAGTAATGGAAACAATAGAATACTATGAAATATCGGGCAACCAGGCCTGATTTTTATAGCCGATTTTGAAAAGGCTTTTGATAAAGTACGACTGGAAAAAGTACGACTGGAGCATGCACAGACCAGCTGTCTGGTGTGTTTACGGATATATTCAATCAATCCTTATCCCAGTCTGCTGTTCCCACATGCTTCAAGAGGGCCACCATTGTCCCTGTTCCCAAGAAAGCTAAGGAAACTGAGATAAACGACTACCGCCCCGTAGCACTCACTTCCGTCATCATGAAGTGCTTTGAGAGACTAGTCAAGGACCATATCACCTCCACCCTAAACCCACTCCACCCTACCTGACACCCTAGACCCACTCCAATTTGCTTACCGCCCAAATAGAGGGAGCACCCCCCTATCCACATCGATGGGACAGTAGTGGACAGACAATGCAATCTCAACCACACTACACACTGCCCTAACCCATCTGGACAAGAGGAATACCAATGTGAGAATGCTGTTCAAATCAAATCAAATTTATTTGTCACATACACATGGTTAGCAGATGTTAATGCGAGTGTAGCGAAATGCTTGTGCTTCTAGTTCCGACAATGCAGTAATAACCAACAAGTAATCTAACTAACAATTCCTAAACTACTGTCTTATACACAGTGTAAGGGGATAAAGAATATGTACATAAGGGTATATGAATGAGTGATGGTACAGGGCAGCATAGGCAAGATACAGTAGATGGTATCGAGTACAGTATATACATATGAGATGAGTATGTAAACAAAGTGGCATCGACTACAGCTCAGCATTTAACACCATGGTACCCTCTAAACTCGTCATCAAGCTCGAGACCCTGGGTCTCGAGCCCCCCTGTGCAACTGGGTACTGGACTTCCTGACGGGCCGCCCCCAGGTGGTGAGGGTAGGTAACAACATCTCCATCCCGCTGATCCTCAACACTGGGGCCACACAAGAGTGCGTTCTGAGCCCTCTCCTGTACTCCCTGTTCACCCATGACTGCGTGGCCATGCACACCTCCAACTCAATCATCAAGTTTGTCGACGACACTGCAGTGGTAGGCTTGAATACCAACAACGACGAGACGGCCTACAGGGAGGAGGTAAGGGCCCTCGGAGTGTGGTGTCAGGAAAATAACCTACACTCAACGTCAACAAAACAAAGGAGATGATTGTGGACTTCAGGAAACAGCAGAGGGAGCACCCCCCTATCCACATCGATGGGACAGTAGTGGAGAGGGTAGTAAGTTCCTCGGCATACACAACACGGATAAACTGAATAGGTCCACCCACACAGACAGCGTCATGAAGAAGGCCGAAGAAATTTGGCTTGTCACCAAAAGCACTCACAAACTTCTACAGATGCACAATCGCGAGCATCCTTTCGGGCTGTATCACCGCCTGGTATGGCAACTGCTCCACACACAACCGTAAGGCTCTCCAGAGGGTAGTGAGGTCTGCACAACACATCACCAGGGCAAACTACCTGCCTTCCAGGACACCTACACCACCCGATGTCACAGGAAGTCCATAAAGATCATCAAGGACAACAACCACCTTAGCCACTGCCTGTTCAAACCGCTATCATCCAGAAGGCGAGGTCAGTACAGGTTCATCAAATTAGGGACCGAAAGACTGAAAAACAGCTTCTATCTCAAGGCCATCAGACTGTTAAACAGCCACCACTAACATTGAGTGGCTGCTGCCAACACACTGACTCATCTCCAGCCACTTTAATAATGGGAATTGATGGAAATTGATGTAAAATATATAATTTGCCACTTTAAACAATGCTACTTAATATAATGTTTACATACTCTACATTACTCATCTCATATGTATATACTGTACCCTACAACATCTACTGCATCTTTATGTAATCCATGTATCACTAGCCACTTTAACAATGCCACTTTGTTACATACCCTACATTACTCATCTCATATGTATATACTGTACTCGATACCATCTACTGCATCTTGCCTATGCCGTTCTGTACCATCACTCATTTATATATCTTTATGTACATATTCTTTATCCCTTTACACTTGTGTGTATAAGGTAGTCGTTTTGGAATTGTTAGGTTAGATTACTCGTTGGTTATTACTGCATTGTCGGAACTAGAAGCACAAGCATTTCGCTACACTCGCATTAACATCTGCTATGTGTATGTGACAAATACATTTGATTTGATTTGATAAATGCCTAGAATATGGGTTAAAGTTATGCATAGTAACCCTAGGTGTAAAATAGTAAATAATGGCTAGATCTCAGAAAGTTTTACCACAGAAATGGAAGAGGCAAGTAGAAGGGGAAAAAAGTAAGGAACTTGTATGTCGAACTTGTGTGTTGGCCATGCATTAACCTTTTTGGGATAGGGGGCAGCATTTTCACTTTTGGATGAATAGCATGCCCAGAGTGAACTGCCTCTTACTCTGTCCCTGATGCTAATACATGCATAGTAGTGTTAGTATTGGATAGAAAACACTCAGAAGTTTCTAAATCTGTTTGAATGATGTCTGTGACTATAACAGAACTCATATGGCATGCGAAAACCTGAGAAAAATCCAACTAGGAAGTGGGACATCTGAGGTTTGTAGTTTTTCAAAGCTTGGCCTGCCGAATACACATTGAGATATGGATGAGGTTGCACTTCCTACGGCTTCCACTAAATATCAACCGTCTTTACAAACAGGTTTTAGGATTCAACTATAAAGGAGGGGCTCATGAGACCTCTTTGAGTCAGTGGTCTGGCAGAAAGTCTTGGTCTCATGACGCGCGTTCCCGACAGAGTTACTTCTTGTGCCAGTGCATTTCTTCAGACATAGGAATTCTCCGGTTGGAACATTATTGATGTTTTATGTTAAAAACATCCTAAAGATTGATTCCATGCATCGTTTGACATGTTTCTAAAGGACTGTAACAGAACTTTTTGAGTTTTTGTCTGGATGAAATGCTTGCGCCTCATGAAGATGGATTACTGGGCTGAACACGCTAACAACAAGTGGCTATTTGAACATAAATGATGGAACTTTATGGAACAAATCAGTCATTTATTGTCGACCTTGGATTCCTGTGAGTGCCTTCTGATGAAGATCATCAAATGTAAGTGAATATTTATGGTGTTGTTTCTGACTTTGTTGATTCCAAAATGGCAGATATTCCTCTGGCTGTTTTGTGTTCTGAGCGCCGTTCTCAGATTATGCTTTTTCCGTGAAGTTTTTTTGAAATCTGACACAGCGGTTGCATTAAACCTCTTAGGGATAGTGAGATGCTAGCGTCTCAAGTGGCCAATGGCCTCGGGAAATGCATAGCGCCAAATTCAAATAAAACGCGATAAAACTCAAACTTTCATTCAATCACACATGCAGGGTACTCAATTAAAGCTAAACTGCTCGTTGTGAATCCAGCCAACATGTCAGATTTTAAAAATCCTTTTCGGCGAAAGCATGAGAAGCTATTATCTGATAGCATGCACCTCCCCTGAGCCACCTGAACGAGTTGTAAACAAAAGAATTAGCGTAACCGGCGCTACAAAAATCGCTGAAATAAAATATAAAACATTCATTACCTTTGACGAGCTTCTTTGTTGGCACTCCAATATGTCCCATAAACATCACAAGTGGTCCTTTTTTTCGATTAATTCCGTCCATCTATACCCCAAATGTCCATTTATAAAGCAGGTTTGATCTGGAAAAAAACAGCTTTCCAAAACACAACGTCACTACAAAACATTTCAAAAGTTCCCTATAAACTTTGCCAAAATATTTCAAACTACTTTTGTAATACAACTTTAGGTATTTTTAAACGTTAATAATCGATCAAATTGTAGACGGGGCAAACTGTTTTCGATAGAGAAAGTAAACAAAACATGCCACTTTTTCCCTCTTGCGTAACTATCAACAGTGTAACGTTGTTCCAGGAAGAGCCTCTTCTTCGTTTCACCAATGATTAACTTCAACCTAATTCCAAAGACTGGTGACATCCTGTGGAAGTCGTAGGAACTGTAAAATGGGTGCTATCTAATTTCCCTTGGCAAAGACAACCGAGGGAACTGTCAGAGGATTTTTTTTTAAATTCTGAACAGTTTTTCCTTGGAGTTTTGTCTGCTACATAGCTTCTGTTATAGTCACAGACATGATTGAACCAGTTTAGAAACTTCAGAGTGTTTTCTATCCACACCTACTAATCATATGCATATAATATATTCCTGGCATGAGTAGCAGGAAGTTGAAATTGTGCATGCTATTTATCAAAAAGTGGATAAAATGAATCACTAACCTTGAATTATCTTCATCAGATGACACTCATAGGACTTCATATTACACAATTCATGCATGTTTTGTTTGATAAAGTTCATATTTATATAAAACATCTGAGTTTACATTGGCTTGTTATATTCACTAGTTGCAAGAACATCAAGTGATTTTGCATAGGCACATCATTTCAACAGAAATACTCATCATACATGTCGATGATAATACAAGTTATACACATGGAATTATAGATATACCTCTCCTTCATGCAACAGCTGTGTCAGATTTCAAAAAGAGTTGATGGAAAAAGCAACACATGCAATAATCTGAGACATCTCTCAGAACATTAACTAAATTATCCTCTATGTTAGTGTCAACAGAAACCAGAAAATACATGATAAATGTTTCCTTACTTTTGATGAACTTCCTCAGAATGCAGTCCTTGAAATCCCAGGTCCACAATAAATGCTTGATTTTTCAAAAATGTCCGTTATTTATGTCCAATTAGCTACATTGGATAGCGCGTTTGGTAAACAATTCCAAAGTCACAAAGCGCGTCCACTATAACGTGACGAAATATCCAAAAGTTCCGTAACAGTCAGTAGAAACATGTCAAACGATGTACTGAATCAATCTTTAGAATGTTGTTTACATTTTTCTTGAATAACGTTCCAACCGGAGAATTAGAATTACTTCAGATAAGCGGTGGAACGCAAGTCCTTCCCCTGTCAACGCGCCTGGTGAAAGCATGGTTCACTAGTGGCTGTGGTGACTATTTCCTGTGTCAATCGACCTTCCTTCACATTAGCGTCATCAGACAAAGTTATATTGACTGCTGACGTCTAGTGGAAGGCGTAAGGAAGTGAAAACTCATCAATATCTCGCTGTAATTTCAATGAGAGCTTGTTTGAAAATATGCCACCTCCAGAAAAAAAACAGGAAGTGGAATTTCTCAGTTTTTTGCCTGCTATATGAGTTCTGTTATACTCACAGACATAATTCAAACAGTTTTAGAAACGTCAATGTTTTCTATCCAATACTAATAATAATCTGCAAATATTAGCAACTATGACTGAGGAGCTGTCACGTCTGATCAAGGTGGGTGGAATCAGGCGCAGAGAGCAGAAATGCGAATAATAAAGTTTATTCTCCGGTGTACAAAACAACAGTCAACCCAAAAGCAAGACAGGGTGAAAATCTCCAAGACAGGGAAAAGAATACCGGGAGAAAAAACAAACAGCAAACACCGACAGACAAAACGAAAAGACAAAATAACAATCCCGCACAAAACACAAGGGCGGGACAACCTACATAAATACAGATACTAATTAACTAAACAACACACAGGTGAAACCAATTAGACAAAACCAACAGATACACGAAAAAAGGATCAGTAGTGGCTAATAGGACGGTGACGACGACCGCCGAGCACCACCCGAATGGGCAGGAGAGCCAACTTCGGCGGAAGTCGTGACAGTACCCCCCCCCTGACGCGCGGCTCCCGCAGCGCGCCGCCACCGTCCTCGAGGACGACCCGGAGGACGAGGTGCTGGGCGATCCGGGTGGAGGCGGTGGAAATCTCTCAGGAGGGAAGGATACAAAATATCCTTCACCGGAACCCAGCATCTCTCCTCCGGACCGTACCCCTCCCAATCCACGAGGTACTGTAGGCCCCCCACCCGGCGTCGCGAATCTAGAATGCGTCGAACAGTATAAGCCGGGGACCCCTCGATGTCTAGAGGGGGCGGAGGGACCTCAGGCACCTCACCTTCTTGCAAGGGACCAGCCACCACCGGCCTAAGGAGAGACACATGAAACGAGGGGTTAATACGATAACCTAGGAAGTTGTAACCTATAACACACCTCGTTTATTCTCCTCAGGACTTTGAACGGCCCTACACACTGCGGCCCCAGCTTCCGACAGGGCAGGCGGAGAGACAGGTTTCGGGTCGAGAGCCAGACCCTGTCCCCTGGTGCAAACACGGGGGTCTCACTGCGGTGCTGGTCAGCGCTCCTCTTCTGCCGCTCTCCCGCTAACCGTAATGAGTCCTGAACGGCTTTCCAGGTGTCCTTGGAGCGCTGTACCCATTCCTCCACCGCAGGAGCCTCGGTCTGACTCTGATGCCATGGAGCCAGGACCGGCTGGTAACCTAACACACACTCAAAAGGAGACAAGTTAGTAGAGGAGTGGCGTAAGGAGTTCTGGGCTAGTTCGGCCCATGGTACATACCTTGCCCACTCACCAGGCCGGTCCCGACAATAAGACCGCAGAAACCTGCCTACATCCTGATTAACGCGCTCCACCTGCCCATTACTCTCGGGGTGAAAACCTGAGGTTAAGCTAACCGAGACCCCCAGTCTCTCCATAAATGCCCTCCACACTCTTGACGCAAATTGGGGACCCCGATCAGAAACGATATCCTCAGGCACCCCATAGTGCCGGAAGACATGGGTAAACAAAGCCTCAGCAGTCTGCAGGGCCGTAGGAAGACCGGGCAACGGAATGAGACGACAGGACTTAGAAAACCGATCCACAACGACCAGGATCGTAGTACTTCCCTGGGATGGGGGAAGGTCGGTAAGAAAATCCACCGATAAATGTGTCCACGGCCGTTGTGGAACGGGGAGAGGTTGTAATTTACCTCTAGGCAGGTGCCGAGGAGCCTTGCTCTGAGCACACACTGAGCAGGAGGAAACATAAAATCTCACGTCTTTAGCCAGTGTGGGCCACCAGTATCTCCCTCTCAGACGCTGCACTGTCCTCTTGATACCAGGATGACCCGAGGAGGGAAGAGTATGAGCCCACCTAATCAGCTTGTCCCTGACCAACCTCGGCACGTACTTGGTCCCAACTGGACAGTTAGGAGGAGCCGGCTCTGACCGTGAGGCCCTCTCTATCTCAGCATCCACCTCCCATATCACCGGTGCCACGAGACATGACGGTGGAATGATGGGAGTTGGCTCTACTAGCCGTTCCTCGGTATCATATAGGCGAGACAGTGCGTCAGCTTTAGTGTTTTGGGAGCCTGGCCGATATGTGAGGGTAAACTGGAACCTAGTAAAAAACATGGCCCATCTAGCCTGACGTGGATTTAGTCTCTTAGCTTTCCGGATGTACTCGAGATTACGATGGTCAGTCCAGATGAGAAAAGGGTGTTTAGCCCCCTCAAGCCAGTGTCTCCACACCTTCAGGGCCTTGATTACAGCTAACAACTCCCGGTCCCCCACATCATAGTTTCGCTCTGCTGGGCTGAGTTTGCTCGAATAGAAAGCACACGGGCGGAGTTTGGATGGCACGCCCGAGCGTTGGGACAGCACGGCTCCAACCCCAGCCTTGGACGCATCCACCTCCACTATGAAAGCTAAAGAGGGGTCCGGATGCGCCAACACGGGCGCGTTGGTGAACAGCTCCTTCAGACGACTGAAAGCTCTATCCGCCTCTGCTGACCAACGCAAGCGCACCGGTCCTCCCTTCAGCAGTGAGGTAATGGGAGCAGCCACCTGACCAAAACCCCGGATAAACCTCCGGTAGTAATTGGCAAACCCTAAAAAACGCTGCACTTCTTTCACCGTGGTCGGAGTCGGCCAATTACGCACGGCTGTAACGCGATCATCCTCCATCACCACCCCGGAGGTGGAAATACGATACCCCAGGAAAGAAACGGACTGTTTGAAAAACTCACATTTCTCCGCCTTGCAATACAGGTCATGTTCCAGTAGTCGCCCAAGTACTTTACGCACCAAAGACACATGCTCCGTGCGTGTGGCAGAATAAATCAAAATGTCATCAATGTACACTACCACTCCCTGCCCGAGCAGGTCTCGGAGAATCTCATCTACGAAAGATTGAAAAAACGGCTGGAGCATTCTTCAACCCGTATGGCATGACGCGGTATTCATAATGACCAGAGGTAGTACTAAATGCGGTTTTCCACTCATCTCCTTTCCTGATACGTACCAGATTATACGCGCTCCTCAGGTCCAGTTTTGTGAAGAATCGCGCCCCGTGAAATGATTCCATTGCCGTAGCGATGAGAGGTAGGGGGTAACTAAACCCCACTGTGATGGAATTTAGACCTCTATAATCAATACACAGACGCAGACCTCCATCCTTCTTCTTCACAAAAAAGAAGCTTGAGGAGACGGGTGATATGGAGGGCTGAATGTATCCCTGTCCCAGCGATTCGGAAACATATGTTTCCATCGCAGCTGTCTCCTCCTGGGACAATGGATACACGTGACTCCTAGGAAGTGCAGCATTTTCCAGAAGGTTTATCGCACAGTCCTCTCGACGATGAGGTGGTAATTGGGTCGCCTTCCCTTTACTGAAAACAATAGCCAAATCGGCATACTCAGAGGGAATGCGCACGGTGGAAACTTGGTCTGGACTCTCCACCGAGGTCGCACCAACGGCAACTCCTATGCACCTACCTGAACACTCCTCTGACCACCCCTTAAGAGCCCCCTTTCGCCAGAAAATCACTGGGTTGTGTTGAGCTAACCAGGGAACCCCCAACACCACTGGAAACGCAGGTGAATCTATAAGGAACAGGCTAATCTGCTCCTTATAATCACCCTGCGTTACCATGTCCAGCAGCACCGTAGCCTCCCTAATTACTCCTGACCCTAATGGTCGGCTATCTAAGGAGTGCACGGGGAAAGGTCGATCTAACGACACCAGGGGAATCCCTAGCCTCAACGCAAACCCACGATCCATAAAATTCCCAGCTGCGCCTGAATCAACTAGCGCCTTATGCTGTAGAAATGGGGAAAAACCCGGGAAAGAAATCAATACAAACACATGACCGACAGGAAGCTCTGAATGAGTTTGGTGCTTACTCACCTGGGGTGATCGAGCAGTGTTCTGCCTGTCCTCCCGACTCCTTGACGAGTTTCTCCAGCACCGGTCGGACGTGTGCCCTCGTCGACCACAACTGGTGCAGGAGAACACTCCTCCTCCAGTCCTCCTTGACGCCGTACCTCCCAAATCCATAGGGATAGGATCTGGGGGGCTGGGGCAGGAAACGACAGGACCTGATCCGAACGCCCGCGAGCAGCCAGCAAGTTGTCGAGACGGATAGCCAGATCGATAAGACCATCGAGTGTGAATGTGGTGTCTCGACATGCTAGCTCCCTGCGGACGTCCTCCCTGAGACTACATCTAAAATGATCAATCAAGGCCCTGTCGTTCCATCCTGCTCCTGCTGCTAAAGTCCTGAACTCAAGGGCAAAATCCTGTACGCTCCTCGTCTCCTGACGCAGGTGGAACAGCCGTTCACCCGCCGCCCGACCCTCGGGTGGATGGTCAAAAACAGCTCGAAATCGGCGGGTGAACTCTGGGTAATTATCCTTAGCAGAGTCCGGACCATTCCAAACTGCGTTAGCCCACTCAAGGGCTCGCCCAGTCAAGCAGGAGATGAGGGTGCACATGCTCTCCTCTCCAGAGGGAGCAGGACGCACGGTAGCCAGGTATAATTCCAGCTGAAGGAGGAAACCCTGGCACCCAGCCGCCGATCCGTCAAACGACCCTGGGAGTGTCAGCCGAAGAGCCCCAGAGCCAGATGAGGTCGCAGGAACAGGAGGTGCTGGAGAAGGGGTGGGTAAAGAAGATGTGGGGAGGCCACTCCTCTCCCATCGATCCATTCTCTCCATCATTTGGTCCATAGCAGAACCAATCTGGTGAAGCACGCTGGTATGATGGAGGACCCTTTCTTCCATCGATGGGAGAGGAGACGCTGCTGCTCCTGCTGATTCCATGGTCGGGTGCGGGATTCTGTCACGTCTGATCAAGGTGGGTGGAATCAGGCGCAGAGAGCAGAAATGCGAATAATAAAGTTTATTCTCCGGTGTACAAAACAACAGTCAACCCAAAAGCAAGACAGGGTGAAAATCTCCAAGACAGGGAAAAGAATACCGGGAGAAAAAACAAACAGCAAACACCGACAGACAAAACGAAAAGACAAAATAACAATCCCGCACAAAACACAAGGGCGGGACAACGTACATAAATACAGATACTAATTAACTAAACAACACACAGGTGAAACCAATTAGACAAAACCAACAGATACACGAAAAAAGGATCAGTAGTGGCTAATAGGACGGTGACGACGACCGCCGAGCACCACCCGAATGGGCAGGAGAGCCAACTTCGGCGGAAGTCGTGACAGGAGCAGGCCGTTGAATATGGGCACCTCTGTGCACCTTTCATCCAAGCTACTCAATACTGCCCCTGCAGCCATAAGAAGGTAAGGACCAAAAAACTGACAGCTGTGCCATATAAATTACAAAATATTTGGGAGGAGGTTTTCGATATACCCATTCAATGGCACATGGTTTATGAATTGGTACGCAAAACAACCCCTGATTCAAAACTGCAAATTTTTCATTTTAAAAAACTATACAAAATTCTTGCAAACAATAGAATGTCATATATATATATGGGGGATACAGTCTTCCCAGCTCTTCCCAGGCAGAGTCATTAGATCAATTATTTTGGTAATGGCCATACGTAGCTCATTTTCGGTCACAGGTCCAGGAATGGCTGAAGAATTGCAAAATTTGCCTAGAACTAACACTGCAGATAGAAATACTTGGTGATTTGAAAAGCCATAGTCAATCAATCAATAATATAATAATTATTTTAGCAAAAATGTTTATTTTTAATTTATAATTTGTAGAAGCTTTGAGATCAGTACTTTTGTGAAGCATCACAGGACAGTTGAAAAATAAATGGTATTAAGAGATAGATGCGAGGAGTTTAATGGAGGGAGGGACTAATAACAAGAACCAATGTAAAACATACGGTGTCTGTGAAATGTTGTGAAATAGCACAGTTACAAATAGAAATCAAACTGGATGGACATCTGGAATAGAGGAAGGACTAAAAACAAACTAAATATTACTTTTGTAAAACAGATTGTGGCTGTAAAATGTAAATAAGATGTAAAAACTGAAGGTAGAATACTAAGTATTATTGTTTATTAGTGTAATCCAATAGGAGGAAGGGTGGTAGGGTTTGCAGGGAATAATAAAGGTAAATTCTAAAAAAAAAAATTAGGTACAGTATATGTATATAAGTATGTGTATGTATATATGTGTATATGTTGTCACGTTCTGACCTTTATTTCCTTTGTTTTGTCATTATTTAGTATGGTCAGGGCGTGAGTTGGGGTGGGCAGTCTATGTTTGTTTTTCTATGATTGGGTATTTCTATGTTTCGGCCTAGTATGGTTCTCAATCAGAGGCAGGTGTCATTAATTGTCTCTGATTGAGAATCATACTTAGGAAGCCTGGGTTTCACTGTGTGTTTGTGGGTGATTGTTCCTGTCTCTGTGTTTGCACCAGATAGGGCTGTTTTGAGTTTTCACGTTTCTTGTTTTGGTAGTTTATTCATGTATAGTGTCTTTATATATTAAACATGAATAACCACCATGCTGCGTTTTGGTCCGCCTCTCCTTCACCTCAAGAAAACCGTTACATATGTACGCATATGAGTATGGACATGTATGTATATGGATATATATTTACCCCAAAAAGATATGGGGGATTGGAAATTATGCAGACAATTACACTGACGGAAGCAACATTATTTCCGCAATATTAAAACAAAAAAAAACAAACAACAACAATAAGAAGGTTGAATTGCAATTATAAACCTAGAATTTAGTCAGTAACCTATGCCTATTGAAATAACAAATCAATCTCGCAAACCGGTCATTTCAAATGGTTTGTAGTCTTAAAACTTCTTAGGGCTAGGTGTCCGGTCAGCGGGACCAGTCAACAACTTCCTGTGAAACTGAAGGGAGAGCAATTCAAATAAATAATAATAGAATTGATGGATATTTAAACATCTAGGTACATACAAGTGTTTTATATCGGTTAAAAGCTTAAATTATTGTTAATTAATCTAACTGCATTGTCTGATTTACAATAGGCTTTACAGCGAAAGCATGCCATGCAATTGTTTGAGGACGGCGCACCAGATCAAAATATTTTTCAACCAACACAGGCTTCGTAAAATCACAAATAAAGATTAAATATTCAAATATTTGAAAATATTCCTCTTCTTTGCAATCATAAGGGTCAACATGCATTATTGTTTAGTTAAATAAAATCCTTCTTTATATCCCAAATAATCAATTTAGTTTGTGCCATCGATTTGAGTAAGAAAAAGCTGGAAAAAAGGATCCAAGAAAAAAATGGAATCCACAAATCTACCTCTAAACTTTGTTAAAACCTTTTAGGGATAGGGGGCAGCATTTTCACTTTGGATGAATTGCGTGCCCAGAGTGAACCGCCTCCTACTCTGTCCCAGATGCTAATATATGCATATTATTATTACTATTGGATATAAATCACTCTGACGTTTCTAAAACTGTTTGAATTATGTCTGTGAGTATAACAGAACTCATAGTGCAGGCAAACTTCCAAACAGGAAGTGGAAATTCTGGGGATGGTTGATTTTCAACTCATCGCCTATTCACATCCAAATAAGATATGGATCTGTTCGCACTTCCTACGCCTTCCACTAGATGTCAACAGTCAGTAGAACGTGGAATAAAGGCTCTAGTGTGATGTGGGACCGGAAAGCAGATATTTGAGTCACTGGTCTGGCAGAATGCCAGTTCCTGGTTACTCGCAGTACTCATGATATCTCTTGCGTTCCATTACTCTGTAGACAAAAATGAATGCTCCGGTTGGAACGTTATTGGATATATATGATAATAACATCCTGAAGATTGATTTTCTACTTAGGTTGACCAGTTTATTCGACCTGGAATATAACTTTTGTAGTTTTAATCCGAGTTCGCCTGGACCAGTGCCAGCTTTTGGACATATGAACTAAACGTTCTAGCAAAAGTAGCTAATTGGACACTAGTAATGGACATTATCGAACAAAACAATGATTTATTGCGGAACTAGGATTCCTTGCACTGCATTCTGATGAAAGATCATCAGAAGTAAGGGAATATTTATGATGTAATTTCGTATTTCTGTTGACTCCAACATGGCAGAGAAGTATATTTACTTCTGAGCGCCGTCTCAGATTATTGCATGGTATGCTTTTTTCGTAACGTTAAAAAAAAATCTGACACAGCGGTTGCATTAAGAACCAGTGTATCTTTAATTATATGTAAAAAATGTATCTTTCGTCAAAGTTTATGATGAGTATTTCTGTAATTACTCCGGATATTTTGGAGGCATTTCTGAACATGGCGCCAATGTAAACGAACAAAACATAAACACCAATGTTATCGAACAAAACATAAACGTATTGTGTAACATGATGTCATATGAGTGTCATCTGATGAGGCTTATCAAAGGGTAGTAATTAATTTTATCTCTAATTCTGCTTTTGTCGTTCTAACTTTAGCTGGGAAAAATGGCTGTGTGTTTTTTTGGATTTGGTGGTGATCTAACATAAATACATGTTGTCTTTTCGCTGTAACACATTAAAAAAATCGGACACGATTGGTAGATTTACAAGATGTTTAATTACATTTTAGCTTACCTGAGGATTAAATTGAAAAATAGTTTGACTTGTTTTAACACCCCAGCCATCCTACAATCTAAACTTGATGCCCTCAATCTCACACAAATTATCAATGAACCTACCAGGTACCACCCCAAAGCCGTAAACACGGGCACCCTCATAGATATCTTCATAGATATCATCCTTACCAATTTGCCTTCTAAATACACCTCTGCTCTTTTCAACCAAGATCTCAGCGATCAGTGCCTCATTGCCTGCATCCGTAATCAGTCAGAGGTCAAACGACCTCCACTCATCACTATCAAACGCTCCCTGAAACACTTCAGCGAGCAGGCCTTTCTAATCGACCTGGCGACCAATTGTCCTGCAAGGACATTGACCTCATCCCGTCAGTAGAGGATGCCTGGTTATTATTTTAAATGCCTTTCTCACCATCTTAAATAAGCTTGCCCCATTCAAGAAATTTAGAACCAGGAACAGATATAGCCCCTTGTTCTCTCCAGACCTGACTGCCCTTAACCAACACAAAAACATCCTATGGCATTCTGCATTAGCACCGAACAGCCCCCGTGACATGCAACTTTTCAGGGAAGCTAGAAACCAATACACACAGGCAGTTAGAAAAGCCAAGGCTAGCTTTTTCAAGCAGACATTTGCTTCCTGCAACACAAACTCCAAAAAGTTCTGGGACACTGTAAAGTCCATGGAGAATAAGAACACCTCCTCCCAGCTGCTCACTGTACTGAGGATAGGAAACACTGTCACCACCGATAAATCCACTATAATTGAGAATTTCAATAAGCATTTTTCTATGGCTGGCCATGCTTTCCACCTGGCTAGCCCTACCCCGGTCAACAGCACTGCACCCCCCACAACACCACAACAAGCCTTCCCCATTTCCCCTTCTCCCAAATCCATTCAGCTGATGTTCTGAAAGAGCTGCAAAATCTGGACCCCTACAAATCATCCGGGCTAGACAATCTGGACCCTTTCTTTCAAAAATGATCTGCCGATATTGTTGCAACCCCGATTACTAGTCTGTTCAACCTCTCTTTTGTGTTGTCTGAGATCCCAAAAGATCGGAAAGCAGCTGCGGTCATCCCCTTCTTCAAAGGGGTCACACTCTTGACACAAACTGCTACAGACCTATATCTATCCTACCCTCCCTTTCTAAGGCCTTCGAAAGCCAAGTCAACAAACAGATTTCCTACCATTTCGAATCCCACAATACCTTCCTCGCTTTGCAGTCTGGTTTCAGAGCTGCTCATGGGTGCACTTCAGCCACGCTCAAGGTCCTAAACAATATCTTAAGCGCCATCGATAAGAAAGAATACTGTGCAGTCATATTCATTGACCTGGCCAAGGCTTTTGACTCTGTCAATCACCACATCCTCATCGGCAGACTCGATAACCTTGGTTTCTCAAATGATTGCCTCGCCTGGTTCACCGACTATTTCTCTGATAGTGTTCAGTGTGTTAAATCGGAGGGCCTGTTGTCCGGGCCTCTGGCAGTCTCTATGGGGGTGCCACAGGGTTCAATTCTTGGACCGACTCTCTTCTCTGTATAGATCAATGATGTCGCTCTTGCTGCTGGTGAGTCTCTGATCCACCTCTACGCAGACGACACCATTCTGTATACTTCTGGCTGTGTTAATTAGAACCACCAACCCCGGATCCGGTGTATTTCTCATCAGCAACGCTGAATAGCATAGCGCAACAGTCAAATAATATTACTAGAAAATATTCATATTCATGAAATCACAAGTGCAATATAACAAAACAGATTTGTTAATCACCCTGTCGTCTCAGATTTTGAAATTGTGCTTTACAGCAAAAGCAATACAAGCGTTTGTGTAAGTTTATCCATAGCCTTATCCTTATCCATAGCATTATGTACACTTAGCATCAGTAAGCTTGGTCACGAAAATCAGAAAAGCAATCAAATTAACCGTTTACCTTTGATGATATTCAGATGTTTTCACTCACGAGACTCTAAGTTACACGGCAAATGTTCCTTTTGTTCCATAAGATTATTTTTATACCCAAAATACCTCCGTTTGTTTGTCGCGTTATGCTCAGAAATCCACCGGAAAAAGCGGTCACGACAACGCAGACGGAAATTCCAAATAGTCTTCATAATGTCCACAGAAACATGTCAAAGGTTTTATAATCATTCCTCAGGTAGTTTTTCAAATATTAATTTGATAATATATCAACCAAGTCTTGTAGCTTTTTACAGCGGGAGGAACAATGGCCGCTTCACTCAATTGCGCACAGCTCACTCTGAGAGCCCCCACCTGTCCACTTACGCAATGTGGTCGATCACGCTCATTCTTCAAAATAAAAGCCTGAAACTATGTCTAAATACTGTTGACACCTTAGGGAAGCCATAGAAAAAGGAATCTGGTTGATATCCCTTTAAATGGGCAATAGCGATGCATAGGACCACAGGGGTTTCAAAATAAGAGTCACTTCCTGATTGGATTTTTCTCAGGCTTTCGCCTGCAATATCAGTTCTGTTATACTCACAGACAATATTTTTACAGTTCTGGAAACTTTACAGTGTTTTCTATCCTAATATGTCAATTATATGCATATTCTAGCATCTGGTCCTTAGAAATAGGCCGTTTACTTTGGGAACGTTATTTTTCCAAATGTAAAAATAGTGTCCCCTAGCTTCAAGATGTTAACAACCCTCCAGACAAGCTTCAATGCCATGCAACTCTCCTTCCGTGGCCTCCATTTTGCTCTTATATGCAATAAAACTAAATGCATGCTCTTCAACCGATGGACTCTTCTTTCTTAGAATATGTGGACAACTTCAAATACCTAGGTGTCTGGTTAGACTGTAAACTCTCCTTCCAGACTCACATCAAACATCTCCAATCCAAAGTTAAATCTAGAATTGGCTTCCTATTTCGCAACAAAGCCTCTTTCACTCATGCAGCCAAACATACCCTTGTAAAACTGACCATCCTCTCGATCCTCAACTTCGGCGACGTCATTTACAAAATAGCCTCCAATACCCTACTCAATAAATTGGATGCAGTCTATCACATTGCCATCCGTTTTGTCACCAAAGCCCCGTATACTTCCCACCACTGCGACCTGTACACTCTCGTTGGCTGGCCCTTGCTTCATACTCGTCGCCAAACCCACTGGCTCCAGGTCATCTACAAGACCCTGCTAGGTAAAGTCCCCCCTTATCTCACCTCGCTGGTCACCATAGCAGCACCCACCTGTAGCACGCGCTCCAGCAGGTATATCTCTCTGGTCACCCCCAAAACCAATTTGTACTTTGGCCACCTCTCCTTCCAGCTCTCTGCTGCCAATGACTGGAACGAACTGCAAAAATCTCTCAAACTGGAAACACTTATCCCCCTCACTAGCTTTAAGCATCAGCTGTCAGAGCAGCTCACAGATTACTGCACCTGTACATAGCCCATCTATAATTTAGCCCAAACAACTACCTCTCCCCACTACTGTATTTATTTAATTATTTTGCTCCTTTGCACCCCCATTATTTCTATCTCTACTTTGCACATTCTTCCACTGCAAATCTACCATTCCAGTGTTTATTTAAAAATAATAATAATTACCTATATAATAACTACCTCTTTCCTTACTATATTTAATTAAATAATTTATTTTGCTCCTTTGCATCCCATTATTTTTATTTCTACTTTGCACATTCTTCCATTGCAAATCTACCATTACAGTGTTTTACTTGCTATATTGTATTTACTTTGCCACCATGGCCTTTTTTGCTTTTACCTCCCTTATCTCACCTCATTTGCTCACATTGTATATACCGGTACTCTTATTTTTCTACTGTATTATTGACTGTATGTTTGTTTTACTCCATGTGTAACTCTGTGTTGTTGTACGTGTCGAACTGCTTTGCTTTATCTTGGCCAGGTCGCAGTTGTAAATGAGAACTTGTTCTCAACTTGCCTACCTGGTTAAATAAAGGTGAAATAAATAAATAAAATAAAACACAGGGGGGCCCTCAGGGGTGAGTGCTCAGTCCCCTCTTGTACTTCCTGTTCACTCATGACTGCATGGCCAGGCATGACTCCAACACCATCATTACATTTGCCTGACGACACAACAGTGGTAGGCCTGATAACCGACAACGATGAGACCTGTCCGTGTGTTGCCTGGATAATAACCTCTCTGTCAACATGATCAAGACAAAGGAGATTATTGTGGACTACAGGAATAGAAGGACTGAGCACGCCCCCATTCTCATTGATGGGGCTGTAGTGGAGCAGGTTAAGAGCTTGATGTTCCTTAGTGTCCACGTCACCAACAAACTATAAAGATCCAAACACTCCAAGACAATAATGAAGATGGCACCACAAAGCTTATCCCCCCTCAGGAGACTGAACATGTTTTGCATGGGTCCTCAGATTATCAAAAGGTTCTACAGCTGCACCATTGAGAGCATCCTGAGTGGTTGCACCATTGCCTGGTATTGCAACTGCTCTGCATCTGACTGAAGGCACTACAGAGGGTAATGCATACAACCCAGTACATCACTGGGGCCACTCTTCCTACCATCCAAGACTTCTATATTAGGAAGGTGTCAGAGAAAGGCCCTAAACTTGTCAAAGACTCCAGCCACCCTAGTCATAGACTGTTCTCTTTGCAAGCGCACGGCAAGAGGTACCGGATCGCCAAGTCTAGGTCCAAAAGGCTTCTCAACAGCTTCTACCCCCAAGCCATGACTCTTAAATGGCTATTCAAATGGGTAGCCAGACTATTTGCATTGTCCCCTCACCTCTTTTACACTGCTGCTATATGTTTATTATCTATGCATAGTTGCTTTTGAGGAGATCTGCATAGAGGAATGGGCCAAAATACCAGTAACAGTGTGTGAATACCTTGTGAAGACTACCAGAAAACGTTTGACCTCTGTCATTGCCAACAAAGGGTATATAACAAAATATTGAGATCAACTTTTGTTATTGACCAAATACTTATTTTCCACCAAAATTTGCAAATGAATTAATAAAAAATCCTACAATGTGATTTTCTCATTTTGTCTGTCATAGTTGAAGTGTACCTATGATGAAAATTACAGGCCTCTCTCGTCTTTTTAAGTGGGAGAACTTGCACAATTGGTGGCTAACTAAATACTTTTTTGCTCCACTGTACATATTACCTCATTTACCTCAACAAACCTGTGCCCCCGCACATTGAATTTGTACCAGAACCCCCTGTATATAGCCTCGCTATTGATATTTTACAGCTGCTCTTTAATAATTATTTGTTATTTCTATTTTTTACTTAACAATTATTCTTCTTAGAACTGGCTTGTTGGTTATGGGCTTGTAAGTTCTGTATCAGGTGGAACATCCCAGCCTGGGTATGTATTTGCAAAGGATGTCTGCGGGTGAGATGATTTGAAAGCCATTTGAATCTCTGCAGTAACATACAGTTCAGACTGCAATGTGATAATTTTAGGTTGTTCTAAATTCAATAGCGCAAATGCCACTATATCTGTTATTTCGTATGTATTTTCAAACACTTGCACAGAGGTAAACTATTTTGTGCCTGTCTTTAGCTTCATGATTTAACAAGTCCAACAGATTTTCCACAATCATGAACATTTACTAAGATGGTCACTTCTGTCCTAAAGACTAATCTTGAGCTTAATGGCAAGAAGGTAGATCCATTATCAAAAAGAGAACATACAAAACCTGGAAGGCCATGGAAAGCCAGTGTGGAAGAGGCCATGGAAAGCCAGTGTGGAAGAGGCAATGTCTGAGGTCCTCACAGCTTGACACAGGGATTTGGTGGTGTCGGGTTACAATAGGCCACTGAAAATGAGGACAATGCTGCTTTCTCTTAGAAAAATAATAATGAATAGTCTTTCCTACAAAAAAATGATTATACATATGAACATATATTGTGTAGTAGTGTATAGTATTGTATAATAATAATGTGTATGATTTATATAAAGGTTTAGTAAAAAAATACATAAATGTTATAGTTTAAAATTGTAGAGTTAACTTTTTAATGATTGTAATATGTATGCTTTTCTGTACTAATGATTTAGAAGAAAATAAAAATGACTTTAAAAGAAAATTGTACTTACCTTTGATGAATGACAGCGCTCTCTGTCAGATTACAATAGAACCCTGAAAAGATTCAAATGCCTTCTTTTCTGAGAAATAAATAAACAGTCCTTCATACAAAAAATACTTATACCTATAAGCATTTTTTGGGTTTTAAAGTGTAGAATTTGTTTAATAACAATATGAATAACTGATATATAAGAAAAGTAAACATGTTTTTTAATATTGCATAGTAAACCTTTAATAATTGTAATATGTATGCATTTCTGTACTAAAGATTTAGAAGAAAATAAAAGGTTTGAAAGAAAATTGTATTTACCTTCATTGAATGATCTCTCTCCCTCTCTCTCTCTCTCTCTGCTCAAGAGGAATGAATTGTTTGGGGTGTGTTTGTTTGTGTGTGTCTGAGGCCAATCTGTGTGGTTGGAGTCAGGTTACAAGCTATGGGTGTTACAAGCAGAGAGAGAACTGTGATGGGGCAAAATAAAATAATAATAAACAGCCTTTCCTACAAATGTGTTTTAAATATTTATTGGGAATTAAAATGTAGTATTGTTTAATGGTAAATTAAAAATTTGTTGTATAGTTTAGTATAGCACAGTAAATGTTAATAATAGTAATATGTATGTATTTCTGTACTAAAAATGTGGAAGAAAAAGAAAACGATTTGAAAAGAAAATGTAATTTACCTTTAATGAAATTTCTGTCTCTGTCTACCGATCTGTTTATGTCTCTCTCTATCTCTCTACACAAGAGACATTGGTTTGTTGGTGTGTGTGAGTGTGTGTAGTGTTTCTTTGAAACATCTGTTTTTTTAAAACCTGTTTTATTAATGATCATTTATCAATTATAAATATTTTTATGGTTAAATGGTTAGGGGTGATGGTCGGATTTGCGCTTATCGTCGAAGAAATGAGCTTTACACCGAGGCCTGTACTCTGGAGCAGGAACGATTTGGAGGTGGAGGGCCCGTCATGGTCTGGGGGCGGTGTGTCACAGCTTCATCGGACTGAGCTTGTTGTCATTGAAGGCAATCTCAATGCTGTGTATTACAGGGAAGACATCCTCCTCCCTCATGTGGTACCCTTCCTGCAGGCTCATCCTGACATGACCCTCCAGCATGACAATGCCATCAGCCATACTGCTCGTTCTTTGATTGATTTCCTGCAAGACAGGAATGTCAGTGTTCTGCCATGGCCAGCAAAGAGCCTGGATCTCAATCCCATTGAGCACGCCTGGGACCTGTTGGATCGGAGGGTGAGAGCTTGGGCCAGTCCCCCCCAGAAATGTCTGCGAACTTGCAGGTGCCTTGGTGGAAGAGTGGGGTAACATCTCACAGCAAGAACTGGCAAATCTGGTGGAGTCCATGAGGAGGAGAATCACTACAGTACTGGCCACACCAGATACTGACTGTTACTTTTTATTTTGACACCCCCCCCCTTTGTTCAGGGACACATTATTGCATTTCTGTTAGTCACATGTCTATGGATCTTGATCACTTTATGTCCATACAAATATTAACACATGTTAATTTTGCTGACAATAAATACAGTTGACAGTGAGAGGACGTGTATTTATTTTTATTTATTTCATCACAGCACCAGTCTCCGCAGGAGGCCTTTTGTCATTTGGTACGCCGTCATTGTAAATAAGAATTTGTTATTAATTGATTTGCCTAGTTAAATAAAGGTTATACATAAAAAATATTAAAAAGAAAAACAAATCTCCAATGCCTCATCAAAACATGGAAACGCATCCCAACACAGAAGTCACTCAGGGCAATGCACCACATGTTCTTCCATGCTCAAGATGGAGGATGAAAAGGCAACATTACTGCTCAAAGCTGAGACATTGAAAAGATGACAAGCATTGACAAGTGGAGGAATTGGTGATTGAAACTGAAATGTTGGCAGACAGTGCTAAGTTGAATGTATTCAATAAGTATAAAGCCACAAATCATATTAAGTGATAGAATGAATGATTACCTGAATGCAATGGGAAGGCCTGAGGATACCCTGGGGAAGGATAGACAAAGCAACACTTTCCCCACACCACTCAGATCGTTAAAGGACTCCATAGCACACAACCACACACCATGGCTGAACTGGGATCTCCATTGTTCACTATGTCTGCTCATACTGCACAGGGACAGGGTCAAAGAAGTATATTGCAGCAAAGTGCTACCACAACATACTGCTCTGTTCATCGTAGGTCAACTAACACACAGGCAGAGCCTGTTTTAAGACCGAAATATAGTCCTCTGCAACTTCCAACTGGGGGAGAAATGTGTCACGCCTTGGTCTTAGTACTTTGTGTTTTAGTTTATTAGTTAGTCAGACCAGGGTGTGACATGGGGTTATTATGTATTGTAGTTTCATATTGGGGTTTGTAGTAGTTGGGATGGTAGCTGATTAGGGGTGTGTGTGTTTAATAGGTTTGGCTGCCTGAGGCGGTTCTCAATCAGAGTCAGGTGATTCTCGTTGTCTCTGATTGGGAACCGTATTTAGGTAGCCTGGTTTTCGCTTTGCATTTCTTGGGTGATTGTTCCTGTCTCTGTGTAGTGTGCACCAGTCAGGCTGTAATTGGTTTCACGGTCCGTTTGTTGTTTTGTATTATTTAGTTGTTCATGTATAGTTCGTTTTGTTTGTCTTCACTAAATAAACATGAGTAACCTACACGCTGCATTTCGGTCCGACTCTCTTTCAACTAAAGAAGAACGCTGTTACAAAAGGCCTATCAACCCAGTCATACATGGTGGAACTGAAAACATGGACAGTATTGTCAACATTATGCTTCTCCAAAATGAATTGCTAAAATGTTGGTAATGCAAAAAAAGTTGTCCTCATTACCACCTCATAGGGTGACCAACTACACTACAGGTTATTTGTAATTGCCTTGAAGGCAGGAGTGAGAACAGCAAAGACAGGCTGTACTTTTTAGAGCAATTCACCGTAGTACAACCAAGACATCTAGTCCACAGTTGTCAACATATGGAGGCTGACAGACAATATGCAGAAGACAAAAAGCTTCTGAAAAAACACTTTGGAGACTAGTATAAAATTGCCAAAGCTTAAATTTAGAAAGCTCTCAGCAGCTCCAATCCATCAAGGTTGAAGATTCAAAACTTTACAAACCTTTGCAGTTTTCTTCACTGGATGTTGCAACTCTATGGATTATGTTCACTGTATGGAGGAAATGGACAGGCCATTAAATATGCCATGGTCAAAAAGCTGATGTTTAAAGGAAAATGGATAGTGTTGGTTTATGACCAACTGGAGTGAAATGGCAGGAGGGACAAGTATTCTGATCTGGTTAACTCTGTTGATCGCCGAGCCAGGATAAACCCCCACAGTAGCAGTGAGGGGAGGTTCAGGGCCTGTGAGTAGGCCAAGTGTTCTGAACACTTATTGTGTTAGAAAAGTAAAGTTATTTAGTAAAGTTTTGTTTTTGAGTAAAGGAGTAATGTAAGAGGTTACTTTTAAAAATGCAGTAATAATAATATAGTTACTCTTTCAAGTAAAACATGCCCTACATTTCTGAAAACATTTCCCCAGTGTTTCCATGAGCTGATCTCATCTTGTTTCTGCATTTAGTTCTCAAGGCCAGTCGATGAGAATGGGGGTGTGCTCGGTCCTCCTTTTCCTGTAGTCAACAATCATCTCCTTTGTCTTGATCACATTGAGGGAGAGGTTGTTATGGTACTGGTACTGGTCTTGTGGTGCCAAATGTATTTTCCAGCTAGCCTAAAACAATGAGATGGGGGAGTGGATTTCCTCAGTATTTGCAATGGACTCAAAGTGGAGTCCATCATACCAAGAAGGAGAAAGCAACAGAAAGCATGAAACTTGCAGAAGCCCAAGTTAATGTCCAGTCTTGAACCTAGAGTCAATATTTCTGAAATCTCCCACATAGTTGTTCCTTTTGTAGAGGTGGGAAAGTGCAGTGTGGAGTGCAATAGAGATTGCGTCATCTTTGGATCTGTTGGGCCGGTATGCAAATTGGAGAGGGTCTAGAGTTTCTGGAATAATGGTGTTGATGTGAGGCTTGACTAGCCTTTAAAATCAATTCATGGCTACAGACGTGAGTGCCAAGGGTCAGTAGTCATTTAGGCAGGTTACCTTAGTGTTTTTGGGCACAGGGACTATGGTGGTCTATGGTGGTCTGTTATGTTGGTATTATAGACTCAGTCAAGGACAGGTTGAAAATATCAGTGAATATACTTGCCATTTGCTCAGTGCATGCTCAGATTACACGTCCAGGAGATCCATCAGGCCCTGCGGCCTTGTGAATGTGTCAGGATTTGGCCAGGGTTGTTCCGGGTTTTGGTCACTAGATGCCCCCATTGTGCTTTTTGACCTCATGTTTTTTCCCTTGTTCCCCATTATTATTTGCACCTGTGCCTCGTTTCCCCTGATTGTATTTAAACCCTTAGTTTCCCTCAGTTCTGTGCTCTGTGTTTGTATGTTAGCACCCAGCCCTAGTGTTCTGTGTATTCTTGTCGTTTCCGGTGGATGCTCTTGTGGAATTCTGTTTTTGTTTTTGAGTATCTCTTGAGGCTTCTTTTGTGCTATTCCTACCACCTTTTGGATTTGCCATTTTTTGTATTGAAGGACTTCTCCTTTTTACTTTATTAAATACACAGTCTTAAGTACTGCTGTGTCTGCCTCATCTTCTGGGTTCTGCTGACTATTCGTGGCTCAGTTGGTTAACTTCTTGAAACTCCCCATCCCGGATCCGGGTTTGTGACTAAAGCCTCAGGCTCATTAGCATAACGCAACGTTAACGATTTCTGAAAATCGCAAATAAAATGAAAATAATGCGTCTGCTCTCAAGCTTAGCCTTTTCTTAACAACACTGTCATCTCAGATTTTCAAAATATGCTTTTGAACCATAGAAATTGACTAATTTGTGTAAGAGTATGCAAAGCTAGCATAGCATTTTGAGTAGCATTTAGCACGCAACATTTTCACAAAAACCAGATAACCAAAAAAATAAACTCATTTACCTTTGAAGAGCTTCTGATGTTTTCAATGAGGAGACTCTCAGTTACATACCAAATGCGCAGTTTTTCCTGAAAGCGTCTGTGTGTAGGAGAAATCGTTCCGTTTTCTACATTGCGTCTGGCTACCGAAACGAACCGAAAATTCAGTCACCTACAACGTAAAACTTTTTCCGGATTAACTACATAATATCGACCGAAACATGGCAAACGTTGTTTGGAATCAATCCACAAGGTGTTTTTTCACATATCTCTTCATTGATATGCAGTTCGTGGAAGCTTGCTTTCCTCTCTGTATCGCATGGAAAAATACTGGCAGGTTACTTTTGAGCACCAATTTCGGCGCAGGACACCGGGCGGACACCTGGTAAATGTGGTCTCTTATGGTCAATCTTCCAATGATCTGCCCACAAATACGTCACAATGCTGCAGACACCTTGGGGAAACGACAGAAAGGGTTGACTCACTCCTCTCGCATTCACAGCCATATAAGGAGACAATGGAAAACAGAGCCTCAAAAATCCTTGTCATTTCCTGGATGCCATCTCATCTTGGTTTTGCCTGAAGCTCACGTTCTAGGGCACGCACAGAGAATATCTTGGTATTTCTGGACACGTCAGAGTGTTTTCTTTCGAATGGTATCAATTATATGCATAGTCGAGCATCTTTTTGTGACAAAATATCTTGTTTAAAACGGGAACGTTTTTCATCCAAAAATGAAATAGCGCCCCCATAGATGTAAGAGGTTAAGTGACTGTTTCTCACTCCGGAGACCCAGGTTCGTAAACGGGTCCTGACAGAATGTTGACCTGTTCAAAGGTCTTACATCGGCTACGGAGTGCGTGATCACACAGTCGTCTGTAACAGCTGATTCTGTCATGCATACTTCGGTGTTGCTTGCCTCGAAGCGAGCATTGAAGTAATTTAGCACGTCTGGTAGGCACATGCAACTGGGCAGCTCGAGGCTGTGCTTCCCTTAGTGCTTCCCTTCGTAGTCTGTAATACCTTGAGAGCCCTGCCACATCCGACGAGCCGGTGTATCACAACGTAACCTTAGTAACCTTAGTACTGTATTGACGCTTTCCTTGTTTGATAGTTCGTCAGAGTTCGTCAGAGGGGGATATCTTAGCAGGATATCTTAAAAGCTTCCGGGTTAGAGTCCCGCTACTTGAAAGAGGCAGCTCTACCCTTTAGCTTTACCCTTTAGCTCAGTTCAGAATTTGCCTGTAACCCATGGCTTCTATTTGTACAGTCACTGTCGGGACGACGTCCTCAATGCATTTATTGATTAAGCCAGTGACTGATGTGCTGTACTCCTCAATGCCATCGGAAGAATCACAAACATATTCCAGTCTGTGCTAGCAAAACATTCCTGTAGCTGAGCATCTGCTTAGCATCTGTGTCATGTGACCACTTCATTGACCGAGTCACTGGTGCATCCTGTTTTAGGTTTTGCTTGTAATGAGAAGTCAGGAGGGTAGAGTTATGGTCAGATTTGCCAAATAGATGGTAAGGGAGAGCTTTGAATGTGTGTCTGTGTGAAGTAAAGGTGTTCTAGAGTTTTTTCCCTCTGGTTGCACATTTAAATTGCTGGTAGAAGTTTGGTAAGACAGATTTACGTTTCCCTGCATTTAAGTCACCGGCCACTAGAAGCGCCGCCTCGGGATGAGCACTTTCCTGTTTGCTTATGGCCATATACAGCTTATTGACTGCTGTCTTACTACATGCATCAGTTTGAGGTGGTAAATAGATAGCTACGAAGAATGTTGATAACTCTTTTTGTAAATAGTGTGGTCGACAGATTATCATACTTTACATCAGGCGAGCAAAACCTCAATACTTCCTTACTATAAGATTTCTTGCACAAGCTGTTGTTTTCAAATATACACAGAGCGCCATCCCTTGCCTTAACGGAGGTGGATGTTCTACCTTGCCGATGCAGCGTAAACCCCAGCAGCTGTATGTTATTCATGTTGTCGTTCAGCCACGACTCGATGAAACATAAGATATTAAAGGTTTTAATGTCCCGTTGGTAAGATATACGTGCTTTCAGTTCGTCAAATGTATTTTCCATTGATTGAATGTTAGGATATTCGTGATTGTAGTTCATTAATTTTGTTATCCAATGATTCTACGTTGGTAAATATGACTGATGGTAGAGGCAGATTACCCACTCGCGTCGGATTCTTACATGGCACCCCGACTTACATCCCCAAAATCTCTGTCTCCTTCTCATTTCGAATCTCTGGGATTTGGGCCTTGTTGGGTGTCTGAGGTAAATCCTTCGAGTATGACTTTTAAAGAAAAAATCCTCGTCCAGTACGAGGTGAATTTTTGGTCATAAGAGACTGTGGCAGAAACAGTATGTACTAAATAAGTTACAAATAGAACAAAAAAGAAACACAATAGCACAATTGGTTAGGAGGCCTTAAACGGCAGCCATCTCCTCCGTCACCATTATCACACTCTGGTTGAAAAAGGTTGTTGGGACAGCTGTGTGTGAAAATCGTCACTGTTGAATCACCCGATTGGAAATTGTAACCTATATGGCCTTCACTCATATCAATCCTGCCATTAAAACTATCAGGTGCATCACAAAGAATGGCATCAAATGATTAATCATTGTCACCCAGACATGAAGGACACAATACACCTAGAATTGATCAAAGAGACGTTTTCTGTAGTTTTCCGTGGTTTATCTCTTTTGACGTTTCTTGTCGCTTGTAATGTTACCAGGACAAGTCTAACACTTATAGTGGGGCAAAAAATTATTTAGTCAGCCACCAATTGTGCAAGTTCTCCCACTTAAAAAAGATGAGAGAGGCCTGTAATTTTCATCATAGGTACACTTCAACTATGACAGACAAAATGAGAAAAAATATCCATAAAATCACATTGTAGGATTTTTAATGAATTTATATGCAAATTATTGTGGAAAATAAGTATTTGGTCACCTACAAACTAGCAAGATTTCTGGCTCTCACAGACCTGTAACTTCTTCTTTAAGAGGCTCCTCTGACCTCTACTTGTTACCTGTATTAATAACACCTGTTTGAACTTGTTATCAGTGTAAAAGACACCTGAGGCCCTCTACAGAAAATGAGCGCTGTCGACCTCCCGGTGACGCACTCTACAGGAGAGGAGCCCTGTCGACCTCTCGGTGACGCACTCTACAGGAGAGGAGCCCTGTCGACCTCTCGGTGACGCACTCTACAGGAGAGGAACCCTGTCGACCTCTCGGTGATGCCCACTTCAGGAGAGGAACCCTGTCGACCTCTCGGTGACGCACTCTACAGGAGAGGAACACTGTCGACCTCTCGGTGACGCCCTCTTCAGGAGAGGAACCCTGTCGACCTCTCGGTGACGCACTCTACAGGAGAGGAACACTGTCGACCTCTCGGTGACGCCCTCTACAGGAAAGGAGCCCTGTCGACCTCTCGGTGACGCACTCTACAGAAGAGGAGCGCTGTTGACCTCCCGGTGAGTCCCTCTATAGAAGAAGACATCTACATCAGGGACATTTCTGTTAGGACTGGATCATTGCTCCTTTGCCACAGAGATTGCCCATTCTCACTGAACACCACCACGTGTTTCATCCTGACAACATTGATACAACCAGTTTGTGCCCAGTGGGTGTAAAACACTGCAGTAAAAAGGTTTGAAAATGTAGCTTTTTCTTCCAACATCTTGGGTTTGAGATAAAATGTTTCTTATGATGCAACATTACACAATGTCACCTTTAATTGAGGGTATTTTCATACATATCTGTTTCCCATTTAGAAACGAAAACATCTTATGTATCTAGTCCCCACAATTGAAAAATATAAGTACATGGACAACTTCACTTGTAGTGTATTAAAGGTAGTAACCCTTTAATCGTAATGTTCTGTCATTTATAGAGTATTAAGAAAGTATGAATAGTCCTCACTTTAGATTAAAGACTACACAAATACTTTACTAATGATTATTAATTGGTTTATAAGGAAATGTATTAAACATCTTATGAATGATCTTACAAATCATTATTACATACTATAAAAGTTGTTTATGAATGTTTGAATGACTAGCTCAGGTCAGGGGTCACACCAAAGCAGCTCTCCCAGATGCTGTTGAGTCTGAATGAATATTGAGATTAGTAATACTCTATAATAGCACTTTGTAATAAACATTTTCGAATGGATTAGTAAATAGTTTATAGAGGGCATTTATCATTACTGGATGCTGGAAGAAAAAGCTACATTTTCAAACCTTTTTACTGCCGTGTTTTACACCCACTGGGCACAAACTGGTTGTATCAATGTATCAAACACATCTGGGAGATGATAAATGTTTGATGAATAAACTATTTACTAATCCATTCTAAAATGTTTATTACAAAGTGCTATTATAAAGTCTTACTAATCTCTATATTAATTTAGACACAACAGCATCTGACAGAGCTGATCTGGTGTGACTCCTGACCTAGCAGCAGTGATGTAGTGAGAGTAGTGGTAGTGTTCATAACCAGTATGTTGAGGTTGAAGTGTCTGCTGTCTCCTGCATTATTGTGTTTAATCATTAATGCATATAGTAGTAATTTATAAATGTGAGAATACCTAGCTGACTAACATTTAACTAATGTGGGCTTAATATTAATGATAATAAATGGTGAACAAACTGTAAATACCTTACAAATGGTTTATTACTGAATGTGTTTATAAAGGGTTACCCATATTTGCATCTTCTTACATTTTACCATCAACTACTACAATACACCATTGAGTGAGACCAGGACGTAATCTGATATCATGCAGTGTTTTACATGTAAACTTTATTGCACTTTTTCAAGGCATTTTGTCCCATATGAGCCAATAAAAAAAATCGAATGTATTTATATAGCCCTTTTTACATCAGCTGATATATGTACAGAAACCCAGCCTAAAACCCCAAACAGCAAGCAATGCAGGTGTATAACAGAACATGGCCAAAATGTTCAAATGTTCAAAAATGACCAGCATGGTCAAATAATAATAACCACAGTAGTTGTCGAGGGTGCAACAAGTCAGCATCTCCAAAGTAAATGTCAGCTGGCTTTTCGTAGCCAATCATTGAGAGTATCTCAACCGCTCCTGCTGTCTCTAGAGAGTTGAAAACAGCAGGTCTGGGACAGGTAGCACGTTTGGTGAACAGGTTCCATAGCCGCAGGCAGAACAGATTAAACAAGAGCAGCAGCACAGCTGATAATTAGAGAGAGCATACTTAAATTCACATGGGACACCGGATAAGACAGGAGAAATACTCTAGATATAGCAGACTGACCCTAGCCCCCGGACACATAAACTACTGCAGCATAAATACTGGAGGCTGAGACAGGAGGGGTCAGGAGACACTGTGGCCCCATCCGATGATACCCCAAACAGGGCCCGAACAGGCAAGATATAACCCCACCCACTTTGCCAAAGCACAGCCCCCACACCACTAGAGGGATATCTTCAATCACCAACTTACCATCCTGAGACAAGGCCGAGTATAGCCCACAAAGATCTCCGCCACGGAACAACTGGAGGGGGGGGGGGGGGGCAACAACCCAGACAGGAAGACCACGTCAGCAAATCAACCCACTCAAGTGACGCACCCCTCCTAGGGACTGCATGGAAGAGCAACAGTAAGCCAGTGACCCAGCCCCTGTACTGGGTTAGAGGAAGAGAATCCCAGGGGAGAGGGCAACCGGCCAGGCAGAGACAGCAAGGGCGGTTCATTGCTACAGATCCTTTCCATTCACTTTCACATTCCTGGGCCAGACTACACTAAATCATATGAGCTACTAGAGGGTGATGTTACAGAACGTATGGAATGATCCATGACGTCCTCAAAATGTACTTTCAGAAATCTTACATACCATTTATCATTAATAACATGCATCAACCAGAGACTTTGGCATTTGGAATATACACCCCAAATTTATTACAATGTCTTTAACAAAAAAGCTAATGCCTTCTTAGGCCTTCTCCAAGTCATTCCTTTCCAAACCAGTCAAATCCTTCTGTATCAACATCACATGTATCTATTATGACAACACTGAGATAAGTAATGTCAGCGTATTGTTACATGAATGAGGCAATTACAACATAACAGTATAACATGACTATATCTAACCTGTGTTTGTCAAACTTATGAATAAAAACATAGGAACTATGAACGCCTAAACTTCACCCGAGTTAAAATGCGCTTAGCTGTCACTTTGAACCATGGATAAAAGAAAGCATAAATTATTGGATTGATTAAGGAATTAAGAAGTGGCAAAAAGCTGATGATGAATGATGATAAATTGTCAATTAAAAGAAAAAGTAAATACAAATGAAATGGAATCCAACAGCTTAGATAGGTGAAAACAACAATAGCTAGAGTTTTTGTTGCTTTTCTCTCAGACTTATTTGCCTGTACAGTTTTAACACCAGACACACTGACAGCCTCTTTTGAAAATACCTTTCTGGCCTGTGATCTGGCCACCACAAAGATGTTCATATAAAGTGTTATAATAATAGAGCACGGGACAACCATTGTAATTACAAGGTCAATTACAGTACCCCAGGTTACTCCTTCAACAATAAAACATTCTTTCAAACACCTACTTGGTACCTGTACATTTACAAAAATGTTTACAGTAGCAGCATAATATATGATACAACAACACCAGGTAATGGATATACAACACATCATTCTTGTTATTGTTATTTTAGAGTGGTACAATAAGGGATCACATACAGCAACATAGCGGTCAATAGATATCAAGACCAAATTGCCCAGAGATAAAGAAGCACATAAACAAGTGATGTAGAAATAAAACACACAGAAATATTCCCCAAAACCCCAGCATGGTTCCATTATTGCTACAGTCGTTACTGGTATCACAATCAGTCCCACCAGGAGATCTGACACAGCCAGAGAGAGGATGAGCAGGTTGGTTGGAGTGTGGAGCTGCTTGAAGTGAGAGATGGAGATGATCACCAGTATGTTCAAAAATACTGTAACTGCTGAAATCAATGAGAAGAAGATGTACAGTGTTATGTAGATAGATGTCCATAGCAAAGCCTTTCTGCAAGAAGAGTTTCTATCTTGAAAACAGTATTGAATATCTTCATGTTCCTCCATTTGTAATAAAGGATCAAAATGCTGAGGTCCTGCTCCTTCTTGGTCCTGTGTGTGACCCTGTCAGGTCCGCCTTCTGACAATCTCTGAGTTCTGCCTCCCTATTTATCCCTGATTCACTGACAGACACTCCCCTCTCCAGTGTCTCTCTCTACACACACACACACACACACACACACACACACACACACACACACACACACACACACACACACACACACACACACACAAAACAATAGTTGGTTACATAAATCATTTGTGAAAGCATGATGTAATGTGTGACAGGATTGGAAGTTTCTCTGCCCACCTTGCCTATCCTTCAGCCTTACTGATAGTTGGAAAAGGTACATTTTCTCAACTGAGCATTTTAAAGGGGAATATACAGTATGGGAGATGTTCTGGTCACTCAAAGGCTATTTTCCATGGGAAATAGGATAACTGTGCAGACTAACTGGTTTGGGTGATGTCAGTGCTTAGTTTGGACCATAATCCACAACCCCAGGAGACACGACGGCACATCACATGTCAGCTGGCCAGTGGTGGGTGGTAACAAAACAGATGGCACTGTGATAGACTGCATCTAATTTATTGAGTAACGTATTGGAGGCTATTTTGTAAATGACATCGCCGAAGTCGAAGATCGGTAGGATGGTCAGTTTTACAAGGGTATGTTTGGCAGCATTAGGCAGGTGCAGGTGCAGGCAGCAATCGATTGAAGAGCATGCATATAGTTTTACTTGTATTTAAGAGCAATTGGAGGCCAGGGAAGGAGAGTTGTATGGCATTGAAGCTCGTCTGGAGGGTTGTTAACACAGTGTCCAAAGAAGGGCCAGAAGTATACGGAATGGTGTCGTTTGCGTAGACGTGGATCAGAGACTTACCAGCATCAAGAGCAACATCATTGATGTATACAGAAAAGAGAGTCGGCTCACGAATTGAACCCTGTGGCACCCCCATGGAGACTGCCAGAGGCCAGGACAAGAGGTCCTCTGATTTGACACACTGAACTCAAACAGAGAAGTAGTTGGTGAACCAGGCAAGGCAATCATTTGAGAAACCAAGGTTATCGAGTCTGCCGATGAGGATGTGGTGATTGACAGAGTCGAAAGCCTTGGCCAGGTCAATGAATACGGCTGCACAGTATTGTTTCTTATCAATGGCAGTTAAGATATCGTTTAGGACCTTGAGCATGGCTGAGGTGCACCCATGACCAGCTCTGATTGCATAGCGTAGAAGGTATGGTGGGATTCGAAATGGTCGGTAATCTGTTGCTTGACTTGGCTTTCGAAGACCTTAGAAAGGCAGGGGAGGCTAGATATAGGTCTGTAGCAGTTTGGGTCAAGAGGATCCACCCCTTAGAAGAGGGGGGTGACCGCAGCTGCTTTCCAATCTTTGGGAATCTTAGACGACACAAAAGAGAGGTTGAACAGGTTAGAAATAGGGGTTGCAACAATTTCGGCAGATAAAACTAAATGCATGCTCTTCAACCGATCGCTGCCTGCCCGCCTGTCCAACATCACTACTCTGGACGGCTCTGACTTAGAATACGTGGACAACCACAAATACCTAGGTGTCTAGTTAGACTGGAAACTCTCCTTCCAGACTCACATCAAACATCTCCAATCCAAAGTTAAATCTAGAATTGGCTTCTTATTTCGCAACAAAGCATCCTTCACTCATGCTGCCAAACATACCCTTGTAAAATTGACCATCCTACCAATCCTCGACTTCAGCGATGTCATTTACAAAATAGCCTCCAATACCCTACTCAACAAATTGGATGCAGTCTATCACAGTGCAATCCGTTTTGTCACCAAAGCCCCATATACTACCCACCATTGCGACCTGTACGGTCTCTTTGGCTGGCCCTCGCTTCATACTCGTTGCCAGACCCACTGGCTCCATGTAATCGACAAGACCCTGCTAGGTAAAAGTCCCCCCTTATCTCAGCTCGCTGGTCACCATAGCATCACCCACCTGTAGCACGCGCTCCAGCAGGTATATCTCTCTGGTCACCCACAAAACCAATTATTTCTTTGGCTGCCTCTCCTTCCAGTTCTCAGTTCTCTGCTGCTCCTTCTTCACGATGCTGTCTGTGTGGGTGGACCAATTCAGTTTGTCTGTGATGTGTACGCTGAGGAACTTAAAACTTACTACCCTCTCCACTACTGTCCCATCGATGTGGATAGGGGGGTGTTCCCTCTGCTGTTTCCTGAAGTCCAAAATCATCTCCTTAGTTTTGTTGACGTTGAGTGTGAGGTTATTTTCCTGACACCACACTCCGAGGGTCCTCACCTCCTCCCAGTAGGCCATCTCGTCGTTGTTGGTAATCAAGCCTCGTCCACAAACTTGATGATTGAGTTGGAGGCGTGCGTGGCCATGCAGTCGTGGGTGAACAGGGAGTACAGGAGAGGGCTTAGAACGCACCCTTGTTGGGCCCCAGTGTTGAGGATCAGCGGGGTGGAGATGTTGTTACCTACCCTCACCACCTGGGGCGGCCCGTCAGGAAGTCTAGTACCCAGTTGCACAGGGCGGGGTCGAGACCCAGGGTCTCGAGCTTGATGACGAGTTTGGAGGGTACTATGGTGTTAAATGCTGAGCTGTAGTCGATGAACAGCATTCTCACATAGGTATTCCTCTTGCCCAGATGGGTTAGGGCAGTGTGCAGTGTGGTTGAGATTGCATCGTCTGTGGACCTATTTGGGCGATAAGCAAATTGGAGTGGGTCTAGGGTGTCAGGTAGGGTATAGGTGATATCGTCCTTGACTAGTCTCTCAAAGCACTTCGTGATGACGGAAGTGAGTGCTACCGTGCGGTAGTCGTTTAGCTCAGTTACCTTAGCTTTCTTGGGAACATGAACAATGGTGGCCCTCTTGAAGCATGTGGGAACAGCAGACTGGGATAAGGATTGATTGAATATGTCCGTAAACACACCAGCCAGCTGGTCTGCGTATGCTCTGAGGGCGCGGCTGGGGATGCCATCTGGGCCTGCAGCCTTGCGAGGGTTAAATGTTTTACTCACCTCGGCTGCAGTGAAGGAGAGTCCGCATGTTTTGGTTGCGGGCCGTGTCAGTGGCACTGTATTGTCCTCAAAGCGGGCAAAAAAGTTATTTAGTCTGCCTGGGAGCAAGACATCCTGGTCCCTTACTGGGCTGGTTTTCTTTTTGTAATCCGTGATTGACTGTAGACCCTGCCACAAACCTCTTGTGTCTTTTCCGGTTCCGGGTTGGAGCGAGCGGTCGCATCTACACTTCGGCCCGCAGGTAGTATAACTTTTCATTACATTTTCATTACATTTCATTATAGTACAACGGTTTGATTTGTCTAATCTTAGCAATTTCTTCTTAGCTAGTTACATAGCCGTCTTTGTATCAAAGATAATTGCGTAATTATCGTATTTCGTCGTCCTAACGTAGTCTACACTGCTATCTGCCTAGCAGCTAGCTAACGTCCGCCGTCTACTAGCACTGTAGAAACTATTACACTCAACTGAACGACTCGATTAGTGTAGTGTTAGCTAGCTACATAGTTGTCTTTGCTGTCTTCGTATCCAAGATAATTGTGTAGTTTAGAGTGTGTAGACTTAGAGTGATTATCTTAATTTACCGAGGTTAGCTAGCCAGCTATTTGTCGTCCTTAACGTAGGAGATACTGCTAGATAGCTAGCCAACAGCTAGCCAACGTCTACCGAATTGAACTTCAACTACCCGGTCAACATTCCGCTTCGCTCCACAGGTAGTATCACATTTTCATTTCACTTAATTACAGTACAACGGTTTGATTTGTTTGATCGTAGCTAGCTAGCTACATAGCCGTCTTTGTATCTAAGACAATTGTGTAGTCTAGAGCGATTTTCTAGGTTAGCTAGCCAGCTATTGTCGTTCTTTTAACGTAACGTAAAGTAATCAACACTGCTAGCTAGCCAGCTAGCCCCCGAATAGCAGCACTGTAGAAACTATTACACTCGACGGAACGACTTGATTAGTGTAGTGTCAACAACGCAGCCACTGCCAGCTAGCCTACAAAGTCAACAACGCAGCCACTGCCAGCTAGCCTACTCCAGCAGTACTGTATCATTTCAATCATTTTAGTCAATAAGATTCTTGCTACGTAAGCTTAACTTTCTGAACATTCGAGACGTGTAGTCCACTTGTCATTCCAATCTCCTTTGCATTAGCGTAGCCTCTTCTGTAGCCTGTCAACTATGTGTCTATCTATCCCTGTTCTCTCCTCTCTGCACAGACCATACAAACGCTCCACACCGCGTGGACACGGCCACCCTAATCTGGTGGTCCCAGCGCACACGACCCACGTGGAGTTCCAGGTCTCCGGTAGCCTCTGGAACTGCCGATCTGCGGCCAACAAGGCAGAGTTCATCTCAGCCTATGCCTCCCTCCAGTCCCTCGACTTCTTGGCACTGACGGAAACATGGATCACCACAGATAACACTGCTACTCCTACTGCTCTCTCTTCGTCCGCCCACGTGTTCCCGCACACCCCGAGAGCTTCTGGTCAGCGGGGTGGTGGCACCGGGATCCTCATCTCTCCCAAGTGGTCATTCTCTCTTTCTCCCCTTACCCATCTGTCTATCGCCTCCTTTGAATTCCATGCTGTCACAGTTACCAGCCCTTTCAAGCTTAACATCCTTATCATTTACCGCCCTCCAGGTTCCCTCGGAGAGTTCATCAATGAGCTTGATGCCTTGATAAGCTCCTTTCCTGAGGACGGCTCACCTCTCACAGTCCTGGACGACTTTAACCTCCCCACGTCTACCTTTGACTCATTCCTCTCTGCCTCCTTCTTTCCACTCCTCTCCTCTTTTGACCTCACCCTCTCACCTTCCCCCTACTCACAAGGCAGGCAATACGCTCGACCTCATCTTTACTAGATGCTGTTCTTCCACTAACCTCATTGCAACTCCCCTCCAAGTCTCCGACCACTACCTTGCATCCTTTTCCCTCTCGCTCTCATCCAACACTTCCCACACTGCCCCTACTCGGATGGTATCGCGCCGTCCCAACCTTCGCTCTCTCTCCCCCGCTACTCTCTCCTCTTCCATCCTATCATCTCTTCCCTCTGCTCATACCTTCTCCAACCTATCTCCTGATTCTGCCTCCTCAACCCTCCTCTCTTCCCTTTCTGCATCCTTTGACTCTCTATGTCCCCTATCCTCCAGGCCGGCTCGGTCCTCCCCTCCCGCTCCGTGGCTCGACGACTCATTGCGAGCTCACAGAACAGTGCTCCGGGCAGCCGAGCGGAAATGGAGGAAAACTCGCCTCCCTGCGGACCTGGCATCCTTTCACTCCCTCCTCTCTACATTTTCCTCCTCTGTCTCTGCTGCTAAAGCCACTTTCTTCCACTCTAAATTCCAAGCATCTGCCTCTAACCCTAGGAAGCTCTTTGCCACCTTCTCCTCCCTCCTGAATACTCCTCCCCCTCCCCCTCCTCCCTCTCTGCAGATGACTTCGTCAACCATTTTGAAAAGAAGGTCGACGACATCCGATCCTCGTTTGCTAAGTCAAACGACACCGCTGGTTCTGCTCACACTGCCCTACCCTGTGCTCTGACCTCTTTCTCCCCTCTCTCTCCAGATGAAATCTCGCTTCTTGTGACGGCCGGCCGCCCAACAACCTGCCCGCTTGACCCTATCCCCTCCTCTCTTCTCCAGACCATTTCCGGAGACCTTCTCCCTTACCTCACCTCGCTCATCAACTCATCCCTGACCGCTGGCTTCGTCCCTTCCGTCTTCAAGAGAGCGAGAGTTGCACCCCTTCTGAAAAAACCTACACTCGATCCCTCCGATGTCAACAACTACAGACCAGTATCCCTTCTTTCTTTTCTCTCCAAAACTCTTGAACGTGCCGTCCTTGGCCAGCTCTCCCGCTATCTCTCTCAGAATGACCTTCTTGATCCAAATCACTCAGGTTTCAAGACTAGTCATTCAACTGAGACTGCTCTTCTCTGTATCACGGAGGCGCTCCGCACTGCTAAAGCTAACTCTCTCTCCTCTGCTCTCATCCTTCTAGACCTATCGGCTGCCTTCGATACTGTGAACCATCAGATCCTCCTCTCCACCCTCTCCGAGTTGGGCATCTCCGGCGCGGCCCACGCGTGGATTGCGTCCTACCTGACAGGTCGCTCCTACCAGGTGGCGTGGCGAGAATCTGTCTCCTCACCACTGGTGTCCCCCAGGGCTCTGTTCTAGGCCCTCTCCTATTCTCGCTATACACCAAGTCACTTGGCTCTGTCATAACCTCACATGGTCTCTCCTATCATTGTAATGCAGATGACACACAATTAATCTTCTCCTTTCCCCCTTCTGATGACCAGGTGGCGAATCGCATCTCTGCATGTCTGGCAGACATATCAGTGTGGATGACGGATCACCACCTCAAGCTGAACCTCGGCAAGACGGAGCTGCTCTTCCTCCCGGGGAAGGACTGCCCGTTCCATGATCTCGCCATCACGGTTGACAACTCCATTGTGTCCTCCTCCCAGAGCGCTAAGAACCTTGGCGTGATCCTGGACAACACCCTGTCGTTCTCAACTAACATCAAGGCGGTGGCAAGTTCCTGTAGGTTCATGCTCTACAACATCCGCAGAGTACGACCCTGCCTCACACAGGAAGCGGCGCAGGTCCTAATCCAGGCACTTGTCATCTCCCGTCTGGATTACTGCAACTCGCTGTTGGCTGGGCTCCCTGCCTGTGCCATTAAACCCCTACAACTCATCCAGAACGCCGCAGCCCGTCTGGTGTTCAACCTTCCCAAGTTCTCTCACGTCACCCCGCTCCTCCCCTCTCTCCACTGGCTTCCAGTTGAAGCTCGCATCCGCTACAAGACCATGGTGCTTGCCTACGGAGCTGTGAGGGGAACGGCACCGCAGTACCGCCAGGCTCTGATCAGGCCCTACACCCAAACAAGGGCACTGCGTTCATCCACCTCTGGCCTGCTCGCCTCCCTACCACTGAGGAAGTACAGTTCCCGCTCAGCCCAGTCAAAACTGTTCGCTGCTCTGGCCCCCCAATGGTGGAACAAACTCCCTCACGACGCCAGGACAGCGGAGTCAATCACCACCTTCCGGAGACACCTGAAACCCCACCTCTTCAAGGAATACCTAGGATAGGATAAAGTAATCCTTCTCACCCTCCCCCCTTAAATGATTTAGATGCACTATTGTAAAGTGGCTGTTCCACTGGATGTCAGAAGGTGAATTCACCAATTTGTAAGTCGCTCTGGATAAGAGCGTCTGCTAAATGACTTAAATGTAAAAATGTAAATGAGCCGTTGAATTGCGATTCTACTTTGTCTCTATACTGACGCTTAGCTTGTTTGATTGCCTTGCGGAGTGAATAGCTACACTGTTTGTATTCGGTCGTGTTTCCGGTCACCTTGCACTGATTAAAAGCAGTGGTTCACGCTTTCAGTTTCACGCGAATGCTGCCATCAATACACGTTTTTTGGTTTGGGAATGTTTTAATCGTTGCTATGGGAACAACATCTTCAACGCACGTTCTAATAAACTCGCTCACCGAATCAGCGTATTTGTCAATGTTGTTGTTTGATGCAATACGAAATATATCCCAGTCCACGTGATGGAAGCAGTCTTGGAGCGTGGAATCAGATTGGTCGGACCAGCGTTGAACAGACCTCAGCGCTGGAGCTTCTTGTTTTAGCTTCTGTCTGTAGGCAGGGAGCAACAAAATGGAGGGCGGGGGAGGGCCTTATATGCATCGTGGAAGTTAGAATAGCAATGATCCAAGGTTTTACCAGCCCTGGTTGCGCAATCGATATGCTGATACAATTTAGGGATTCTTGTTTTCAGATTAGCCTTGTTAAAATCCCCAGCTTCAATGAATGCAGCTTCAGGATATGTGGATTCGAGTTTGCAAAGAGTCAAATAAAGTCAGAGCCATCTGTGTCGGCTTGGGGGGGAATATATACCGCTGTGATTATAATCAAAGAGAATTCCCTTGGTAGATAATGCGGTCAACATTTGATTGTGAGTAATTCTAAATCAGGTGAGCAGAAGGACTTGAGTTCCTGTATGTTGTTGTGACCACACCACGTCTCGTTAACCATAAAGCATACTCCCCTCTTCTTACCAGAAAGATGTTTGTTTCTGTCGGCGCGATGTGTGGAGAAACCAGATGGCCGCACCGACTCCGATAGCGTCTCTCGAGTGAGCCATGTTTCCGTGAAGCAAAGAACGTTACAGTCTCTGATGTCCCTCTGGAATGCTACCCTTGCTCGGATTTCATCAACCTTGTTGTTAACCTCTTGAAACTCCCCATCCCGGATCCGGGATCGTGACTAAAGCCTCAGGCTCATTAGCATAACGCAACGTTAACGATTTCTGAAAATCGCAAATAAAATTAAAATAATGCATTTGCTCTCAAGCTTAGCCTTTTCTTAACAACACTGTCATCTCAGATTTTCAAAATATGCTTTTGAACCATAGAAATTGACTAATTTGTGTAAGAGTATGCAAAGCTAGCATAGCATTTTGTGTAGCATGTAGCACGCAACATTTTCACAAAAACCAGATAACCAAATAAATAAAATCATTTACCTTTGAAGAGCTTCTGATGTTTTCAATGAGGAGAGTCTCAGTCACATACCAAATGCGCAGTGTTTCCTGAAAGCGTCTGTGTGTAGGAGAAATCGTTCCGTTTTCTACATTGCGTCTGGCTACCGAAACGAACCGAAAATGCAGTCACCTACAACGTGAAACTTTTCCGGATTAACTACATAATATCGACTGAAACATGGCAAACGTTGTTTGGAATCAATCCTCAAGGTGTTTTTTCACATATCTCTTCATTGACATGCAGTTCTGGAAGCTTGCTTTCCTCTCTGTGTCCCATGGAAAAATACTGGCAGGTGACTTTTGCGCACCAATTTATGGCGCAGGACACCGGGCGGACACGTGGTAAATGTGGTCTGTTATGGTCAATCTTCCAATGATCTGCCCACAAATGTGGAAAATGATTTAAGACTCTCCACGTCACAATGCTGCAGACACCTTGGGGAAACGACAGAAAGGGCTGACTAATTCCTCTTGCGTTCACAGCCATATAAGGAGATCTTGAAAAACAGAGCCTCAAAAATCCTTGTCATTTCCTGGATGCCATCTCATCTTGGTTTTGCCTGAAGCTCACGTTTTAGGGCACGCACAGAGAAGATCTTTGTATTTCTGGACACGTCAGAGTGTTTTCTTTCGAACGGTAGCAATTATATGCATAGTCGGGCATCTTTTTGTGACAAAATATCTTGTTTAAAACGGGAATGTTTTTCATCCAAAAATGAAATTGCGCCCCCAGAGCATCAACAGGTTAAGAGACTGGACATTGGCGAGAAGTATGCAAGGGAGTGGTGCGCGATGTGCCAGTCTCCAGAGTCTGACCAGCAGACTGCTTGGTTTCCCTCTTTTACGAAGTCGTTTTTTTGGGTCGCCGGCTGGGATCCATTCCGTTGTCCTGGGTGAAAGGCAGAACACAGGATCCGCTTCGCGAAAGTCATATTCTTGGTCATACTGATGGTGAGTTGACGCTGCTCTTAAATTCAGTAGTTCTTCTCAACTGTATGTAATGAAACCTAAGATGACCTGGGGTACCAATGTAAGAAATAACACGTAAAAAAACAAAAAACTGCATAGTTTCCTAGGAACGCAAAGCGAGGCGGCCATCTCTGTCGGCGCCGGAAGTTACATACATACACCTCAAGCTTATGGACAATGTCGAATGTGATATAGCGATGCACCTGAGTGAGCTGGGTGGGCAATTACGCAAGTACTTTCCCGAAACGGATGACACAGAAATCTGGATTCGTTAGCCCTTTCTCGCCCTGCCTCCATTCCACTTACTGATATCTGAACAAGCGAGCCTCATCAAAATCGCAACAAGCTGTTTTGTGAAAATGCAATTTAATCAGAAGCCACTGCCAGATTTCTGGACTGGGCTGCGTTCAGAGTATCCTACCTTGGCAAATCGGGGTGTTATAACACTGATGCCCTTTGCAACCACATACCTATGTGAGAGTGGATTCTCGGCTTTCACTAGCATGAAAACTAAATACAGACACAGACTGTGTGTGGAAAATGATTTAAGACTGAGAGTCTCTCCAATACAACCGAACATTGCAAAGTTATGTGCATTCTTTCAAGCACTCATTCTTACGTTTAATAAATGTATAGTACAGTGTGTGTGTGGCACGCTTACAACAATGACAAAAAAAATACATTTGAGAGTGCACTGACCCTGGTGCTAGAGGGGGTACGCAGCTGGAGGTTGAATGTTTGATGGGGTACGGGACTATAAAACGTTTGTGAACCACTGGTCTACACTAAAGAATATGAGTTTAGGCATAAGTCATATGCATGAAAATAAAGATGGTTAATACATGTGACATTTTGGAGAGATTTCTGGACACTATAAGGACCGCCTAGGCCATGTTATGGATAAATGTCTATAAGATAGTTTGGTGTAAGATATCTGCTCCGTTTTTCAGGGTCCATGTTGACAAGATGTTGGTGATTAACTGGAGGGGAATATTGACCAAATGGGATGCAAACTCAAAAATGAATACATTGTGTAAGGTGGATACTTTTGTTTCAAAGTAGATTTGTTTAGGACTACCAATAAAGACCCTTCGTACAACGGATTTAGCCACTGCATTAAAAGGCTGTTGATACTACCCATCCCGGATCCAGGATCGTGAATACAGCCTCGGGCTCATTAGCATAACGCAACGTTAACGATTTCTGAAAATCGCAAATGAAATGAAATAAATATGCCTGCTCTCAAGCTTAGCCTTTTCTTAACAACACTGTCATCTCAGATTTTCAAAATATGCTTTTGAACCATAGCAAATCAAGCATTTGTGTAAGAGTATTGATAGCTAGCCTAGCATTTAGCGTAGCATTTAGCAATCAACATTTTCACAAAAACCAGAAAACCAAATAAATAAAATCATTTACATTTGAAGAACTTCGGATGTTTTCAATGAGGAGACTCTCAGTTACATAGCAAATGTTTAGTTTTTCCTGAAAGAATCTTTGTGTAGTAGAAATCGCTCCGTTTTGTACATCACATTTGGCTACCGAAACAAACCGAAAATTCAGTCACCAAAATGTCAAACTTTTTCCAAATTAACTCCATAATATCGACCGAAACATGGCAAATGTTGTTTAGAATCAATCCTCAAGGTGTTTTTTCACATATCTCTTCATTGATATGCCGTTCGTGGAAGCCTGCTTTCGTCTCAGAATCCCATGGAAAAATACCAGCAGCTGAAAATGACGCACCAATTTCGACGGAGGACACCGGGCGGACACCTGGCAAATGTAGTCTCTTATGGTCAATCTTCCAATGATATGCCTACAAATACGTCACAATGCTGCAGACACCTTGGGGAAACGATAGATAGGGCAGGCTCATTCCTGTCGCATTCACAGCCATATAAGAAGACAATGAAAAACAGAGCCTCAAAATCCTGCTCATTTCCTGGTTGCAGTGTCATCTTGGTTTTGCCGGTAGCTCCTGTTCTGGGGCACACACAGACAATATCTTAGCAGTTCTGGAACCTTCAGAGTGTTTTCTTTCCAAAGCTATCAATTATATGCATAGTCGAGCATCTTTTTGTGACAAAATATCTTGTTTTAAACGGGAACGTTTTTCATCCAAAAATGAAATACTGCCCCCAGAGTTTCAAGAGGATAACTGCATGTTCAGGGGCAGAATGACAGATTGTGTACCTTGTCAGCTCAGGAATTTGAACTTGCAACCTTTCGGTTACTAGTCCAATGCTCTAACCACTAGGTTACACTGCCGGTTCCCAATCAGAGACAACGATAGACAGCTTTCCCTGATTGAGAACCATACCCGGCCAAAACATAGAAAAATGACATAGAATGCCCACCCAAATCACACCCTGACCAAACCACAATAGAGACATAAAAGCTCTCTACGGTCAGGGCGTGACATTATGTTGGAGTCATTAAAACTTGTTTTTCAACTACTCAACAAATTTCTTGTTAACAAACTATAGTTTTGGCAAAACTGTTAGGACATCTACTTTGTGCTTGACACAAGTCATTTTTTCCCGCAATTGTTTACAGGCAGATTATTTCACTTCTAATTCACTGTACCACAATTCCAGTGGGTCAGAAGTTTACATACACTATGTTGCCTGTGCCTTTAAATAGCTTGGAAAATTACTTAATGGCTTTAGAAGCTTCTGATAAGCTAATTGACATCATTTGAGTCAATTGGAGGTGTATCTGTGGATGTATTTCAAGGTCTACCTTCAAACCCAGTGCCTCTTTACTTGACATCATGGGAAAATCAAAAGAAATCAGCGAAGACCTCAGAAAAAAGTCTGGTTCATCCTTGGGAGCAATTTCCAAACGCCTGCAGGTACCACGTTCATCTGTACAAACAAGTATAAACACCATGGGACCACGCAGCCATCACACTGCTCAGGAAGGAGACGTGTTCTGTCTCTTAGAGATGAACGTACTTTGGTGCAAAAAGCGCAAATCAATCCCAAAACAACAGCAAAGGACCTTGTGAAGATGCTGTTAGAAACAGGTACAAAAGTATCTATATCCACAGTAAAACGTGTCCTATATTGAAATAACCTGAATGGCCGCTCAGCAAGGAAGAAGCCATAGCTCCACAACCACCATAAAAAGCCAGACTACGGTTTGCAACTGCACATGGGGACAAAGATCGTACTTTTTGGAGAAATGTCCGATGAAACAAAAATAGAAGGGCCAAAGCAACAAACAATTTTGTCATACATTACATCATTGTGTGCTCACTTGTGTATGTGTTTGTGCTTTTGTGTGCAGAGAGACTCCGAGGAGGGGAGTGGCTGTCAGTAACTCAGGGATAAATGGAGAGGCAGAGCTCAGAGTTTGGCAGAAGGCTGACCAGACAGGATCGAGCACAGGACCAAGCAGGAACAAGAGGACAACAGCATTTAGATTTTGTTTTTCAAATGGAGGAACATGAAGATGGTCAATACTGTTTTCAAGACAGAAACTCTTCTTGCAGAAAGGCTTTGCTATGGACATCTATCTACATAACACTCTACATCTTCTTCTCATTGATTTCAGCAGTTACAGTATTTTTGAACATACTGGTGATCATCTCCATCTCTCACTTCAAGCAGCTCCACACTCCAACCAACCTGCTCATCCTCGCTCTGGCTGCATCAGATCTCCTGGTGGGACTGATTGTGATACCAGTAACGACTGTAGCAATAATTGAATCATGCTGGGGCTTTGGGGTATATTTCTGTGCGTTTCTTCTCTACATTAGTTGTTTATGTACTTCTTTATCTCTGGGCAGTTTGGTCTTGATATCTATTGACCGCTATGTTGCTGTGTGTTATCCCTTATTGTACCACTCTAAAATAACAATAACAAGAGTGATGTGTTGTATGTCCATCACCTGGTGTTGTTGTACCATATACAATGCTGCTATTATAAAAGACATGGTAAATGTACAGGTACCCAGTAGGTGTTTGAAAGAATGTTTTATTGTTAAAGGAATAACCTGGGGAAATATAATTGACCTTTTATTTACAATGGTTGTCCCGGGCTCTGTTATTATAACACGTTACATGAAAATCTTTGTGGTGGCCAGATCACAGGCCAGAAAGGTATTTTCAAAAGAGGCTCCCAGAGTGTCTGGTGTTAAAATTGTACAGGCAAGTAAGTCTGAGAGAAAAGCAGCAAAAACTCTGTCTATTGTTGTTTTCAACTATTTCATTTGTTGGATTCCATTTCTATTTTCTTTTTCTTTGTTTCTTTTTTAAGTGACAATTTACTATCATTCATCCTCAGCTTTCTGCCACTTGTTAATTCCTTAATCAATCCAATAATTTATGCTTTCTTTTATCCATGGTTCAAAGTGACTGCTAAACATATTTTAATTCTGAAGTTAAGGTGTTCGTAGTTCCTGTATTTGTATTTCTAAGTTTGAAAAAAAAGGTTTGACATAGTTTTGTTATACAATTGTTCTTTCATGTAACAACACACTGACAATACAGAGATGAATGTGGTGTTGATACAGAATGATTTGTCTAGATTGGACTGGAATGACTTGAAAAAAGTTTAAGAAGGCATAAATAAAAAAAGGAGAATGCATAAGAAGGTATAAGCTTGTTTTATAAAATACACTGTAGTCATTTTGGGTTGTATTCTCCAAATTACAAAGCCTGTGGTTGTTCCATGTTATTTAATGATAAATAGTATTTAATTATTCTAAAAGTACATTTTGAGGAAGTCATGAATATTTATATATATATTGTTTAACATTACCCTCTAGTGGCTACATAGTGACACAACATCTTTAACAAGTGCAGTGAAGTTGAAATGTTCAATACAGCATGATATTAGACGATGTCCAAGTCTATCTTAATGGTGTATTGTGTAAGTAGTTGAGGGCAAAATGCAAGAATATGCAATTATTTGTACCACTTTATAATGTTCAGTAATAAGCCATTTGGTAGGTATTTACAGTTTGCTAACCATTTAATATTACGCACATATTTGTTAAATGTTAATCACCTGGGTATTATGACATTTATAAATAACTACTATATGCAGTAATGATTAAACACAACAGTGGAGGAGACCACAGCAGACACTTCAACCTCAACATACTGGTTATGAACACTACCACTACTCTCACTCCATCACTGCTGCCAGGTCAGGGGTCACGCCAGAACAGCTCTCCCTGAAGATGTTGAGCGTGAATGAATATAGTGATTGGGTAACACACTAAATAATTAAGAATGGATAAGTATATTGTTTATTCATAATGTATATATCATTACTTCTTCATCTGTTTTAGCAAGCCAGTTCTTCACACATTTATAAACAGCTTTCATAGTATGTAATGATTTATAAGATAATTCATCAGATGTTTAATAAATATCCTTATAAACCATGTACTAATCATTAGTAAAGTCAATTTGCAGTCCCTAATCTAAAGGGAGGACTATTCAAACTTTCTTAATACTTCATAAATGTTTTGAACAGGGACCAGTGTCATTTCTCACAAAAAGATGGTCATGCTATTGGTAGATATTCCAGCAGTACCTCATGCTCCTTAAGGTTTCAAAATGACATAGAACATATCAATGGTTGAATAAGAAGCACATTGTGACAAGAGATGAAAAGAATCTGCCCACTCCATCAAGCAATGGGGACAACAACACAGGGCATTCACGGGACCTCATGGAACCATGGACCGCACCTGCAGAAACTGGACAACGGGGGGAAGCAGAGGAGATACCTATCATAGACTTCTCCCAGCTGACGCTTGACATACCACCTACGCCACCTCCAGTGGTAGAAACAACCAGCTGGTATGATTGAGTAGAATCAGCCAACAGTAACACGGAAGCAGCAATGTGAGAGTCAGTAGTGCATGACCTTAAAGGGTAATAAAAGGAAGCTTCCGTTTAACACACAGGCCTAAGATTACGTAGGTTACAGCCCCAGTGGGAACTTCCCCTTTAAAAATATATATAAAGAGAACAGAGATCATAAGACAGCATGATCCTCGTTAACATATGAGACAGACTTCATATGGAGAATCATCACAGGTAAATTTACTATTGCACTATACACTTTTTGTTAGACGATAACAATATTAGAGAATTGGATTATTTTGCCTAAGTACTTATTGGATCACTATCTGAATTTACTTGGTTGAATTTGGTGACCCCGAGACTGAGTCTACGAAACACAGAGGTCTAAACACCTCTTGAATACAGACGAAGTGGCAGTCACTCAGTGAGACATCAGGTACAGATGTGATTGGCAATACAAGGAAACAGCGAAGTACCAGTTACAATATATTGAGACCATACACAGAGTTGTAAGTGTATTAAGATATTGGAATTCGGAATCGAGCGTCATAGCTGCGAGAATACCGATTACAGGAACGTGACCAAGGGGCTGAGCATTTAAGGTAATTGAACTATTTTTGCTATTTAGTCAATATTGTTAGAAGTGTTAACGCATTTAAAGTTTTGCAATATTACCTGGCATAGCTTAAAGCATTAAGGATTGATTGAGCATCATTGTTGTATTGAGAAACTGTATAACCATTGAATTGTAATGATGTGTATAAGACAAAAAACAGAGTGACTTAATAAAAGCTTGAAACTTTTACAACCAGGCCAGATTAACGATCTGGAGAGCAAACGCCTTTGACACTTTCACTGAACAGAAAGTGACCCTGGTTATAGGTTAAAGTGATTGCACTGAAGAATATTTCATTGTGTGGACAATAATATATTTTTAAGAGAGTCAAAACATATACCAATACTAGTTTCCGAGTGACTACTAGCTGACGAGCATAATAACTACTAAGAGTTGTTATTAGGTATTGATATATACATAGGTAAAGATAACTTGAGGGTAAGGAAATATAGGAGGAATCCATAACGCTTAAGAATATTTAAATAGGAGTATATCTATCCAAGGCCTCATACTAGACCGGAAAATAGGGATTGACAACGTGAAAGAAGGAACAAACCCAACTCACGCGAAGGGCCATTACGAATACATAGGAAAGTTGGTAGGGCCGCACGGCAAGTCCCTTGTTACACCGAAGTAACTAAAATCCTAAAGTACTCTGCCTAGCCAGAGGAGAGGTCTTTGGCCACGCCCACCAGGAGTGGGTTTGTCCACTGAGTTGGTGGGGCCGCACGGCTAGGCCCTTGTTACATCGAAGTGACTACAATCCTAAAGTACTCTGCCCAGCCAGAGGACGGGGTAGAGGCTTTTGCTGCAGGTATTGGGCAAAAGTCAGCACCGTGACAACATCGAGGATGTTAAAGGAAATATATCCATTTTTTTAAATTCAAAAACAGTCACTTTGTTGTGGTAGTGTGTAGTAGTAACGTGTTTTGTCTGAAAATGCTAGCTTTCGTGTTTGTTGGCAGTGACTATCAAAACCAAAGTGTGGAATACAGTCACTCATGAGAGCAGTTCATAGAACCCTTACAGGGTAAGGGAACCGATACCTAAATACATCATTTAACTGAACATTACGTTTAAAGTGTTGCTACCTTTAATACAAAACAAGTGAAGTTGTCGAAATACTTATGATTTCTTCAAATGGGTGGACTAGATACATAAGGTGCATTCATTTTTTAAATGGTAAAACAGATATTTATGAAAAAACTCTCAAATAAAAAGTGACATTATATAATGTCACCTCATATGAAACATTACATTTCATATCCAAAATGCTGGAGGAAAGAGCCAAGTTTAAAAACAGTTTCACTGCAGAGTGTTACACCCATTGGGCATCCACTGGTTGAATCAACGTTATTTATTTTTGTTTATTTAAATTTTTACCCCTTTTTCTCCCCAATTTCATGGTATCCAATTGTTAGTAGCTACTATCTTGTCTCATCACTACAACTCCCATACGGGCTCGGGAGAGATGAAGGTTGAAAGTCATGCGTCCTCCGATACACAACCCAAACAAGCAGCACTGCTTCTTAACACAGCGCACATCCAACCCGGAAGCCAGCAGCACCAATGTGTTGGAGGAAACACCGTGCACCTGGAAACCCTGGCAACCAGGTGCACATATAAAGAGAACTAAATAGGAAACTCAACAGTGTTTTAGGCCGAGAAACATTATTTAGATGGTTGTTTTATTGTTGTTGAAAGCTTGAAATGTACACAATGCGAAGGGACCTTGTTTCTAACACCCCATGCAGAGACACACACACCCACACCCACACCCACACCCACACACACACACACAAAATCCCCCTCCCAGACATTCCTGCTTCATAGACAACAACCCTAATGGCAATAAAATAGGGGGTGTGGGGCCATTGTCTTTCAAATGTTCAAACACAGACCCTCCCAGTTCAACCAATCAATCATCATGACAACTTCAAAGGAATCTATGCAATATATGCATACATTAGCACACCCTCTAACGCGTGGGAACAGGACGCCCATATATGGGCATAAGCACGTGATCAATTCCCACCAGGATGTCCTGACCGGATGCCCAAATATGGGCATGCACACGTTATCCTGACATAGGGTCATAAATCATATGTTTGATGTGTGCCGTCTACTTTATTCTCTCTAGTGTGCATAACTATTCATCCCCCCAAAGTAAATACATTGTAGAGCCACCTTATGCAGAAATTGAAGCTGCAAGTCTCTTGGGGTATGTCACTATATGCTTGGCACATCTCGCCACTGGGTTTTTTGACCATTCTTCAAGGCAAAACTGCTTCAGCTCCTTCAAGTTGGATGGGTTCTGCTGGTGTACAGTAATCTTTAAGTCGTACCACAGATTCTCAATTGGATTGAAGTCTGGGCTTGACTAGGCCATTCCAAGATGTTTCCCCATAAACCACTCGAGTGTTGCTTTAGCAGTATGGTTAGGGTCATTGTCCTTCTGGAAGGTGGTCCCAGCCTAACTTCTTATGGCTGGGGACAGTATTGAGTAGCTCTGATGAATAAGGTGCCCAGAGGTGCCCAGAGTAAACTGCCTGATCCTCAGTCCCAGTGGCTAATATATGCATAGTATTATTATATTTGTATAGAAAACACTCTGCTGTTTCTAAAACTGTTTGAATGATGTCTGTGAGTATAACAGAACTCATAATGACAGGCAAAAACCTGAGAAAATATCCAACCCGGAAGTGGGAAATCTGAGGTTGGACGATTTTCAACTCAGCCCCTATTGAAGATACAGTGGGATATTTGTCATGTTGCACTTCCTAAGGCTTCCACTAGATGTCAACCGTCTTTAGAAATGTGTTTGAGGCTTCTCCTGTGAAGGGGGACTGAATGAGAGGGGAATATGAGTCAGAGGTCTGCCAGCAGCCACGAGCTGGTCACGCACATTCACATGAAGGGTATCTCCCATTCCATTGCTTTTCTGAAGACAAAGGAATTCTCCGGTTGGAACATCATTGAAGATTTATGTTAAAAACATCCTAAATATTGATTCTATACATCGTTTGACATGTTTCTAAGGACTGTGACGGAACTTTTTGACATTTCGTCTGCAAATAATGAACACGCTTTGTGAGTTTTGATTTGTTTACCAAACGCACTAACAAAAGTAGCTATTTGGACATAAATGATGGACATTATCGAACAAATCAAACATTTGATGTGAAACTGGGATTCCTGGGAGTGCAATCTGATGAAGATCATCAAAGGTAACTGAATATTTATCATGTTATTTCTGACTTATGTTGACTGCACAATATGGCGGATATTTTTTTGGCTTGTTGGGTCTCTGAGCGCCGTAATCAGATTACTGCATGGTTTGCTTTTTCCGTAAAGATTTTTTTAAATCTGACACAGCGGTTGCATTAAGGAGAAGTTTATCTATATTTCCCTGTACAACACTTGTATTTCCATCAACATTTATAATGAGTATTTCTGTAAATTGATGTGGCTCTCTGGCGGCTACTTGCAGACTGGCGGCTCTGGCGGCTCCTTGCAGACTGCCGGCTCTGGCGTCTCCTAGCAGATTGGCGGCTTTGTATTTATGTGAAAAATGTTGTATCAAGACTGCCCAAATGTGCATAATTTGTTAACTATCTCAGAGAGTGGGGAGTGAGGCCTTAGAGGGTTTTATAAATTAGCATCATTCTTGCATCTTGCGATGTGTATACAGAGATGACCAGTTTACAGAAGAGTATAGAGAGCAGTGATGTTTCCTATAAGGATCATGGGTGGCAAATCTGATTTCTGAATAGTAAAGAACATCTAGCTGCTCGAGAGCAACCTTACCTGCCGATCTATAAATTACGTCTCTGTAATCTTGCATGGGCAGGATGGTCATCTGAATCAGGGTTAGTTTGGCAGCTGGGCGAAAGAGGAGAAATTACGATAGAGGAAACCTAGATTTAGTCTAGATTTAACTTTAGCCGGCAGCTTTGATATGTGCTGAGAGCATGGCAGTGTATCATCTAGCCATATTCCCAAGTACTTGTATCAGGTGACTACCTCAAGCTCTAAACCATCAGAAGTAGTAATCACACCTGTGGGGAGAGGGGCATTCTTCTTACCAAACCACATGACCTTTGCTATGGAGGTGTTCAGAACAAGGTTAAGGGCAGAGAAAGCATTTTGGACACTAAGGAAGCTTTGTTGTAGAGCATTTAACACAAAACCCGGGGGAGGGGACAGCTGAGTATAAGACTGTATCATCTGCATATAAATGGCTAAGAGAACTGGCAGAGGTGTAGTAGCCTAATGATCTGGTCAAGGTGTGACAGCCTGATGATCCCGCTGGGATGTGGGTGCCTGATGAGCCGGCTGAGGCGTAGATGCCTGGCAAGCCGACTGAGGCGTAAAACCCTGACCATCCGGGAGAGGCCTGACGTGGGAAGGGCACCTGCTGAGCCAACCTGGGCAAGAATACCTCGAGCCAGCTAGGGCATGGAAGCCCGACGAGCCATCTGAGGCACCCCCGGTTACATCGGCGGCGAAACCAGCACTCCAGCTCTCCCCGATGCTTTGTTTGATGGCTTCAGAGTTCTGTAAGAACTGACGCTGGAGATAAGAGGCAGGTACGGAGAGTGAACATTTAATTTACACAGACATGGAACAGAACAGGAAGAGCGTCACAACCGGGTAATACAAAGAGAAGGTGTGACAGAGAGAGGTAGTTAGCAAACCAGGCCAAAGACCCCTCAGTGACACCAATACTACTTAGCCGGCCAATAAGAATGGAATGCTCTTCCATGCCATCCCTAAGAGGGGTGCGTCACTTGAGTGGGTTGAGTCACTGACTTGATCTACTTGACCGGGTTGGCGCCCCCCTCGGGTTTGTGCAGTGGGTTATACTCAGCCTTGTCTCAGCCTTCCACTGTGATTATTATTATCTGACCCTGCTGGTCATCTATAAATGTTTGAACATCTTGGCCATGTACTGTTATAATCTCCACTCGGCACAACCAGAAGAGGACTAGCCACTCCGCAGAGCCTGGTTCCTCTCTAGGTTTATTCCTAGGTTCCTGCCTTTCTAGGGAGTTTTTTTCTAGCCACAGTGCTTCTACATCTGCATTGCTTGCTGTTTAGGGTTTTAGGCTGGGTTTCTGCATGGCACTTTGTGACATTGGCTGACTTTGTGACATTGGCTGATGTTAAAAGGGCTTTATATTCATTTGATTGATTGTACATAACATTTCTCTCAAAACCTGCCAACAAGGCCTGACAACTAGCCTAATTTCACATATATATATATATATATATATATATATTATTTTTTTTTTTAACCTTTATTTAACTAGGCAAATCAGTTAAGAACAAATTCTTATTTTAAAAAGCCTAAATCAAATCAAATCAAATGTATTTATATAGCCCTTCGTACATCAGCTGATATCTCAAAGTGCTGTACAGAAACCCAGCCTAAGGGCTCAGGTCCTCCGAGAGAGAGAAGGAGAGAATTAGAGAACGCACACTTAGTTTCACACAGGACACCGAATTGGACAGGAGAAGTACTCCAGATATAACAAACTGACCCCAGCCCCCCGACACAAAACTACTGCAGCATAAATACTGGAGGCTGAGACTGGAAGCCTACCCCTACCAGACCTTCCCCTAACCGGGAGGACACTGGGCCGATTGTGAGCCACACAAATTACCTCTCAAAACTCGCTCACAAGGCCTGAGAACATATTTGTTTTATATTAATTGCAACATTTAACCAATAAACCCTTTTCCATTAAGTCATTGAGAGCACTAGGAAGGAATATTGATGTACACTAAGAAGCAAAATGTCTGAAGAGAAAATACAATTTGCATTATCACTTAAATGTACCATTCTCCATGTCAGTATCATTGTGGACTTTTTCCCATAACACAAGCAAACAAGGGAGTTTCATAACTTCCATTTCAAATGTCAACTTGTGCAGCGCTCGAGACCCAAGAACTGAGCACGTGTAAAACCCTTAGATTGACAAGGTTTTCCCATTAGAAAAGTCGACATTAGAAAATAGTTTACTTTAAAGCATCTCTGAGCTAAATTATGTAAAGCCTCTAGAGCGCCTTAAGTCATTTTCATTTTCCAGTGCTTTGTCGCTGTTCTAGCGTGTTAAAATGTTTTCTGGAAAAAGGGTGTCTCCATAATGACAATCTAAATAGCCTACCTACAACTGGTAAAAGATGACACCACGTGTGTGCATGATGCTCTGTCACCATGACTCAGCTTCAGTGCTGCTCTCAACACACACACATCTCTCCGGCCATCCCCCTCCCCACCCCCACCACTCACTCACTCATCTACTCACTCAGTAACAGCCTGCACACTGCTTGATAGTCAAAAGCTACAGGTCACAGTGAAATATATATTTTTTAATATATACAAATATTTATAAAGACAAAGGCCATGGCGGCCGAAACATTTATTTTAATTGACTATTCTCAAAATGATCTAGAACATATCAATGGTTAAAGTACAAAACAACATACAGGATGTTAATTATTTTTTTTTTTTACTTTCATTTAACCAGGCAAGTCAGTTAAGAACAAATTCTTATTTTCCATAGTGGGTTAACTGCCTGTTCTGGGGCAGAATGACAGATTTGTACCTTGTCAGCAGAGGGGTTTGAACTTGCAACCTTCCAGTTACTAGTCCAACGCTCTAACCACTAGGCTACCCTGCCGCCCCAAAAGATGAAACATTTTATTCTGAAACAGTCACACTGTAGTGTGCTGAAGGATGTCATGTGTTTATGGTCTGCACAATTACTTTACTAATGATTAGTAAATGGTTTAAAATTACATTTATTAAACATCTTATGAACGTATGAATCATTACTACAAACTATAAAAGTTGTTTATAAACGTGTGAATAACTACCTTACTAAAGCAAATGGGAATAATGTCTGAATGACTGAATGACTTATTGATAAACTATTTACTAACTAAATGGTGTTACTATAAAGTGTTACTAATCTATATATTCATTCAGAAAAAAACAGCATCTGACAGAGCTGCTCTGGTGTGACCCCTGACCTGGCAGCAGTGATGTAGTGAGAGTAGTGGTGGTGAGAGTAGTGGTAGTGTTCACACCCAGTATGTTGAGGTTGAAATGGCTGCTTCAGTCTCCTGCGCTGTTGTGTTTATCATTAATGCATATAGTAGTTGTTTGTAAATCTGAGAATACCTAGCTGACTAACATTTAACAAATGTAGGAGTAATGATTAAAAGATGATGCGCCAACTGTAAATGACTTACAAATGGTTTATTACTGAACACCGTTATAAAGTAGTACACACAATTGCATATCCCATAATCTTAAATTTCACCATCAACTACTTACACAATACACAATTGAGTTAGACTTGGACGTTATCTGATATCATACAGTATTGTTCATTTCAACTTCAGTACACTTGTTGAAGGCGTTGTGTCCCAATTGAGCCACTAGAGGGCAATGTTAAAAAAACATAAAGACTTGAGTAATGATAAATGAATGATGAATAAACTATTTACTAATCCATTATACATTCTTCATTACAAGGTCTTATTATAAAGTGTTACCTATCTCCATATTTATTCACACTAAACAGATACTGAGAGAGCTGCTCTGCAAAATATTTATGTGCCTTTGAAAGGGGTATGGTACTCGGTGCCACAGGGGAATTGGTTTTGAGTGTTTCAAGAATGGCAACGGTTTTATGTTTGTTACGCTCATCAATTTCCTGTGTGTCCACAGAAACCCACAGAACATCCAGCCAATTAGAGACAACTGTGGAAAGCATTAGAGTCAATATGGGCCTGCATCCCCGTGGAACACTTTTGACAACATGTGGAGTCCATGCCCTGACGAATTCAGGCTGTTCTGTGGTCAAAAGGAGGCGCAATATTAGAAAGTTGTAATGAAAGAGTATTGTTACATGAAAGAAGCAATTACAACAATTGTATGACAAAACTATAGCAAACCTATTTGTCAAACTGGGAAATAAAAACGTAGGACTTATGAATGTATTAAATTCAGAGTTAAAATAATTTTAGCTGTCACTTTGAACCATGGATAAAAGAAAGCATAAATTATTGGATTAATTAAGGAATTTACAAGTGGCAGAAAACTGATGATGAAGAATGATACATTTTCAGTTAAAAAAGAAAGAAAGAAAAGAAATAGAGATGGAGTCCAACAAATGAGATAGTTGAAAACAACAATAGACAGAGTTTTTGCTGCTTTTCTCTCAGACTTATTTGCCTGTACAGTTTTAACACCAGACACACTGACAGCCTCTTTTGAAAACACCTTTCTGGCCTGTGATCTGGCCACCACAAAGATTTTTAAATAAAGTGTTATAATAATAGAGCATGGGACAACCGTTTTAAGTACAAGGTCAATTATAGTAACCCAATTTAACCCTTCAACAATTAAACATTGTTTCAAACACCTACTCGGAACCTGTACACTTACAAAGTTTTTTATGATAGTAGCATCGTATATGATACAACAACACCAGGTGATGGATATACAACACATCATTCTTGCTATTGTTATTTTAGAGTGGTACAATAAGGGATCACACACAGCAACATAGCGGTCAATAGATATCAAGACCAAATTGCCCAGAGATAAAGAAGTACACAAACAAGAGACGTAGAATTGAAACACACAGAAATATTCCCCAAAACTCCAGCATGATTCCATTATTGCTACAGTCGTTACTGGTATCACAATCAGTCCCACCAGGAGATCTGACACAGCCAGAGAGAGGATGAGCAGGTTGGTTGGAGTGTGGAGCTGCTTGAAGTGAGAGATGGAGATGATCACAACTACATTCAAAAACACTGTAACTGTTGAAATCACAGCGAAGAAGATGTACAGTGTTAGGTAGATAGATGCCGATAGCAAAGCCTTTCTGCAAGAAGAGTTTCTGTCTTGAAAACAATATTGAACATCTTCATGGTCCTCCATTTGTAGAAAATGATCAAAACGTTGAGGTCCTGCTCCTGCTTGGTCCTGTGTGTGACCCTGTCAGGTCCGCCTTCTGACAAACTCTGAGCTCTGCCTCATTATTTATCCCTGAATTTCTGACAGCCACTCCCCTCCTCGGAGTCTCTCTGCACACACACACACATGCGCATGTGAGCTCACAAATGAACAAATGGTTAAATAAACAAACAATTTATGATAACATGATGTAATGTATGACAGGATTGGATGTTGCTGTGTCCACCTAGCCTGTCCTTCAGTCTTACTGACTGTTAGATAAGAAAGTAAAGGTAACATAGTATGGGTGATATTTTGGTCACTCAAAGGCTATTTTACTTGGGAAATAGAATAACTGTTTAAGACTAACCGTTTTGGGTGATGTCAGTGCTCAGTTTGGACCATAATCCACAACCTGAGGAGACATAACAGTATGCCACATGTTAGCTGGCCAGTGTTTAGTCCTTTAGGTGCCTTTTAGCAAACTCCAAGCGGGCTGTTACGTGCCTTTTACTGAAGAGGCTATTTCATCTGTCCACTCTATCAGAACGGCCTGTTTGCGACCTGGGATAGGAGTCTTGGTTGTTTCAAATTTCTTCCATTTTATGATGGATGGAAGGCACTGTGTTCTTGGGGACTTTCAATGGTGCAGAAATGTTTTGGTAACCTTCCCCAGATCTGTACCCCAACACAATCCTGTCTCTGAGCTCAAAGGACAATTACTTCAACCTCATGGTTTGGTTTTTGCTCTGACATGCACTGATAACTATGGGACCACCACATTTGGAACCACAAAGACTCTTCCTAGAGCTGGCCAGAATCAGGGGAGAAGGGCCTTGGTCAGAGAGGTGACCAAGTACCCGATGGTCATTCTGACAGAGATCCAGAATTCCTCCGTGGAGATTGGAGTACCTTCCAGAAGGACAACAGTCTCTAAAGCACTCCATCAATCAAGCCATTATGGTAGAATGGCCAGACAGAAGCCACTCAGTAAAAGACACATGACAGCCCGCTTGGAATTTTCAAAAAAAACATGCAGACAAGATTATCTGGTATAATGAAACTAAGATTGAACACTTTAACTTGAATGTCAAGAGTCAGGCACCACTCATCACCTGGCCAATACCATCCCTACCGTGAAGCATGTTGGTGGCAGCGTCATACTGTGGGGATGTTTTTTAGCGTAAGGGACTGGGAGACTTGTCTGGATTGAGGGAAAGATGAACAGATAAAAGTACAGAGAGGTCCTTAAGGAAAACCTGCTCCAGAGTACTCAGGACCTTACACTGGGGCAAAGGTTCACCTTCCAACAGGACAATGACCCTAAGCACACAGCCAAGACAACGCATGAGTAGCTTCGGGACAAGTCTCTGAATGTCCTTGAGTGAACCAACCAGAGTGCGGACTTGAACCCAATCGAACATCTCTGGAGAGACCTGAACATAGCTGTGCAGCGACGCTCCCCATTCAACCTGACAGAGCTTGAGACAGAGAATAATGGGAGAAACTCCTCAAATACAGGTCTGCCAAGCTTGGAGCGTAATGCCGAAGAAGTCTCAAAGCTGTTATCGCTGCCAAAGGTTCTTCAACAAAGTACTGAGTAAAGGGTATGAATACCTACATATGTAAATGTGATACTTCAGTTTTTTATTGATAATACATTTGCAAACATTTCTAAATACCTGTTTTTGTATTGTCATTATTGGGTACTGTGTGTAGATGAAACCAATTTAATAAATTATAGAATAAGGGCTGTAATTTAACATTTGGAAAGGGTTGAATACTTTCCGAATGCAATGTCTAACCTGTCTTATATCGTATCTCTTAACAACCTCATTTTGCAACTTATTTAGTCTTATAAATAAAAACTTGAAATAGTTTTTGTGGCATTTAGTTAATTTGTGAAAAATTGGGTTTTTTGCAATTCCAAAGCTTCTTGACTATTAAAAAGGAGAATATAGTCAAATTGACTGTTGATTACACTGGGAATATAGAATTAATGGTATAACGGTTAAAGTTACCTACTGACAAAGGTTAATCCTGGGTTTGTCTTTATCCAATGGTGCCCCGCTTAGATTAATTTGCATAGGATAACAAAATTGATCAAATAAATCATATCAGTGAATTATTCCAGTAATTAGTCAGTACATGATATTGAATATTAATTAACCAGAAGTCACAACATAATAAAATAATTTAATATAAAAATATAATAATATGTAGACAAAAGGGTGGGTGTCAGGCCAAGGTGCCCCAGCATTTCTGTTGGAAATGTGTGGTCCGTGTGTTGGTAAGATTTTTTTATCATTGAAAATAAGAATTTGTTCTTAATTGACTTGCCTAGTTAAATAAAGGTAAAATAACAAAATATGTGAATTTAAAACTATGCCAATCATGGTTATATTATTTATAACCAGAGAATTGGGGTAATTCAAATAAGACTAAATGCAATATATTTCTGAAGTCGGCTAGAAGGAGGGACAGACAGACAGAGTCTGGGACAGACAGACAGGCAAGCCCTACCAGGACCTTGGCCTCAGCACAGTGGGATGGGTCTGGAGTTTCATCTCTCTCCAGTCCCCATAGGGAACCAGACTTCCAGACGGCTTAATGATAAGAAGCTTAATGACAAGAAGGCATACAGTAGGTTACAGTATGCGGTAGGATACAGTATGCAGTAGCTAGACCTTCGGCAGACCTATGGTTGCAGGTGTATATAAAGAATGCTATTATTAAATGGAGAATGGAACGATGGTGTAACGGCTTTCTTCCTGGGAAAGAGAGGACCAAAGCGCAGCGTGGTGAGTGTTCATCCTCTTTAATAATAAATCCCAACTGGACACTTCAAATTACAAAACAACAAATGTGAAAACTGAAAACAGTCCTATCTGGTGCATAGACACAAAGACAGGAAACAATCACCCACAAACCCCAACACAAAACAAGCTTCTTAAATACGGTTCCCAATCAGAGACAATGACTAACACCTGCCTCCGATTGAGAACCATATCAGGCCAAACACAGAAACAGACAAACTAGACACACAACATAGAATGCCCACCCAGCTCACGTCCTGACCAACACTAAAACAAGGAAAACACACAAGAACTATGGTCAGAACGTGACAGATGGCCTCATTCTGTACAGTAGGTGGAGGGAGTATGGAAGTGCATCTAGGACTGTGTTGTTTGAGAATTTATAACGCATCTTTTGATAATCTTTGGTTGGAGTCTGAGCAGTCCAGGATTATGAGGAAAAACATTTAGATCCATAATATTCATTCCATAGGACAAAACTAGATCCATCGTGGAATCACATCCAAAACTTATGTCCTCTCTTGATGACTTACAGATTGCTGTCATCTTGCCTATCTCCTGTTTATACTCATTGACCTGACCCTTGGAAAACTGCAAACTGTTCTTCAGGTACTGGGCCTCTCTGGTCAGGTCCTCCATTATTTTATTAGTTGACTCCCCCAGTATTTGGACATAACACTTGAAGCTATTTTCTTGTTGTAACAACTGATTGTAGAACTATATTTCATTGTTTAAAATATCATTCACCTGTGATAGAGACACCACTGGTACTCCCACTGTCTTTGGTCTTTGCCATGGTAGCAACGTAGGTTACGCTGTAACAATTTCAGACAGGGCAGGTCACAGGGAAGATTGGAAACAATAACAACAAACAGCAGGGATCTAGACAACAACAAGCTGGGGACAATCCACAGTCACAAGGGCTAACCGCGTCGGGGGCCCTCGAGAAAACCCTTCTAGCTAGATCGGCAGCTAGCTACCAGCTAGGCTAGCCGCTACGCCAAGAAGCTCCTCAAACCCGGCTTTAGTCGGCAGGATCACTGGACATATAATCCCGGTCCCAGCCACTGATACCAACCGCATTGCGGGATCCAAACTCAAAAGGTAGATAGTTATTAACCAAACTTTTTCAATAGACTTCAACAGGAAATTAAATCACAATGATGAGAAGTGGAGAAGTGAACCAGCTGTTCGAGGTCGATGGTGTGCCCCGCTCAGTGGTGACGTCATTGAAGGACGGACAATCAACCACAGGCCAAAGTGAGGATCAGGTGCTGAACAAGGAGCATCTGCTGCAGATAAAGGACACCAAGGTTTGGCTTCCCCTTGGGTTATGCCGTGGCGGAGATCTTTGTGGGCTATACTCGGCCTTGTCTCAGGATGGTAAGTTGGTGGTTGAAGATATCCCTCTAGTGGTGTGGGGGCTGTGCTTTGGCAAAGTGGGTGGGGTTATAACCTTCCTGTTTGGCCCTGTCCAGGGTATCTTCGGATGGGGCCACAGTGTCTCCTGACCCCTCCTGTCTTAGCCTCCAGTATTTATGCTGCAGTAGTTTGTCAGTTTGTTATATCTGGAGTACTTCTCCTGTCTTATCCGGTGTCCTGTGTGAGTTTAAGTATGCTCTCTCTAATTCTCTCTTTCTTTCTCTCTCTCGGAGGACCTGAGCCCTAGGACCATGTCTCAGGACTACCTGGCATGATGACTCCTTGATGTCCCCAGTCCACCTGGCCGTGCCGCTGCTCCAGTTTCAACGGTTCTGCCTGCGGCTATGGAACCCTGACCTGTTCACCGGACGTGCTACCTGTCCCAGACCTGCTGTTTTCAACTCTCTACAGACAGCAGGAGTGGTAGAGATACTCTTAATGATCGGCTATGAAAAGTCAACTGACATTTACGCCTGAGGTGCTCACTTGCTGCACCCTCGACAACTACTGTGATAGTTACTATTTGACCATGCTGGTCATTTATGAACATTTGAACATCTTGGCCATGTTCTGTTATAATCTCCACCCCGCACAGCCAGAAGACGACTGGCCAACCCTCATAGCCTGGTTCTTCTCTAGGTTTCTTCCTAGGTTTTGGCCTTTCTAGGGAGTTTTTCCTAGCCACTGTTCTTCTACACCTGCATTGCTTGCTGTTTGGGGTTCTAGGCTGGGTTTCTGTACAGCACTTTGAGATATCAGCTGATGTAAGAAGGGTTTTGATTTGATTTTGCACACAGGATACTACTCGTGTGGTGATGAATGTTGCGGGAAAAGCCAACAGCGAGCATGACATCGACATACATGGTGAGACCAACGTACCGTAACATTAAATAGAAGGCTATCCTCTATGAATCTGGACTACATGTCAGAAAGTAAAACTAAATGCATACTGTCCAACTGATCAACTCACATCACTACTCTGGACGGTTCTGACTTAGAATATGTGGACAACTACAAATAACTAGGTGTATGGTTAGACTGTAAACTCTCCTTCCAGACTCACATTAAGCATCTCCAATCCAAAATTAAATCTAGAATCGGCTTCTTATTTCGCAAACAAAGCATTCTTCACTCATGCTCACCGATCCTTGTCTTCGGCGATGTCATTTACAAATTCGCCTCCAACACTCTACTCAGCTAATTGGATGTAGTCTATCACAGCGCCATCCGTTTTGTCACTCAAAGCCCCATATACTACCCAACCAATGTGACCTGTAAGCTCTCGTTGGCTGGCCCTCGCTTCATATTCATCGCCGAACCCACTGGCTCCAGGTCATCTATAAGTCTTTGCTAGGTAAAGCCCTGCCTTATCTCAGCGGACTGGTCACCATAGCAGCACCCACCCGTAGCACGGGCTCCAGCAGGTATATTTCACTGGTCACCCCCAAAGCCAATTCCTCTTTTGGCCGCCTTTCATTCCAGTTCTCTGCTGCCAATGATTGGAACGAACTGCAAAAATCACTGAAGCTGGAGACTCATATCTCCCTCACTAACTTTTTAAGCATCAGCTATCAGAGCAGCTTACAGATCATTGCACCTGTACATAGCCCATTTCTAAATAGTCCATCCAAATACCTCATCCCCATATTGTTATTTATTTAAAAAATGTTGCTCCTTTGCACCCCAGTATCTCTACTTGTACATTCATCTTCTGCACATCTATCACTCCAGTATTTATTTGCTAAATTGAAATTATTTCTCCACTACGGCCTATTTATTACCTTAACTTCCCAATCTTTCTTCATTTGAACACACTGTATATAGACTTTTCTATTGTGTTATTGACTGCACGTTTGTTTGTTCCATGTGTAACTCTGTGTTGTTGTATGTGTCGAACTGCTTTTCATCTTGGCCAGATCGCAGTTGTAAATGAGAACTTGCTCTCAACTGGCCTACCTGGTTAAATTAAGGTGAAATAAAAAATAAATAATAAAATAAATATTACCGTCTCTGATAAACACACACTATGTCAAATAAAATCAAGTCACATATACAGGATATAGAAGATGTATAGGGTATAGTGAAATGTATACTTGCTATAACCATCCACCAGCAAAACCTTGCCAATTGGCTGAGTCAATATTGTCTAAATGCACATTCATGAAATTCAACAGATGACCTGAATCACCCACAGACACACCTGGCTAACTTGATTTGCCATGTAATCATCTCGTGAAGTGGAGTCTTTTGTTTAGACATGTAGCTAGCTAGCTAGCTAGCTAGCTAGCTAGCTAGTTAAAAAGTTAACCTATTGGTGCTTTCAAGACAACTGGGATCTTGGAAATATACAAGGTCAAAACATGACATCAGTGATCCTCAGTTTGGAAAGTCAAAGTGCTAGAAAGAGGCAGGAATTTGCGTGTTGGAATTCTGAGTTAGGTGACCGGTCAAACCGATTTTTCCCGGTCTGAGCTCGTTTTTTTTCAGAGTTCCCAGTTGTCTTGAAAGCACTGAAGTTGGAAGGCAGAGATTTCCGAGTTCTGAGTTCCCAGTTGTTTTGAAATGGTCAATTATCCCAACCCATACTGATTTTCATAGCTAGCCACGATGCATTAATCTCCAGGTAGCTAAACTAACCAACTATGTTCAATGTTAGCTAGATATCTAACATTAGACTATAACTAGCAATGCAAATTTATTTCTGAGATGATCTGCTACACAGATCATACATGTAACGTTTGCTAGCAAGCCAGCAATGAAAATGACTTTCTGACCAAATTAGAAACGTATACTATATGAAAATGTAGCTAGCTAGACTCTTACCCATACACTGTACATGGATGAGTTCTTCTCCCTCTCTGTCATGGATGCCATGGTTGCCATTAGTTTGAAGATGTAATCCGTAGACAGGTGTTTTATACAACAGCCTTCTGTGTGCTCTTTTTAAACCCCTCTGCATATTTGCAATCAAACGCTAGAATATTTCTCCATCTCCTTAGCTATCCACCAGGCATCTCGGTAAACTTCTTCCATGACAAGAACACTGATTGTCATTTCTTCACCATCCTTTTCATCAGAAAACTCCACAATGTCTGGTTCAATGAAAATCTTTTTACCTAAATCAGGGATTTCCTCATCATCTGATTCATGTTTAGAATCAGAGCAGTCAACATGGCACAATCATCTTCCAGATACTGGAGAGCAGTAGCAACACTTTTGCAGTTCTTCATGATATCTTTCAAAAAAGCAGAGGTAGAAAGGATTATCTACACATACTGAACAGCTCATGTTATAGACAGAAGCATGCTACATGTCAGACCAATCCAAACTCATCTCGAACCATCTCCAGCCCATCCAATTTCTCAGACAATCAAGGCGAGGTGGAATGTTCCTTTTAATATCTCATGGATATAGGACAGACACTTCAAAACCTTATTCCTTATGATTTATTATTTGACTGCCTTTTTTTGCCATTTATGAATGTATCAGGTATGAAGGCAAGACCCAGATGCCGACAATGTCGAATTAACAACATTTTAATAATCCAACAGGGGCAGGCAAAAGACAGGTCAAGGCAGGCTGGGGTCAGTAAACAAGAGGTGGGGCAACGGTAATGGAAGGCAGGCAGGTTCAGCATCAGGGTAGGCAGATTTCAATAATCCAGATGTGGGGCAAAGGTACATGTCAGCAGGCAGGCTCAGGGTCAGAGCAGGCAGGGGTCAAAACACTGGGAAAAGCAGGAGCTGAGACAAAAACGCTGGTTGACTTGACAAACAAGACTAACTGGCAACAGACAAACAGAGAACACAGGTATAAATACACAGGGGATAATGGGGAAGATGGGTAACACCTGGAGGGGGTGGGGACAATGACAAAAACAGGTGAAACAGATTAGGGGGCCCACCTGGCGTCCTACCTGGGCAAATACTTTGTTGACAGGGGTGCCGGCAGTTGAAGTCGACAATGAGGACTTGATCCAGGATAGTGGGGACCCAGCACCTCTCCTCTGGGCCATAACCCTCCCAGTCAACCAGGTACTGGAAACCACTTCCCCATGTTAGAACTCTCAGGAGGCATCTCACCGTGTACACTGGATGGCCATCGATGACAAAGGGAGGAAGGGTGGGCCTGGAAACAGAAGAAAAATAGTTTAATAATAGACACATGGAAAGTGGGGGGAATACGGAGGGTACGGGGTAACAAAAGACGAACAGTGGGGCTAATGACTAGAGATGGGAAACAGGCCGATGAAACGGGGGGAAAGTTTACGGGACTCCACCCGGAGGGGCAGGTCCTGAGTGAAGAGCCATACCCTCTGCACAAGCCGATAGCGTAGAGCAGGGGTCCGGTGTTAATCCACTTGTCGCCTATACATGGAAGTGGTCTTCAGCAGAGCGGCCCGGGCTCTCTTCCAGGTACGGCGACAGCGACGGATGAACATCTGGGCAGAGGGATTGCTGACTTCCTCCTCTTGCTCGGGGAAGAGCCGAGGCTGATATCCCAAGGAGCACTCGAAGGGCGAGAGACCCGAGGCAGAGCAAGGAAGGGTGTTGCGGGTGTACTCAACCCATACCAGTTGCTGACTCCAGGTTGCAGGGTTGGCAGAGACTAGGCAGCGAAGAGTCGTCTCTAAGTCCTGATTGGCTCGCTCCAACTGGTCGTTGGACTGCCGCTGGAATCCGGAGGTCAGACTGGCCGACGACACAATGAGCATGCAGAACGCCTTCCAGAACCGGGATGAGAACTGAGGACCCCGGTCGAAGACCATGTCCGCCTGGATTCCATAGATCCGGAAGATGTCCTGCACCATAAGCTGGGCCGTCTCCTTGGCCTAGGGTAGTTTGTGGAGATGAATGAAGTGGACGACTTTGGAAAACCGGTCGACCACAGTCAGGATGGTGAGGGACAGGCAGTGGTTGGAGAAGATCAGACGGAGCTTGCCGAGAAGTCTTGTTCTGGGAGCTGACCTTGCAAATGGCAACATCTGGAACCGAAGTAGGCCACCAAAAGCGTTGTCGCACAAAGGCCAGGGTCCGACGGGAGCCCGGGTGACAGGCAAACCTGGACCGCGGAGTGGACAGCATTAGGCACTAACATCCGGTTATCTGGGCCCCCTCCCGGGTTCGGCTGGGACCGTTGCTGGAGCCTGAAGAATCACAAAACCTTGGGAATCAGGGGAGACTTGATGAGCAGGAATTGAATGGTCTCGCTGTGATTCCCTGACACGGGTAGGTTGATGGGAGTAGTGTTATGGGTGACCCGACCTATAGAGCACCCGTCCAGTGCTCTAACATCCATGGGACTGGAAAGGGCTGAGTGGGGATGTTCAGCTTGAAAGCCAGTGTGGCGTCTAAAAAGCTCTCATCGGCCAAAGATTCAATGAGGACCCAGAGAGATTGGACTGTTTTCCTCACAGCAGAATGACATGAAAAGGGGTGCGGGTAAGGGAAGCAGAAACGTTCTCCATATGTCCCACCAGAGTACTCGCTCCTACCGGTGAGCCAAGTCTCAAAATGACCAAATGTCCCACAATACAAACAACTCCTTGTGTTAATTTTGTGTTGCCATTCCACTGGCGACAGCCCAGCTCTGCCTTGTTGCAGAGGCTCAGGGAACAGTGCCTCGTCCGTCTTCGACGACTCTTGAGGAAGGTTGGGAACACTCGGGTGCCGTCGGGGATTTCCGGGATGAGGTGGAATCAATGGACGTTCGAGAGAAATCGAATTTCCTCTCTTTCCGTCATTTCCGCAATCGCCTATCGCTGCGGATAGTCAAAGTGAAAAGGGAGTCAAGATCCGTGGGTAACTCCCGAGCAGCAAGCTTGTCCTTAACCTCCTCCGAGACGTTGTGCAGGAACACGTCGAACAGTGCTTACTGGTCCATGCACTCTCCGCTGCCAACGTGCAGTCGGCCACCCTGCGGGCGTCCTGCCGTAGCTGGATTAGCTTCCGGGCAGCTTTTCTCCCAGATAACGTGGACGGCAGCCATGTTCAGCGTCAGGGACAATCACAAAACAGGTGAAACTGATCAGTGTGTGACAGAATGTGTTATTGAATGTGTTTCTATGGGCTATGGTAGTAAAAGCCAAATTCACAATAAAATGATTGTTCCAATTGAACTGGAATTGTTTATCTTCAAACAATCCCCCCACACCCGCACAAAGACTTAGATTTGTAATAATGAATGACACAACCCCCCCGTCACTAAATTACTAAAATGTGTAACAGTGAGTTGACTCATGCTCTTGTGATGAGGTAGTCCTGTCTGCGACTTTAAAATCAGTCTCACTCTCGGTCCAAGAGGAACTTTCCTTATGGACTATTGGGTAAGATGTTGTTGTTTTTCACTCAGAATCCCAGGGTTCAGCTCCCACAGTCACGATTCTTGACCTGTTCAGGGTGGACTTGTTTTGGGGAGGGTTGTACTGAAGCTGATACCAAATGGAAGTTGTACTCACACAAATGACAATAGAGGTGTGGTCAGGTTCACTTTGAATGTTTATGCTGTATTGGGGCTTCATTAGGCCCCTGGAGTAAAGCATTTGTGCCTCGAACACCTTTAATTGGTAGAATTCCTTAGAGTTTTGTACGTCAGTCAGAGCACAGGTTGAGTTTTGCTGATGTAATATGAAATAACAATGTTCTAGATGAATGTGTGTGTGTGTGTGTTTATGTTTGTGTGTTCTTGTCTGACACCTTTAATTGGTAGAGTGATATGTCATTATTTCAGAGCCTTGCATGTTAGTGCTAACAGGTCCCTCTGGAATCTGAGACAATAACAAACTATACAGAAAATATGATTGTCAGAATACTGCAGGATGATGCCTGATAAATATTGTGTATCCCAATGATGTAACTGTCTCCCACAACTTGAATAATTATTTCATGATTCAGGACATTTTGTCAAATGGAATGTTCCTATGGCATGCCATTAGTGCATACAGCATAAAGAGATGCCATATTACAAAGTGCCCAACTGTCAATTGTCATGTGCACTGGCAAAATGCCATATGCCATGATATGTTCTGCAGTTCAGCAAGGCCATCCTTCCAAATGTTATTTTGTTGTCTTGTCACGACTTCCGCCCGAAGTCGGTCCCGCTCCTTGTTCGGGCGGCGTTCGGCAGTCGATGTCACCGGCCTTCTAGCCACCACCGATCCACTTTTCATTTGTTTTGTCTATGTCTTACACACCTGGTTTCACTCACCCAATTACCCGTTTAGTATTTAACCCTCTGTTCCCCATGTTTTGTTGTGAGTGATTGTTTGTTGTATTTGTGGTCTGTATTGTGGGCTTGGATTTATCTTGTATTTTGATGACTTTTGAGTAAAGTTACTTTTATTTACTCATCTTTGCTGCCCTTCGCCTGACTCCTCTGCACCAGGTACACATAGACCCTTACATGTCTTGACTATTGGAAGTCTAACGAGCTTCAGTATGAGATTTTGCATTTGAATGGCAGAGCTGGCTTCTAAAGCTAGCATGATGCTCTTCATTTTTCAAAAACACAACCCCTGTTTGGAGCTCCATCTAAATATTTGATTGCTTTGATAAGTGTTAAGTTGTCACCAGTTCTAAGCACCTTTATAAAACCTAAGGAAAAGGTCATTCATTGCGCCTTAAAGGTTCAATTAAAACCTTACGTTTATGGTTCTTTATCCCTTTAACTATCTCTTCTTGAGAAACATGTTGAAAACATTTATCTTATATTCCTATCACTAACAACTCAAATAGGAATTTCAAATAGTTTTTTTCTTCAAGTTGATGTTTATTTTGGAAATATCCAAACTCTACCAGGCAGTTGAGAAGCCAAAAGAGGGTAATACCAGCAATGTCATGTTAGGATGGCAATTTGCCTAGCATTTTTACTAATCTCAACAATAAGACAAACATTAATTTAGGTCTGCTTCAATGGCTTATTTACAGTAGGTAAGCATTGTTATGATGAAATAGGCCAACCGTTTATCCTCCAGAACATGTCTGACTGGTTGCCGGTGAGAGCAAGAGCCAAAAGTCTCTCCCAGACAGCTTCTGTTCTCTACCAGGACAAGAGGGAGGTTAACCAGAAAGAACCATAGTGCCTGGTTACCACCAGCATGTTCCTGACCAGTGAACTTGACCACAAACAAGCCAATTACAGCTCTCCTCGTGGCAAGCAGCAACAATCAAACCATAAAAATCTTTAAATTCTAAAGTCCTTCCTGTGAATGGGAAGAACCCTTCCTAGGCTCATGTCCTGAGTTCATACAGCTCTCTGGGGAGAAGGTCAGGGATTGAATTTCAGTTAAAGGCCGCTGCTGGAGGTGGGGGTGAAAACACTCCAAAGGAATGCACCCTAAAAAAGACAAGCAACACCGGCAAGGAGTTACACCTCAGTTCCACATGGAATCATACCCGCAGGAGCACAGGAGCGTCCTTATGATCAGAACCAACAAAGCCGAGATACCTTGACCAGAGATGTTGAAAGTGGTCAGAGTCATCTTACATCATGGTGAGGAGGCAATGGAGACATACCGTTCTTGATGATTGCTCTGAAAGTTCCATCGGTCTCCCTGCTGTTGCCTATTGCCTTGGGTTAGAGGGTGAACCATAGGTAAATGAGCCTTTGCATTATATGTCACAATATACAGTACTACAAATAAGCAGAGCTTCTGTCACTCATCATATCCCCTGAAGTAGACAGTGGCACCGGTATCAAGTCCACAATGCTTTCACAGCGGACAGTCTCTGCTTCACCGAGCACACCTCCCCCGTTGACATGCTTCAGAGTAGGTACCCACACCTGAAGGAATTGCTGCTGCCATAGATCCACAGGGCACAGCCTCTATTAGGGTCTGACCATCCACCCGGTTGGTCCCCATCAAGCCAGTCAGTACTGGCCCTCTGTGAGGCCATGTCGCTGTCCACATTGTGCTTGGTTGGGCTGTGCAAGGTCGTGCTGTGCATGTCACACCCTAGTGTTCAACTGCTCCTATCAGCACAACGGTCAGATCTTGAATAATTGCCTACTACCATGACCAACCCGTGGCACTTTCCTGCTCTGCATGCTCCTCTGGTTTAAACATGACAGTGGCTTTAGGTGGCGATATCAAAATCATTCTTCACCAGGTGCAACTTCTCCCCTCCGACAAGTCACTCGGGTTCGTTTGGACTGAAAAGCAGAGCCGAGCACCTATGAATGGCAGGTCTTACCCTTCGTAACGATGTGTAGTCCCTGCTGCGCCATCTACGCCCTCCAGAAACAGTCTCAGGACCACCATGATGGCAATACGAATGTTCAATTTTAAAACATTTAATCTGGGAGCGGATTTATCTAGAGGATGATTTAAATCATGCTACAGAATGTTTTATTGATTTGCTCACTGAGGTAATGGACCATCATGCCCCTATAAGAAAGAGTACAGTTGGTGCTTGTCCTTCTCCATGGATTGATGAACTCAGTGAGGCTTTTTCTCAAAGAAATATGGAAAAAGTCTTAGCAGCCAAGTCAAATTAGAAATTAATGAACAGATTATTATGTATTTATGCAGTTAAATTGAATCAAAATAAGAAAAAACGTAATTTTAAAACAATACTTTTTTTGATTGGGAAAATGATTCTAATAAGGCATGGAACACAGTTAAGGGCATACTTGGTACATCTATCTCATCATGCCCATCTAGTGTGGAGGTTGACGGGAGAGTAATAACAAAACCAGTTGATATTGCCAATCATTTTGCAGATTTTTTTTACAAAGAACATTTTTTTACTAAGCAACAATGTAAACATACATTGTTCCAAACAAGCTATTGTTCAATGGATTGATGATCATATGAGCAACAAGATCTGCTCTTTTTGTCTGAAAATGGTGTCAGTGGAGGAGATGTTAAACCTATTGAAGTCATTACCTGATGGTAATGTCACGCCCTGACCGGAGTATTCTTTGTTTTCTTTATATATTTTGGTTAGGTCAGGGTGTGACGATGGTAGTATGTGTGTTTCAGTCTCATCTAGGGGTTTTGTAGGTTTATGGCAGGGGTGTCAAAGTCAAATGGACGGAGGGCCAAATAAAAAATTTAGCTACAAGCCGAGGGCCGGACTGTTCGAATGTTCATTGAAAATTTTTTAAATGACGCATATAGTCTAGTGAACCTAATTGAACCTACTGAAAACCTAACAAATATATTCCAATATGATCAGATAAATAAAGCAATATTTTCTTATGGCTCTGTCAGTAATCTTTAATTTTCAACAGACACAAAAGACAAATTTCCTTTATATAAAAATCCCCATAACATGAACATTAAATGAAAGAAACCGGTATTCAAGGCACCATCAGTAGCCTATATTTTCTATTTTAGCAAAAGTGGGCTAAATTTACTTCAAAGAAAAAAACAATAATAGCAATTTTCTATCATCCACTCAACTGAAATATTTTTAAAATATAATTGGATTGAAATACAATAAAATAAAGTGCAAAAATCTATTAATCAAAAACAACACTTTGTTTAAGGAGAAGTAACATGCAGTGAAAACAAATATTAAACTTTAACTTTTAAACTTGAACTGAGTAAAAACTCTAAATATGTGATTGCACAGTAATGTTCACTTGTTTGAGGTTGAGGGTGATACTTGGTGGTGTCCCATCTTTTCCACAAGTTCATCAATGTTCGGGGTAAGGCTCTGAGCTGAGGAAATCCTCAGAATTGAGTGGAGGTGTTCAGCAGTAAGTCGACTTCTGTGTGATGTTTTGTTCAGGTTCATCAAAGAAAAAAGTTGTTCACACAGGTATGTGCTGCCAAACATAGACAACGTTTGAGCAGCCTGGATGCGCAGCTGGGGCATTGTGTCGGGGAGGAAACGGGCGAACTCCGCAGCACCCACTGATTCAAACCTTTGGCTCTGATAAAGTTAACTGTGCGCGTGATGATGCTCATTACATGCTCCATTTTCAAGGCTTTACCGCACAACGCTTCCTGGTGTATGATACAATGATAAGCTGTCAGCTCACCTGTCGCGTTTTCCTCTTGCATCTTTTCCCGTATCTTCGCCACCAGTCCGCTCCTGTGTCCACACATCGCAGGTGCTCCGTCGGTTGTCAAACCCACGAGTTTTTCCCAAGGCAGCTCCATCTCATTTACACATCTTGACACCTCTTCATACAAATCATGCCCCGTAGTTGTGCCATGCATAGGACGTAAAGCCAAAAACTCCTCTGTCACGCTTAGGCTGGAGTCCACTCCGCGGATGAAAATTGACAACTGGGCAATGTCAGAAATGTCGGTGCTCTCATCCACAGCCAAGGAATATGCAATGAAATCTTTTCCCTTTTTCACAAGCTGCTCTTTTAGATTGATGGACAACTGGTCTACTCTCTCGGCAATGGTGTTTCTGCTCAGACTCACATTTAAAAAGAGTTGCCTTTTTTCTGGGCAAACTTCGTCACAAACTTTAATCATGCAGTTTTTGATGAAATCCCCCTCCGTAAATGGCCGGGCTGATTTAGCGATCTCTTCTGCCAAAATAAAACTGGCCTTGACAGCAGCCTGGCCTTGTGATTTGGCTTTTTTGAACAGAGCCTGTCGAGATTTGAGGCCTCGTTTTAATTCCTCTGCCTTTTGTAGCCTTTGTTCCATGTCCATATTCTTGTTTTTGTCCGCGTGTTTCGTTTCATAATGTCGTCTCAGATTATACTCTTTCAGTACCGCCACACTTTCTCCACACAGAAGACACACAGGTTTTCCAGCTACCTCCGTGAACATATACTCCGACTCCCACCTTGTTTGAAACCCCGGTTCTCAGTGTCCACCTTCCGTTTTGCCATTTTTGATGGGTATCTGAAAGTTAATTTTACTGTGATGCTGACGACTGCTGTGCCAATAAATATTGAAATGAAGCAGCCTACTGCTCGGTGCGTCACCGTTGCATTGTGGGAAATGTAGTATTGGTGCGTATAAAAGATCTGCGGGCTGCCGGCTTGCTGCGGTCTGCGGGCCGGTTCTAATAATAAATCAAGATCATCCCAGGGGCCGTAAAAAACCTTCTCGCGGGCCGGATGTGGCCCGCGGGCCTTGACTCTGACATATGTGGTTTATGGGGTTGTTTACGTTGTAGGTGTTTATGTAGGTCTATGGTTGCCTAGATTGGTCCTCAATTAGAGGCAGGTGTTTGTAGTTGTCTCTGATTGGGAACCATATTTAAGCAGCCATATTCCTTGGGTTATTGTCTATGGGATGGTGCATGTTTGCACTCAGTGTTAATAGCGGTCACGTTATTTGTTGTTTTTTGTAAGTTTGTTTTTGTGTTCTTTCGTCTTACATTAAAAGACGTATTCACATCACGCTGCGCTGTGGTCTCCTCACTACGACAGGTAAATCTACAGGTTATGGTCTTATGGAAAAGTATTTGCTTCGCTGTGCTGCTCTCCAGAATGCAGTTCCACTGCGATACATATTTCATTGGTCACTGGAAAAGGGAATGTTTGCAAATGTAGGGAAGCATGTGAAACTGTGTCCTATTCCGAAAGACTGCAAAGAACCCATTACTCCTGCCAATAGTCGACCAATTAGTCTACTCCCTACACTCAGTAAGATATTGGAGGGTATTGTGAGTAGACATATGGGAGTACATGGAAAAGAATGATCTGATTACAACCAATCAGCATGCTTATCGCAAAAAACAATCCACTACATTGGTTGACGTTACTGACCAGTGGCTCAATGCTATGGATAATGACAAGTTTGTGGGTGTACTATTTTCAGATTTCAGTGCAGCATTTGATTTAGTGGATCATGAAATAATTTTGACAATTGATGCATTATGGTTTTAAGGAGGTAGCATTGAATTGGGTACAGTCATATCTAACTGACAGGAAACAGTCCACCTATAATCAATGGTTCATTTTCTTCCCCTCATGTGTTAAACTGTGGAATACTGCAGGGCAGCTGCCTTGGGCCACTTCTCTATTTAATATATACCAACGACCTTCCCTATGCCTTAGCTGAAACTCAAGCTAATATAGTTGCAGATGATACCAATTGTAGTAAGTGTTCATATTTTTATTACAACTGAACATTAACAAAAAACACAGAATGAACGAAAACCGAAAGTCCTGTCAGGTGCAGAAACACAAAACAGAAAATAACTACCCACAAAAACCCTGTGGGAAAAAGTGAGCTAAGTATGGTTCCCAATCAGAGACAACGATTGACTGCTGTCCCTGATTGAGAACCATACCTTGCCAAAACAAAGAAATAGAAAAAGGAACATAGAATGCCCACCCAAATCAAAATAGAGCCATTAAAAAGCTCTAAGGCCAGGGCGTGACAGCAAGACAATCGGTTCAACAGGTACAGCAAGCTTTACAAGGAGATTTGGAGAATATTAGGGAGTGGGTTTGCCAAAACAAACTTGTTTTAAACACCAAGAAAACCAAAGTTGGTCTGTTCCACTTGGAAAAGGCCAAAATCAGCATGGGATACAATTAAGTATGGGAGGAGTACAAATTGAAGAAGTGGCAGAAACCAAACTATTGGGAGTGCAGCTAGACAACTGCTTATCATGGTCATCTCAAATAACTAATCTATGTATAAAAAATATTAAAACAGCATGCATAATCAGAAAGATAGATAAATATTTACCAGAAAAAAAATCTTCAGCAAATAACACAAGCATTAAGAGAGTCAGGTGAACTACTGTTCTGTGGTCTGGGGAAATGCATCATCAAGTGAAGTTAGGAGGCTGCAGAATGCACAGAACAAAGCAGCAAGGATTGTTTTAAGGTGGAGATATGGTTCTTCTGTTGCAGTCATGCGCAGTGTTCTTGGTTGGTCATCAATCAACAAGGTAATTGAAAAAAACATGCTTATTTCATAATATATAACGGCAAAGTTCTATTCACAACGGTATTCAGTTGGTAAGAGAGACATTCCGTAAATACTAGGAATAGAATGTCCACCATCTATGCCTTGTCCAGACAGAAAAGAGAAATAGGCAAAAAGACATTTTGATTTAGAGCAATAATTAACTGAGAAAACCAGAAACCTTTCAATATATAAATGTAAACATTATTTTAAAACAATTTAAATACAATACATAGAAATGTTGTAGGACTATAGTAGATGAAGAATCAATATGTTTTAGATTGAGTATTTATTGGGTCATTATGTTAGTATATTATGTATGTTTGTAATAGTGTGTTATGTGGAAATGTGTTCGCATTAAAAATTGTATTTTAATGTTTAAGGACTCTTGGAAAATTAGTCCCAACTAAAAGATATCCAAATAAAATAAAATCAGGAGTCAGTCGAGCCTTCTATGTTGACAACGGTCTCACAAGTCTATCCACGAGGACCGAAGCAAAGTTGGTGGACAGGCTGCAAAGCTGCCTCTTTTCTGGGGGGTATGAGGTTAGGCCATGGGCCAATAACATACCTCTGTGGAACACCTTCCTCCAGAAGGTAGGTCAAAGAGCAGTGGGATATGGCTCTCCCAGACCACCATCGATCCACAATAACTAATTATGGACCTGAGCTGTTAGCCAGACACCCTCGGCTACGAACAAGGGCCTGTCCAGAGAGAAGCCTTGAGGATAATTTACAGAGTGCTGGCCAGCCAATATGATCCCTTAGGCTACATCCTCCCTTTCATGACTCAGCTAAAGGTTCTTGTACAGAAACTCTGGATCAGTAGGAGGGGCTGTGATGACCACGTACTACCTGATGGGCAGATGGAAGACGTGTGCAAGTCTGTTCTCAGACCTCTCCACCATAACCGTGCCCAGATGCTATGTGCCCTCAAAGGCAGACAACCAGATGGCAGAAAGGGAACTGCACACTTTGTGACTCATCAGAGCGAGCCAATTTGGCTGTAGCTTATCTCTGTACCCAGGACTCCCAAGGCCACAACTGTCGCCAAACAGAGTCATCTCACTCTCTCACCTGAGTTTATCCTGGCTCCTGATGAAGAGGACCCGATTAGGCACCTTCCTGTAGTGTGTAAGCCAACTCCACCTTATCCTCCAGTGACAGGGGGGTGGAAATCAGATCCTCATAGTGTTCCTACAGACGGCAATACTACCTCTGCAAGGAAGGATGCTGGAGAAGAGAAGCAGGTACAGGGAGTTGAAATTCAATTTGAACTGGGTAACAAAAAGACAGACAACAATCAATGCAGCAGTGGGGAACAGAGCTGGGGACCTGACAGATAAAGGGGAGGTAAGAATCAAGTGATTGAGTCCAGCTGAGTCCAATAAATCGCTGATGGGCGTGACAAGGGAAAGCAGGTGTATTGCATTTTCTAAAAGCATGTACACCATAAACTTCCCTACTGTCAACTTTCCTACACGCTGGCCAGCTGACATGTGACGTGCCATCGTATGTCCTGGGGTTGTGGATTATGTTCCAAACTGAGCACTGACATCACCCAAACCAGTTAGTCTGCACAGTTACCCTACTTGCCATGGAAAATAGCCTTTGAATGACCAAAACATCAACCATATTTTATTTTCCCCATTAAAATGCTCAGTTAAGTAAATATACCATTTCTCTCATCTCTAACTCTCAGTAAGGCTGAAGGTCAGGCTAGGTGGGCACAGCAACATTCAATCCTGTCATACATTACATCATGTTTTCACAAATGATTTGTTTATCCAACCATTTCATTTGTGTCTTCACGTATGTATGTTTTGTTATTGGTGGTGGTGTGTGTGTGTGTGTGTGTGTGTGTGTGTGTGTGTGTGTGTGTGCAGAGACACAACAGGGAGGAGAGTATCTGTTTGTCACTTAGGGATAAATAGAGAGGCAGAGCTCGGAGTTTGTCAGAAGGTGGACCTGACAGGGTCACACACAGGACCAAGCAGGAGCGGGACCTCAGCATTTTGACCCTTTATTACAAATGGAGAAACATGAAGATATTCAATACTGTTTTCAAGACAGAAACTCTTCTTGCAGAAAGGCTTTGCTATCGACATCTATCTACATAACACTGTACATCTTCTTCTCATTGATTTCAGCAGTTACAGTATTTTTGAACCTACTGGTGATCATCTCCATCTCTCACTTCAAGCAGCTCCACACTCCAACCAACCTGCTCATCCTCTCTCTGGCTGTGTCAGATCTCCTGGTGGGACTGATTGTGATACCAGTAGTGACTGTAGCAATTATGGAACCATGCTGGGGATTTGGGGAATATTTCTGTGCGTTTCAATTCTACATCTCTTGTTTGTGTACTTCTTTATCTCTGGGCAATTTGGTCTTGATATCTATTGACCGCTATGTTGCTGTGTGTGATCCCTTATTGTACCACTCTAAAATAACAGTAACAAGAATGATGTGTTGTATATCCATTACCTGGTGTTATTGTATCATATACCGTGCTGCTATTATGAAAATCTCTGTGAAATTACAAGTACCAAATAATTGTTTGAAAGAATGTTTTATTGTAGAAGGGTTAATCTGGGTTAATATCATTGACCTTGTATTTACAATGGTTGTCCCGTGCTCTATTATTATAACACTTTATTTGAAAATCTTTGTGGTGGCCAGATCACAGGCCAGAAAGGTATTTTCAAAAGATGCTGCCAGTGTGTCTGGTGTTAAAACTGTACAGGCAAATAAGTCTGAGAGAAAAGCAGCAAAAACTCTGTCTATTGTTGTTTTCACCTATCTAAGTTGTTGGATTCCTTTTTTCTTTTTTTATTTAGTCAATTTAGATTCATCATCACTTTTCTTTAGCTTTCTACCACTTTTTAACTCTTTTATCAATCCAATAATTTATGCTTTCTTTTATCCATGGTTCAAAGTGACAGCTAAACTTATTTTAACTCTGAACTTAAGGTGTTCGTAGTTCCTATGTTTTTATGCCTAACTTTGACAAACATGTTTGATGTGGTTGTTATGCAACTGTTGTAATTGCTTATTTCACGTGTCAATACACTGACATTACTTATGTCATTGTTGTAATCATAGATAACATTCTGTTGAAGATTAGCTGATGCTTTTGCATTGGCTAGTGGGGATCCTAATTAATACCAAATACCACATTTTAAGGAGTAAATCAATTCACTTTCTAATATTCCCCCCTAGTGGCGCAATTGGGACAACGCCTTCTACAAGTACATTAAAGTTGAAATGTACAATACTTCATATCAGATAACATCCAGATCTAACTAAATTGTGTATTGTGTAAGTATTTGATGGTAAAATGTCAGAATATGCAATTATGGGTAACACTTTATAATGTTCAGTTATAAACCATTTGTAAGACATTTACATTTTGTTCACCATTTATTATTAGTTCAACTTGTGCTAAATGTTATTCACCTGGGAATTCTGACATGTATGAATAACTACTATATGCATTAATGATTAAACACAACAATGCAGGAGACCACAGAAGACACTTCAACCTCAACATACTGGTTAAGAACACGACCACTACTCTCACTACCACAACATCACTGCTGCCAGGTCAGGGGTCACACCAGAGCAGCTCTCTCAAACTGTTTAGTGTGGATGAAAATAGTGATTGAGTAACACACTAAATAATTAATAATGGATAAGTAAATAGATTATTCATCATGCATGTATCATTACGCCCACATTTGTTTTAGCAAGCTAGTTATTCCCACATTTATAAACGACTTCTTTAGTATGTAATAATGATTCATAAGATGTTTAATAAATATCCTTATAAACTATTTACTGATCATTAGTAAAGTCGTTTTGCAGTCTCTAATCTAAAGTGAGGACTATTCATACTTTCTTAATTCTTTATAAATGTTTTGAACAGTGACCACTTCAGCAGTACCTGATGCTCCTTAAGGTTTCAAAATGACCTAGAACATATCAATGGTTAAACAATAAGCACACAACACAGAGGATGTTGAAGGAAATATTGAATATATTGAACATTTTATTCCACAACAGTCATGCTGTTGTAGTAGTGTGCTGAAGGAAGTAACGTGTTTTGTCTGAACATGACAACACTCTTGTTTGTTGGCAGTGATTACCAAGATCAAAGTGTGGATTGCAGTCACCCATAAGAGAAGTTCATAGACTGATTACAGGGTAAAGGAACCAATATCTAAATACATAATTTAACATTACGTATAAAGGGTTACCACCTTTAATACAATACAAGTGAAGTTGTCCAAATACTTATGACCTCTTCAAATGGGGGGGGGGACTTGATTTATAAGGTGCATTCATTTTTAAATGGTAAAACAGATACAATATGTATGAAAATACCCTCAAATAAGAGGTGCGATTTTATACTGTTGCCTCGCATGAAAATGTAGAGCTCAAATCCAAAATGCTAGATTGATTAAAGAGCCAAAGTTTATTTTATTGTACCCCTTTTTCGTGACATCCAATTCGTAGTTATAGTCTTGTCCCATCGCTGCAACTCCTCTAAGGATTCGGGGAGGCGACGGTCAAGAGCCATGCGTCCTGCGAAACACGACCCTGCCAAGCCGCACTGCTTCTTGACACACTGCTCACTTAACCAGGAAGCCAGCCGCACCAATGTGTCGGGAAGAAACACCGTCCAGCTGGCGGCACCAGGCACAAGGACACGCTAGATCTGTATATGAAGTCATTTTAAATCTGAACTCCCTGAAACCCCACCTCTTCAAGGAATACCTAGGATAGGATAAAGTAATCCTTCTCACCCCCCCTTAAATGATTTAGATGCACTATTGTAAAGTGGCTGTTCCACTGGATGTCAGAAGGTGAATTCACCAATTTGTAAGTCGCTCTGGATAAGAGCGTCTGCTAAATGACTTAAATGTAAATGTAAATGTTAGATGAAATGTGTGCCTGTGCCAAACTTAGAAGAGACCATCTGTCTGAATAATACCAAAGCCTTTTCATCACAGGAGACTCAAAGAATATAACATTGTTATTATGGGTAAAAAGACTGTTCTAAAGTCCACTACACCAACCAGCCATCACACCTAATGTAATTCATCTGCAGCCACAGTCATCCATCACCATGTCCTGGTTGGTGCGTAGGAATACGTTGTTGTCGTAGTAGGGCATTGAGACAGTGGACAGGCGGATGGGTACACAGCAGGGCTGGGGTGTGCCATGGGGGTCCAAGGAGTGGACCACTGTCTGCAGGATGGCATGGTTGGTGCGTAGGAATACATTGTTGTCGTAGTAGAGCATTGAGACAGTGGACAGGCGGATGGGTACGCAGCAGGGCTGGGGTGTGCCGTGGGGGTCCAAGGAGTGGACCACTGTCTGCAGGATGGCATGGTTGGTGCGTAGGAATACATTGCTGTCATAGTAGAGCATTGAGACAGGTGACAGGCGGATGGGTACGCAGCAGGGCTGGGGTGTGCCGTAGGGGTCCAAAGAGTGGACCAGTGTCTGCAGGATAGCATGGTTGGGGCCGTTCAGGCTCTTGCTCAGGGGGAACGGGCACTGACAGTAGTTGGCCAGGTAGCGCTGCGGAGCAAGGATCCACTCCTACCAGCCCACATCCTTGAGGTCTATTAGAGGCAGAGGGGCTTACACATGCTGCTGGGTGTAACCGGGACTGAAGAAAGTTCAGGGATACAGCGACCAGTGAAACTCTTCCATTTTGCCAATTGCTACCTCATGATTACCAGCAGCTGAGCTGGACAGGTTTGCTGGATCATTTTATATAATAATGGCAGTGGGCAGGTAGCCCTCAACTGGAAAAGGACAGCCTTCCCCCGGGTGGTGGGATGTGAAGGTGTCCGTGGTCAGTGCGTGGCCTGGATGTGGCTGCAGCTCCAGCACCAGTCCATAGTTATGACCCGGTTTAAGCCATTTCTCTGCCAGCGCTGTGAGGTATCTGGGGTCTGGTTCTAGCTTAATCAACTGGGACAGCACTAAGTGGTCAGATGATGCGGATGCTACGCTACAGGACTATTTTGCTAGCACTGTCTGGAATATGTTTTGGTATTCATCCAAAGGCATTGAGGAGTACACCACTTCAGTCATCGGCTTCAACACCATAGTGCCCACAAAGCTCCCAAGGACCCTGGGACTAAACACCTCCCTCTGCAACTGGTTCCTGGACTTCCTGACGGGCCACCCCCAGATGGTAAGGGTAGGCAACAACACACCTGCCACGCTGATCCTCAACATTGGGGACCCTCAGGGGTGTATACTTACATCACCAACCATCTATCATGGTCCAAACACACCAAGACAGTCGTGAAGAGAGCAGAACAAAACCTTTTCTGCCTCAGGAGACTGAAAAGATTTGGCATGGGTCCCAAGATTCTCAAGGAGTTCTACAGCTGCACTATCGAGAGCATCTTGACCATTTGCATCACTGCCTGGCATGGCAACTATTTTGGCATCTGACCTTAAGGCGCTACATAGGGTCATGCATACAGCACAGTACATCACTGGGGCCAAGCTTCCTGCAATCCAGGACCTATATAATAGGTGCATGGTTTTGATGTGTTTGATACCATTCAATGAACTCCATTCCTGCCATTATTATGAGCTGTCGTCATCAAGGTTACTACTTTGAAGAATCTCAAATACAAAATATATTTAGATTTTTTAAACACTTTTTTGGTTATTGCATAATTCCATATGTGTTATATATGAGTAGGGGTGTCAAAACTTTTGCCTGGTAGGTAGCGGCAGGAAGCTTAGTGGTTAGAGTTTTGGACAATTAACCGGAAGGCTGCAAGAAAAAATCCCCTAGCTACCAGAAAATCTGTCGTTCTGCCCCTGAACAAGGCAGTTAACCAACTGTTCATAGGCTGTCATTGAAAAAAATATTTTTTTCTTAACTTGCCAAGTTAAATAAAGGTTAAATAAAATAATTAAAATATGTATGGTGGTGAGCAACCCTGTGTCTCTAACCTTTGACATCACTCTTCCTGCTATTACCTGCCTGAACGATGGAAACACGACAGACCAGGAGACCTCAGCAGACACATCAACATCAACATACTGGTTGTAAACACTGCTATCACTACATCACTGCTGCCAGGTCAGGGGTCACACCAGTGTCTTTTGGCCTGTAAGATATTGACCCTGGATCACATTATCTGTGTTGATACTCCAAATCAAAATCAAATCAAATTTATTTGTCACGTACACATGGTTAGCAGATGATAATGCGAGTGTAGCGAAATGCTTGTGCTTCTCGTTTCAACAATGCAGTAATAACCAATGAGTAATCTTACCTAACAATTCCAAAACTACTAACTTATACCCACAAGTGTAAAGGGATAAAGAATATGTACATAAAGATATATGAATGAGTGATGGTACAGAACGGCACCTTTTGCTGCGATTACAGCTGTAAGTCGCTTGGGGTATGTCTCTATCAGTTTTGCACATCGAGAGACTGAAATTTTTTCCCATTCCTCCTTGCAAAACAGCTCGAGCTCAGTGAGGTTGGATGGAGAGCATTTGTGAACAGCAGTTTTCAGTTCTTTCCACAGAATCTCGATTGGATTCAGGTCTGGACTTTGACTTGGCCATTCTAACACCTGGATATGTTTATTTTTTAACCATTCCATTGGAGATTTTGCTTTATGTTTTGGATCATTGTCTTGTTGGAAGACAAATCTCCGTCCCAGTCTCAGGTCTTTTGCAGACTCCATCAGGGTTTCTTCCAGAAGGGTCCTGTATTTGGCTCCATCCATCTTCCCATCAATTTTAACCATCTTCCCTGTCCCTGCTGAAGAAAAGCAGGCCCAAACCATGATGCTGCCACCACCATGTTTGACAGTGGGGATGGTGCGTTCAGGGTGATGGGCTGTGTTGCTTTTACGCCAAACATAACATTTTGCATTGTTGCCAAAAAGTTCAATTTTGGTTTCATCTGACCAGAGCACCTTCTTCCACATGTTTGGTGTGTCTCCCAGGTGGCTTGTGGCAAACTTTAGACGACACTTTTTATGGATATCTTTAAGAAATGGCTTTCTTCTTGCCACTCTTCCATAAAGGCCAGATTTGTGCAATATACGACTGATTGTTGTCCTATGGACAGAGTCTCTCACCTCAGCTGTAGATCTCTGCAGTTCATCCAGAGTGATCATGGGCCTCTTGGCTGCATCTCTGATCAGTCTTCTCCTTGTATGAGCTGAAAGTTTAGAGGGACGGCCAGGTCTTGGTAGATTTGCAGTGGTCTGATTTTTTATTTATTTTTTTATTTCACCTTTATTTAACCAGGTAGGCTAGTTGAGAACAAGTTCTCATTTGCAACTGCGACCTGGCTAAGATAAAGCATAGCAGTGTGAACAGACAACACAGAGTTACACATGGAGTAAACAATTAACAAGTCAATAACACAGTAGAAGAAAAAGGGCAGTCTATAAAGTCTATATACAATGTGTGCAAAAGGCATGTGGAGGTAGGCGAATAATTACAATATTGCAGATTAACACTGGAGTGATAAATGATCAGATGATCATGTACAGGTAGAGATATTGGTGTGCAAAAGAGCAGAAAAGTAAATAAATAAAAACTGTGGGGATGAGGTAAGTGAAAATGGGTGGGCTATTTACCAATAGATTATGTACAGCTGCAGCGATCGGTTAGCTGCTCAGATAGCTGATGTTTGAAGTTGGTGAGGGAGATAAGTCTCCAACTTCAGCGATTTTTGCAATTCGTTCCAGTCACAGGCAGCAGAGTACTGGAACGAAAGGCGGCCGAATGAGGTGTTGGCTTTAGGGATGATCAGTGAGATACACCTGCTGGAGCGCGTGCTACGGATGGGTGTTGCCATCGTGACCAGTGAATTGAGATAAGGCGGAGCTTTACGTAGCATGGCCTTGTAGATGACCTGGAGCCAGTGGGTCTTGCGACGAATATGTAGCGAGGGCCAGCCGACTAGAGCATACAATTTGCAGTGGTGGGTAGTATAAGGTGCTTTAGTGACGAAATGAATGGCACTGTGATAAACTGCATCCAGTTTGCTGAGAAGAGTGTTGGAAGCAATTTTGTAGATGACATCTCCGAAGTCGAGGATCGGTAGGATAGTCAGTTTTACTAGGGTAAGCTTGGCAGCGTGAGTGAAGGAGGCTTTGTTACTGAATAGAAAGCCGACTCTTGATTTGATTTTCGATTGGAGATGTTTGATATGGGTCTGGAAGGAGAGTTTGCAGTCTAGCCAGACACCAAGGTACTTATAGGTGTCCACATATTCAAGGTCGGAACCATCCAGTGTGGTGATGCTAGTCGGGCATGCGGGTGCAGGCAGCAATCGGTTGAAAAGCATGCATTTGGTTTTACTAGCGTTTAAGAGCAGTTGGAGGCCACGGAAGGAGTGTTGTATGGCATTGAAGCTCGTTTGGAGGTTAGATAGCACAGTGTCCAATGACGGGCCGAAAGTATATTGAATGGTGTCGTCTGCGTAGAGGTGGATCAGGGAATCGCCCGCAGCAAGAGCAACATCATTGATATATACAGAGAAAAGAGTCGGCCCGAGAATTGAACCCTGTGTGCACCCCCATAGAGACTGCCAGAGGACCGGACAGCATGCCCTCCGATTTGACACACTGAACTCTGTCTGCAAAGTAATTGGTGAACCAGGCAAGGCAGTCATCCGAAAAACCGAGGCTACTGAGTCTGCCGATAAGAATATGGTGATTGACAGAGTTGAAAGCCTTGGCACGATCGATGAAGACGGCTGCACAGTACTGTCTTTTATCGATGGCGGTTATGATGTCGTTTAGTACCTTGAGTGTGGCTGAGGTGCACCCGTGACCGGCTCGGAAACCAGATTACATAGCGGAGAAGGTACGGTGGGATTCGAGATGGTCAGTGACCTGTTTGTTGACTTGGCTTTCGAATACCTTAGATAGGCAAGGCAGAATGGATATAGGTCTGTAACAGTTTGGGTCCAGGGTGTCTCCCCCTTTGAAGAGGGGGATGACTGCGGCAGCTTTCAATCCTTGGGGATCTCAGACGATATGAAAGAGAGGTTGAACAGGCTGGTAATAGGGGTTGCGACAATGGCGGATAGTTTCAGAAATAGAGGGTCCAGACTGTCAAGCCCAGCTGATTTATACGGGTCCAGGTTTTGCAGCTCTTTCAGAACATCTGCTATCTGGATTTGGGTAAAGGAGAACCTGGAGAGGCTTGGGCGAGGAGCTGCGGGGGGGCCGGAGCTGTTGGCCGAGGTTGAAGTAGCCAGGCGGAAGGCATGGCCAGCTGTTGAGAAATGCTTGTTGAAGTTTTCAATAATCATGGATTTGTCGGTGGTGACCGTGTTCCCTAGCCTCAGTGCAGTGGGCAGCTGGGAGGAGGTGCTCTTGTTCTCCATGGACTTCACAGTGTCCCAGAACTTTTTGGAGTTGGAGCTACAGGATGCAAACTTCTGCCTGAAGAAGCTGGCCTTAGCTTTCCTGACTGACTGCGTGTATTGGTTCCTGACTTCTCTGAACAGTTGCATATCGCGGGGACTGTTCGATGCTATTGCAGTCCGCCACAGGATGTTTTTGTGCTGGTCGAGGGCAGTCAGGTCTGGAGTGAACCAAGGGCTGTATCTGTTCTTAGTTCTGCATTTTTTGAACGGAGCATGCTTATCTAAAATGGTGAGGAAGTTACTCTTAAAGAATGACCAGGCATCCTCAACTGACGGGATGAGGTCAATGTCCTTCCAGGATACCCGGGCCAGGTCGATTAGAAAGGCCTGCTCACAGAAGTGTTTTAGGGAGCGTTTGACAGTGATGAGGGGTGGTCGTTTGACTGCGGCACCGTAGCGGATACAGGCAATGAGGCAGTGGTCGCTGAGATCCTGATTGAAGACAGCGGAGGTGTATTTGGAGGGCCAGTTGGTCAGGATGACGTCTATGAGGGTGCCCTTGCTTACAGAGTTAGGGTTGTACCTGGTGGGTTCCTTGATGATTTGTGTGAGATTGAGGGCATCTAGCTTAGATTGTAGGACTGCCGGGGTGTTAAGCACATCCCAGTTTAGGTCACCTAACAGAACAAACTCTGAAGCTAGATGGGGGGGCAATCAATTCACAAATGGTGTCCAGGGCACAGCTGGGAGCTGAGGGAGGTCGGTAGCAGGCGGCAACAGTGAGAGTCTTATATCTGGAGAGAGTAATTTTCAGAATTAGTAGTTCGAACTGTTTGGGTATGGACCTGGAAAGTATGACATTACTTTGCAGGCTATCTCTGCAGTAGACTGCAACTCCTCCCCCTTTGGCAGTTCTATCTTGACGGAAGATGTTATAGTTGGGTATGGAAATCTCTGAATTTTTGGTGGCCTTCCTGAGCCAGGATTCAGACACGGCAAGGACATCAGGGTTAGCAGAGTGTGCTAAAGCAGTGAGTAAAACAAACTTAGGGAGGAGGCTTCTGATGTTGACATGCATGAAACCAAGGCTTTTTCGATCACAGAAGTCAACAAATGAGGGTGCCTGGGGACATGCAGGGCCTGGGTTTACCTCCACATCACCCGCGGAACAGAGAAGGAGTAGTATGAGGGTGCGGCTAAAGGCTATCAAAACTGGTCGCCTAGAGCGTTGGGGACAGAGAATAAGAGGAGCAGGTTTCAGGGCATGGTAGAATATATTCAGGGCATAATGCGCAGACAGGGGTATGGTGGGGTGCGGGTACGGCGGAGGTAAGCCCAGGCACTGGGTGATGATGAGAGAGGTTTTATCTCTGGACATGCTGGTTGTAATGGGTGAGGTCACCGCATATGTGGGAGGTGGGACAAAGGAGGTATCAGGGGTATGAGGAGTGGGACAAGGGGCTCCATTGTGAACTAAAACAATGATAACTAACCTGAGCAACAGTATACAAGGCATATTGACATTTGAGAGAGACATACAGCAAGGCATACAGTAATCACAGGTGTTGAACTGGGGAAGCTAGCTAAAACAGTGGGTGAGACAACAGCTAATCAGCTAGCATAACAACAGCAGGTAAGATGGCATTGACTAGGCAATGGGGCCGACAGATAAAACAAACAAGCAGAATGGAGTACCGTGATTAATGGACAGTCCAGCGTGCATCAGCTATGTAGCCAAGTGATCAGAGTCCAGGGGGCAGCGGTGGATGGGGCAGGGGGGCTGGACTGGCGAGTGTTATCCAGGTAAAAAAAAAACAATGACTAAATAGCTTGTAGCTAGTTAGCTTCTGGAGGTTCTTGAGTGTGTTCTAAAAATTAAAAATAATAGCGATTCCGTATCACATTGGGTGAGGCAGGTTTCCGGAAGGTATAAACAAATTTAAAAAAAAAATAATTGTGAAGAGATAGAAAGTACATATGGGCCACTGCGTGTTTGGGACGCGGCGATGCAGACGGTTAGCAGGCCTGTGCTAACAAGCTAACAGATTAGCAGGCCTGTGCTAACAAGCTAACAGATTAGCAGGCCGGGGTAAACAAAGTAGTAGTTAGCGGACCTGGGCTAAACAAGCTAGCAGTTAGCATGCCGAATTAGCAAGCAAGGAGATAGCGAGGGCTAGAGAGTTAGCCTTTGTAGGACGTCGCGATGGGGTGAGTCTGTTTATTCCTCTTCATGCAGTGACATCGATAGACCGGTCGTGGGTCCGGGTATTGTAGCCCAGGAGTATGCTAGGAGCACAGGAGCTCTGGCCGGGCTAGCTTCAAGCTACGTGGGTGGAAACGCTGGCCAGGAGTAATCAACCAGGGTTGCGGTTTAGCTCGATAGCTAGTTGTGAAGATCCAGCTGAAAAATGTTGGAAAAAAATAAATAGGTCCGTTATGCTCTGGTTAGTGTCGCGTTGTTCGAACTGGCGAGAGCTTTCTGAGCTAAGGGTTAGCTGATGACCGGTTAGCTGAAGACCGCTAGCATAGCTGGTGGTTAGCTGGCTAGCTTCAGTTGAGGGGTTCCGGTTCCGAGGTAAATATACTTTAGGAAAAGTAGCTACATTGGGTGAGGCGGGTTGCAGGAGAGTATTTGGAAGCTAGCAAAATGTTTTTAAAGATATGAGAAGAAAAATATCTAAAAATATCTAAAACGAAAAAGCGACGATATTTACAGAGAGACGATACGACAGGACGACTTACTGCTACGCCATTTCAATATTATCCCTTGCACAGTGCTCCTTGGGATATTTAAAGCTTGGGAAATCTTTTTGTATCCAAATCCGGCTTTAAACTTCTTCACAACAGTATCTCGGACCTGCCTGGTGTGTTCCTGTAACGGCGTTCTTCGTTTGTCGAAAGAGAGTCGGACCGAAATGCAGCGTGTTGGTTACTCATGTTTTTTAATGAAACAAATGACGAATACATGAAAATAACTGAGACAAATACAAAACGGAACATGAAACCTAAGTACAGCCTATCTGGTGTAACTACACAGAGACAGGAACAATCACCCACAAAATACAAAGTGAAACCCAGGCTACCTAAATACGGTTCCCAATCAGAGACAACGAGAATCACCTGACTCTGAGAACCGCCTCAGGCAGCCAAACCTATGCAACACCCCTACTCAGCCGCAATCCCAATAACTAAAAAACCCCACTACGAAATACAACAACATAAACCCATGTCACACCCTGACCTGACCAACTAATTAACGAAAACACAAAATACTAAGACCAAGGCATGACAGAACCCCCCCCCCTAAGGTGCGGACTCCCGGACGCACCTCAAAACCATAGGGAGGGTCCGGGTGGGCGTCTGTCCATGGTGGCGGTTCCGGCTCGGGACGTGGAAACCACTCCATAAATTCATAGTTCCTCCCCTTCGCGTCCTGGGATGATCCACCCTCACCGCCGACCATGGCCTAATAGTCCTCACCCAGAACCCCACTGAACTGAGGAGCAGCTCGTGACTGAGTTGCATTTCGGGACTGAGGGGCAGCTCGGGACTGAGGGGCAGCTCGGGACTGAGGGGCAGCCCAGTATTGAGAGAAAGCCCTGCACTGAGAGGAAGCCCAGTACTGAGAGGAAGCCCAGTACTGAGATGAAGCCCAGCCAGGCAGTTGAATCCGGCAGATCCTGGCTGACTGGCGGATCCGGAAGAGTCTGGCTGACTGGCGGATCCGGAAGAGTCTGGCTGACTGGCGGATCCGGAAGAGTCTGGCTGACTGGCGGATCCGGAAGAGTCTGGCTGACTGGCGGATCGGGAAGAGTCTGGCTGACTGGCGGATCGGGAAGAGTCTGGCTGACTGGCGGATCGGGAAGAGTCTGGCTGACTGGCAGATCTGGAAGAGTCTGGCTGACTGGCAGATCTGGAAGAGTCTGGCGGATCCTGGCAGACTGGTTGACTGGCAGATCTGGAAGAGTCTGCTTCATGCTGACTGGCGGCTCTGGTTGCTCCATGCTGACTGGCGGCTCTGGCTGCTCCATGCTGACTGGCGGCTCTGGCTGCTCCATGCTGACTGGCGGCTCTGGCTGCTCCATGCAGACTAACAGCTTTGTCAGCTCCTTGCCAACTGGCAGCTCCTTGCAGTCTGGCAGCTCCTTGCAGTCTGGCAGCTCCTTGCAGACTGGCAAATCCTTGCAGACTGGCAACTCCATGCAGACTGGCAACTCCATGCAGACTGGCAGCTCCATGCAGACTGGCAGCTCCATGCAGACTGGCAGCTCCTTGCAGACTGGCAGCTCCATGCAGACTGGCAGCTCTAGCTGCTCCATGCAGACTGGCAGCTCCATGCAGACTGGCAGCTCCTTGCAGACTGGCAGCTCCATGCAGACTGGCAGCTCTAGCTGCTCCATGCAGACTGGCAGCTCTAGCTGCTCCATGCAGACTGGCAGCTCTAGCTGCTCCATGCAGACTGGCAGCTCTGGCTGCTCCATGCAGACTGGCAGCTCTGGCTGCTCCATGCAGACTGGCAGCTCTGGCTGCTCCGAACAGGCAGGAGGCTCCAGCAGCGCTGGAGAGGAGAAAGGCTCTGATAGCGCTGAACAGGCGGGAAACTCCGACAGCGCAGGAGAGAAGAAAGGCTCCGACAGCGCAGGAGAGGCGAGGCGCACTGTAGGCCTGATGCGTGGTGCTGGCACTGGTGGTATTGGGCCGAGGACACGCACAGGAAGCCTGGTGCGGGGAGCTACTACCGGAGGGCTGGGGTGTGGAGGTGGTACTGGATAGACCGGACCGTGCAGGCGCACTGGAGCTCTTGAGCACCGAGCATGCCCAACCTTACCCGGTTGAATACTCTCGGTCGCCCTGCCAGTGCGGCGAGGTGGAATAGCCCGCACTGGGCTATGTAGTCGAACCGGAGACACCGAGCGCAAGGCTGGTGCCATGTAAGCCGGCCCAAGGAGACGCACTGGGGACCAGATGCGTAGAGCCGGCTTCATGGCATTTGGCTCGACGCTCAATCTAGCCCGGGCGATTCGCGGAGCTGAAATATACCGCACCGGGCTATGCACCCGCACTGGGGACACCGTGCTCACCACTGCATAACACGGTGCCTGCCCGGTCTCTCTAGCCCCCCGGTAAGCACAGGGAGTTTGCGCAGGTCTCCTACCCAGCGTAGCCATACTCCCTGAAAGCCCCCCCCCCCCCCCAATAAATTTTTGGGGCTTATTCCCGGGCTTCCATCCACGTTGCCTTGCTGCCTCATACCAGCGCCTCTCCGCTTTAGCCGCCTCTAGTTCCTCCTTGGGGCGGCGATATTCACCAGGCTGAGCCCAGGGTACTTTTCCGTCCAGTTCTTCCTCCCATGTCCAATTCTCCAAGTGGTGCAGCCTCTCCCACTGAAGCTGCTTCTGTTGCCTCTTCTGTGGCTCCTGCCTGTTAACACGCTGCTCGGTCCGTGTGTGGTGGGTGATTCTGTAACGGCGTTCTTCGTTTGTCGAAAGAGAGTCGGACCGAAATGCAGCGTGTTGGTTACTCATGTTTTTTAATGAAACAAATGACGAATACATGAAAATAACTGAGACAAATACAAAACAACAAAATGGAACGTGAAACATAATTACAGCCTATCTGGTGAAACTACACAGAGACAGGCACAATCACCCACGAAATACAAAGTGAAACCCAGGCTACCTAAATACGGTTCCCAATCAGAGACAACGAGAATCACCTGACTCTGATTGAGAACCGCCTCAGGCAGCCAAACCTATGCAACACCCCTACTCAGCCGCAATCCCAATAACTAAAAAACCCCACTTCGAAATAAAACAACATAAACCCATGTCACACCCTGGCCTGACTAACTAATTAACGAAAACACAAAATACTAAGACCAAGGCGTGACATTTCCTTGTTCTTCATGATGCTCTCTGAGCTTTTAACGGACCTCTGAGACTATCACAGTGCAGGTGCATTTATACGGAGACTTGATTACACACAGGTGTATTGTATTTATCATCATTAGTCATTTAGGTCAACATTGGACCATTCAGAGATCCTCACTGAACTTCTGGAGAGAGTTTGCTGCACTGAAAGTAAAGGGTCTGAATAATTTTGCACGCCCAATTTTTCAGTTTTTGATTTGTTAAAAAAAGTTTGAAATATCCAATAAATGTCGTTCCACTTCATGATTGTGTCCCACTTGTTGTTGATTCTTCACAAAAAAATACAGTTTTATATCTTTATGTTTGAAGCCTGAAATGTGGCAAAAGGTCGCAAAGTTCAAGGGGGCAGAATACTTTCGCAAGACACTGTACATATGAGATGAGTAAAGTAGGGTATGTAAACAAAGTGGCATAGTTTAAAGTGGCTAGTGATACATGTATTACATAAAGATGCAGTGGATGATAGAGTACAGTATATACATATACATATGATATGAATAATGTAGGGTATGTAAACATTATATTAAGTAGCATTGTTTAAAGTGGCTAGTGATATATTTTCCATCAATTTCCATCAATTCCCATTATTAAAGTGGCTGGAGTTGAGTCAGTGTGTTGGCAGCAGCCACTCAATGTTAGTGGTGGCTGTTTAACAGTCTGATGACCTTGAGATAGAATCTGTTTTTCAGTCTCTCTGTAACTTTCCTCTTGGACTATTGGTTAAGATGTTGGTTTTCCACTCAGGATCCCGGGGTTCAGATCCCACCTATGAAAGAGTCATGATTCAGAGGTGGGATTCTTGACCTGTGCAGAGTTTTGGACCTCATTGTTCCAGAGCCTTGCATAAAGGTGATAACAGGACCCTCTGGTGTCAGAAACATGACCAAGTCAAACTAACATCATTAAGAGTTGTCCACTTACACAGCAGAGACAATATAGTCCCAATGACATCAGTCACAGAGCACAGTTTGACTTTTGCAGATGTACGATGCTCTCAAAGAATCATGCAAAGGTCAAATATGTAATTTTGTCAGTCATTTAGCAGACACTCTTAAACGGAGTGACTTACAAGAACAATTAAGGTGAAGTTCCTTGCTCAAAGGCACATCGACAGACTTTTCACCAAGTTGGCTCAGGGATTTGAACCAGCAACCTTTCTCTTACTAGCCCAACATTTTAACCGCTTGGCTATCTGCCACCAGTTTTTGATAGTTTTTGATTAATCTTGTTTTATTTATTGTATGTTCATGTTCACAAATGAGATCCTGTTCTCAATGGTGACATATCCAAAATAAAAGTAAAAGAATATATACAAATAACAAATCACAATGTTGTTAGATGTGTTTGACACCTTTAATTGGTAGAGTGAAATAAGTGTCATTACAACAGAGCCATGCATGTTTTGAAAATGTGAATATGTAAATGTGTGAGTGGGCATTCTATGTTCTTTTTTCTATGTTTTTGTATTGGCTGGGTATGGTTCTCAATCAGGGACAGCTGTTTATTGTTGTCTAATTGGGAACCATACTGAGTACTAACGTTTGTCACGCCCTGACGTTAGAGCTTTTTATGTCTCTATTTTGGTTTGGTCAGGGTGTGAGTTGGGTGGGCATTCTATGTTCTTTTTTCTATGTTTGTTTTGGCCGGGTATGGTTCTCAATCAGGGACCGCTGTCTATTGTTGTCTCTGATTGGGAACCATACTTAGGTAGATTTTCCCCAGCGCAGTCACAGCCCGGTGCGCTCATATTTAATTTTATTTTACATTTATTTAACTAGGCAAGTCAGTTATTTTCAATGACGACCTAGGAACAGTGGGTTAACTGTCTGTTCAGGGGCAGAATGACAGATTTGTACCTTGTTAGCTCAGGTATTTGAACATCCAACCTTTCGGTTACTAGTCCAATGCTCTAACCACTAGGCTACCCTGCCACTCCCCGCATTGGCCGGGCTAGAGTGGGCATTCAGCCAGGTCGGATGGTGCTGTATCAGCGCTACTGGCCTCCAGTGAGTCTCTTCGGCCCTGGATATCCTGCTCCGGCTCTGCACACTGTGTCTCCGGTGCGTCTGCACAGCCCAGTGCGTCCTGTGCTAGCGCCCCGCATTTGCAGGGCGAAAGTAACCATCCAGCCAGGACGGGTTGTGCCAGCTCTAAGCTTGTGTCCTCCAGTGCTCCTCCACGGCCCATAAGTCCGGTGAGACCTGTTCTGGTTCCACGTACCAGTCCTCCAGTATGTCTCCCAGCCTGGTAAGCCCTGTGGCAGCTCCACTCATCAGGTTTCCAGTATGCCTCCTCAGTCCGATGAGAACTGTTCCGGCTCCACGTACGAAGCCTCCAGCGACGGCCCCCGGCCCGGAGCCTCCCGCGATGGCCCCGGCCCGGAGCCTCCAGCGACGGTCCCCAGTCAAGAGCTTGCAGCGTCAATCTACGGTCCGGGGATCCCAGGGATGATTTAACCAGTTTTCCAAAATGGCCACCAACCAGCTCTAATTGGTAGGATTCACATATCTCCTTAAGTAAGTGGTACATGAAGACAAATGATGGCTTAACATCGTACCCATATGCCATTTAGCAGACACTTTTATCCAAAGTGACTTACAGTATGTATACATTCAATGTATTGAACCCACTATCCTGGTTTTGCAAGTGCCATGATCTACCAACTGAGCTACAGAGGACCAGTTATTGTTGACTGTCCATCTTGAGTAACGGCAGCAATCTTTCACCCTCAAAATTGTCAGAATTAAGATCAATCAAGAAATCTGTTATTAATTTTGAATTTCACATCTAGCTAAGGTGTTTGGTGCAGTATTTCTCAATGTGCATGAAAATTATAGTTAGTGCACTGACTGATTTCTGAGAACCTGTCTACAACTTCATCAGTCAAACTTTAGTAAATACATCACAAGCTATATGCTGTTTATCAGTGAGGAAAATTACTAGCTTGCTAGCTAAGTTCCATTTCTTTGTTTGTCAATGAAGCTAGCTATAGTAGTAGCGCATTGAACAGACAGGCCCCGTTAGCTGAATTGACTTATAAAGTCTCTGCCGAGTGGTGACCGCTTCGTTTTGACAACGTTCTCATTTACTATTACTGTATTTGTCTGTCTGGCAGTGTTTCATGTTACAAAATAGGTTGCAGCGTAACACAAAATGCTCACAAATGGGTTTTGAATTTGGAAATATTGACAAGTGGCAGTTGGGCTGCAAGTGCACATCGTCTCAATTGTCATTTTGACCAAATCAGTGGCAGACTGGAGTGATCACTATCAAACACATCAACAAGTGGCCACTCCATAAAGGGTTAGGGGTCAAGTGTTCTTTCAACATAATATTGGTGATGTGTTGTCTTATGTAAACAAGTGTGTGTTGTCATATGTTCTGTTCTGTCTCACTGGTTCTATTGTAGGATTGGTTAGAGCGCAATCTGTGCAGCTGTTTCTCCACGCATGACAATTCTGACGTTACCATCCGCTGTTAGTGTTCAGGATGGAAATCAAAACTCAACCCTCAAATATCCAAGAGATCTAGGAAAATAACAGCTTACTTAAAAACTTCTTGGCGCACCCATCCCGTTATCCCATTTCATCAACATCTGCTGAATTGCAAAGCACCAAATTCAAATTAAATTACTAAAAATATTTAATTTTCATGAAATCACAAGAGCAATATAGCAAAACACAGATTAGCTTGCTGTTAATCCACCTGGCGTGTCAGATTTCAAAAAAGCTTTACAGCTAAAGCAAACCAAGCATTTATGTAAGGACATCTCTCTCAGCAGACAAAACATTACAAACAGCTACCAGCAAAGTTCATTTGATTGCTTTTCTGACTTTCGTGACCAATGAATCGCTTACCTTTGATGATCTTCGGATGTTTGCACTCACAAGACTCCCAGTTAAACAATAAATGTTCCTTTTGTTCCATAAAGATTCTATTTATATCCAAAATACCTCCATTTGGTTGGTGCGTTTTGAGTAATTCACAGGCTCGAGCGGTCACGACGGGGCAGAAGAATATTCCAAATAGTATCCGTAGAGTTCATAGAAACATGTCAAACGTTTTTTATAATCATTCCATTTTAACAATGAATAATCAATAATATTTCAACCGGACCGTAGCTTTTTCAATAGGAGAGAGAGAGAGAAAATGTCTGCTCCAAGCTGTTGCGCATGCAAAATGCTGCTGGCACCCAGCCATCCATTGACGCAAAGTGATCGTTCTCACTCATTTTTCAGAATAAAAGGCTGAAACTATGTCTAAAGACTGTTCACACCATGTGAAAGCCATAGGAAAAGGAATCTGGTTGATATCCCTTTAAATGGAGGGAAGCCATGCAATGGAACAGGGAGCTTTCAAAATAAGAGGCACTTCCTAGTTGGATTTTCCTCAGGTTTCCGCCTGCAATATCAGTTCTGCTATACTCACAGACAATATTTGGACAGTTTTGGAAACTTTAGAGTGTTTTCTATCCTAATCTGACAATTATATTATATTGTTAGATTATTATATGCATATTCTAGGTTCTGGGCCTGAGAAGTAGGCAGTTTAATTTGGGTACATTTATCATCCAAACATCAAAATACTGCCCCTACACTCAACAGGTTAAATCTCACAAACATCTGTTTTGGAAGATATGACCTCTATTATGCCATTTACATCTTGCAAAACATTTATATACTAGAATCAATGTTTCTGTCTAATATCTATGCAACATTGGCCTTTTTCAACTAGAGAAGTTAGTTTTTGAGTTCAGCTGCCTTTTATGGTCTCAAAATGACCAAGAACATATCAATGGATAAACAATAATCACAACACAGAGGATGTTAAAATAAATATGTCATATTTTATTCCAAAACAGTCACACTGTTGTAATAGTGTGATGTGTAAATTCAGTCTATTATGAGTAAATGGAAGTTTTTTGGTGATTTATAAATGGTGTTTCCTAGCCTCAGTGCGGTGGGCAGCTGGGAGAAGGTGCTCTTATTCTCCATGAACTTTACAGTGTCCCAGAATTTTTTGGGAGTTTGTGCTCCAGGACGCAAATTTCTGTTTGAAAAAGCTAGCCTTTGCTTTCCTAACTGCGTGTGTATATTGGTTCCTAACTTCCCTGAAAAGTTGCATATCGCGGGGGCTATTCGATGCCAATGCAGTACGCCACAGGATGTTTTTGTGCTGGTCAAGGGATGTCAGGTCTGGAGTGAACCAAGAGCTTTATCTGTTCCTGGTTCTACATTTTTTGAATGGGGCATGCTTATTTAAGATGGTGAGGAAAGCACTTGTAAAGAAGAACCAGGCATCCTCTACTGACGGAATGATGTCAATATCCTTCCAGGATTCCTGGGCCAGGTGGAGTGTTTTAGGGAGTGTTTGACTGTGATGAGGGGCAGCCCCATTACGGACGAAGACAATGAGGCAGTGATCGCTGAGATCCTGGTTGAAGACAGCAGAGGTGTAGGTTGGTTAGGATGATTTCTATGAGGGTGCCCGTGTTTACGGATTTGCGGTTGTACCTGGTATGTTCATTGATCATTTGTGTGAGATTGGGGGCTTAGATTGTAGGTTGGCCAGGATGTTAAGCATGTGCCAGTTTAGGTCACCTAAAAGCACGAGCTCTGAAGATAGATTGGGGCCAATCAATTCACATATGGTGTCCAGGGCACAGCTGTGGGCAGAAGGTGGTCTATAGCAAGCTCAACGGTGAGAGACTTGTTTCTGGTAAAGGTGGATTTTTGAAAGTAGAAGCTTAATTTATGTGGGCACAGACCTGGATAGGAAGACAGAGCTCTGCAGGCTCTCTCTGCAGTAGATTGCAACTCCGCCCCCTTTGGCAATTCTATCTTGTCGGAAAAAGTTATAGTTAGGGAAGAACATTTTCTGGAGGTCATCCTAAGCCAGGATTCAGACACGACTAGGACATTCGGGTTGGTAGAGTGTGCTAAAGCAGTGAATAAAACAAACTTAGGGAGGAGGCTTCTAATGTTAACATGCATGAAACCAAGGCTTTTACAGTTACAGAAGTTAACAAATGATGGATCGTGTCATGATGGATCGGCGAGGCTCCATGTCGGCAGTAAAAGGGGTCCAGGCCAATTGGAAAAATAGGTATTGTGGCCAAAGGAGTGGCTTGTGGACCTCTTCGGCAAGTCGGGAGATGGGCCTAGCAAAAAAAAAAAAAGCTAGCTATCTGCGATGATCCAGGTGAAAAGGTTCAGAGCTTACGGTAGGAATCCGGGGGTATGGAGAAAATAAGTCAGATTTGCTCTGGTTTGAATCACGCTGTGCAAAGATATAAAAGGATATATACACACGTGACACGACAAGACAAAAGACAAAGACGTCTGACTGCTACGCCATCTTGGAAAAGGAAACTAAATAGGAAAATAAACACCACATTAAATCAGATAATATACTTGGCCATTACAACAGATCAAATTTGTAGTTACTGCGTTTTGCCTTTGTAGGTCAGCATAACTTTATGCCATCTCATCAACATTCTTACTGTCAACTTTCCTACACACTGACTAGCTGACATGTGGTGTGCAATCATGCCTCCTGAGGTTGTGGAATATGTTCCAAACTGAGCACTGACAAAACCCAAACCAGTTAGTCTGCACAGTTATCCTATTTCCTATGTAAAATAGCCTTTCAGTGACCAATAAATCACGCATACTATATTTCCCCCATTAAAGTGCTCAACTGAGAAAATGTACCTTTCCTCTCATCTCTAACTGTCAGTAAGACTGAAGGACAGGCTAGGTGGCTACAGCAACATCATATCCTGTCATATATTACATCATGCTTTCATTAATGATTTGTTAAACCAAACATTTGTTCATTTGTGTGCTCACGTGAGTGTGCACTCACCTTATTTGCGTGTGTCTGTGTCTGTGTGTGTGTGTGTGTGTAGAGACTCTGGGGAGGAGAGTGGCTGTCAGTAACTCAGAGATAAATAGAGAGGCAGAGCTCAGAGTTTGTCAGAAGGCTGACCTGACAGGGTCACACAGAGGACCAAGCAAGAGCAGGACCTCAACGTTTTGATCATTTTCTACAAATGGAGGAACATGAAGATGTTCAATATTGTTTTCAAGACAGAAACTCTTCTTGCAGAAAGGTTTTGCTATCGTCATCTATCTACACACCACTGTACATCTTCTGCTCATTGTTTTCAGCAGTTACAGTATTTTTGAACCTACTGGTGATCATCTCCATCTCTCACTTCAAGCAGCTCCACACTCCAACCAACCTGCTCATCCTCTCTCTGGCTGTGTCAGATCTCCTGGTGGGAGCGATTGTGATACCAGTAACGACTGTAGCAATAATGGAATCATGCTGGGGATTTGGGAAATATTTCTGTGCTTTTCATTTCTATATGGCTTTTTTATGCACTTCTTTATCTCTGGGCAATTTGGTCTTGATATCTATTGACCGCTATATTGCTGTGTGTGATCCCTTATTGTACCACTCTAAAATAACAATAACAAGAATAATGTGTTGTATATCCATGACCTGGTTTTGTTGTATCATATACCAGGCTGTTGTTATAAAAATATGTATAAATGTACAATTACCCAGTAGGTGTTTGAAAGAATGCTTTACTATAGAAGGGTCAATCTGGGGTAATATAATTGATATTGTAATTACAATGGTTGTCCCATGCTCTATTATTATAACACTTTATTTGAAAATCTTTGTGGTGGCCACATCACAGGCCAGAAAGGTGTTTTCAAAAGATGCTGCCAGTGTGTCTGGTGTTCAAACTGTACAGGCAAATAAGTCTGAGAGGAAAGCAGCAAAAACTCTGTCTATTGTTGTTTTCAACTATCTCATTTGTTGGATTCCATCTCTATTTATTTTGTTTTTTGTACACATTTTTATTGACAATTTATTATCATTATTCATCAGTTTTCTGCCACTTGTTAATTCCTTAATTAATCCAATAATTTATGCTTTCTTTTATCCATGGTTCAAAGTGACAGCTAAACATATTTTAACTCTGAAGTTAAGGTGTTCATAGTTCCTGTGTTTTATTCCTAAATTTGACTAACAGGTTTGATATAGTTATGTTATAGAATTGTTGTAATTTCTTCTTTCATGTAACAATACACTGACATTACTTATCTCAGTGTTCTCGTCATAGATTCATGTGGTGTTGATACAAAATCATTTGTCTGGATTGGAAGGGAATGACTTGGAGAAAGCATTAGCTTGTTGTATAAGAATTTGTTCTTAACTGACTTGCCTAGTTAAGTGAAATTATTTATTTTTTTCAGTGGCAGGGCCCGGGAGACTAGTCAGGATTGACGGAAAGAGGAACGGAGCAAAGTACAGAGAGATTCTTGATAAAAACCTGCTCCCCATCCAACCTGACAGCGCTTTAGAGGATCTGCAGCGAAGCATGGTAGAAACTCTCCAAATACAGGTGTACCAAGCTTGTAGATTGTACCGAAGAAGACTCATGGCTGTAATCACTGCCAAAGGTGCTTCATCGAAGTACTAAGTAATGCGTCTGAATACTTATGTAAATATTAGATTTCCGTTATTATTTTTTATACATTTGTAAACATTTATAAAAAACTGTTCTTGCTTTGTCATTATAGGATATTGTGTGAAGATTGATAAGGACAAAAAATTGACAAGGCCTTAACGTAACAAAATGTAGAAAAAAGTCAAGGGGTCTTTCCGAATGCATTATATAAGCTTTCATGATTAATCTTGCAATTTTATCAAGACTTTTCATCCAATTTCCCTTCCCCTTACTATGAACTGTAAAACACCAGTGACACATCTTAAGTCCTCGCATAAAATGACCAAGTTAATCATCAAATTGTTAACATATGAAGAGAGAGAGCACACTCCCCATGGGCTGTTCAAAACAGTCCCGTCTCCAATTAACCTTTGACCAAGGAAGAATTTGGCAAGGATGTTGCATTTTTTCAAAGTGGTGGTTTTTATAAATTTTAACACCAGTGACATGAAATTGAGACAATTTGCAAATAATAGCTGTAATAATTATTTGTAATATTTTAGATTTTTGAGTAGTCCACTAAATAACTATAATACTTTCCTTTATATTATGACATTTAAAAGAGGGAGAAAAATATATTTTTAAACTCAAAATATGACTACTGAACCGAGGGACAAGCCAATTTCATGGTACTGACCGTGCTCTCACACACACACACACACACACACACACACACACACATATATAATATAAACTATTTGCAATATAGTAAGTGTCTTACATATGTTTTATTAATAATAAAACACTTAAATTAAAACAAAAACCAATTATGTCATTAGCTCACACTTTTAAGTGTTTTCCTGGTGAATAAGGCCGGGACAGAAAAGCCTCCATTTTCGTAGAATGACCATAAACACAACAGAGCAGCAGACACATCAACTTCAACATACTGAGTATGAACACTACCACTACTCTCACTACATCACTGTCAGTATGCTGCCAGGTCGGGGGTCACGCCAGAGCAGATCTCTGAATTAATATAAAGATTGGATATCACTTTATAATATCACCTTGTAATGAAGCATTTGTAATGGATAAGTAAATAGTTTGTTCATAATTTATCATTACTCCCTCATTGGTTTTCGTAAGCCAGTTATTTACACATTTATAAACAACTTTTCTAGTATGTAATGATGATTCACAAAATGTTGAATAAAAATAATTGTAAACCATTTACTAATCATTAGTAAAGTCTTTTTGCACACCCTAAACTCATTACTTTCTTCAGCACACTACTAAAACAGTGTGACTGTTTCGGACTAAAATGTTCAGTATATTTCCTTTAACATCTTCTGTGTTGTTGTGTGTTTATTATCAATTTACAGAAATCTTCCCAATTTATTAATTACAAAATGTAGCTAACATTAGATAGTTAATCTAGAGATTTTTAAATTTGCCTCGATTCAGCAATCTTGTCCAGATCATTATGACATTTGTAGTTCATAATGATAGCCACATTAGAAGCTAATTAGCATTTCCTTTTTGTTGGGTAAATACAGGTGAATATATCGATTAAAGTCACCTTGTCCTAGAGAGATGTACACGGTTATCAAAACGTAACGCCAGGGTAAGCCTACACCAAACACCACCCTTAATTTAAGTGTTTCTAAAATCCTGTATGGGAAAAATGAAGGAAAAAGGATTAGAACAATTTCCTTGTTTGACCATTAGTTTTTATGGGTATTATGGGTATTATGACTCATACTGTGGTCATCTATCAGGGTTGCCATGTCCTTGGGTTTCCTGTAGAATTAGGCTACTTTGAAAACCATGTCGCGGGTGAAAATGTATTGGTCAATGCCATGGCATTTGTGTTTATTTTTTATATTTTGTACATATTTCCCTGTGACCTGCTGCTGCTGACTATCAGGCAGTGTGCAGGCTGTGAGTGAGTGAGTGAGTGAGTGAGTGAGTGAGTGAGCGAGTGAGCGAGTGAGCGAGTGAGCGAGTGAGCGAGTGTTTAGGAGTATGGAGGGGGAGGGCCTGAGGGCTGTGTGTGTGTGTTGAGAGCACTGGTTGAGAGAGCACTGCTGCTGAGTTACAGCGACAGAGCAGTATGCACGAACGTGGTGTCAACTTTTTTCCAGTGGTAGGTAGGCTATTTAGATGGTCATTATGGAGACACCTATTTCCAACCCTTTATCCATAAAACATTAACACGCTAGAACTGATATAGCAGCAACAAAGTACTGGAAGCTTTAGATAAATTATCCCTGAGGTGTTTTATGTTAATCATCTGTATAATTTCTATATGTTGAATTCACAGACTTCATCCTCAGGAAACCTATTCTATCAAAATCATTCTGGAAACGGAGAACATCAACACATTAACATCAACATGCCAGAGGGTATACCCTGTATATCCATTGTACTTGAGGTTCTGGTGGGAGTTTACATTATTTCGATTTTTTAATTCTGCTTTAACTCTAAAATCCTAATAAACACTGACATATAAAATATTGTTTTATTGTTGTTATTGTTAAGCATATTACTACAACTACTAATAATAATAGGGTAGGGGGGAGTAGTTAAAAAATGAACCACAAAAGGTTCTTCAAGGATCCATTAAAAGGGGTTATTTGAAGTACCCTAAAGGATCCTCCAGGAACCTTACCTTTTTAGACTGCACAGATAAAGATGATGATTTTGGACTACGGAAAAGGAGGACCGAACACGCCCCCATTCTCATCAACAGGGCTGTAGTGGAGCAGGTTGAGAGCTTCAAGTTCCTTGGTATCCACATCACCAACAAACTAACATGGTCCAAGCACACCAAGACAGTTGTGAAGAGGGCACGACAAAACCTATTCCCCCTCAGGAGACTGAAAAGATTTAGCATGGGTCCTCAGATCCTCAAAAATGTTCTACAACTGCACCATCTAGAGCATTCTGACTGGTTGCAACACTGCCTGGTACGGCAACTGCTCAGCCTCCGACCGCAAGGCGCTACAGAGGGTAATGTGAATGACCCAGTACATCACTGAGGCCAAGCTTCCTGCCATCCAGAACCTCTACACCAGGCGGTGTCAGAAAAAGGCCCTAAAAATTGCCAAAGACTCCAGGCACCCTAGTCATTGACTGTTCTCTCTGCTACAGCACGGCAAGTGGTTTTGGAGTGCCAGGTCTAGGTCCAAGAGGCTTCTAAATAGCTTCTACCCCCAAACCATAAGACTCCTGAACACCTAATCAAATGGCTACCAATACTATTTGCATTGCCCCCACCCGTCTTTCACACCGCTGCTACTCTCTGTTGCTATCATCTGAGCATATTCACTTTAATAACTCTACCTACATGTACATATTACCTCAATTACCTCAACTAACCGGTGCCCCTGCATATTGATTCTGTGCCGGTACCCCCCTGTATATAGTCTCGCTATTGTTACATTACTGCTGCTCTTTAATAACTTGTTACTTTTATTTCTTATTCTTACATGCATTTTTTTAAACTGCATTGTTGGTTAGGGGCTCATAACATTTACATTACATTTACATTTAAGTCATTTAGCAGACGCTCTTATCCAGAGCGACTTACAAATTGGTGAATTCACCTTCTGACATCCAGTGGAACAGCCACTTTACAATAGTGCATCTAAATCATTAAGGGGGGGTGAGAAGGATTACTTATCCTATCCTAGGTAGTCCTTGAAGAGGTGGGGTTTCAGGTGTCTCCGGAAGGTGGTGATTGACTCCGCTGTCCTGGCGTCGTGAGGGAGTTTGTTCCACCATTGGGGGGCCAGAGCAGCGAACAGTTTTGACTGGGCTGAGCGGGAACTGTACTTCCTCAGTGGTAGGGAGGCGAGCAGGCCAGAGGTGGATGAACGCAGTGCCCTTGTTTGGGTGTAGGGCCTGATCAGAGCCTGGAGGTACTGCGGTGCCGTTCCCCTCACAGCTCCGTAGGCAAGCACCATGGCCTTGTAGCGGATGCGAGCTTCAACTGGAAGCCAGTGGAGAGAGCGGAGGAGCGGGGTGACGTGAGAGAACTTGGGAAGGTTGAACACCAGACGGGCTGCGGCGTTCTGGATGAGTTGTAGGGGTTTAATGGCACAGGCAGGGAGCCCAGCCAACAGCGAGTTGCAGTAATCCAGACGGGAGATGACAAGTGCCTGGATTAGGACCTGCGCCGCTTCCTGTGTGAGGCAGGGTCGTACTCTGCGGATGTTGTAGAGCATGAACCTACAGGAACGGGCCACCGCCATGATGTTGGTTGAGAACGACAGGGTGTTGTCCAGGATCACGCCAAGGTTCTTAGCGCTCTGGGAGGAGGACACAATGGAGTTGTCAACCGTGATGGCGAGATCATGGAACGGGCAGTCCTTCCCGGGAGGAAGAGCAGCTCCGTCTTGCCGAGGTTCAGCTTGAGGTGGTGATCCGTCATCCACACTGATATGTCTGCCAGACATGCAGAGATGCGATTCGCCACCTGGTCATCAGAAGGGGAAAGGAGAAGATTAATTGTGTGTCGTCTGCATAGCAATGATAGGAGAGACCATGTGAGGTTATGACAGAGCCAAGTGACTTGGTGTATAGCGAGAATAGGAGAGGGCCTAGAACAGAGCCCTGGGGGACACCAGTGGTGAGAGCGCGTGGCGAGGAGACAGATTCTCGACACGCCACCTGGTAGGAGCGACCTGTCAGGTAGGACGCAATCCAAGCGTGGGCCGCGCCGGAGATGCCCAACTCGGAGAGGGTGGAGAGGAGGATCTGATGGTTCACAGTATCGAAGGCAGCCGATAAGTCTAGAAGGATGAGAGCAGAGGAGAGAGAGTTAGCTTTAGCAGTGCGGAGCGCCTCCGTGATACAGAGAAGAGCAGTCTCAGTTGAATGACTAGTCTTGAAACCTGACTGATTTGGATCAAGAAGGTCATTCTGAGAGAGATAGCGGGAGAGCTGGCCAAGGACGGCACGTTCAAGAGTTTTGGAGAGAAAGAAAGAAGGGATACTGGTCTGTAGTTGTTGACATCGGAGGGATCGAGTGTAGGTTTTTCAGAAGGGGTGCAACTCTCGCTCTCTTGAAGACGGAAGGGACGTAGCCAGCGGTCAGGGATGAGTTGATGAGCGAGGTGAGGTAAGGGAGAAGGTCTCCGGAAATGGTCTGGAGAAGAGAGGAGGGGACAGGGTCAAGCGGGCAGGTTGTTGGGCGGCCGGCCGTCACAAAGCGAGATTTCATCTGGAGAGAGAGGGAGAAAGAGGTCAGAGCACAGGGTAGGGCAGTGTGAGCAGAACCAGCGGTGTCGTTTGACTTAGCAAACGAGGATCGGATGTCGTCGACCTTCTTTTCAAAATGGTTGACGAAGTCATCTGCAGAGAGGAGGAGGATTCAGGAGGGAGGAGAAGGTGGCAAAGAGCTTCCTAGGGTTAGAGGCAGATGCTTGGAATTTAGAGTGGTAGAAAGTGGCTTTAGCAGCAGAGACAGAGGAGGAAAATGTAGAGAGGAGGGAGTGAAAGGATGCCAGGTCCGCAGGGAGGCGGTTTTCCTCCATTTCCGCTCGGCTGCCCGGAGCTCTGTTCTGTGAGCTCGCAATGAGTCGTCGAGCCACGGAGCGGGAGGGGAGGACCGAGCCGGCCTGGAGGATAGGGGACATAGAGAGTCAAAGGATGCAGAAAGGGAAGAGAGGAGGGTTGAGGAGGCAGAATCAGGAGATAGGTTGGAGAAGGTATGAGCAGAGGGAAGAGATGATAGGATGGAAGAGGAGAGAGTAGCGGGGAGAGAGAGCGAAGGTTGGGACGGCGCGATACCATCTGAGTAGGGGCAGTCTGGGAAGTGTTGGATGAGAGCGAGAGGGAAAAGGATACAAGGTAGTGGTCGGAGACTTGGAGGGGAGTTGCAATGAGGTTAGTGGAAGAACAGCATCTAGTAAAGATGAGGTCGGCGTATTGCCTGCCTTGTGAGTAGGGGGGAAGGTGAGAGGGTGAGGTCAAAGAGGAGAGGAGTGGAAAGAAGGAGGCAGAGAGGAATGAGTCAAAGGTAGACGTGGGGAGGTTAAAGTCGCCCAGGACTGTGAGAGGTGAGCCGTCCTCAGGAAAGGAGCTTATCAAGGCATCAAGCTCATTGATGAACTCTCCGAGGGAACCTGGAGGGCGATAAATGATAAGGATGTTAAGCTTGAAAGGGCTGGTAACTGTGACAGCATGGAATTCAAAGGAGGCGATAGACAGATGGGTAAGGGGAGAGAGAGAGAATGACCACTTGGGAGAGATGAGGATCCCGGTGCCACCACCCCGCTGACCAGAAGCTCTCATAAGTAAGCATTTCAGTGTCTACACCTTCATTTCTACGTCTACACCTTCATTTCTACGTCTACACCTGTTGTATTGTGTGCATGTGACTAATACAATTTAATTTGATTGATTTACAGTCACGTTATCCAGTGCAGCCAGAATAACAGCAAAGTAGCTACATTTGTGTTTAAGTCTTTTTCTAGTTACATTTATTTGTATACATCCATAATAATAATAATAATAATAATAATGAGCTAATAAGGCACGATTTCACCTGGCGTAGAAAACGTGCTCTCTCATCAGGAAACTGTTGTTCAGAGGAGCTAGCCAACAACACAGCTAACACAATAACTTCAAATTGAAGCTGGAAACACCACAAACTAGCTGCATTTCGTTTAGTTTTACATTTCTTTGTATATATCCATACAAATGACGCCAGCTGACTCATGATTTCGACTGGCTGAGTCTGCCTGTCTGTCTTGTCCCAACTCCTGACACGTTCATTACTGTAGGACAACTGCCGATCAAATTTAAATACCTAAACAATGTTGCAAATGTCGGGGAGACAGACAGCAAGGTTGATACAAATCTCCTCTGTTTAAAACCAAATGCAAGTCTAAAAGACATGTGAGATACATACATTTTAGAGTGGAGATTCAGTTTATAAATTGCCTGGCTGGGCTGATGAGAGTGGATTGTGCAGCGAGAACAGAGTAAATAGGCATTTCAATGTCATAGCTTAGCTGGTGGAAACTCAGAATTAACACTGGCTAGGATCCAGTGTTAATGATTAGACCCACCTGTTGTATAATTGAATCTGTTGGCCGGCCATTAATTTATATGCCATTGTAGGCTACTACTACTGTAGGCTACTGTTGTAGACTACCATTTGATACAATAAATATGTTGAAATGATGATATCACTGGAGCAGTTGTGTAAAGTACTTTAGTAAAAATACTTAAGTCATTTCTAGGGGTATCTGTACTTTACTATTTAGGACAACTTTTACTTTTACTTCACTGCATTCCTAAACAAACTAATGTAGTTTTAACTCCATACATTTTCCCTGTCACCCACAAGTGGTCATTACATTTGTAATGCTTAGCAGAAGAGAAAAATGGTCCAATTCATGCACTTATCAAGAGAACATTCCTGGTCATCCCTACTGTCTCTGATCTGGCAGACTCACTGAACACACATGCTTCGTTTGTAAATGATACTAAGTATATATTTATCAATTACATTTATTTTTGATACTTGAGTTTAAAACCAATTACTTTTATAATTTTACTTATGTAGTATTTTACTGGGTTATTTTCTATTACTTTTACTCAAGTATGACAATTGGGTACTTTTTCCAACCCGGTGCTGGAGTCATTGAAAATTAATTTGTGCCACTTGTGTAGCCTACTTGGAGCTGGCAAACCAATTTAATGAATAGCCCATAACTTCAGTTTATTGTTGTAGCCTTGTGTTATTAGGCTGTTATTAATGGCCTTGTTCAATTAATTCAATTGGAAGTTATTAATTGTGATCATGGTCAGACATCTTCTGCTCCACATTTAATGTCAGTTTCATTCTGGACTTTTCCCCTGAAATGTGATGTTGGCCTATAGGTTACTAGCTCAGCAAACCAAGTGGAATTGCAATTATTAACCCAGATTTTAGTCTGTAGCCTATGCCTATTGGAATAACAAGTCAATCTCGCAAATAGGCCATTTATAATGGTCTGTAATCTTGACATCTGACACATAATAACTGCACAATTGCCAGCACAATTGCCAGAAAATAGCCTAACTATCATCTTTTGACATTTGTCCAATGATTTTTATTATTATACATTTTTTATAAATTGCCTGGCTGGGCTGATGAGAGTGGATTGTGCAGCGAGAACAGAGTAAATAGGCATTTCAATGTCATAGCTTAGCTGGTGGAAACTCAGAATTAACACTGGCTAGGATCCAGTGTTAATGATTAGACCCACCTGTTGTATAACTGCGTCCAACTTTCATCACTCAAACAGAATTTAATAAGTACAATTATAAACTTGGTGGTTTGAGCCCTGAATGCTGATTGGTTGAAAGCAGTGATATACTGTATCAGACCATATCAGGTGTGACAAAAAAATGTTTTACTGCTCTAATTACATTGGTAACCAGTTTATAATAGCAATAAGGCACCTCAGGGGTGTGTGTCAAAGAACAGCCCTTAGCTGTGGTATTTTGGCCGTATAGCCTACCACACGTCCTCAACGTCCTCCAACCTGCTCCACTACAGCCCTGTCGATGAGAATGGGGGTGCTCGGTCCTCCTTTTCCTGTGGTCCACAATCATCACCCTAGTCTCGGTTACGTTTAGGGATAGGTTGTTATTCTGGCACCACACTGCCAGGTCTCTGACCTCCTCTCTATAGGCTGTCTCGTCGTTGTCGGTGATCAGAATCACGCACCCCTGAGGGGCTTCAGTGTGGATGATCAGCGTGGCAGATGTGTTGCTTCCTACCCTCACCACCTGGTGGCGGCCCATCAGGAAGTCAAGGATCCAGTTGCAGAGGGAGGTGTTTAGTCCCAGGATCCTTAGCTTAGTGATGAGGTTTGCGGGTACTATGGTGTTGAACGCTGAGCTGTAGTCAATGAACAGCATTCTCAAGTAGATATTCCTTTTGTCCAGGTTGGTAAGGGCAGTGTGGAGTGCAAAAGAGATTGCATCATATGTGGATCTGTTTGGGCAGTATGAAACTTGGAGTGGGAATAGGGTTTCTGTGATAATGGTGTTGATGTGAACCATTACCAGCCTTTCACTATGTGCTCTTTATACAGTGGCTTGCGAAAGTATTCACCCCCCTTGGCATTTTTCATATTTTGTTGCCTTACAACCTGGTGTTAAAATAGATTCTTGGGGGGGGGGTTGTATAATTTGATTTACACAACATGCCTACCACTTTGAAGATGCAAAATATTTTTTTTTATTGTGAAACAAACAAGAAATAAGACAAAAAAACAGAAAACTTGAGAGTGAACCTCCGTCCCAGCTTCAATCTCTGGAAGACTGAATCAGGTTTCCCTCAAGAATTTCCCTGTATTTAGTGCCATCCATAATTCCCTCAATTCTGACAAGTTAACCAGTCCATGCCGATTAAAAACATCCTGGCGTTCTCTGGGTGATGAGAGGTGTTGCTTTTGCGTACCTCCCTCCATATGTTTGGAGAGTCTCCCACATGCCGTTAGGTGAACACCAAACGTGTTTGCTTATTTTTGTCTTTAAGACATGGCCTTTTCTGGTCACTCTTCCGTAAAGCCCAGCTCTGTGGAGTGTACGACTTAAAATGGTCCTATGGACAGATTCTCCAATATCCACTGTGGAGCTTTGCAGCTTCTCCAGGGTTATCTTTGGTCTCCCTGTTGCCCTCCTGATTAATGCCTTCCTTACTTGGTCTTTGAGTTTTGGTGGGCGGCCCTCTTTTGGCAGGTTTGTTGTGGTGCCATATTCTTTCAATTTTTTTATATAATGGATTTAAATGGTGCTCCGTGGGATGTTCAAAGTTTCGTATATTTTTTCATAACCCAACCCTGATCTGTACTTCTCCACAACTTTGTCCCCGACCTGTTTGGAGAGCTCCTTGGTCTTCATGGCGCCTCTTGCTTAGTGGTTTTGCAGACTCTGGGACATTTCAGAACAGGTGTGTAGGTCGTGTGACAGATCATGTGACACTTAGAAATTGCACACAAGTGGACTTTAAATTTAACTAATTATGTGACTTCTAAAGGTAAATGGTTGCACCATATCTTATTTAGGGGAATTTTTTGAAACAAGTTATTTTCTAAATTTCACTTCACAAATTTGGACTATTTTGTGTATGTCAATTACATGAAATCCAAATTAAAATACATTTCAATTACAGGTTGTAATGCACCAAAATAGGAAAAAACACCACGGTGGATGAATACTTTTGCAAGGCAGTGTTTTAAAAAGTTACCTTTTCAAGTAAAATATGCACTACTTTTCTGAAAATATTTCCCGAATGGGCGCAGTGTTTCCATGATCCGATCTCGACTTGTTTCAGTATTTAAATATAAATAAAAATATAAAATAAATAATATAATAATAAATAATAATAAATAATATAATTTAAGTATTTTTTCAAGCGAGTGGAGAAAGGCTATTTGGAGAATGTAATGTCAGTTGCTGTCCATCGAAATGGTTAGAAGGCGCATGTCTGATATTTGCCATTCATCGCTTCTGTGATAGCGAAACTCATAGACATATCCACAGTCTGGTCTGCTCTCTATACTTCTCATATGCATTGGTCAACCAACACTGGTGGCCGGAGAGAAAGGTCACGTTCCACTTCTCAGACGTTGCATGCGTCAACCAATCTTTGTGTGCCACATTGTTATAACATGTGCTTACTTGATATGGCTTTACATCTTCTCATTGATTTCAGCAGTTACAGTATTTTTGAACATACTGGTGATCATCTCCATCTCTCACTTCAAGCAGCTCCACACTCCAACCAACCTGCTCATCCTCTCTCTGGCTGTGTCAGCTCTCCTGATGGGACTGATTGTGATACCAGTAACGACGATAGCATTAATGGAACCATCTTCGAGATTTTGGGAAATATCTCTGTGTTTTATTTCTACATCACTAGTTTTTGTACTTCTTTATCTCTGGGCAGTTTGGTCTTGATATCTATCGACCGCTATGTTGCTGTGTGTCCCCCTTATAGTACCACTCTAAAATAACAATAACAAGAATGATGTGTTGTATATCCATTACCTTGTGTTGTTTCATATATTTGTATTTGTGTTTATTATGGATCCCTAGTAGATGCTGCACTCTTTCTGGGGTCCAGCAAAATTAAGGCAGTTTATACAATTTCAAACATAACAATACATTCACAGATTTCATAACGCACTGTGCCCCCTCAGGCCCCTACGCCACCACATATCTACAGTACTAAATCCCTGTGTATGTATAGTGCATATGTTATCGTATGCATGTGTCTTTGCCAATGGTTTGTGTTGCTGTTCCATAAGGTGCTTTAATTAATCTGTTTTTTTTAAATATAATTCCACTGCTTGCATCAGTTACTTGATGTGGAATAGAGTTCCATGTTGTCATGGCTCTATGTAGTACTGTGTGCCTCCCATAGGCTGTTCTGGACTTGGGGACTGTGAAGAGACATCTTGTGACCTCTTGTGGCATAATGATGCTGCTATTCTAAAAATATTTGTAACTGTACAGGTACCCAGGACCTGTTTGAATATAATTGACCTTGTATTTACAATGGTTGTCCCGTGCTCTATTATTATAACACTTCATATGAAAATCTTTGTGGTGGCCAGATCACAGGCCAGAAAGGTATTTTCAAAAGAGGCTGCCAGTGTGTCTCAAACTGTACAGGCAAATAAGTCTGAGAGAAAAGCAGCAAAAACTGTAGCTATTGTTGTTCCCAAATGTCTTATTTGTTGGATTCCAATTACATTTTATTTAAATAGTTAATGCGTCATCATTCATTATCAGCTTTTTCCACTTGTAAAGTCCTTAATTAATCCAATAATTTATGCTTTCTTTTATCCATGGTTCAAAGTGACAGCTAAACTTCACCCTAGTTAAAATAAGTTAAGGTGTTCACAGTTCCTATGTTTTTACTCCCTAGTTTGACATAGTTATGTTATACTATTTGTTGTTATTGCTGCTTTCATGTAACAATATGTTGACATTACTTCGCTACACGTTCTCGTCATAGATACATGTAGAGAGGGGTAAAGAATGATTATGTTCGGGCGCCAGGCAGGTATTAACCTTGCCGAAAGGAAGAGTATAATAGAGAGAGTACCACTACCAGACCCACACACATCAGCAGAAGAGACTGCCGAGAGTGTAGCCTGTTTACCAGATAGCCAGTGGAGAGAAAAAAAAAAGAATAGGCAGGGTAGCTTAGTGGTTAGAGCGTTGGACTAGTAACTGAAAGGTTGCAAGTTGAAATCTCTGAGCTGACAAGGTACAAATCTGTCGTTTTGCTCCTAGGCAGTCATTGAAAATAAGAATTTGTTCTTAACTGACTTGCCTAGTAAAATAAAACCCACAGCACAGCAAGAATACCTCATACAATAATCATACTAATAATGGCAGAGCAATTTAACAGCAACTTCATACAAGAAAGAACCCAGTCATCAACAGAGGATTTGCTATAATAAAAGGCCTTAAAAATGTCCACAATCTTCTCGGCCACATGTCATTAGTACACCTCAATACAGTTCACATAACAATGCTTAACTTGCAAGCAACCTCCCTTTTAACTAAAATGTCCACCCAAATACTTCTGGCAGGGCAATAATAGTCCAGCTCTAATGAACTTCAATGGGAAGTGCATTGGAAAAATAGAGAGTCTGTTTCAGGGTAAAGCACTGGAACGATAGAGGGAAAAGAGAAAGAGAACAAGAGAGATCTTAGCTGTGGTCATCAGGCGTGCCGGTGTACTGTCTGACTGTCCGATGGTTTGTTGGTTTGTATGTTAACGTTTCGCTACTACTTTTGCTACTAATCCATGTGATCCATAACGGGCGCGGTCCCAAACGAAAACAACCACGACCTAGAGCGATTACACCGATGATTAAGTTAATAAACAACACAAGGTGAAAACAAACAAAACTTCTGTTGCACAGCACACACAATCAAACTGTCGCGCCACCCAAGAGCGCCTCCCCAAAGAGCTGAATGAGCGCTCTTTATTTTCTCCTTCCTTACTGCGCATGCGCTCTTAAAGTGGCAGTGCACGGTGAAGGCTCCGTGCAGATTTCGCCACAGTGTTTATACAGAATGATTTGGCTGGATTGGCTTGGAGTGACTTGGATAAGGCATGAGAAGGATTAAACTTGTTTTATGAATACATTGTAGTCATTTCGGGTTGTATATTCCAAATACCAATGTCTGTGGTTGTTCAATGATATTTAAGGATAAATAGTATGTAATAATTCTAAAAGTACATTTTGAGGATGTCATGGATCATACCGTATGTTGTTTAACATCACCCTCTAGTGGCATAATTGGGACACAATGCCTTGAACAAGTGTAGAAAAGTTGCATGATCCTAGATGATATCACATAACTTCCAGGTCTCACCCAATGGTGTATTGTAATAGTTGACGGTCAAATGCAAGAATATGCAATAATGGGTAACAATTTTTAACAACATTCAGTTATCAGACATTTACAGTTTGTTCACCAAATTACTCATTACTCCCACATTTGTTAAATGTTAGCCAGCTAGGTTTTCTCATGTTTATAAATGACTACTATTTGTATCAATTATTAAACACAACAGTACAGGAGACCACAGCAGACACTTCAATTTCAACATACTGTGTGTGAACACCACCACTACTCTCACTACCACTACTCTCACTACCACTACTCTCAATACCGCTCCTCTCACTACCACTACTCTCACTACATTACTGCTGCCAGGTCAGGGGTCACACCAGAGCAGCTCTCAAATGCTGTTTACTCTGAATGAATATAGAGATTGGTAACACCTTATAATAACACTTTGTAATAAACAATTTATATTGGATTAGTAAATAGTTCATTCATCATTCATTTATCATTACTCCCAGATGTGTTTTAGTGAGCTAGTTATTCACACATTTACAAACAACTGTTATAGTTTGTAGTAATGATTCATATGTTCATAAGATGTTTAATAAATGCAATTAAAAACCATTTACTAATCATTAGTAAAGTCATTTTGCAGACCATAAACACATGACATCCTTCAGGATACTACAGTGTGACTGTTTCAGAAAAAACATTTAACATCCTCTGTGTTGTTTTGTGTTTATGCTTTAACCATTCACATGTTCTAGATCATTTTGAGAATTGTCAATTTATAGAAATATTGCGGCCGCCATGGCATTTGTCTTTATACATATTTTTATATGTATAAAGTGACCTGTAGCTTTTGACTATCAAGCAGTGTGCAGGGTGCTACTAACTGAGTGAGTGAGTGAGTGGTGGGGGTGGGGAGGGCCGGAGGGATGTGTGTGTGTGTGTGTGTGTGTGTGTGTGTGTGTGTGTGTGTGTGTGTGTGTGTGTGTGCGTGCGCGCGTGCGTGCGTGTGTGCGTGTTGAGAGCGCACTGAAGCTGAGTCCAGTCCTGGAATTAGTAGGGTTCCAAGTAGCAGAGGGCTCCATTTCTAATTGGCAAAATGAGTATAGTGGTCCAAGAAACTGGCCGGTGGATCAGCTAACAGTCCAATATGCTATAGATAGCTAGCAGGCCGCGGTTAGCAGAATGGGCCTTCAGGGGACATCACTCCTGTGGGGCCTGTTGGGAGTCTCAGGCAGATTATGTCGGTATTGGAGTATTGGTGTCTCTGAGGGGTCTTTGGCCTGGTTTTCTAACTACCTCTCTCTGTCACGCCTTCTCTTTGTATTACCTGGTTCTGATGCTCTTCCTGTCCTGATCCATGTCTGTGTAAATGAAATGTTCACCCTCCATACCTGCCTCTTATCTCCAGCGTCAGTTCTTACAGAACTCTGAAGCCATCAAACGAAGCATCGGGGAGTGCTGGCTTTTCGGTTGGTGGTGACATCGGGTCCGGGAGCCGGCGCCGATGAAACCGGGGGTGCCTCAGATGGCTCAACAGGTGTTCTTGCCCAGTTTGGCTCAGCAGGCACCCATCCCACATCAGGCCTCTGCCTGATCGTCAGGGTTTTACGCCTCAGCCGGCTCATCAGGCGCCGTATCCCAGCGGGATCATCAGGCTGTCACACCTCGACCAGATCATTAGGCTCCCCGCCTCAGCCGGTTCGTCAGGCTCCTACGCCTCTGCCGGTTCTCTCAACCATTTATATGCAGATGATACAGTCTTATACTCAGCTGTCCCCTCCCCCGGGTTTTGTGTTAAATACTCTACAACAAAGCTTTCTTAGTGTCCAACATGCTTTCTCTGCCCTTAACCTTGTTCTGAACACCTCCATAGCAAAGGTCATGTGGTTTGGTAAGAAGAATGCCCCTCTCCCCACAGGTGTGATTACTACCTCTGAGGGTTTAGAGCTTGAGGTAGTCACCTGATACAAGTACTTGGGAATATGGCTAGATGATACACTGCCCTTCTCTCAGCACATATCAAAGCTGCAGGCTAAAGTTAAATCTAGACTAAATCTAGGTTTCCTCTATCGTAATTTCTCCTCTTTCGCCCAGCTGCCAAACTAACCCTGATTCAGATGACCATCCTGCCCATGCTAGATTACGGAGACGTAATTTATAGATCGGCAGGTAAGGTTGCTCTCGAGCAGCTAGATGTTCTTTACTATTCAGCCATCAGATTTGCCACCAATGATCCTTATAGAAACCTCACTGCTCTCTATAGTCTTCTGTAAACTGGTCATCTCTGTATACCTGTCTCAAGACCCACTCGATGATGCTAATTTATTAAACCCTCTAAGGCCTCACTCCCCACTATCTGATTTACTGTAGCCCTCATCCTCCACATAGAACACCCGTTCTGCCAGTCACATTCGATCCGCCCCAGGTTCCATGTACAACAAGACAGGCAGAGCGGAAGAGAAAAAAAGAACACAGAACAGTTTAATTACCTCTGGTTATGGACACTTTTGCCAGCAATCAAGCTTCCACGGCCTGTTCCTCAGACAGTGAACATACATCTGGAAATATTTTCGAACCCCTGATTAGCTTGCACTCTGAAATAAAAGAAAATAGCTTATTTTTTGTTGATTTGAAAACAATAACTGAGATTTGACTGTTCAATCTAATGCAGCAGATGTTATTTTCAGGATACGTCAATACAGCACAGTAAGCTTAAACCCAGACTGGTATTGTGGTTGTTCATTAGGTGATGGGAAATATGCAATATGCATACAAAATAATATACTTACCTTCCTTGAAAATTCATCTATAACGCCAAAGATGACAATGTTGTATCTTGATTAAAGCATTGGAATTAAAAGTGAAATGTTTAAAACTTATTTTTGATCGGGGTCCCTTCCACGGGATGGTTGAGCTAATGTAGGCTAATGCGATTAGCATGAGGTTGTAAGTAACAAGAACGTTTAACTGGACGTAGATATATCTGATATTGACAGAAAGCTTAAATTCTTGTTAATCTAACTGCACTGTCCAATTTACAGTAGCTATTACAGTGAAATAATACTATGCTATTGTTTGAGGACAGTGCACAATTTTGAACATGAAAAGTTATCAATTAACAAATTAGGCACATTTGGGCAGTCTTAATTCAACATTTTTAACATAAATACAATGGTTCATTTGATCAGTCTAAAACATTGCACATACACTGATGCCGTCTATTGGCCAAAATCTAAAATTCACCTGGGCTGGAATAATATATGCCTTTCTCTTGCATTTCAAACATGATGGTAAAAAAACTACAAAATAATGGTTGATTTTTTCTTTTTATTATCATTTACCAGATCTATTCTGTTATATTCTACTACATTCCTTTCAAATTTCCATAAACTTAAAAGTGTTTCCTTTCAAATGGTACCAATACTATGCATGTAATTGCTTCAGGGCCTGAGCTACAGGTAGTTAGATTTGGCTATGTCATTTTAGGCGAAAACTTTAAAAAAGGGGCTAATCCTTAATCCTTAACCTATTTACCTGCTTCATTATTGATGAAGAACAACTCCAATTGCATACATCATTGAACAATTCTGTACGAATAAGTAAGAATAAAAAAAAGAACCCCTAACTCTTCGCCATTGTCATTGCCATTGCAATTGTAAATGAGAACTTGTTCTCAACTTGCCTACCTGGTTAAATAAAAGTGAAATAAATAAAAATAAATTGTACACGATGGCCCATTGCTTGGAGACTTCCTTTGACCATTGTAAAGCCCACATGGGGCATCCTTCCCTTAATGGCCCTGACTTTCTGGTCGAACTCTTCATCTGACGTATCAGAATAGCATTCCCTGACAGACATATTGTGTCCTTTAATTCTTCTGTAAGAAAAGCTAACCGCTACACTGTCATGAAATATGATTATATATCAACTATGAAGTAAATAGGACATGACCTGCTTATGAGTTGGCATGAAATAATTCAACTGAAAATGGCGAGAACAGGCGTTCGTTGCTAAATGTTTTTGGTTAGCTTGAGAATAATAATTGCATGATTTATCATTCTATGGTATGTATGTATGAGTCTATGTAATATGTTATGAACCTACTAGCTACTAGCTATGTAGAAGTTGGACGGAAGAAAACCCAGTGCTGCTTACCTGAGATGCCATCATCACACAGTCCTTCCTAGGTGTCCGCTATGACTTCCTTTGTGTCGGAAAGAAAGGCTGAACAGTTTGTAGCCAAACTGGCACTCAAAAAATAGCGACATTAAATTGGAGTTTTGTTTTCAAATACATTTCTTGTTCTCAAAAGTTTTGCACTCTATTACAAAATATTTGTTTGCAAAACATTATTTTACTCTGAAGCCTTGTTTTTGCTTTCAGAACAATTATTTGTGATTGAAAATAAAAAAAAGATTTGCTTTTGACAAAAAGACATCAATTTGTTGCAACCAGGGAGCGGGTTTCGATCCCTCAACCTTCTTGCCGAAGTCCAGTGCACTATCGACTGTGCACCAAAAGCAATGTCAAGCCACAGAGTCGATAGAGCGCATTCTCGCAGTAACTTGCTACTCAATGTAATAAAGTAATGACTTTTCAAATAAGTTACCTTACATGTTATGTTGGCTGAAAATGTTTTACTTACTAAGACTTATTTTTTTTAAATGGCATTGTTGCTTAAGGGCTTGTAAGTAAGCATTTACCTGTAAGGTCTCCTCCACCTGTTGTATTCGGTGCATGTGACAAATAATATTTGATTGACTGATTGAAAAAAATTGAGTTTTTCTCCTGTGTTACTCATGAGAGAATGGCTTAAGACTAGACTTGCTATATTTCAGATAGAACTGGCCCAGATCTGTTTCACAAGTCCTTGTGCTTGTCTCCACCCTCTTGCCTGTCCTGACCCTGTAACTGCCTGACTGACCACTCTGCCCGTCCCTAACCCTGAGCCTGCCTGCCGTGCTGTACCTTTGCTCCTACTCTGGATTATCGACCCCTACCTACCTTGACCTGTCGTTTGCCTACCTCTGTGGTTACAATAAACAATTGTTACTTCACACAGTCTGCAATTGGGTCTTACCTTCTCCTGGTAGATTTGAAAGCCATTCAAATCTCTTCAGTAGCATATAGTCCAGACTCCAAAGTGACCATTTTAGGTTGTTCTGAATTCAATAGCGCAAATGCCACCAATTCTGTTAGTTAGCCACTAACTATCCGTCAATAAAAAACTAATACAATTGAGCAGTCTGGTTTGCTTAAAACCTGTTAAGGCTCGGGACAATACTGCCCCCTTTGGATGAATTGCGTGCCCATAGTAAACTGAAAAAAAATCTGTCCAAAATTGCTAATATATGCATATAATAATAATAATTGAATAGAAAACACTCTAATGCTTCTAAAACCGTTTGAAATATGTCTGTATGTATAGCAGAATGTATCATCAGGAAAGTTGGGCCAACTTTGACGACATCGCCCCCACCCTTCCCAACCAGCTATGGATCTGGGAACAGTTTCTATGTCTTCCGCGAGATGTCTTCTATCAGTAGAGCATTTAATTGTGCAAATCCCGCGAGCTTTGACCCTTTGGCAGGCAAAATACTGGGTGTCGCGAGAAAATAGATGCGCGTTCTGGCGCGAATTGTACACAGTCATTCCTCCGTTCCAGATTGTCTGAGAGGAGTTGCTTTTGTCCGGTCGAATCGCCAATTGTTTTGTACGTTAATAACATCCTAAAGCTTGATTCTGCACTTAGTTTGACCAGTTTAGTCGACATATAATATGTAATTTTGAAGTTTTGATGCGCAACCCCTCGAGACCAGAAGTCATTTTGGATGCATTTCAGCTGGAACTTGTCGCATTTGCTAATACAAAGACACATGACTTGAAACCAAACGTTGTTTTGGGTAAGTATGACTCCTTCCACTACATTCTCATCGAATACCATCAAAGGTAAGGGAATATTTATGTTGTAATTTTGTGTTTCTGTTGACTCCAACATAGCGGATAAATATTGCTTATGTCTGAGCGCCGTCTCAGATTATTGAATAGTAAACGATTTCTGTAACGTTAAAAAGAAATGTGACAAAGCAATTGGATTAAGAAGCAGTGTATCTTTCTAACTATATGTAGAACATGTATATTTAGTCAAAGTTTATGATGTGTATTGCTGTTATCTGGCGTTATGTGGCGGAGTTATCTATAATTTCTCCGGACATTTTTTTGCATTTTCTGAACATGGCGTCAATGTAAACGGAGATTTATGGATATAAATAGCATATTATTGAAAAAAACATAAATGTACTGTGTAACATGTCCTATTACTGTCATCTGATGAAGATTTTCAAAAGGTTAGTGAATTATTTTTCTTTTAATCCTGCGTTTGTGATTGCATCTTTTGTTCGACAAAATGGCTACATATCGTCTGTGTCTTTGTGGTGGTTTGACATACATATGTGCTATGTTTTCGCCGTAAAACATTTTAGAAATCTGACTCGCTGGGTAGATGAACAAGGTGTTTATCTTTCATTTGAGCTATTGGACTTGTTAATGTGTGGAGGTTAAATATTTCTAAGAATATTTTTGCATTCTGTGCGCCACTTTTTGAGTTGAGAGGGTGGGGGGTGCCCTTGGGGAACGTGTAGCGTGAACACGTTTTAATATAATGATTTTGAAATGGTTTAGATTTTTCCATTTACTTTTGATACTTAAAAGTACATTGTGCCCCTGGCTATGCATCAATAAAAATAAATACAATTGTGCGGTCTGGGTAAAAATAAGGAATTTAAAATGATTTATACTTTTACTCATGTATGACAACTTAGTACTTTTTCCACCACTGGATGTGGCCTGGGGGGTTATAGCATTTATTTGACAGACCCATCAATTTAGACAAGTGTATCTGAGTAACCGTCATCTAATATTTATAAAATATTTTTATCTGGACACTTTCTGTTTACCTGTGTCACGTTCTGACCTTTATTTCCTTTGTTTTGTCTTTATTTAGTATGGTCAGGGCGTGAGTTGGGTGGGCAGCCTATGTTTGTTTGTTCTATATTTTGGGTATTTCTATGTTTCGGCCTAGTATGGTTCTCAATCAGAGGCAGGTGTCATTAGTTGCCTCTGATTGAGAATCATACTTAGGTAGCCTGGGTTTCACTGTGTGTTGGTGGGTGATTGTTCCTGTCTCTGTGTTTGCACCAGATAGGACTGTTAGGGTTTTCACATTTCCTGTTTTATGTAGTCAGTTGTTCATGTGTACATTGCGTATTAAAAAGAACCATGGACACTTACCACGCCGCATATTGGTCATCTGATCCTTTTCACCTCTCCTCTTCGGAAGAAGAGGAGGAAATCCCTTACAGAATCACCCACCAACCAAGGACCAAGCGGCGTGGTAAAAGACAGCGACGACAGCAGCAGCAACAGCAACAACAGCGGCCGGCATCACAGGACTCCTGGACATGGGAGGAGATACTGAAGGGAGAGGGACCCTGACCACAGGCTGGGGAATATTGCCGCCCCAAAGCTGAGCTGGAGGCAGCGAAAGCTGAGCGGCGGCGATATGAGGAGGCAGCACGGCAGTTCGACAGGTAAGAGAGGCAGCCCCCAAAATTTTTTTGGGGGGGCAGACGAGGTGTGGGGCTAAGCCAGGTAGCAGACCTGAGCTCACTCGTCGTGCTTATTATAAGCAGCGCGTCACTGGTCAGGCACCGTGTTAAGCGGTTAAGCGCACGGTGTCGCCAGTACATGCCCATAGCCCAGTGCGCTATAGGGCAGCCCCCCATGTGAGTGTGGGCATCCAGCCAGGGCGTATGGTGCCTGCTCAGCGTGTCTGGTCGCCGGTACGTCGTTTCGGGCCAGGGTATCCTGCGCCGGCTCTGCGTGCTGTGTCTCCGGGGCGCTGGGAGGGTGCAGTGCGTCCTCAGCCTGCGCTCCGCTCGTGCCGGGCAAATGTGGGAATGGAGCCTAAGGGAGAGGTGCGCATAGTAAGCACTAGATCTCCCGTGCTTACCTACAACCCGGTGCAACCTGTGCCTGCACTCTGTAGGGTCCGGGCTAGATTGGTTGTCCAGCCTGGGAAAGTGGTGCCAAGGCTGCGCACCAGAGCTCCAGTGCTCCCCCACAGCCCGGTCCTTCAGGTGCCTCCTCCTAACACAAAGCCTCCTGAGGGTCTCCCCAGCCTGGTGGTTCCGGTGGCAGCCCCACGCACCAGGCTGTCTCTCTGTCTCCTCCCTGCAGGTGGTCCTGTCTGTCCGGCGCTGCTGCCGGAGTCTTCCGCCTGTCCGGCGCTGCTGCCGGAGTCTCCCGCCTGTCCGGCGCTGCTGCCGGAGTCTCCCGCCTGTCCGGCGCTGCTGCCAGAGTCTCCCGCCTGTCCGGCGCTGCTGCCGGAGTCTCCCGCCTGTCCGGCGCTGCTGCCGGAGCCACCCGCCTGTCCGGCGCTGTCGGAGTCTGAGGCGCCAGAGCCCCTCAGCCCAGAGGCGCCAGAGCCCCTCAGCCCAGAGGCGCCAGAGCCCCTCAGCCCAGAGGCGCCAGAGCCCCTCAGCCCAGAGGCGCAGAGCCCCTCAGCCCAGAGGCACCAGAGCCCCTCAGCCCAGAGACGCCAGAGCGTCCGTCCCTCTGTCCCGAGCTGCCCCTCTGTCCCGAGCTGCCCCTCTGTCCCGAGCTGCCTCTCTGTCCGGTGGGGTCATTGAGAAGGGTGGCCATGGTTAGAAAGCCAAGGAGGTGGACTATAAGGCGGACTAAGACAATGGTGAAGTGGGGTCCGCGTCCCGCGCCAGAGCCGCCACCGCGGACAGACGCCCACCCAGACCCTCCCCTATAGGTCAAGGTTTTGCGGCCGGAGTCCGCACCTTTGGGGGGGGTACTGTCACGTTCTGACCTTTATTTCCTTTGTTTTGTCTTTATTTAGTATGGTCAGTGCGTGAGTTGGGTGGGCAGCCTATGTTTGTTTGTTCTATATTTTGGGTACTTCTATGTTTCGGCCTAGTATGGTTCTCAATCAGAGGCAGGTGTCATTAGTTGTCTCTGATTGAGAATCATACTTAGGTAGCCTGGGTTTCACTGTGTGTTGGTGGGTGATTGTTCCTGTCTCTGTGTTTGCACCAGATAGGACTTTTATGGTTTTCACATTTCTTGTTTTATGTAGTCAGTTGTTCATGTGTACATTACGTATTAAAAAGAACCATGGACACTTACCACGCCGCATATTGGTGCTCTGATCCCTTACAACCTGGAATTTTTATTTATTGCAGGCTATTACCACTTTTAGTCTTAATCTTTAATACACTACTCGCTGTTTAGCACGTGACCTCATGTGAAGTCGTTCTGCCCCTGAGCAGTGAGTTCACTGTTCCTAGGCTGTCATTGAAAGTAAGAATTTGTTCTTAGAAGAAAATAAAAGGTTTGAAAGATAATTGTATTTACGTTCATTGAATAACCTCCCCCCCGAGAGATATTGGTTGGTAGTGGTGTTTCTGTGTGTCTGAGGCCATGGTTGGTGTCAGGTTACAAGCTATGGGTGTTACAAGCAGAGAGAGAAAACAGTGATCGAGGAGCCAAATAAAATAATAATTAACAGTCTTTCCTACCCAAAAAATTGTACATGTAAACATTTATTTTTAGTATTGTTTAATAATATCTATGATTTATTTAAAGGTTTAGTAAAAACACATTTGTGGTATAGTTTACTGTTTTATAGAAAACCTTTAATAATAGTATTATGTATGCACTTCTGCACTAAAGATTTACAAGACAATGAAAGATTTTAAAAGAAAATTTTATTTAATTTTAATGAAATCCCTGTCTCTGTCTCTCTGTCTGTCTCCCCAATTTGTTTGTCTCTCTCTCACTCTCTCTACACAAGAGACATTGGTTTGTTAGGGTGTGTGTGAGCGTGTGTCTTTTTCTTTGAAACAACTGTTTTTTTTACCGGCTTAAACTTTTAAAAAAGTTCTTAGCGATCCATATTTTAATGGTCAACAGGTTGGTCATATAAGGGGTCCCTTACCCACAAGGGAACTTTGAATCAACTGTTTTAAACCTGTCTAACCTTTAACCTTTTAAAAATAGTTCTCATCCTAGGATGTCCGAGGATGGAATGTCCAGGGAATGTCTCAGTCAATATAAAAAAGGGGTCATTGTACACTTTAAGATGGTCCCAATCAATCAATAACATAATAATGACTTTAGCAATAATGTTTATTTTTTTATTTACAATCTGTAGAAGCTATGAGAGTAGAACGGTTCAGTACTTTTGTGAAGCATCACAGCACAGTTTAAGAATATACGGCAAATAGAAATCCAAAATGGATGGTGTTAAGCCATAGATGGAGTGATGTAATGTTGTAAATATTATGTTGTGATATTGTTTAAAACCGTGTTGCAATGTATATCCTTTAGTATGTTTAGTTCATGGAAAATGTAGGTTTGTATTGTTAATTGATTAATTAATTAGGGTTAATTGTTCTGAGGGGAGGGGCTAGCCCTACAAAAGGAGCCTCTCTTTCAGTCATGGAGAGGCAGTTTTTGGATTGAGCTGTGGATGGGGCAGCATTGTTTTTAAGCTGTCCCATAAGGTAGACGTTGATGGCAGTACTGTTGTTTTTTGTTCCGGAATCACTTGTAAATAAACACCTTTGCACAGAAGAACTTTTGCGGTTCCGCCATCTTTTTTATTTTGATAGAGGTTAGGTTACCCAGTTTAGCCTTCTGGCCTACTCTACGTGACACCGTCAGATGAGAGATGGTAGGGATGACCAACTTAGCACTTCCAGATCCTTTCAATTTTTGCAAACTTTTCATTGGATCCACTGTAAATGCTGGTAACAACACTGAACATCAAATCCCATTAAATTCCAGTGAATTGCAACCATCAGCAAAGTATGATTACATTTTCAAATGGCTTAATGAATGAGCCCAACACATGACATCATCACAACACAGCTTAATAAATGGGGGAGTTCCTTTTGCATGGCCTAGAGTCCTCGGGTGGGTGGACATTTCACTTAAGGACCAATGGTCTAAAATCAAAATACTCTGTTCACACTGGGCACCGGACCATGCTAAACAAACTCAGATTTATAGATGTTATAGATTTATAGATTGACATGTTTGTTACATTCATATGTATCTGTTTTACCGTTTAGAAATGAAAACACGTTATGTATCTAATCTAGTCTAGAACAAAAACAAATTATGTATCTATTCTCCCCATTTGAAGAAGTCATAAGTATTTTGACACCTTCACTTGTAGTGTATTAAAGGTAGTAACCTTTTAAATGTAATGTTCAGTTAAATGATGTATTTAAATATTGGTTCTATTACCCTGTAAGCAGTTTATGAACTGCTCTAATCAGTGACTGCAATCCACAGTTTGGTTTTGAAAGTCACTGCCAGCAAACAGGGATGCCAGCATTTTCAGACAAAACATGTTACTACTTCAGCACACTACCACAACAATGTGACTGTTTTTCAATAAAAAATGCAATATATTTCCTTTAATTAACATCCTCTGTGTTGTGTGCTTATTGTTTAACCATTGATATGTTCTGGGTCATTTCGAGAATGTAAGGAGCATCGGGTACTGCTGGAATGTCCACATTTTTGTGATAAATTGCACTGGTCTCTGTTCAAAACATTTATAAAGTATTAAGAAAGTTTGAATAGTCCTCACTTCAGATTAGAGACTGCAAATTGACTTTACTAATGCTTATAAAATGGTTTAAAAGGATATGTATTAAACATCTTATGAAGGATCTCATAAATCCTTATTACAGACTATAAAAGTTGTTTATGATTTGTGATGAACTAGCTTGCTAAATCAGATGCAGGAGTCATGATACATCAATTAAGAATAAACTATATACTTATCCATTCTTAATTATTTAGTGTGTTACCCAATCACTATATTCATTCACACTAAACAGCTTCTGAGAGAGCTGCTCTGGTGTGACCCCTGACCTGGCAGCAGTGATGTAGTGAGAGTAGTGGTAGTGAGAGTGTTCATAACCAGTATGTTGAGGTTGAAGTGTCTGCTGTGGTCTCCTGCATTGTTGTGTTTAATCATTAATGCATATAGTAGTTATTTATACATGTCAGAATTCCCAGGTGAGTAACATTTAGCACAAGTTGAACTAATAATAAATGGTGAACAAAATGTAAATGTCTTACAAATGGTTTATAACTGAACATTATAAAGTGTTACACATAATTGCATATTCTTGCATTTTACCCTCAACTACTTACATACACCATTGAGATAGACTTGGACGTTATCTGATATCATGCCTTACTGAACATTTCAACTTCACTGCACTTGTTAAAAGTGTCGTATCCCAATTGAGCCACTAGAGGGTAATGTTAGACAATATACAGAATAATTCATGACTTCCTCAAAATGTACTTTTAGAATAATTAAATACTATTTATCATTAAATAACATGGAACAACCACAGGCTTTGGAATTTGGAATATACAAAAACAAGCTTACTTACTGAGAATACAACCCAAAATGACTACAATGTATTTTATAAAACAAGTGTATGCTTTCTTATACTTTCTCCAAGTCATTCCAATCCAATCTAGGCAAATAATGCTGTATCAACAACACATTAATCTATGTGTTGTCAGTGTATTGTTACATGAAATAACAATTGTATAACATAATTATGTCAAAACTATGTATTTCAAATTTAGAAATACAAATATAGGAACTATGAACACCTTAACTTCAGGGTTATAATAAGTTTAGCTGTCACTTTGAACCATGGATAAAAGAAAGCATAAATTATTGGATTAATTAAGGAATTAACAAGTGGCAGAAAGCTGATGATGGATGATGATACATTTTCACCTAAAAAAGATAGAAAGAAAGGAAATAGAGATGGAGTCCAACAACTTAGATAGTTGAAAACAACAATAGACAGAGTTTTTGTTGCTTTTCTCTCAGACTTATTTGCTTGTACAGTTTGAACACCAGATACACTGGCAGCCTCTTTTGAAAATACCTTTCTGGCCTGTGATGTGGCCACCACAAAGATTTTCATATAAAGTGCTATAATAATAGAGCACGGGACAACCATTTTAAGTACAAGGCTAATGATATTAACCCAATTGAACCCTTCAAGTATAAAACATTCTTTCAAACACCTACTCGGTACATGTACATTTACAAAGTTTTTTATAATAGCAGCATCGTGTATGATACAACACCACCAGGTAATGGATATACAACACATCATTCTTGTTATTGTTATTTTAGAGTGGTACAATAAGGGATCACACACAGCAACATAGCGGTCAATAGATATCAAGACCAAATTGCCCAGAGATAAAGAAGTACATAAACAAGTGATGTAGAATTGAAACACACAGAAATATTCCCCAAATCCCCAGCATGGTTCCATAATTGCTACAGTCGTTACTGGTATCGCAATCAGTCCCACCAGGAGATCTGACACAGCCAGAGAGAGGATGAGCAGGTTGGTTGGAGTGTGGAGCTGCTTGAAGTGAGAGATGGAGATGATCACCAGTACATTCAAGAAAACTGTAACTGCTGAAATCAATGAGATGAAGATGTACAGTGTTATGTAGATAGATGACGATAGCAAAACCTTTCTGCAAGAAGAGTTTCTGTCTTGAAAACAGTATTGACCATCTTCATGTTCCTCCATTTGTAGTAGAAGGTCAAAATGCTGAGGTCCTGCTCTGTTTGTGACCCTGTCAGGTCCTCCTTCTGACAAACTCTGCTCTCTGCCTTCTCTATTTATTCCTGAATTACTGACAGCCACTCCCCTCCACAGAGTCTCTCTGCACACACACACACACACACACACACACACACACACACACACACACACACACACACACACACACACACACACACACACACACACACACACACACACACACACACACACACACACACGTGAGCACACAAAAAAAAATGTTTGGATAAACAAATAATTTGTGAAAGCTTGATGCAATGTATGACAGGATTGGATGTTGCTTTGCCGACATAGTCTGTCCTTCAGCCTTTCTGATAGTTTGAGATGAGAGAAAAGCCACATTTTCTCAACTGAGTATTTTAATGGGAAACATACAGTAGGGAGAACAAGTATTTGATACACTACCGATTTTGAAGGTATTCCTACTTACAAAGCATGTAGAGGTCCGTAAGTTTTTATCATAGGTACACTTCAACTGTGAGAGACGGAATCTAAAACAAAAATCCAGAAAATCACATTGTATGATTTTTAAGTATTTAATTTGCATTTTATCGCATGACACAAGTATTTGATACATCAGAAAAGCATAACTTATAATGCATGACATAATATTTGGTACAAAAACCTTTGTTTGCAATTACAGAGATCCTACGTTTCCTGTAGTTCTTGACCAGGTTTTTACACACTGCAGCAGGGATTTTGGCCACTCGTCCATACAGACCTCCAGATCCTTCAGGTTTTGGGGCTGTCGCTGGGCAGTACGGACTTTCAGCTCCCTCCAAAGATTTTCTATTGGGTTCAGGTCTGGAGACTGACTAGGCCACTCCAGGACCTTGAGATGCTTCTTACGGAGCCACTCCGCGGTTGCCCTGTCTGTGTGTTTCGGGTCGTTGTCATGCTGGAAGACCCAGCCACGATCCATCTTCAATGCTCTTACTGAGGGAAGGAGGTTGTTGGCCAAGATCTCGCGATACATTGCTCCATCCATCCTCCCCTCAATACGGTGCAGTCGTCCTGTCCCCTTTGCAGAAAAGCATCCCCAAAGAATGATATTTCCACCTCCATGCTTCACGGTTGGGATGGTGTTCTTGGGGTTGTACTCATCCTACTTCTTCCCCCGAACACGGCGAGTGGAGTTTAGACCAAAAAGCTCTATTTTTGTCTCATCAGACTACATGACCTTCTCCCATTCCTCCTCTGGATCATCCAGATGGTCATTGGAAAGCTTTAGATGGGCCTGGACATGCACTGGCTTGAGCAGGGGGACCTTGCGTGCACAGCAGGATTTTAATCCATGACGGCTTGGTGTGTTACTAATTGTTTTCTTTGAGATTGTGGTCCCAGCTCTCTTCAGGTCATTGACCTGGTCCTGCCGTTGTCACGACTTCCGCCGAAGTTGGCTCCCCTGCCTGTTCGGGCGGTGCTCTTCGGTCATCATCACCGTCCTACTAGCCGCTACCGATCCCTTTTTCGTTTGTCTGTTTGTGTTGTCTTATTAGTTTCACCTGTGTTTATTTTGGTTTGATTAGCTTCCCTGTATTTAGTAGCTTTTGTTTTGTGCGGGATTGTCTTTATGTTACATGTGTGCATGTTAGGTAGTGGTGGATTTTCATTTCTTTACTTGGCACCCTGTGGTTTTTGGGTCTTGTATAGTGTCCCGCGCCCTGTATTTGTTGGGCTTATTATTTTGATGTGCAACAGTAAAAGCACTTCAACTCAGTTACTCTCTCTCTGCATCTGATTCCTGCACCCACCTAGTTCTGCGTGACAGCCGTGTAGTTCTGGGCTGACCTTCCTCATGATCATTGATGCCCCACGAGGTGAGATAATGCATGGAGCCCCAGACCGAGGGTGATTGGCCGTCATCTTGAACTTCTTCCATTTTCTAATAATTGCACCAACAGTTGTTGCCTTCTCACCAAGCTGCTTGCCTATTGTCCTGTAGCCCATCCCAGCCTTGTGCAGGTCTACAATTTTTTCCCTGATGTCGTCCTTACACAGCTCTCTGATCTTGGCCATTGTGGAGAGGTTGGAGTCAGTTTTGAGTGTGTAGACAGGTGTCTTTTATACAGGTAACGAGTTCAAACAGGCGCAGTTAATACAGGTAATGAGTGGAGAACAGGAGGGCTTCTTAAAGAAAATCTAACAGGTCTGTGAGAGCCGGATTTCTTACTGGTTGGTAGGTGATCAAATACTTATGTAATAAAATGCAAATTCATTACTTAAAAATCATACAATGTGAATTGAGTTTTGTTTTAGATTCCATCTCTCACAGTTGAAGTGAACCTATGATAAAAATTACAGACCTCTACATGCTTTGTAAGTAGGAAAACCTGCAAAATCGGCAGTGTATCAAATACTTGTTCTCCCCACTGTATAGTATGAGTTATGTTTAAGTCACTCAAAGTCTTTTTAAAATGGGAATCGTGATATCTTTGTAAGACTGGTTTGTGATGTCAGTGCTCAGTTTGGACCATAATCCACAACCTCAGGAGACATGACAGCTTGCCACATGTCAGCTGGCTAGTGTAGCAAAGCTGACAGTAAGGACATTGATGAGAAGGCATGACTTCTGACCCAGTCAATCGTCAATGTTGTTTTCCATTTCTGGTGTGTTGTTTTCTCTAATTTAAACAAAAATAGACACTAAGAAATGTGATTTCCATTTCAGTTCAGTTGAATTGAGTAATGATCTCAAAAGTACTTCAAGTAATTAGGGACAGTTCAAAATATACTGGGAATATTTTTATAAGAACATAACCTGCCCCCTCATAGAATTAACTCTAAATAATGCTTACGAGCATAAATAATAACTGTAGCAACTCTGTGTTTAGAAAGGTGGATATTGACTTTGCCACGTCGCTATGCTTTTGTGGCACAGTCAATGTCACGCATGGCTTTGGGCCAGAAGGTTGAGGGTTTGAAGACCGCTACAGACGAGCTCACTCTCCTGTTTCATTTCATGTGCCTGTTTCATTAGGCCTACAATACGATCAGAGCTGGCTACAGGCAATAATCAGCTATGGGGGATATCAGATTTCCAACATTTTGATGCCAATTACATACAATTATTGCAATGCATTTTACACCAAAAGATTTCTTTGCCAACGCACCACACAACCAATAAACAAAGCATAGCGACTTCGGGTGCTTCAATATCATGGCTTGAATTTTCAACAGCAAAATATAGACTACATCCCTCTCTACATTTTATTTTTTATTTTACCTTTATTTAACTAGGCAAGTCAGTTAAGAACAAATTCTTATTTTCAATGACGGCCTAGGAACAGTGGGTTAACTGCCTGTTCAGGGGCAGAACGACAACGTGCAGTAAACCTGAATACACCTCTATTGTGATTTGTGTGTGTACTGCTTCAAGGCCTCAGCCACAGTACAACCCTCACCCCTAAACCTTCCAGCACAGGTCAAGAATCCCACCTCTGAATCATGACTCTGTCACAGGTGGGACCTGAACCCCGGGATCCTGAGTGGAAAACCAACAACTTAACCAATAGTCCAAGAGGAAAGTCCCTCTTGAACTGAAGGTGACACTGATTTTGAAGTCGCAGGCAGGGCTACCTCATCACAAGAGCTTGAGTCAGACTCACCTCTGCTACACATTTTAGTCATTTAGGAGATGGGTGGAGTTGTGGCATTGATTTTTAAAAGTCTAAGACTTTGGGGCCGTTAATAAACAATTAAGATTTAAGATAAACAATTTTCCATTCAATAGCATATTGGATTTGGCCTTTACTACTATAGCCCGTAGAAACACATTGAATAACACATTCATAAATGGCAATAAAGACAGTCAAATAATAAATCACTTGGAATAAGATTTTGAAGTGTTTGTCCTATATCTAGGACATATAAGAAAGCTCAGGAAATATATAGAGAATTTATTTTACATTTTTTGGGGGTAGCCACAAAACTACCTCTATACTTCCATTAATTTGTTAAACCGGTAATGGTTACATTCAGATGAGTCACATAACACTTGTGGGGGTAGTAGAGCAAAACGGAATATGCCATGTTGTCCATGAGAATCCTCCCTTTACACACTAGTTTGTAGCTCAACCGACAGTACCCCCCCCAAAGGTGCGGATTCCGGCAGCGGCTCTGGCAGCACCTGACTGGCGGGCGGCTCTGGCAGCACCTGACTGATGGGCGGCTCTGGCAGCACCTGACTGATGGGCGGCTCTGGCAGCACCTGACTGATGGGTGGCTCTGGCAGCACCTGACTGACGGGCGGCTCTGGCAGCACCTGACTGACGGGCGGCTCTGGCAGCTCAGGACAGACGGGCGGCTCTGGCAGCTCAGGACAGACGGGCGGCTCTGGCAGCTCAGGACAGCAGGACAGACGTGCTATGAGCGCGTACTAGCGACACCGTGCGCTTGACCGCACAACACGGTGCCTGACCAGTATTGCGCTTCTTCCGGTAAGCACGAGGAGTGGGCTCAGGTCTCCAACCTGACTCTGCCACATTCCCCGTGTGCCCTCAACCAAAAAATGTTTTGGGGCTGCCTCTCGTGCCTGTCACGCTGCCGTGCTGCCTCCTCATATGGCCGCCACTCAGCTTTCGCTGCCTCCAGCTCTGCCTTGGGGCGGCAATATTCCACAGCCTGTGCCCAGGGTCCCTTTCCAGTGGACTGGAGGCATTGCATGAAAGGGCTAAGGAATCCATTTTTTTGTGTCATCCATTTCGGGAAAGTACCTGCGTAATTGCGCACCCAGCTCACTCAGGCGCATCGTTGTATCACATTTGACATTGTCCGTAAGCTTGTGTTCAGTTGCACACAAAAAAATCATACCATGATGGGAAAGACCTGCGTGTTGTCCTTGTTAATACAAACAGACAAGAGCTCCAACTTCTTCATTCAGTTCATTCAGGCACGAAAAACATCACCCAGATAGGCCAGTCGTGTGAGAAAGTCTACAGCTTATCATGAGATACTTTACCTCAGGCGAGCAAAACCTAGAGACTTCCTTACTATTGTTGTTTACAAATATACACAGATCGCCACCCCTAGAATCAAGGCGCTGACAGAGATGGCCGCCTCGCTTCGCGTTCCTAGGAAACTATGCAGTTTTTTGTTTTTTTTTCCGTGTTATTTCTTACATTAGTACCCAAGGTCATCTTAGGTTTCATTACATACAGTCGAGAAGAACTACTGAATATAAGATCAGCGTCAACTCACCATCAGTACGACCAAGAATATGTTTTTCGCGACGCGGATCCTGTGTTCTGCCTTACAAACAGGACAATGGAATGGATCGCATGCAGCGACCCAAAAACACACGACTCCGAAAAAGAGGGAAACGAGGCGGTCTTCTGGTCAGACTCCGGAGACGGGCACACCGTGCACCACTCCCTAGCATTCTTCTTGCCAATGTCCAGTCTCTTGACAACAAGGTTGATGAAATCCGAGCAAGGGTAGCATTCCAGAGGGACATCAGAGACTGTAATGTTCTGTGCTTCACGGAAACATGGCTCACTGGAGAGACGCTATCCGAAGCGGTGCAGCCAACGGGTTTCTCCACGCATCGCGCCGACAGAAACAAACACCTTTCTGGTAAGAAGAGGGGCGGGGGCATATGCCTTATGGCTAACGAGACATGGTGTGATGAAAGAAACATACAGGAACTCAAATCCTTCTGTTCACCTGATTTAGAATTCCTCACAATCAAATGTAGACCGCATTATCTACCAAGAGAATTCTCTTCGATTATAATCACAGCCGTATATATCCCCCCCAAGCAGACACATCGATGGCTCTGAACGAACTTTATTTAACTCTTTGCAAACTGGAAACCATTTATCCGGAGGCTGCATTCATTGTAGCTGGGGATTTTAACAAGGCTAATCTGAAAACAAAACTCCCTAAATTTTATCAGCATATCGATTGCGCAACCAGGGGTGGAAAAACCTTGGATCATTGTTACTCTAACTTCCGCGACGCATATAAGGCCCTGCCCCCCTTTCGGAAAAGCTGACCACGACTCCATTTTGCTGATCCCTGCCTGCAGACAGAAACTAAAACTAGAGGCTCCCACGCTGAGGTCTGTCCAACGCTGGTCCGACCAAGCTGACTCCACACTCCAAGACTGCTTCCATCACGTGGACTGGGACATGTTTCGTATTGCATCAGATAACAACATTGACGAATACGCTGATTCGGTGTGCGAGTTCATTAAAACGTGCGTTGAAGATGTCGTTCCCATAGCAACGATTAAAACATTCCCTAACCAGAAACCGTGGATTGATGGCAGCATTCGCGTGAAACTGAAAGTGCGAACCACTGCTTTTAATCAGGGCAAGGTGTCAGGTAACATGACCGAATACAAACAGTGCAGCTATTCCCTCCGCAAGGCTATCAAACAAGCTAAGCGTCAGTACAGAGACAAAGTAGAATCTCAATTCAACGGCTCAGACACAAGAGGCATGTGGCAGGGTCTACAGTCAATCACGGACTACAGGAAGAAATCCAGCCCAGTCACGGACCAGGATGTCTTGCTCCCAGGCAGACTAAATAACTTTTTTGCCCGCTTTGAGGACAATACAGTGCCACTGACACGGCCTGCAACGAAAACATGTGGACTCTCCTTCACTGCAGCCAAGGTCAGTAAGACATTTAAACGTGTTAACCCTCGCAAGGCTGCAGGCCCAGACGGCATTCCCAGCCGCGCCCTCAGAGCATGCACAGACCAGCTGGCCGGTGTGTTTACGGACATATTCAATCAATCCCTATACCAGTCTGCTGTTCCCACATGCTTCAAGAGGGCCACCATTGTTCCTGTTCCCAAGAAAGCTAAGGTAACTGAGCTAAACGACTACCGCCCCGTAGCACTCACCTCCGTCATCATGAAGTGCTTTGAGAGACTAGTCAAGGACCATATCACCTCCACCCTATCTGACACCCTAGACCCACTCCAATTTGCTTACCGCCCAAATAGGTCCACAGACAATGCAATCTCAACCACACTGCACACTGCCCTAACCCATCTGGACAAGAGGAATACCTATGTGAGAATGCTGTTCATCGACTACAGCTCGGCATTCAACACCATAGTACCCTCCAAGCTCGTGATCAAGCTCAAGACCCTGGGTCTCGACCCCGCCCTGTGCAACTGGGTACTGGACTTCCTGACGGGCCGCCCCCAGGTGGTGAGGGTAGGGAACAACATCTCCTCCCCGCTGATCCTCAACACTGGGGCCCCACAAGGGTGCGTTCTGAGCCCTCTCCTGTACTCCCTGTTCACCCACGACTGCGTGGCCACGCACGACTCCAACTCAATCATCAAGTTTGCGGACAACACAACAGTGGTAGGCTTGATTACCAACAACGACGAGACGGCCTACAGGGAGGAGGTGAGGGCCCTCGGAGTGTGGTGTCAGGAAAATAACCTCACACTCAACGTCAACAAAACTAAGGAGATGATTGTGGACTTCAGGAAACAGCAGAGGGAACACCCCCCTATCCACATCAATGGAACAGTAGTGGAGAGGGTAGCAAGTTTTAAGTTCCTCGGCATACACATCACAGACAAACTGAATTGGTCCACTCACACAGACAGCATCGTGAAGAAGGCGCAGCAGCGCCTCTTCAACCTCAGGAGGCTGAAGAAATTTGGCTTGTCACCAAAAGCACTCACAAACTTCTACAGATGCACAATCGAGAGCATCCTGGCGGGCTGTATCACCGCCTGGTACGGCAACTGCTCCGCCCTCAACCGTAAGGCTCTCCAGAGGGTAGTGAGGTCTGCACAACGCATCACCGGGGGCAAACTACCTGCCCTCCAGGACACCTACACCACCCGATGTTACAGGAAGGCCATAAAGATCATCAAGGACATCAACCACAAGGAGCCACTGCCTGTTCACCCCGCTATCATCCAGAAGGCGAGGTCAGTACAGGTGCATCAAAGCTGGGACCGAGAGACTGAAAAACAGCTTCCATCTCAAGGCCATCAGACTGTTAAACAGCCACCACTAACATTGAGTGGCTGCTGCCAACACGCTGACACTGACTCAACTCCAGCCACTTTAATAATGGGAATTGATGAGAAATTATGTAAATATATCACTAGCCACTTTAAACAATGCTACCTTATATAATGTTACTTACCCTACATTATTCATCTCATATGCATACGTATATACTGTACTCTATATCATCGACTGCATCCTTATGTAATACATGTATCACTAGCCACTTTAACTATGCCACTTTGTTTACATACTCATCTCATAATGTATATGCTGTACTCGATACCATCTACTGTATCTTGCCTATGCTGCTCTGTACCATCACTAATTCATATATCCTTATGTACATATTCTTTATCCCCTTACACTGTGTATAAGACAGTAGTTTAGGAATTGTAAGTTAGATTACTTGTTGGTTATTACTGCATTGTCGGAACTAGAAGCACAAGCATTTCGCTACACTCGCATTAACATCTGCTAACCATGTGTATGTGACAAATAAAATTTGATTTGATTTGATTTGTCTTACCAGAGGCGGCTGTTCTATCTTGCCAATGCTGCATAAACCCCGCCAGCTGTATGTTATTCATGTTGTCATTCAGCAACGACTCGGTGAAACATAAGATATTACAGATTTTATTGTCTCATTGGTATATTCATGGTAGTAGATCCTTTCAAGGCACCCCGACCTATGTCCTCGTTACCTTCATCTCTTTCTGGGATTTGGGTCTTGTCAGGTGTCTGAAATATATCATTCGCATCTGACTCTTAAAGAAAAACCTTTGTAAAGTACGAGGTGAGTCATCGTTGTCCTGATATCTAGAACCTCTCTTCAGTCATAAGAGATGGTGGCAGAAACATTATGTACAAAATAAGTTACAAATAACCCGAAAAAAAAGACACAATAGCACAATTGGTTAGGAGATCATAAAATGGAATCAATTTTAGAATATGGCTGTAATGTAACAAAATGTGGAAAAAGGGAAGGTGTCTGAATACTTTCTGAATGCATATACAGTGGGGCAAAAAAGTATTTAGACAGCCACCAATTGTGCAAGTTCTCCCACTTAAAAAGATGAGAGAGGCCTGTAATTTTCATCATAGGTACACTTCAACTGACAGACAAAATGATAACAAAAAAAATCCAGAAAATAACATTGTAGGATTTTTAATGAATTTATTTGCAGATTTTGCCCCACTGTATACATCTTTCTCTCTCTCTCTCTCTCTCTCTCTCTCTCTCTCTCTCTACACAGTATATATACATTTTTCCTGATCTTTCTTATAGGACAGACACATCAAAAACGTATTCTTTAAGATGTATCATTTGACTGTCTTTTTGCGATTTAAGAATGAATTATTCTATGTGTTTCTGTGGGCTATAGTGGTAAAGGCCAAATCTATTATTTTATTGAATTGAAATTGTTTACCCCCTCCATCTGCTAAATTACTCAAATGTGTAGCAGAGGTGAGTCTGACTCACGGTATCGTGAAGAGTTAGCCCCGCCAAGTACTTCTAAATCAGTGTCCCCTTCGGTCCAAGAGGGACTTTCCTCTTAAGACTATTGGTTAAGATGTTGGTTTTCCACTCAGGATACCACGGTTCTGATCCCACCTGTGACAGACAGAGTCATGATTCAGAGGTGGGATTGCTGACCTGTGCAGGGTGGATTGTTAAGGGGAGGGTTGTACTGAGGCTGAGGCCTAGTGGAAGTTGTACTCACACAAATGACAACAGAGCTGTAAGTTCACTTTGAATGTCTATGATGTATTGGGGCCTTACTTGTCCCTGGAGAAAAGCATTTGTGTGTCTCCAACACCTGTAATTGGTGCAATTCCTTTAAGATTTGTACGTCAGTCATAGAGCACAGGTTGAGTTTTGCTGATGTAATATGAAATCACAATGTACTAGATGTGTGTGTGTGTGTGTGTGTGTGTGTGTTCTTGTTTGATACCTTTAATTTGTAGAGTGATGTAAGTGTCATTATTACAGAGCCTTGCAGGTCAGTGCTAACAGGTCGCTCTGGAATCTGAGACAACAACAAACTATACAAACAATAGGATTGGGCCAGAATACTGCAGGGTGATGTCTGTCATATATTATGTGTCCCAATGATGTAACTGTCTCCCTCAACTTGAATAATTGTTTCATAATTCAGTTCAGCCTTGCTCAACGGCAGAACCTTTCACTCTTAACTGCTAGGCTACCTGCTGCCCCATAATAATATCAAAGTATTGCTTTCGACCATGCGATTAACTGAATCAAGCAATTATTAACTCATTAACCTGGGGCACCTGGATAATTAGTTTTATTGAGTTTCTATTTCCCAAATTAACTCAAAGAATATCAGAATATCGATTTTACAACAGCCGCTAATTAACCAGTTACCTCTACAGTCTCATTCTGAACGTCGCATAATCCGGGAATCTGCAAGGACCCGGGTCTCACCAATGAGTTCGTACCACACCAATCTTAGTTGAGTATTTATTTACTAGAAAGCTAAAATGATGATAAAAGATATACATACACAAAACCACATTCTAGGCTATTGATTAGAACTTAGTATAACTTGTCAACACACTATGGCGTGTGTTACCCAAAATGGGGATTTAAAAGAGAGAGAAAAAGACAAAGTACACGAGAGAAATATACCTTTGGGTGGAATTTTTCAGCTATGCTTATTCTAACCCTAGCCTTTCCCCAAACTGCCGCTCTTATAGGTCAGAATATAATGATGTAATTACGTGGGGAAGGTTGTGTGTTCTCCGTGTGGACCGCTCAGGCTGCTCAATGTAGAGGTTAATCCAGGCCCTGCAGTGCTGAGCTCCACTCCTATTCCCCAGGCGCTCTCTTTTGATGACTTCTGTAACTGTAATAGCAATGGTTTCATGCATTTTAACTGCTTGTAAGTGACCATTTCATACCAGTCTAACTTTGATGCAAAAGCGAGAGGGGTAGCAATCCTGATAAGGAAAAACATTCCTTTTGTTTACTCATCCTTGATTTCAGATCCTAATGGTTGGTATATTATTGTGGCTGGTACACTGAATTCAAAACCAGTAACCTTAGTCAATTTAATGGACCCAACTTCAAATCAAATCAAATTTTATTTGTCACATACACATGGTTAGCATATGTTAATGCGAGTGTAGCGAAATGCTTGTGCTTCTAGTTCCGACAATGCAGTAATAACCAACGAGTAATCTAGCTAACAATTCCAAAACTACTACCTTATGCACATAAGTGTAAAGGGATAAAGATTATGTACATAAAGATATAGGAATGAGTGATGGTACAGAGCGGCATAGGCAAGATGCAGTAGATGTTATCGAGTACAGTATATACATATGAGATGAGTATGTAAACAAAGTGGCATAGTTTAAAGTGGCTAGTGATACATGTATTACATAAAAATGCAGTAGATGATATAGAGTACAGTATATACGTATACATATGAGATAAATAATGTAGGGTATGTAAACATTATATTAAGTAGCATTGTTTAAAGTGGCTAGTGATATATTTTACATCATTTCCCATCAATTCCCATTATTAAAGTGGCTGGAGTTGAGTCAGTGTGTTGGCAGCAGCCATTCAATGTTAGTGGTGGCTGTATAACAGTCTGATGGCCTTGAGATGGAAGCTGTTTTCCAGTCTCTCGGTCCCAGCTTTCATGCACCTGTACTGACCTCGCCTTCTGGATGATAGCGGGGTGAACAGGCAGTGGCTCGGGTGTTTGTTTTCTTGATGATCTTTATGGCCTTCCTGTGACATCGGGTGGTGTAGGTGTCCTGGAGGGCAGGTTGTTTGCCCCCGGTGATGCGTTGTGCAGACCTCACTACCCTCTGGAGAGCCTTACGGTTGTGGGCGGAGCAGTTGCTGTACCAGGCGATGATACAGCCCGACAGGATGCTCTCGATTGTGCATCTGTAGAAGCTTGTGAGTGCTTTTGGTGACTAGCCGAATTTCTTCAGCCTCCTGAGGTTGAAGAGGCGCTGCTGCGCCTTCTTCACGATGCTGTCTGTGTGGGTGGACCAATTCAGTTTGTCTGTGATGTGTAAGCCGAGGAACTTAAAACTTACTACCCTCTCCACTACTGTTCCATCAATGTGGATAGGGGGGTGTTCCCTCTGCGCTTTCCTGAAGTCCACAATCATCTCCTAAGTTTTGTTGACGTTGAGTGTGAGGTTATTTTCCTGACACCCCACTCCGAGAGCCCTCACCTCCTCCCTGTAGGCCGTCTCGTTGTTGTTGTAATCAAGCCTACCACTGTTGTGTCGTCTGCAAACTTGATGATTGAGTTGGAGGCGTGCGTGGCCACGCAGTCGTGGGTGAACAGGGAGTACAGGAGAGGGATCAGAACGCACCCTTGTGGGGCCCCAGTGTTGAGGATCAGCGGGGTGGAGATGTTGTTACCTACCCTCACCACCTGGGGGCGGCCCGTCAGGAAGTCCAGTACCCAGTTGCACAGGGCGGGGTCGAGACCCAGGGTCTCGAGCTTGATGACGAGTTTGGAGGTTACTATGGTGTTAAATGCTGAGCTGTAGTCTATGAACAGCATTCTCACGTAAGTATTCCTCTTGTCCAGATGGGTTAGGGCAGTGTACAGTGTGGTTGAGATTGCATCGTCTGTTGACCTATTTGGGCGGTAAGCAAATTGGAGTGGGTCTAGGGTGTCAGGTAGGGTGGAGGTGATATGATCCTTGACTAGTCTCTCAAAGCACTTTATGATGACGGAAGTGAGTGCTACGGGGCGGTAGTCGTTTAGCTCAGTTACCTTAGCTTTCTTGGGAACAGGAACAATGGTGGCCCTCTTGAAGCATGTGGGAACAGCAGACTGGGATAGGTATTGATTGAATATGTCCGTAAACACACCAGCCAGCTGGTCTGTGCATGCTCTGAGGGCGCGGCTGGGGATGCCGTCTGGGCCTGCAGCCTTGAGAGGGTTAACACGTTTAAATGTTTTACTCACCTCGGCTGCAGTGAAGGAGAGTCCGCATGTTTTGGTTGCTGGCCGTGTCAGTGGCACTGTATTGTCCTCAAAGCGGGCAAAACAGTTATTTAGTCTGCCTGGGAGCAAGGCATCCTGGTCCGTGACTGGGCTGGTTTTCTTTTTGTAATCCGTGATTGAATGTAGACCCTGCCACATACCTCTTGTGTCTGAGCTGTTGAATTGCGATTCTACTTTGTCTCTATACTGACGCTTAGCTTGTTTGATTGCCTTGCAGAGGGAATAGCTACACTGTTTGTATTCGGTCATGTTTCCGGTCACCTTGCCCTGATTAAAAGCAGTGGTTCGAGCTTTCAGTTTCACGCGAATGCTGCCATCAATCCACGGTTTCTGGTTTGGGAATGTTTTAATCGTTGCTATGGGATCGACATCTTCAACGCACGTTCTAATGAACTCGCTCACCGAATCAGCGTATTCATCAATGTTGTTGTTTGACACAATACGAAACATATCCCAGTCCACGTGACGGAAGCAGTCTTGTAGCGTGGAATCAGATTGGTCGGACCAGCGTTGAACAGACCTCAGCGTGGGAGCTTCTTGTTTTAGCTTCTGTCTGTAGGCAGGGAGCAACAAAATGGAGTCGTGGTCAGCTTTTCCAAAGGAGGGTGAGGGAGGGCCTTATATGCATCGCGGAAGTTAGAATAGCAATGATCCAAGGTTTTACCAGCCCTGGTTGCGCAATCGATATGCTGATACAATTTAGGGAGTTTTGTTTTCAGATTAGCCTTGTTAAAATCCCCAGCTACAATGAATGCAGCCTCTGGATATGTGGATTCCTTTTTGCAAAGAGTCAAATAAAGTTTGTTCAGAGCCATCGATGTGTCTGTTTGGGGGGGAATATATACGGCTGTGATTATAATCGAAGAGAATTCCCTTGGTAGATAATGCGGTCGACCTCTGGAGCAACGAACCACCCTTGCTGTCTCTGCCTGGCCGGTTCCCCTCTTTCCACTGGGATTCTCTGACTCTAACCCTATTACAGGGGCTGAGTCACTGGCTAACTGGGGCTCTCTCATGCCGTCCCTGGAAGGGGTGCGTCACCTGAGTGGGTTGATTCACTGATGTGGTCATCCTGTCTGGGTTGGCACCCCCCCTTGGGCTGTGCCATGGCGGAGATCTTTGCGGGCTATACTCAGCTTTGTCTCAGGATGGTAAGTTGGTGGTTGAAGATATCCCTCTAGTGGTATGGGGGCTGTGCTTTGGCAAAGCTGATGTACGAAGGGCTATATAAATAAATTTGATTTGATTTGACATTTGATTGTGAGGAATTCTAAATCAGGTGAACAGAAGGACTTGAGTTCCTGTATGTTGTTGTGACCACACCACGTCTCGTTAACCATAAAGCATACGCCCCCGCCCCTCTTCTTACCAGAAAGATGTTTGTTTCTGTCGGCGCGATGCGTGGAGAAACCAGCTGGCTGCACCGACTCCGATAGCGTCTCTCCAGTGAGCCATGTTTCCGTGAAGCAAAGAACGTTACAGTCACTGATGTCCCTCTGGAATGCTACCCATGCTCGGATTTCATCAACCTTGTTGTCAAGAGACTGGACATTGGCGAGTAGAATGCTAGGGAGTGGCGCGCAATGTGCCCGTCTCCGGAGCCTGACCAGAAGACCGCTTCGTTTGCCTCTTTAACGATGTTGTTGTTTTGGGTCGCAGGCTGGGATCCATTCCGTTGTCCTGGGTGGAAGGCAGAACACAGGATCCGCTCCGGGAAAGTCATATTCTTGGTCGGACTGATGGTGAGTTGACGCTGCTCTTATATTCAGTAGTTCTTCTCGACTGTATGTAATGTATGTAATGAAACCTAAGATGATCTGGGGTACCAATGTAAAAAAACTTTGATGATCCATTATTTTTCCAAAGGGTATTTAAGGACATACCAAATATCTCGGATACAAGTGTTATTGTTGGAGGGGACTTTAACTGTACGTTAGACCCTCTTTTAGATAAACAGTTAACAAGGTCACTTCAACAATCAAATGCCAGTGTCTGTCTAAATACATTGAGGACAAACCTTAACATTGTCGATATTTGGAGACTGACGCACCCAACAGACAGGGATTACTCTTTCTTTTCATCAGTTCATAAATCATATTCCAGAATTGACTATTTTTGTTGGACTCCAAACTAATTTCAGCAGCTGAGTCGGTTACCTATCACGCTATTCTAATTACGGACCACTCTCCTGTGTCCATGGTGCTGAAACTCAACAATATGTCGACAGGCGCTTAGACGCATACCTGCTGAAAGATTAGACTTTTTGTCAGTATTTGAAGGAGCAGATTGCCTTTTTCCTCGGAACTAATGACACAGGGGATGTTGACAATCTCTAAAGGCTGTGATTAGAGGTTACATTATTTCTCATACATCAGAGAGAAAGAAACGTGCCAATACTAGGCTGAGAGAAATTGAAAGAGAGGTAGGGGAACAGGAGAACGTTTTTAGGACAAATTCCTCGTATACAGTCCTTGAGAAGATCACAAAGTTAAAATATGAATAAAATACCATCCTTTCGAAACGGGTTGGCTCTTTATTTGCTAGAACGCAACAAAGTTATTTTGAACTGGGTGACAAACCACATAAATTATTAGCAAGACAGCTAAGGCATGTACAGGCATCTCGAGCTATTCACAAAATACAAGACAAGAAGAGTAAAATAGTAACAGATCTGCAGGATATTAATAAATGCTTTGCGCAGTTTTACTCAGAGCTATACCAATCAAAATGCGATGCTACTGATAACACAAACCATGGAACGCTTTCTCGCTGAATGTGAACTTACTAAACTAGACAGGGGGGCAGCTGCTGCACTCGATGCAGGGATAACTTTAGAGGAAATTAACACAGTGATAGCACAATTTCCAAACAGCAAGGTCCCTGGGCCCGATGGATATGTAATGGAATTCTATAAGAAGTACTGCGCCAGTCTATCTCCACTTATGTTGCGAATGTTTAAACACTCCAAAGAAAATGCCAAATTCCCACAAACACTGTATGGGGCTACAACAGCACTGATCTTGAAAAAAGATAGAGATTCCATGGAGATGTCGTCTTATCGCTCCATGTCATTACTCCCCATAGAAAACAAGGTGTTGACAAAGATATTGGCAAACCGATTGAAAACATATATTTCTGACATCATACACCCTGACCAGACAGGTTTTATCCCGGGCCGACATATATACTACAATTTGAGATGCCTTTTCAACGTAATGTATCACGATCATAAGAGGCCGTGGTAATAGCTCTGGATGCAGAGAAGGTGTTTGATCGGATTGAGTGGAAGTATATGATGTCGGTTCTGGAGCACTTCGGGTTCGGAAAGGAATTTATTAATTGGATAATAATTACTTATGCACACCCAATGGCGTCCGTGGTAACCAATCAAGAAATGTCGCAGTCATTCCGCTTGTTCAAGGGGTGCCGACAGGGGTGCCCTATATCCCCTGCTCTCTTCGCTACAGCCATGGAACCCCTTGCTACTCGCATTCGGGCATGTGCCGATATAGCTTCTGTTAAAATAATGGACACACAGCACAAAATTTCCCTATATGCAGACGATGTTCTTTTGTTTTTGTCCAAGCCTAAAACTTCTATTCCACCCTTACTTAACTTGATAAACACATTTGGCTCCTTCTCTGGCTACAAGATAAACTGGCAAAAAGTGAGTTGATGCCAATATCACGGCCTGTGGATATGCAATTTCTGCAATCTACCCCGTTTAGAACAGTGATGGACAAGTTCACAAGCCTTGGCATTGTAGTGACAAGAGACCTTGATCAGCTATTGAAAGCGAATTGGGACATGAAAATATATCAGCTTAAACAAAATATAGATTTTTGGAAAACTCTGCCTCTACTTAGTTGGTCGTATAAACGCTATTAAAATGGTTGTCCTACCCAGGTTTCTTTACCTCTTCCAATGTCTACCCAATTTCATACCACAAAGCTATTTTAAGAAACTGGTTTCAATAGTAACTCCATTTTTATGGGATAACAAGGCAGCCAGAATTTCAAAGAAGCATTTATGCAAGTACAAGATAGAGGAGGGCTTTGGCCTTCCTCACTTTAAACTGTATTATTGGGCTGCTAATCTGAACATTGTGTCTTTCTGGAGGGAAAGTTTACCTGCGATGAGACAGAAGGATATACCTGCATGGCTTTTGATTGAGCAGGCCTCCTGTCAACGTTCCTCACTCCCTGCACTTGTTAATAGCCCATCATATGTGAAAAAATCCACTTATGACTCTAACCCAGTCATTTGTCATACGCTTAGGATCTGGAAACAGATTAGGCATTTCTTTAACATACCCACTGTATATATTGACAACCAGATTTGCCTGAATCATGCTTTCCACCCCGCATTGGATGATATGGTGTTTTCACAGTGGAGGGAGAAGGGGCTCACAACAATTGGTAATCTATACATAGATGGTCAGTTAACTTCATTTCAACAATTACAGGGAAGGTTCAACATGCCAACAACACATTTTTTCAGATACCTCCAAATCAGGAATTTCGTAAGGACACATATCCCACAGTATGGCATGAAGCCAAATAGTCCTACATTAGATAGCTTGATCCTTGTCAAACCCCGTTAAAAAGGGTCGGTCTCCAGACTGTATGATGTGCTACAGGCCCACATAGAGGTATCCACAGACACCATTAAAACGGTTTAGGAACAAGAATTTGGGTCAGAAATCTCAGATGAGGACTGGGTAGAAGCTCTCAGGAATATAAACCACAGTTCAGTGAATGCCAGACACAACCTTGTACAGTTTAAGGTGATACACAGGTTACATTACTCTAAAGTGAAACTGCATAAAATATTCCCGGACACCTCACCACTGTGTGAGAGGTGCAAGCAGGATGAGGGGACGTTGACACACTTATTCTGGACGTGTCTCAAGTTACATGTTTACTGGGCTCTCATTTTTGATTACTTATCTAGAGCCTTTGATAGAGTTCTAGCCCCAGACCCATTGACCGCTCTGTTTGGTACAGTTGATAGGAATAACCACGAAGGGAAAGCTGTCTCTCTTTGTACTCTATTAGCCAAAAGGCTCATATTGCAATTTTGGAAACTGGAGAAACTGGAAACTGTACCTACCTTTAAAATGTGATTACGGGATTTAGGGAATGTAATACATATGGAAAAGATTCGATACAATACCGTCAATCGAAGTTCAATGTTTTACAAAATATGGCAGCCGATACTGGATAAATGGTCTAGTCCCGCTTCATAACTGGGTTGACGATCTGCTGCTACTCTGTGTTGTACTCCACTCAATATTTATTTTCGGCTTAACTACACTGCTTGTAATGACTATATGCTGTCTTCTTATACATGGATTTTGTTTTATTTTGTGTATGTGTGAGTTAAGTTTTGTTTTGTCCTCTAAATTGGCCATCCCATTCAACAGTACAATGAATGTCATTGTTAGTATTGCTGTCTTTTTTAATACATTTTTCATTGTAAAATAATAAACATATTCTTTAAAAGAAAAGTGACCATTTCACTGTAAGCTCCACACCTGTTTGGCGCATGGGACAAACATTTTTTTGATTTGATTTGAATGAAAATGTACATTTTCTCTCATCTCTAACTATCAGTAAGGTTGAAGGACAGGCTAGGTGGGCACAGCAACATCCAATCCTGTGAAACATTACGGCATGCTTTCACAAATTATTTGTTTATCCAACCGTTTTTTTTTTTCATTTCTGTGCTCTATTGTGTGTGCAGAGAGACTTCGTGGAGGGGAGTGGTTGTCAGCCATTCAGGGATAAATAGAGAGGCAGAGCTCAGAGTTTGTCAGAAGGCTGACCTGACAGGGTCACACACAGGACCAAGAAGGAGCAGGACCTCAGCATTTTGACCCTTTATTACAAATGGAGGAACATGAAGATATTCAATACTGTTTTCAGGACAGAAACTCTTCTTGCAGAAAGGCTTTGCTATCGACATCTATCTACATAACAATGTACATCTTCTTCTCATTGATTTCAGCAGTTACAGTATTTTTGAACCTACTGGTGATCATCTCCATCTCTCACTTCAAGCAGCTCCACACTCCAACCAACCTGCTCATCCTCTCTCTGGCTGTGTCAGATCTCCTGGTGGGACTGATTGTGATACCAGTAACGACTGTAGCAATAATGGAACCATGCTGGGGATTTGGGGAACATTTCTGTGTGTTTCAATTCTACATCACTTATTTATGTACTTTTTTATCTCTGGGCAATTTGGTCTTGATATCTATTGACCGCTATGTTGCTGTGTGTGATCCCTTATTGTACCACTCTAAAATAACAACAACAAGAATTACATGTTGTATATCCATTACCTGGTGTTGTTGTATCATATACCGTGCTGCTATTATCAAAAACTTTGTAAATGTACAGGTACCGAGTAGGTGTTTAAAGGAATGTGTTATTTTAGAACGTTTAAATTGGGTTACGTTTATTGACATTGTAATTACAATGGTTGTCCCGTGCTCTGTTATTATAACACTTTATATTAAAATCTTTGTGGTGGCCAGATCACAGGCCAGAAAGGTATTTTCAAAAGAGGCTGTCAGTGTGTCTGGTGTGAAAACTGTACAGGCAAATAAGTCTGAGAGAAAAGCAACAAAGACTCTGTCTATTGTTGTTTTAAACTATTTCATTTGTTGGATTCCATTTCTATTTGTTTTCTTTCTTTCTTTTTTAATTGAAGATTTTTTTTTGTTTATCATCAGCTTTTTGCCACTTGTTAACTCCTTAATTAATCCAATCATTTATGCCTTATTTTATCCATGGTTCAAAATTACATTTAAACATTTTAACATTTTAACTCTGAAGTTAAGATTTTCATAGTTCAGTGTTGTCATCATAGATACATGCATTGATACAGAATTATTTGGCTGGATTGGAATGACTTAGAGAAATCATAAAAGGCATACAATTGTTTCATAAATGACATCGTAGTCATTTTTCGGTTGTATATTCCAAATAGTCTGTTGTTCAATGTTATTTAATGTGGACCCCAGCAAGATCAGCTGATGCATTTGCATTAGATAATGGGGATCCTATTAAATACCAACAGTACATTTTGAGGATGTCATATATACTCTATATTGTCTAGCATTACCCTCTAGTGGCGCAATTGGGACACACCGCCTTCAACAGGTCCAGTAAAGTTGAAGTATACAATACTGCATGTTATCAGAAAATGTCCAGGTCTATCTAAATTGTGTATTGTGTAAGTAGTTAACAGTAAAATGTAAGAATATGCATTTATGTGTACCACTTCATAATGTTTTGTAATAAACCATTTGTAAGCTATTTAGGGTTTCTTCACCATCTATTATTAGGCCCGCATTTGTTAAATGTTAGTCAACTAGGTATTCTAACATTTATAAATAACTACTATATGCAGTAATGATTAAACACAACAGCGCAGGAGACTGTAGCAGACACTTCAACCTCAACATACTGGTTAGGAAGACTACTGTCACTGCTCTCACTACCCCTACTCTCACTACAGAGGCAGAACAGCTCTCTCAGATGCTGTTTACTCTGAATGATTACAGAGTTTGGGTATCATACTAAAGAATTTATAATGGATTAGTAAAATAGTTTACTCATTCATTCATCATTACTCCCATACTTGTTTTGGTAAGCTAGTTATTCACACATGAATAAACAACTTCTATATTATTTAATAATGATTCATAAGATCATTCACATGATGTTTAATACATTTACGTATGAAACCTGTCAGGACCCGGTTTCGAACCTGGGTCTCCGGAGTGAGAAACAGTCACTTAACCAACTGAGCCACGAATAGACAGCAGAACCCAGAAGATGAGGCAGACACAGCAGTACTTAAGACGGTGTATTTAATAAAGAAAAAATCCTAAAATACAAAAAATGGCAAATCCAAAAGGTGGTAGGTAAAACACAAAAAGACCTCAAAAGAAACTCACCAAAAATAAACAAAAACAAAAAACAGAATACCACAAGAGCGTCACCCGGAATCGACAAGAGCACACAGAACACTCAGGGTGCTAACATACAAACACAGAGCACAGAACTGAGGGAAACAAAGGGTTTAAATACAATCAGGGGAAACGAGACACAGGTGCAAATAATAATGGGGATCAAGGGAAAAACATAGGGACAAAAAGCACAATGGGGGCATCTACTGACCAAAACCCGGAACAACCCTGGCCAAATCCTGACAGAAACCATTTACTAATCATTAGTAAAGTCCTTTTGCAGTTCCTAATCTGAAGTGAGGACTATTCATATGTCCTTAATACTTTATAAATGTTTTGAGTAAGCAGTGTAATTTCTTACAAAAAGATGGACATGCAATTGGTAGACATTGTAGCAGTACCTGTTGTTCCTTACGGTATTAAAATGACCTAGAACATATCAATGGTTAAACAATAAGCACACAACACGGAGGATGTTATTAAAATAAATATATTGACCTTTTAACTCCAAAACAATCACACTGTTGTAGTAATGTTGAAGGAAATCATGTTTTTTTTTCCTTCTGAAAATGCTAACATTTGCTTTTGTTGGCAGTGACTTGTCTACAAAACCAAAGTGTGGATTGCAGTTACTAGAGCAGTTCATAGACTGCTTACAGGGTAAGGGAAACCAAAATGTAAATACGTCATTTCACTGAACATTACATGTAAAAGGGTTACTACCTACACTACAAGTCAAGTTGTCCAAATACTTATCACTTCTTCAAGTTTCAATTAGAACCTTTCAATCATGGTTCTTTATACCTTCAACAGCCTCTTCTTGAAAAACATGTTGAAATAATTTATTTCATCTTCAATTCCTGTTACTAATACCTCAAATAGGAATATCCAATATATATATATTTTTTTTACTCAATGTTTGTTTTGGAAATATCCAAACTCTACCAGGCAGTTGAAAGTCATGAGGGTCAAACCAGCAATGCCATATTAGAATGGCAATTTGCATAGCATTTTTACTCATCTCAACAATATAAAAAAAAATCTTTAGGTCTGCTTCAATGGCTTTGATACTGTAGGTAGGTAAGCATTACTAAATGAGGACAAATTACACATTTTAACAAATGATGTCAATTGCATATGTATTATATGTATGCATTTTCAGGTGATGTTGGTTTTCTTACATTACAATTTATCCAGGTCCTTCGACCATGTTTCCCCCATTTTCAGAAAACTTTTTGAGATAATATATGACGAAGTGCATTTTTTATTACTATTATAGGTGTTATTTTATAGGCAACCTTAAGACTGGACGTAATGATGGACTGTCGTGTCTCTTTAATAATTTGAGCTGTTCTTGCCATAATGTGGACTTGGTCTTTTAATAACAACTGGTGCCATATTCTGTATACCACCCCTACCTTGTCACAACACAATTGATTTATCACCTTTCAGGTAAGACCCAGATGACGACAATGTTGAAGTAACAACAGTTTATTAATCCAACAGGGGCAGGCAAAAGACAGGTCAAGGGCAGGCAGGGGTCAGTAATCCAGATCAAATCAAATCAAATTTTATATGTCACATACACATGGTTAGCAGAAAATGATGCGAGTGAAGTGAAATGCTTGTGCTTCTAGTTCCGACCGTGCAGTAATATCTAACAAGTAATCTAACAATTTCACAACAACTACCTTATACACACAAGTGTAAAGGAATGAATAAGAATATGTACATATAAATATATGGATGAGTGATGGCCGTGCGGCATAGGCAAGATGAAGTAGATGGTATAGAGTATGGTATATACGAATGAGTTGAGTAATGTAGGGTATATAAACCATTTTTAATGATTAAAGTGGAGATTTGATAGGTGGGGCATACAGGACGGCAGGCAGGCTCAGGGTCAGGGTAGGCAGAGGTCAGCAATTCAGATAGGTGGGGAGAAGGTACAGGACGGCAGGCAGGCCCAGGGTCAGGGTAGGCAGAGGTCAGCAATCCAGATAGGTGGGGCGAAGGTACAGGATGGCAGGCAGGGCTCAGGGTCAGGGCAAGCAGAATGGTCAACAACGGGAAACTAGAAAACATTATCAACCGAGAGACAGGAACAGAGGGGAAAACGCTGGTAGCCTTGATGAAACAAAACGAACTGGCAACAGACAAACATAGAACACAGGTATAAATACCCAGGGGATAATGGGGAAGATGGGCGACACCTGGAGGGGGGTGGAGATGATCACAAAGAGAGGTGAAACAGATCAGGGTGTGACAAACTAGCTACTTTACATGTTGATATTGACTTATTATTGCGGTATTATTGTGTGTAGCTCCGTCTGCTTGCAAGCTACCTACAGAGAACATTGCATTGTGGATTTTGTAGTCGACTTGACCTGCAACAAATTTCCATAGCAATTTTTAATGTTGCTACCAACCTTATTATAAAGCTGAAATGAAACATTTGTTGAAGGGATAATTTGGCCCCAATTCACTGTGGGATGAATGGCCAAGAGAAAGAGTCTGAAATCTCCTGTCATTTACATTCCCTCGGTCTCTGTGCTCCGGATGTGAGCTAGGCTGCTTGGTTTGGTTGTCCCGCGATAGCGTGTGACTGTTCTGGTGTTCCTCCAGATGATACCTAAGGGTGGTGTTCTGCTGCATCGTAGAGTCCACCTGGGAGTTGACGGTGTTTATTTTAGACACGTAGGTGTCGCCCTTGCCCGCTCGGCCTCATACTTATCTGTCATGGTTTGCAGTGAGAGGTCCAGAGTGTGGAGCGAGAGATCCAGTGATGCGATGTCCTCCTTTTGTTTAGAGGTCACATTTTCCAACTTTCTCATCCTTCATTAAATCAGCGACTTCAATGAGTTCTGCTGTTTTGTCCTCCAACTTGGTCATTGTGTTCATTAACTGATCGTCTTTGGTCTGCAGCATTTGGAATAGAGCATTATTGCTTTGAGTGGTTTCATTCACAACCGTTTGCAGGGCATTAAGTTGCTCACCCCGGTTTTTAGCTAGCGCGTTAGATTCATCTAGTTTTGCGTGGACTTCATCGTATTTAATTTTGGCTAAAACAAGTTGTTCCTTTAGAATACGGTGTTAGTCAGATCTTCCAATTTATCTGTCCTCTCACACAGTTCCTCGTCTAGCAGTAGCTTATCTTTTTCGGGTTTTGATGCCAGCTCCCTGGTTCTCTCCACCTGTGCCTTGAACTCCCCAGCTTCCTGCTCGTGCCTCTGCTGGGCACTGAGGTACTGGTGCACTGTCCATCTCTGCTGGTGGGCATAGTTGAGGGCTAAACTGGAGAGAACCTTTACCAGGCCTGATAGTCTATTTTGAAGAGCATCTGTCGCAATGTCTGCATTTTCTTGTTTATGGCATCGAATTCGAACATTTCCAGCCCCTCGGCATAGTTAGGATTTGCATTGTTGCTGAGGTCATCGATCAATCTTTCCGTGAGTGAAGGTCCACTGATTAGAGGGGAAATGGGTGGACACCCATTTGATGGATTGCTCATTGTTATGATTATCAGTTATTTCAATTTATGTCATGTTTGGGTTTTTGAGTTGGAGGCTGCAAACACGATTTAACTCAGTTTATAAATGTCAATGAATCATCAAGACTGGGTCAGTAATGTGAATTGGTTATTACTGAACTTGCCAAAACCGATTTAATTGATTAAATTAATTTTAATGATAAATCTAACCTGTATAGGCTATTTGGGAATTTTAACTTTAATTCACCTGAAAGAGTTGCTATCTCTAAGTTAACGTTGAAAAGTTGAACTATGTCTCATTGGTTGGAACACATTCGTTTGCATATTATTCCAATAATCAACCTGGAAAGGTAGTGTAGCAATTGAATGTATTTATGACATTGAATGAGCCAATAATATCCAATCAGTTGAGACTGGTAAGATTATTTAAAAATAATTACTGGTGGTTCTTCACCACCAGAGGTCACTGCTAACACAAGCTAAAATCGACCAGGTACCAGTGAAGGTAGAATTTCACAATACTGTAAAAAGGTCATGAAGCTGGTAAAACAGATTTAATTTATTAATCAATTTGAATGATTAGTCAACCCCGTATAGGCTACAGGAATTAGCTTCAATCAACCTGAAATAGTTGCTATATCTAAGTTAATGGGGAACAGTTTAATGATGTCTCATTGGTTAAAAATGGCTGCTCCCCTTTGTTAGCTTAGCATCTGGAGCAATGCTTTCTTGCGCTGGGTTTCCACCTCACCACACAAGGGATGTTCCCTCCAACAAGGGAACGGGTTTACTAGGTGACGTCTCACATTCAACCCTTATAATGGCTGGCTCATATGTCCTCTGCTCTAGGACTTGCTTATGACCGAGTCAGGTCGCCCCTGAAAGCGATCGACAGAAATAAAACTAAGTTGGGCCCGACTACCTGCATCGGCTGGTACTTATGCCCTAGCTCGTAGCATTCAGTAGACCCCCCCTACCCACTGGCTTTCATCAGAAATACCACAGGGGTGGTACTCTCTTGATCAGTATCTAGGTGAAATTGAACATCACACACACACGCTTCTCTACCGCACTAGTCCTGCCTACAGCTATTAATTGCATATATGTATCTTGCTACACAATTGGTATGGAATTAACCCAACAGTGCGGCTCAGTCATATCTTAGATTCCTCACCAGGGGGCGCCAATATGTTGTGACGTTGAATTAGTTAATGTGACGACTGTTGCTCATCGAACGATTAATTGCGTGATTAACTTAATCAAGCAATTATTAACTCATTAACCTGGGGCACCATGGGAAAATTAGTTTTATTGATTTTCTATTTCCCAAATGAACTCAAAGAATATCAGAATATCGATTTTACAACATTAACCAGTTACCTTTACAGTCTCATTCTGAACGTCGCAAAATCCGGGAATCTGCAAGGACCCGGGTCTCACCAATGAGTTCGTACCACACCAATCTTAGTTGAGTATTTTTTACTTGAAAGCTAAAATGAAGATAAAAGATATACATACACAAAACCACATTCTAGGCTATTGATTAGAACTTAGTATAACGGGTCAACACAGTATGGCGTGTGTTACCCAAAATGGGGATTTAAAAGAGAGAGAAAAAGAGAAAGTACACGAGAAAAATATACCTTTGGGTGAATTTGTCAGCTATGCTTATTCTAACCCAAGCCTTGACCCAAACTGCCGCGCTTATGAGTCAGAATATAATGATGCAATTACGTGGGCAAGGTCTCCGTGTGTTCTCCACGTGGACCGTTCAGGCTGCTCAATGACGCACTTCTCCGGCGCAACTCTTTGGTTGTCCTCACGAGGTCAGTGTCCTTTTGGCTTAGGAGTCTGTTCCCTCGCCCTTACTCTGGAAGGGCTCTTCTGAGGACAGACAGCTCTGTAGCTCAGAGCTCACAGCGTTGGAATGAAACAGTGTAGATACCCCGATTCGATGAGGAGTGGAGGGAGGCTAGGGGGTTTGACTTGAATTCACCCGCTTAGACACAGCTACTCATCCGTAGCTTGGGTAGAAAAATATTTCTTTGTCTTCAAACTTGTGTTGCGTTTTGGGTTTGTTGACTTTTTTAGACCTCGGCTGCAGCTTGGGGCACGTAGTCTTATCTGTAAATTCTTCACGCACAGGTTTTATACCCTCGGGTCAGAAGTGGGTACAACCGCCTTTAGGGCACTTCTCTGGGCGTTTTAGACAACTAACTTCACATTTCATCTTTACCAAAACATTCTCTTTGAATTGGACATTTTCCATACAACGTACAATGTTTTCGTAATAACGTCATCTATTAACCTTTAATAAAAAATAGAAAATACATACATTTTCATATTCCCTCTATCGTCATGACCACCATTGTGGCTGACGGAAGCCATTGTGCCAATGTCCCTTTATTTCATGTTTAATGTTCTGAGGCTGGTTCTCCATAGTAACAGGACAAAAGGAATGTGTCTGTGGCCTAATATTTAACATGCGTGTGAGGGGTCATAAAACCCCCATATCTTCAGACCCCTAGATCTCTACTCCTCTGTTGGGGGTTGAGAGATAATCTGTAGGGTTGTGGTCTCCTGTAACCTGACCTGATCAAGACAGTCATGACAATATGCTATTTTTTCTATACAGTAACGTACCATGAAATATGTGGATAAGTTGCTTTCAATGCATCCCATCTCAACCTTCTTCATTGTGTGGGAAACAAAAGAAAAAATGCCAAAACTGATCAGTGTCTATGCTCACATCCTGTATGTGCTCCTGCTCGGTTTGACTCTGTGCAGTATTGCTGGGGTCTTCCTCCACACTGCGTCATCTAGGATGACTTCCACTCTCTCCTCTGCCCTCTTGACCAGGTCAGGCTGTAAGTTTGGATCCCTCTGGGGACTGGAGTGAGATGAAACTCCAGACTCCTCCCACTAAGAAGAGGCAGAGGTCCAGGTAGAGCCTGCCTGCCTGACTGTCTGACCCAGACTCTGTCTCACTGTCCTGCTTCTAACCTACTTAAAAATGTATTTGTTTTGAATCAGCCCATTTATAAATGAATAACCATGATTTACATAATTTTAAATTCACATCTCTGGCTATTAATAAAACATTGTGGAAATAGGAGAACAAAATGCTCAGTATTTCAGAACATGTACCATTACACTCATATCTAAAAATCAGTGAGACTGAAGGACAGGCTAGGTGGGCACAGCAACATCCATTCACGTCATACATTACATCATGTTTTCATAAATGATTTGTGTGTGTTTGTGTGTGTGCAGAGAGGCTCCTGTGGAGGGGGGGTGTCAGTCAGTCAGTCAGGATAAACAGAGAGGCAGAGCTCAGAGTTTGTCAGACGGCTGACCTGGCAGGGTCACACACAGGACCAAGCAGGAGCAGGATGATCTCAGCATTTTGATATTTTACTACAAATGGAGGAACTCGAAGATGTTCAATACTGTTTTCAAGACAGAAATTCTTCTTGCAGAAAGGCTTTGCCATTGACTACCAGCAATGACGGTAGCAATAATGGAATCATGCTGGGGATTTGGGGAATATTTCTGTGTGTTTCAATTCTACATCACTTGTTTATGTACTTCTTTATCTCTGGGCAATTTGGTCTTGATATCCATTGACCGCTATGTTGCTGTGTGTGATCCCTTATTGTATTACTCTAAAATAACAATAACAAGAACGATGTGTTGTATATCCTTTACCTGGTGTGTATGTGTCATACACGATGCTGCTATTGTAAAGTAGGTGTTTCAAAGAATGTTTTATACTTGAAGGGTTCAATTGGGTTAATATCATTAGCCTTGTACTTAAAATGGTTGTCCCATGCACTATTATTATAACACTTTATTTGAAAATCTTTGTGGTGGCCAGATCACAGGCCAGAAAGGTGTTTTCAAAAGAGACCAACAGTGAGTCTGGTGTTCAAACTGGACAGGAAAATAAGTCTGAGAGAAAAGCAACAAAAACTCTTTCTATTGTTGTTTTCAACTATCTCATATGTTGGACTCCATCTCTCTTTGCTTTCTTTTTTAGGTGAAAATGTATCATCATCCATCATTAGTTTTCTGCCACTTGTTAATTCCTTAATTAATGCAATAATTTATGCTTTCTTTTATCCATGGTTCAAAGTGACAGCTGAACTTATTATAACTCTGAAGTTTAGGCGTTCATAGTTCCTATGTTTTTATTCCCCAATTTGACAAACAGGTTTGAAATGGTTTTGTTATACAATTGTTGTAATTGCTTCTTTCATGTAACAATACTCTTTCATTACTTATCTCTGTGTTGTCATCATAGATACATGTGGTGTTGATACAGAATGATTTGGTTGGATTGGAATGACTAGGAGAAGGAATAAGAAGGTATAAGCTTGTTTTTATAAAAGACATTGTAGTCAGTTTGGGTTGTATATTCCAAATACCAAACGCCTGTGGTCGTGCCATGTTATTTAATGGTAAATAGTTTGTACGTTTTCTGAAAGCACATTTTGAGGATGTCATAAGTAATTATAAGCAGAGTGTACAAAACATTAGGAACAACAACCTAATATTGAATTGCACCCTCTTTTGCCCTCAATACAGCCTGAATTTGTCAGGAAATGGACTCTACAAGATGTCGAAAGTGTTCCACAGGGATGCCGGCCCATATTGACTCCAATCCTTTGTGCTGTGGGTGACTGACCAATCTGGATACACAGGAAATTGCTGAGTGTGAAAAACACCGTTGCCCTTCTTGACACAATCAAAGCCAATTTCCCTGGCACCTAGTACCATACCCCTTTCAAAGGCACTTAAATATGTTGTCTTGCCCATTCACCCTGTGAATGACACACATAAAACAATTAAGACATGGATTGTGTAAGGCTTAAAAATCCTTCTTTTACCTGTCTCCTCACCTTCATCTACAATGATTGAATTGGATTTAACAGGTGACATCAATAAGGGATTGTTCCTTTCACCTGGATTCACCTGATCAGTCTATGTCATGTTCTGTACACTCAGTCTATATGTTGTTAAACATTACCCTCTCGTGGCTCATTTGGGACACAATGCCTTAAACAAGTACATTAAAGTTGAAATGTGCAATTCTTTATGATATCAGATAACATCCAAGTCTAACTCAATGGTGTATTGTGTAAGTAGTTGTAAAATGTAATAATATGAAATTGTGGGTAACACTTTATAATAATGTTCAGCATTAAACCATTTGTAATCATTTACAGTTTGTTCACCGTTTACTCATCATTACTCCCACATTTGTTAAATATTAGTCAGCTAGGTATTCTCACTTTTATAAATTACTACTATATGCAGTAATGATTAAACACAACAGAGCAGGAGACCACAGCAGACACTTCAACCTCAACACACTGGTTATGAACACTACCACTACTCTCACTACATTAATGCTTCCAGGTCAGGGGTCACACCAGAGCAGCTCTTTCAGATGCTGTTTACTATGAATGTTTATAGAGATTGCTGACACTTTATAAAAACACCTTTTATTACAGCATTTAGAATGGTTGAGTAAATAGTTATGTATCATTACTCCCACATTTGTTTTAATAAGGTAGTTATTCTCACATTTATAAACAACTTTTAAAGTATGTAATAATGATTCATAAGTTCATAAGATGTTCAATAAATGTAATTATAAACCATTTACTATTCATTAGTAAAATCATTTTGCAGACCATAAACACATGACATCCTTCAGCACACTACAGTGTGACTGTTTCAGAATAGAATGTTTCATTTAACATCCTCTGTGTTGTTTTGTGTTTATAATTTAACCATTGATATGTTCTAGATCATTTTGAGAATAGTCAATTGAAATAACTGTTGCGGCCGCCATGGTATTTGTCTTTATATATATTTTGTATATATATTATTTAATATATTTCACTGTGACCTGATGCTGCTGACTATCAAGCAGTGTGCAGGCTGTTACTGAGTGAGTAGATGAGTTAGTTTGTGAGTGGGGGGTGGGGAGGGTGAGGGCAGGAGGGCTGAGTGGGTGAATAAGTTAGTTTGTGAGTGGGGGGTGGGGAGGGTGAGGGCAGGAGGGCTGAGTGTGTGATGGGAGCACTGTTTGAGAGAGCGCTGCAGTTGTAGGTAGGCTCTTTAGATTATCATTATGGAGACACCTATTTCCAATCCTTTTTCCATTAAACATATGAACACGCTAGAACTGATAATGCAGCGACAAAGCACTGTACAATTACTTTAGGCGCTATAGAGGCTTTAGATATGTAAATTTGCTCAGAGATGGCTTAAAGTAAACTGTTTTCTAATGTTAACTTTTCTAAAGGGAAAACTGTATCAAACAGCTATCTAAGCAGCTCACCGATCGCTGCAGCTGTACACAGCCCATCTGTAAATAGCTCATCCAACTACCTACCTCAACCCCATATTGTTTCTATTCACTCTTTTTGCACACCAGTATTTCTACATGCACATCATCATCTGCACATCTATCACTCCAGTGTTAATTTGCTAAATTGTAATTACTTCGCTACTATGGCCTATTTATTGCCTTACCTCCTTACACCATTCGCACACACTGTAAATATATTTTTTCTATTGTATTTGCCTGTACTTTTGTTTATCCCATCTGTGTTGTTGTTTTTTTGTCACACTGCTTTGCTTTATCTTGGCCAGGATGCAGTTGTAAATGAGAAAATGTTCTCAACTGGCCTACCTGGTTAAATAAAGGTTAAATAAAAAAATTATAATTAAAAATCTTAGTCCTGTATTGACGCCTGTTTGATGGTTCGTCAGAGGGTATTGCGGGATTTCTTATAAGCTTCCGGGTTAGAGTCCCTCTCCTTGAAAGCGGCAGCTCTACCCTTTACCTCAGTGATGATGTTGCCTGTAATCCATGGCTTCTGGTTAAGGTACAGTGCCTTGCGAAAGTATTCGGCCCCCTTGAACTTTGCGACCTTTTGCCATATTTCAGGCTTCAAACATAAAGATATAAAACTGTATTTTTTGTGAAGATTCGACAACAAGTGGGACACAATCATGAAGTGGAACGACATTTATTGGATATTTCAAACTTTTTTAACAAATCAAAAACTGAAAAATTGGGCGTGCAAAATTATTCAGCCCCTTTACTTTCAGTGCAGCAAACTCTCTCCAGAAGTTCGGTAAGGATCTCTGAATGATCCAATGTTGACCTAAATGACTAATGATGATAAATACAATCCACCTGTGTGTAATCAAGTCTCCGTATAAATGCACCTGCACTGTGATAGTCTCAGAGGTCCGTTAAAAGCGCAGAGAGCATCATGAAGAACAAGGAACACACCAGGCAGGTCCAAGATACTGTTGTGAAGAAGTTTAAAGCCGGATTTGGATACAAAAAGATTTCCCAAGCTTTAAACATCCCAAGGAGCACTGTGCAAGCGATAATATTGAAATGGAAGGAGTATCAGACCACTGCAAATCTACCAAGACCTGGCCGTCCCTCTAAACTTTCAGCTCATACAAGGAGAAGACTGATCAGATATGCAGCCAAGAGGCCCATGATTACTCTGGATGAACTGCAGAGATCTACAGCTGAGGTGGGAGACTCTGTCCATAGGACAACAATCAGTCGTATATTGCACAAATCTGGCCTTTATGGAAGAGTGGCAAGAAGAAAGCCATTTCTTAAAGATATCCATAAAAAGTGTTGTTTAAAGTTTGCCACAAGCCACCTGGGAGACACACCAAACATGTGGAAGAAGGTGCTCTGGTCAGATGAAACCAAAATTGAACTTTTTGGCAACAATGCAAAACGTTATGTTTGGCGTAAAGCAACACAGCTCATCACCTGACCACACCATCCCCACTGTCAAACATGGTGGTGGCAGCATCATGGATTGGGCCTGCTTTTCTTCAGCAGGGACAGGGAAGATGGTTAAAATTGATGGGAAGATGGATGGAGCCAAATACAGGACCATTCTGGAAGAAAACCTGATGGAGTCTGCAAAAGACCTGAGACTGGGACGGAGATTTGTCTTCCAACAAGACAATGATCCAAAACATAAAGCAAAATCTACAATGGAATGGTTCAAAAATAAACATATCCAGGTGTTAGAATGGCCAAGTCAAAGTCCAGACCTGAATCCAATCGAGAATCTGTGGAAAGAACTGAAAACTGCTGTTCACAAATGCTCTCCATCCAACCTCACTGAGCTCGAGCTGTTTTGCAAGGAGGAATGGGAAAGAATTTCAGTCTCTCGATGTGCAAAACTGATAGAGACATACCCCAAACGACTTACAGCTGTAATCGCAGCAAAAGGTGGCGCTACAAAGTATTAACTTAAGGGGGCTGAATAATTTTGCACGCCAATTTTTCAGTTTTTGATTTGTTAAAAAAGTTTGAAATATCCAATAAATGTCGTTCCACTTCATGATTGTGTCCCACTTGTTGTTGATTCTTCACAAAAAAATACAGTTTTATATCTTTATATTTGAAGCCTGAAATGTGGCAAAAGGTCGCAAAGTTCAAGGGGGCCGAATACTTTCGCAAGGCACTGTATATTCAAACGGTCATTAAGGGGACGACGTCATTGATACAGTTATTGATGAAGCCAGTGACTGATGTGGTGTACTCCTTAATGCCATTGGAATAATCCCAGAACATATTCCAGTCTGTGCTTTAAAAACAGTCCTTTAGCTTAGCATCTGCTTCGTCTGACCACTTTCTTATTGACCGAGTCACTTGTGCTTCCTGCTTTAGTTTTTAATAGTAAGCAAGAATCAGGAGGATTTAATTATGGTCAGATTTGTCAAATGGAGGGCGATGGAGAGCTTTCTACACTTCTCTGTGTGTGGAGTAAAGGTGGTCTTGAGTTTTTTGTTAATCTGGTTGCACGTTTAACATGCTGGTATAAATGCTTATGGCAATGTACAGCTCATTGAGTGCGGTCTTAGTGCCAGCATCGGTTTGTGGTGGTAAATAGACAGCTACAAAGAATATAGATGAAAACTCTATTGGTAAATAGTTGTGTCTGCAGTTTGTCATGAGATACTCTACCTCAGCTTTCCACATATTCTAAGTCAAAACCATCTAGTAGTTATGCTAGTTGTGCAGGCGGGTGCGGGCAGGCAGGTACATGCAGCGATCGGTTGAAAAGCATGCATTTAGTTTTAATAGCATTTAAGAGCAGTTGTATGGCATTGTAGCATGGCATTGAAGCTAGTTTTGAGGTTTGTTAATTCCTTGATGAACTATGATAATGGATATCCTACCAACAGGACATTTAAAAACTGTAATATCTTATGTTTCACCTCAAATCAAATCAAATTTTAGTCGTGGTTGAACGATTCTAGTCGTGGTTGAACGACAGCATGAATAACATATAGTAGTTATTTATAAAAGTGAGAATACCTAGCTGACTAATATTTAACAAATGTGGGAGTAATGATGAATAAATGGTGAACAAACTGTAAATGATTACAAATGGTTTAATGCTGAACATTATTATAAAGTGTTACCCACAATTTCATATTATTACATTTTACAACTACTTACACAATACACCATTGAGTTAGACTTGGATGTTATCTGATATCATAAAGAATTGCACATTTCAACTTAAGGCATTGTGTCCCAAATGAGCCATGAGAGGGTAATGTTTAACAACATATAGACTGAGTGTACAGAACATGACATAGACTGATCAGGTGAATCCAGGTGAAAGGAACAATCCCTTATTGATGTCACCTGTTAAATCCAATTCAATCATTGTAGATGAAGGTGAGGAGACAGGTAAAAGAAGGATTTTTAAGCCTTACACAATCCATGTCTTAATTGTTTTATGTGTGTCATTCACAGGGTGAATGGGCAAGACAACATATTTAAGTGCCTTTGAAAGGGGTATGGTACTAGGTGCCAGGGAAATTGGCTTTGATTGTGTCAAGAAGGGCAACGGTGTTTTTCACACCCAGCAATTTCCTGTGTATCCAGATTGGTCAGTCACCCGCAGCACAAAGGATTGGAGTCAATATGGGCCGGCATCCCTGTGGAACACTTTCGACATCTTGTAGAGTCCATTTCCTGACAAATTCAGGCTGTATTGAGGGCAAAAGAGGGTGCAATTCAATATTAGGTTGTTGTTCCTAATGTTTTGTGCACTCAGCTTATAATTACTTATGACATCCTCAAAATGTGCTTTCAGAAAACGCACAAACTATTTACCATTAAATAACATGGCACTACCACGGTCGTTTGATATTTGGAATATACAACACAAACTGACTACAATGTATTTTATAAAACAAGCTTATACCTTCTTATGCCTTCTCCTAGTCATTCCAATCCAACCAAATCATTCTGTATCAACACCACATGTATCTATGATGACAACACAGAGATAAGTAATGAAAGAGTATTGTTACATGAAAGAAGCAATTACAACAATTGTATAACAAAACCATTTCAAACCGAGGGACTATGAAAACATAGGAACTATGAACGCCTAAACTTCAGAGTTATAATAAGTTCAGCTGTCACTTTGAACCATGGATAAAAGAAAGCATAAATTATTGGATTAATTAAGGAATTAACAAGTGGCAGAAAGCTGATGATGGATGATGATACATTTTCACCTAAAAAAGATAGAAAGAAAGCAAAGAGAGATGGAGTCCAACATATGAGATAGTTGAAAACAACAATAGAAAGAGTTTTTGTTGCTTTTCTCTCAGACTTATTTTCCTGTCCAGTTTGAACACCAGCCTCTTTTGAAAATACCTTTCTGGCCTGTGATCTGGCCACCACAAAGATGTTCATATAAAGTGTTATAATAATAGCGCATGGGACAACCATTTTAAGTACAAGGTCAATGATATTAACCCAATTGAACCCTTCAAGTATAAAACATTCTTTCAAACACCTACTCGGTACCTGTACATTTACAAAGTTTTTTACAATAGCAGCATCGTGTATGACACATACACACCAGGTAAAGGATATACAACACATCGTTCTTGTTATTGTTATTTTAGAGTAATACAATAAGGGATCACACACAGCAACATAGCGGTCAATGGATATCAAGACCAAATTGCCCAGAGATAAAGAAGTACATAAACAAGTGATGTAGAATTGAAACACACAGAAATATTCCCCAAATCCCCAGCATGATTCCATTATTGCTACCGTCGTTGCTGGTAACGCAAACAATCCCACCAGGAGATCTGACACAGCCAGAGAGAGAATGAGCAGGTTGGTTGGAGTGTGGAGCTGCTTGAAGTGAGAGATGGAGATAATCACCAGTACGTTCAAAAATACTGTAACTGCTGAAATCACTGAGATTAATAAGTAGATTGCTGAGTGAATTGAAGTCAATGGCAAAGCCTTTCTGCAAGAAGAATTTCTGTCTTGAAAACAGTATTGAACATCTTCGTTATCCTCCATTTGTAGTAAAATATCAAAATGCTGAGATCATCCTGCTCCTGCTTGGTCCTGTGTGTGACCCTGCCAGGTCAGCCGTCTGACAAACTCTGAGCTCTGCCTCTCTATTTATCCTGACTGACTGACTGACACCCCCCCCCCCCCCCTCCACAGGAGCCTCTCTGCACACACACAAACACACACAAATCATTTATGAAAACATGATGTAATGTATGACGTGATTGGATGTTGCTGTGCCCACCTAGCCTGTCCTTCAGTCTCACTGATTGTTAGATATGAGTGTAAAGGTGCATGTTCTGAAATACTGAGCATTATAATGGGTACGATTTTTTCTCCTATTTCCACAATGTTTTATTAATAGCCAGAGATGTGAATTTAAAATTATGTAAATCATGGTTATTTCATTTAGAAATGGGCTGATTCAAACAGATACGTTTTTAAGTAGGTTAGAAGCAGGACAGTGAGACAGAGTCTGGGTCAGGCAGGCAGGCTCTACCTGGACCTCTGCCTCTTCTTAGTGGGAGGAGTCTGGAGTTTCATCTCACTCCAGTCCCCAGAGGGATCCAAACTTACAGCCTGACCTGGTCAAGAGGGCAGAGGAGAGAGTGGAAGTCATCCTAGATGACGCAGTGTGGAGGAAGACCCCAGCAATACTGCACAGAGTCAAACCGAGCAGGAGCACATACAGGATGTGAGCATAGACCCTGATCAGTTTTGACATTTTTTATTTTGTTTCCCACACAATGAAGAAGGTTGAGATGGGATGCATTGACAGCAACTTATCCACATATTTCATGGTACGTTACTGAATAGAAAAAATAGCATATTGTCATGACTGTCTTGATCAGGTCAGGTTACAGGAGACCACAACCCTACAGATTATCTCTCAACCCCCAACAGAGGAGTAGAGATCTAGGGGTCTGAAGATGTGGGGGTTTTATGACCCCTCACACGCAAGTTAAATATTAGGCCACAGACAAATTCCTTTTGTCCTGTTACTATGGAGAACCAGCCTCAGAACATTAAACATGAAATAAAGGGACTTTGGCACAATGGCTTCCGTCAGCCACAATGGTGGTCATGACGATAGAGGGAATATGAAAATGTATGTATTTTTTATTTTTTATTAAAGGTTAATAGATGACGTTATTACGAAAACATTGTACGTTGTATGGAAAATGTCCAATTCAAAGAGAATGTTTTGGTAAAGATGAAATGTGAAGTTAGTTGTCTAAAATTGGATTTGAATCTAATCTAGACCTTGTCCATTACTTGGTACGCCCAGAGAAGTGCCCTAAAGGCAGTTCTACCCACTTCTGACCCGAGGGTATAAAACCTGTGCTTGAAGAATTTACAGATAAGACTACGTGACCCAAGCTGCAGCCGAGGTCTAAAAAAGTCAACAAACCCAAAACGCAACACAAGTTTGAAGAGAAAGAAATATTTTTCTACCCAAGCTACGGATGAGTAGCTTGGAAGACGAGGAACTGTGTGAGAGGACAGATAAATTGGAAGATCTGACTAACACCGTATTCTAAAGGAACAACTTGTTTTAGCCAAAATTAAATACGATGAAGTCCACGCAAAACTAGATGAATCTAACGCGCTAGCTAAAAACCGGGGTGAGCAACTTAATGTCCTGCAAACGGTTGTGAATGAAACCACTAAAAGCAATAATGCTCTATTCCAAATGCTGCAGACCAAAGACGATCAGTTAATGAACACAATGACCAAGTTGGAGGACAAAACAGCAGAACTCATTGAAGTCGCTGATTTAATGAAGGATGAGAAAGTTGGAAAATGTGACCTCTAAACAAAAGGAGGACATCGCATCACTGGATCTCTCGCTCCACACTCTGGACCTCTCACTGCAAACCATGACAGATAAGTATGAGGCCGAGCGGAGCAAGGGCGACACCTACGTGTCTAAAATAAACACCCTGAACTCCCAGGTGGACTCTGCGATGCAGCAGAACACCACCCTTAGGTATCATCTGGAGGAACACCAGAACAGTCACACGCTATCGCGGGACAACCAAACCAAGCAGCCTAGCTCACATCCGGAGCACAGAGACCGAGGGAATGTAAATGACAGGAGATTTCAGCCTCTTTCTCTTGGCCATTCATCCCACAGTGAATTGGGGCCAAATTATCCCTTCAACAAATGTTTCATTTCAGCTTTATAATAAGGTTGGTAGCAATAAGAGCGTCTGCTAAATGACTTAAATGTAAATGTAAATGTAGCAACATTAAAAATTGCTATGGAAATTTGTTGCAGGTCAAGCCGACTACAAAATCCACAATGCAATGTTCTCTGTAGGTAGCTTGCAAGCAGACGGAGCTACACACAATAATACCGCAATAATAAGTCAATATCAACATGTAAAGTAGCTAGTTTGTCACACCCTGATCTGTTTCACCTCTCTTTGTGATCATCTCCACCCCCCTCCAGGTGTCGCCCATCTTCCCCATTATCCCCTGGGTATTTATACCTGTGTTCTATGTTTGTCTGTTGCCAGTTTGTTTTGTTTCGTCAAGGCTACCAGCGTTTTCCCCTCTGTTCCTGTCTCTTGGTTGATAATGTTTTCTTGTTTCCCGTTGTTGACCATTCTGCTTGCCCTGACCCTGAGCCCTGCCTGCCATCCTGTACCTTCGCCCCACCTATCTGGATTGCTGACCTCTGCCTACCCTGACCCTGGGCCTGCCTGCCATCCTGTACCTTCACCCCACCTATCTGGATTGCTGACCTCTGCCTACCCTGACCCTGAGCCTGCCTGCCGTCCTGTATGCCCCACCTATCAAATCTCCACTTTAATCATTAAAAATGGTTTATATACCCTACATTACTCAACTCAAACGTATATACCATACTCTATACCATCTACTTCATCTTGCCTATGCCGCACGGCCATCACTCATCCATATATTTATATGTACATATTCTTATTCATTCCTTTACACTTGTGTGTATAAGGTAGTTGTTGTGAAATTGTTAGATTACTTGTTAGATATTACTGCACGTTCGGAACTAGAAGCACAGGCATTTCACTTCACTCTCATCAATTTCTGCTAACCATTTGTATGTGACATATAAAATTTGATTTGATCTGGATTACTGACCCCTTCCTGCCCTTGACCTGTCTTTTGCCTGCCCCTGTTGGATTAATAAACTGTTGTTACTTCAACATTGTCGTCATCTGGGTCTTACCTGAAAGGTGATAAATCAATTGTGTTGTGACAAGGTAGGGGTGGTATACAGAAGATGGCACCAGTTGTTAGTAAAAGACCAAGTCCACACTATGGCAAGAACAGCTCAAATTATTAAAGAGACACGACAGTCCATCATTACGTCCAGTCTTAAGGTTGCCTATAAAATAACACCTATAATAGTAATAAAAAATGCACTTTGTCATATATTATCTCAAAAGGTTTTCTGAAAATGGGGGAAACATGGTCGAAGGACCTGGATAAATTGTAATGTAAGAAAACCAACATCACCTGAAAATGCATACATATAATACATATGCAATTGACATCATTTGTTAAAATGTGTAATTTGTCCTCATTTAGTAATGCTTACCTACCTACAGTATCAAAGCCATTGAAGCAGACCTAAAGTATTTTTATTTATATTGTTGAGATGAGTAAAAATGCTATGCAAATTGCCATTCTAATATGGCATTGCTGGTATGACCCTCATGACTTCCCAACTGCCTGGTAGTTTGGATATTTCCAAAACAAACATTGAGTAAAAAAATAAATATATATATATATTGGATATTCCTATTTGAGGTATTAGTAACAGGAATAGAAGATGAAATAAATTATTTCAACATGTTTTTCAAGAAGAGGCAGTTGAAGGTATAAAGAACCATGATTGAAAGGTTCTAATTGAAATTTGAAGAAGTGATAAGTATTTGGACAATTTGACTTGTAGTGTAGGTAGTAACCCTTTTACATGTAATGTTCAGTGAAATGACGTATTTATTAAACAATTGTATGCCTTTTTATGCTTTCTCTAAGCCAAATAATTCTGTATCAAAGCATGTATCTATGATGACAACACTGAACTATGAAAATCTTAACTTCAGCGTTAAAATGTTAAAATGTTTAAATGTAATTTTGAACCATGGATAAAATAAGGCATAAATGATTGGATTAATTAAGGAGTTAACAAGTGGCAAAAAGCTGATGATAAACAATAAAAAATCTTCAATTGAAAAAGAAAGAAAGTAAACAAAAAGAAATGGAATCCAACAAATTAAAAAGTTGAAAACAACAATAGACAGAGTCTTTGTTGCTTTTCTCTCATACTTATTTGCCTGTACAGTTTTAACACCAGACACACTGACAGCCTCTTTTGAAAATACCTTTCTGGCCTGTGATCTGGCCACCACAAAGATTTTAATATAAAGTGTTATAATAACAGAGCACGGGACAACCATTGTAATTGCAATGTCAATTAACGTAACCCAATTTAAACGTTCTAAAATAACACATTCCTTTCAACACCTACTCGGTACCTGTACATTTACAAAGTTTTTGATAATAGCAGCACGGTATATGATACAACAACACCAGGTAATGGATATACAACATATAATTCTTGTTGTTGTTATTTTAGAGTGGTACAATAAGGGATCACACACAGCAACATAACGGTCAATAGATATCAAGACCAAATTGCCCAGAGATAAAAAAAGTACATAAATAAGTGATGTAGAATTGAAACACACAGAAATGTTCCCCAAATCCCCAGCATGGTTCCATTATTGCAACAGTCGTTACTGGTATCACAATCAGTCCCACCAGGAGATCTGACACAGCCAGAGAGAGGATGAGCAGGTTGGTTGGAGTGTGGAGCTGCTTCAAGTGAGAGATGGAGATGATCACCAGTACGTTCAAAAATACTGTAACTGCTGAAATCAATGAGAAGATGTACAGTGTTATGTAGATAGATGTCGATAGCAAAGCCTTTCTGCAAGAAGAGTTTCTGCCTTGAAAACAGTATTGAATATCTTCATGTTCCTCCATTTGTAATAAAGGGTCAAAATGCTGAGGTCCTGTTTTTTTTTCATTTCTGTGATCTCTATTTATCCCTGAATAGCTGACAACCACTCCCCTCCACTGAGTCTCTCTGCACACACAATAGAGCACAGAAATGAAAAAAAAAACTGTTGGATAAACAACTAATTTGTGAAAGCATGCCGTAATGTTTCACAGGATTGGATGTTGCTGTGCCCACCTAGCCTGTCCTTCAACCTTACTGATAGTTAGAGATGAGAGAAAAGGTACATTTTCATTCAAATCAAATCAAAAAATGTTTGTCCCATGTGCCAAACAGGTGTGGAGCTTACAGTGAAATGGTCACTTTTTTTTTAAAGAATATGTTTATTATTTTACAATAAAAAATTTAATAAAAAAGACAGCAATACTAACAATGACATTCATTGTACTGTTGAATGGGATGGCCAATTTAGAGGACAAAACAAAACTTAACTCAAGCATACACAAAATAAAACAAAATCCTATTAGGTGATGCATGTATAAGAAGACAGCATATAGTCATTACAAGCAGTGTAGTTAAGCCGAAAATAAATATAGAGTGGAGTACAACACAGAGTAGCAGCAGATCGTCAACCCAGTTATGAAGCGAGACTAAACCATTTATCCATCGGCTGCCATATTTTGTAAAACATTGAACTTCAATTGGAGGTATTGTATCGAATCTTTTCCATATGTACTACATTCCCTAAATCCCGTAACCACATTTCAAAGGTAGGTACAGTTTCCAGTTTCTCCAGTTTCCAAAATTGCAATATGAGCCTTTTGGCTAGTAGAGTACAAAGTGAGACAGCTTTCCCTTTGTGGTTATTCCTATCAACTGTACCAAACAGAGCGGTCAATGGGTCTGGGGCTAGAGCTCTATCAATGACTCTAGATAAGTAATCAAAAGAGAGCCCAGTAAACATGTAACTTGGGACATGTCCAGAAGAAGTGGGTCAACGTCCCCTCATCCTACTTGCACCTCTCATATTCCCGTACACATGAGGTGTCCGGGAATATTTTATGCAGTTTCACTTTTGAGTAATGTAACCTGTGTATCACCTTAAACTGTACAGGGTTGTGTCTGGCATTCACTGAACTGTGGTTTATATTCCTGAGAGCTTCTACCCAGTCCTCATCTGAGATTTCTGACCCAAGTTCTTGTTCCTAAACCGTTTTAATGGTGTCTGTGGATACCTCTATGTGGGCCTGTAGCACATCATACAGTCTGGAGACCGAACCTTTTGAATGGGGTTTGACAAGGATCAAGCTATCTAATGTAGGACTATTTGGCTTCATGCCATACTGTGGGATATGTGTCCTTACGAAATTCCTGTTTTGGAGGTATCTGAAAAAATGTGTTGTTGGCATGTTGAACTTTCCCTGTAATTGTTGAAATGAAGTTAACTGACCATCTATGTATAGATTACCAATTGTTGTGAGCCCCTTCTCCCTCCACTGTGAAAACACCACATCATCCAATGCGGGGTGGAAAGCATGATTCAGGCAAATCGGGCTGTCAATGTATACAGTGGGTATGTTAAGGAAATGCCTAATCTGTTTCCAGATCCTAAGCGTATGACAAATGACTGGGTTAGAGTCATAAGTGGATTTTTTCACATATGATGGGCTATTAACAAGTGCAGGGAGTGAGGAACGTTGACAGGAGGCCTGCTCAATCAAAGCCATGCAGGCATATCCTTCTGTCTCATTGCAGGTGAACTTTCCCTCCAGAAAGACACAATGTTCAGATTAGCAGCCCAATAATACAGTTTAAAGTGAGGAAGGCCAAAGCCCCACTCTATCTTGTACTTGCATAAATGCTTCTTTGAAATTCTGGCTGCCTTGTTATCCCATAAAAATGGAGTTACTATTTAATCCAGTTTCTTAAAATAGCTTTGTGTTATGAAATTGGGTAGACATTGGAAGAGGTAAAGAAACCTGGGTAGGACAACCATTTTAATAGCGTTTATACGACCAACCAAGGAGATAGGCAGAGTTTTCCAAAAATCTGTATTTTGTTTAAGCTGATATATTTTCATGTTCCAATTCACTTTCAATAGCTGATCAAGGTCTCTTGTCACTACAATGCCAAGGCTTGTGAACTTGTCCATCACTGTTCTAAACTGAGTAGATTGCAGAAATTGCATATCCACAGGATGTGATATTGGCATCAACTCACTTTTTTGACAGTTTATCTTGTAGCCAGATGTCACGCCCTGGTCGAAGTATATTGTGTTTGTCTTCATTTATTTGGTCAGGCCAGGGTGTGACATGGGTTTTTTGTATGTGGTGTGTTTGTATTGGGATTGTAGCTTAGTGGGGTGTTCTAGTTAAGTCTATGGCTGTCTGAAGTGGTTCTCAATCAGAGGCAGGTGTTTATCATTGTCTCTGATTGGGAACCATATTTAGGCAGCCATATTCATTGAGTGTTTCGTGGGTGATTGTCCTTAGTGTCCTGATGTCCTTGTTCTGTGTTAGTTTACACAAGTATAAGCTGTTTCGGTTTTCGCTACGTTCATTACGTTTATTGTTTTGTAGTGTTTGTGTTTAGTGTGTTTGTCATTAAACATGAATCGTAATCTACATGCCGCATTTTGGTCCGACTCTCCTTCGCATACAGAAAACCGTAACAGAATCACCCACCACAACAGGACCAAGCGGCGTGTCAACAGGCAGCAGCAGCAGGAGAAACATAATAAGGATTTCTGGACTTGGGAGGAAATCCTAAACGGAGAAGGACCCTGGGCTCAGCCTGGAGAATATCGCCGCCCCAAGGAAGAACTGGAGGCGGAAAAAGCAGAGAGGCGCTGGTATGAGGAGGCAGCACGGCGACGCGGATGGAAGCCCGAGAGTCAGCCCCAAATATTTCTTGGGGGGGGGCTCATAGGGAGTATGGCGACGCTAGGCAGGAGACCTACGCCAACTTCCTGTGGTTACCGGGGGGCTAGAGAGACCGGGCAGGCACTGTGTTATGCTGTGGTGCGCACGGTGTCTCCAGTGCGGGTGCATAGCCCGGTGCGGTATATTCCAGCTCCGCGTATCGGCCGGGCTAGGTTGAGCGTCGAGCCAAATGCCATGAAGCCAGCTCTACGCATCTGGTCCCCAGTGCGTCACTTGGGCCGGCTTACATGGCACCAGCCTTGCGCACGGTGTCCCCTGTTCGCCTGCAGAGCCCAGTGCGGGCTATTCCACCTCGCCGCACGGGCAGAGCGACCGGGAGTATTCAACCAGGTAAGGTTGGGCAGGCTCGGTGCTCAAGAGGGCCTGCACGGCCCCGGTCTACCTTGTACCACCTCCACACACCAGCCCTCCGGTGGCAGCTCCCCGCACCAGGCTTCCTGTGCGTGTCCTCGGCCCAGTGCCACCAGTGCCAGCACCACGCATCAGGCCTACAGTGCGCCTCGCCTCTCCAGCGCTGCCAGAGCCTTCCTCCTCTCCTGCGCTGCCGGAGTCTCCCGCCTGTTCAGCGCTGCCAGAGCCTTCCTCCTCTACAGCGCTGCTGGAGTCTCCTGCCTGTTCAGCGCAGCCAGAGCTGCCAGCCTGCATGGAGCAGCCAGCCTGCATGGAGCAGCCAGAGCTGTCAGTCTGCATGGAGCAGCCAGAGCTGCCGGTCTGCATGGAGCAGCCAGAGCTGTCAGTCTGCATGGAGCAGCCAGAGCTGTCGGTCTGCATGGAGCAGCTAGAGCTGTCAGTCTGCAAGGAGCTGCCAGTCTGCAAGGAGCTGCCAGTCTGCAAGGAGCTGCCAGAGCTGCCAGTCTGCATGGAGCTGCCAGAGCTGCCAGTCTGCAAGAAGCCGCCAGAGCTGCCAGTCTGCAAGAAGCCGCCAGAGCTGCCAGTCAGCATGGAGCAGCCAGAGCCGCCAGTCAGCATGGAGCAGCCAGATCCGTCAGTCTGCCAGGATCCGACCGTCGGCCAGACTCTTCCAGATCTGCCAGTCAGCCAGACTCTTCCAGATCCGCCAGTCAGCCAGACTTCCAGATCCGCCAGTCAGCCAGGATCCGCCAGTCAGCCAGACTCTTCCAGATCCGCCAGTCAGCCAGACTCTTCCAGATCTGTCAGTCAGCCAGACTCTTCCAGATCCGACAGTCAGCCAGATTCTTCCAGATCCGCCAGTCAGCCAGGATCTGCCAGAACCGCCAGCCAGCCAGGATCTGCCAGATCCAACCACCTGCCTGAGCTTCCTCTCAGTGCTGAGCTTCCTCTCAGTGCTGAGCTTCCTCTCAGTGCTGAGCTTCCTCTCAGTGCTGAGTTTCCTCTCAGAGCTGAGTTTCCTCAGTCCCGAGCTGTCCCTCAGTCCCGAGCTGCCCCTCAGTCCCGAGCTGCCCCTCAGTTCCGAGCTGACCCTCAGTCCCGACCTGCCCCTCAGTCCCGAGCTGCCCCTCAGTCCCGAGCTGCCCCTCAGTCCAGTGGGGTTCTGGGTGAGGATTACTCGGCCATGGTCAGCGGCGAGGGAGGACTATCCAAGGACGCGAGGAGGAGGGACTAAGATTTTGATAGAGTGGGGTCCACGTCCCGCGCCGGAGCCGCCACCATGGACAGACGCCCACCCGGACCCTCCCCTATGGTTTTAGGTGTGCGTCCGGGAGTCCGCACCTTGGGGGGGGGGGTTCTGTCACACCCTGGTCGAAGTATATTGTGTTTGTCTTCATTTATTTGGTCAGGCCACGGCGTGACATGGGTTTTTTGTATGTGGTGTGTTTGTATTGGGATTGTAGCTTAGTGGGGTGTTCTAGTTAAGTCTATGGCTGTCTGAAGTGGTTCTCAATCAGGGGCAGGTGTTTATCGTTGTCTCTGATTGGGAAACATATTTAGGCAGCCATATTCATTGAGTGTTTCGTGGGTGATTGTCCTTAGTGTCCTGATGTCCTTGTTCTGTGTTAGTTTACACAAGTATAGGCTGTTTCGGTTTTCGTTACGTTCATTACATTTATTGTTTTGTAGTGTTTGTGTTTAGTGTGTTTGTCATTAAACATGAATCGTAATCTACACGCCGCATTTTGGTCCGACTCTCCTTCGCATACAGAAAACCATAACACCAGAGAAGGAACCAAATGTGTTTATCAAGTTAAGTAAGGGTGGAATAGAAGTTTTAGGCTTGGACAAAAACAAAAGAACATCGTCTGCATATAGGGAAATTTTGTGCTGTGTGTCCTTTATTTTAACAGAAGCTATATCGGCACATGCCCGAATGCGAGTAGCAAGGGGTTCCATGGCTATAGCGAAGAGAGCAGGGGAAATAGGGCACCCCTGTCGGCACCCCTTGAACAAGCAGAATGACTGCGACATTTCTTGATTGGTTACCACGGACGACATTGGGTGTGCATAAATAATTCTTATCCAATTAATAAATTCCTTTCCGAACCCGAAGTGCTCCAGAACCGACATCATATACTTCCACTCAATCCGATCAAACGCCTTCTCTGCATCAAGAGCTATTACCACGGCCTCTTATGATCGTGATACATTACGTTGAAAAGGCATCTCAAATTGTAGTATATATGTCGGCCCAGGATAAAACCTGTCTGGTCAGGGTGTATGATGTCAGAAATATGTTTTCAATCGGTTTGCCAATATCTTTGTCAACACCTTGTTTTCTATGGGGAGTAACGACACGGGGCGATAAGACGACATCTCCATGGAATCTCTATCTTTTTTCAAGATCAGTGCTATTGTAGCCTCATACAGTGTTTGTGGGAGTTTGACATTTTCTTTGGAGTGTTTAAACATTTAAACACACTTATGTTGCATAAGTGGAGATAGACTGGCGCCGTACTTCTTATAGAATTCTATTACATATCCATCGGGCCCAGGGGCCTTGCAGTTTGGAAATTGTGCTATCACTGTGTTAATTTCCTCTCAAGTTATCCCTGCATCGAGTGCAGCAGCTGCCCCCCTGTCTAGTTTAGGAAGTTCACATTCAGCGAGAAAGCGTTCCATAGTTTGTGGATCAGTAGCATCGCATTTTGATTGGAATAGCTCTGAAGAAAACTGCGCAAAGCATTTATTAAGAGTTTCAGCACCTTGGACACAGGAGAGTGGTCCTTAATTAGAATAGGGTGATAGGTAACCGACTCAGCTGCTGAAATTAGTTTGGAGTCCAACAAATAATAGTCAATTCTGGAATATGATTTATGAACTGATGAAAAGAAAGAGTAATCCCTGTCTGTTGGGTGCGTCAGTCTCCAAATATCGACAATGTTAAGGATTGTCATCAATGTATTTAGACAGACACTGGCATTTGATTGTTGAAGTGACCTTGTTAACTGTTTATCTAAAAGAGGATCTAACGTACAGTTAAAGTCCCCTCCAACAATAACACTTGTATCCGAGATATTTGGTATGTCCTTAAATACCCTTTGGAAAAATAATGGATCATCGAAGTTGGGTCCATATAAATTGACTAAGGTTACTGGTTTTGGATTCAGTGTACCAGCCACAATAATATACCAACCATTAGGATAAGAAATCGAGGATGAGTAAACATAAGGAATGTTTTTCCTTATCAGGATTGCTACCCCTCTCGCTTTGCATCAAAGTTAGACTGGTATGAATAGGTCACTTACAAGCAGTTAACAAACAATGCAGTTTTATGAAAAAACAAGTTTTAAGTAAAATAAAGATAAGTCAAAAATGTAAAATAACAGTAGCAAATAATTAAAGAGCAGCAGTAAAATAACAGTAGCGAGGTGCACCAGTTAGTCAAGGTAATTGAGGTAATACTGTAAGTACAGTTGAAGTCTTAAGTTTACATACACTTATGTTGGATTCATTAAAACTCATTTTCCAACCACTTCACAAATTTCTTGTTAACAAACCATAGTGTTGGCAAGTCGGTTAGGACATGTACTTTGTGCATGACACAATAACTTTTTGCAACAATTGTTTATAGACAGATTAATTAATTTAACACATTTCTAGTGGGTCAGAAGTTTACCTAAACTAAGTTGACTGTGCCTTTAAACAGCTTGGAAAATTCCAAAAAGTATGACATGGCTTTAAAAGCTTCTGATAGGCTAATTGACATCCTTTGAGTCAATTGGAGGTGTACCTGTGGATTTATTTCAAGGCCTACCTTCAAAATCAGTGGCTGTTTGCTTGACATAGTTTGTCATGGGAAAAATCAAAAGAAATCAGCCAAGACCTCACAAAAGAAATTGTAGACCTCCACAAGTCTGGTTCATCCTTGCGAGCAATTTCCAAACACCTGAAGGTATCACGTTCATCTGTACAACCAATAGTACGCAAGTATAAACACCATGGTACCATGTAGCCATCATACCGCTCAGGAAGGAGACGTGTTCTGTCTCCTAGAGATGAACGTACTTTGGTGTGAAAAGTACAAATCATTCCCAGAACAACAGCAAAGGACCTTGTGGAGAGGCTAGAGAAAACAGGTACAAAAGTATCTATATCCACAGTAAAACGAGTCCTATATTGACATAACCTGAAAGGCCGCTCAACAAGGAAGAAGCCACTGCTCCAAAACCACCATGAAAAAGCCAGACTATAGTTTGCAAATGCACATGGGGACAAATATCGTACTTTTTGGAGAAATGTCCCCTGGTCTGATGAAACAAAAATATATTTTTTTTGCCATAATTACCATATTTATGGTTGGAGGAAAAAGGAGGAGCTTGCAAGCTGAAGAACACCATCCCAACCGTGAAGCATGGGGGTGGCAGCATCATGTTGTGGGGGTGCATTGCTGCAGGAGGGACTAATGCACTTCCGAAAATAGATGGCATCATGAGAAGGAAAATTATGTGGATATATTGAACCAACATCTCAAGACAACAGTCAGGAAGTTAACCTTTTGTAACTAGGGGGCAGTATTTTCATTTTTGGATAAAAACGTTCCCGTTTTAAACAAGATATTTTGTAACGAAAAGATGCTCGACTATGCATATAATTGACAGATCCAATCAAATCAGCTTTGGATAGAAAACACTCCACCAAAACTGCAAAGATATTGTCTGTGAGTGCAACAGAACTGATGTTACAGGCGAAACCCAGATAAAAATCCAATCAGGATGTGCCGCATTTTTTGAAACCGCCTCATGCCAATGACTCCTTATATGGCTGTGAATGAGCTACGAATGAGCTTACGTTTTCTACGTATTCCCCAAGGTGTCTACAGCATTGTGACGTATTTTTACGCATTTATGTTGAAGAATAGCCGTAAGGGACCACATTTAGCAAAGCGGTCACATGGTGGCTCCCGCAGAAAATCTTGCATAAAGTACACAAGTAGCCATTTTTCCAATCGCTTCTTATGAGAAACCAATTGCCCCGACGGATATATTATCGAATTGTTACGTAAAAAACACATTGAGGATTGATTCTAAACAACGTTTGCCATGTTTCTGTCGATAATATCGAGCTAATTTGGAAAAAAGTTTGGCGTTGTAGTGACCGGTCGATTTCTCAGCCAAACGTGACGAACAAACGGGAGCTATTTCGCCTACAAAAATAATATTTTTGGAAAAAAGGAGCATTTACGATCTAACTGGGAATCTCCTGAGTGAAAACATCCGAAGTTCTTCAAAGGTAAATTATTTAATTTGATTGCTTTTCTTATTTTGGTGAAAATGTTGCCTGCTGCCAGCAGAGCCAAGCATAGCATTATGCCATGATAAACTTACACAAATGCTTGTCTAGTGTTGGGTGTAAAATATCAAAGAAGTTAAAGGCCATGCTACCAATGTATGTAATCTCCTGACCCACTGGGAATGTGATGAAAGAAATAAAAGCTGAAATAAATAAATATTTCCTATTATTCTGACATTTAACATTCTTAAAATCATTTGGTGATCCTAACTGACCTAAAGCAGCAAATTTTTATAGGATTAAATGTCAGGAATTGTGAAAAACTGAGATTAAATGTATTTGGCTAATGGATATGGAAACTTCCCACTTCACCTGTACATGTAGGTATAGTTATTTAAGTGACTATGCATAGATAATAAACAGAGAGTAGCTGCAGTGTAAAAGAGGCGGGGAGGCAATGCAAATAGTCTGGGTAGCCATTTAATTAGCTTACAAAAATAACGGCGAGCTTTAGAAGCCAGCCCTGCCAACGAAATGCAAGATGTGAAACTGAAGTTTTTTAGACTTCCAATATTCAATACAAAAAAATAAGATTTGGAAGAATGGCCTTGCGAAACTACAGGACATATCAAGGCATATGTCATTTGGCCAGTGCATTATAAAATTGACAGTAAGGCAGTTGATAAGATGGTTCATCTTTATGGTGTATTTGCTAATGGCATTTCATAGGAACATTCCATATACTTGTAAAAATGCCCATCTGAACTGAATTATGAAACAATGATTCAAGTTGAGGGAGACAGTTACATCATTGGGACATATAATATTTGCCAGAGATCACCATGCAGTAGTCTGACCCAATCATATTGTTTGTATAGTTTGTTATTGTCTCAGATTCAAGAGGGACCTGTTAGAAACTAACATCCAAGGCTCTGTAATAATGACACTTACATCACTCTACCAATTAAAGGTGTCAAATGAGAACACACACACGTGTGCACAAACACACACACAAACACACACACAGTGAGACAGACACACACAAACACATACACACAAACATCTAGTACACTGTAATTTCATCTCTCTAGCACTCATGATTCTCAAAGAGCATATTGCATCAGCAAAACTCAACCTGTGCTCTGTGACTGATGTCACGGGCACAATACTGTAAGTGAACACCTCTTTAAATTATGTTAGTTTGACTTAGTTTCTTACATCAGAGGGTCCTGTTATTAACTGTATGCAAGGCTCTGGAATAATGAGGTCCAAAACTCTAAGGAATTCCACCAATTAAAGGTGTTAGAGACACACAAACGCTTTACTCAAGGGACCCAATAAGGCCCCAATAGAGCATAAACATTCTAAGTGAAACTGATCTGAAACTCCGCATCCTGCATGGAAAATCTTAATCAATAGTCCAAGACGAACGTTACTCTTGAACCGAGGCCGAGGGTGACACTGACTTTGAAGTACCAGGCAGGGCTATATCATTGTGAGAGTCTGACTCACCTCTGCTACACATTTGACATTTCAGTCATTTAACAGATGGGGCGGGTGATTTCTGAGGAGTAATTTCCATTTAGCCACTCTACCTTAAAGGCCTGATTGGTGGAGTGCTGCAGAGATGGTTGTCCTTTTGGAAGGTTCTTCCATCTCCACAGAGAAACTCTGGAGCTCTGTCAGACTTACCTTTGGGTTCTTGGTCACCTCCCTGGCCAAGGCCCTTCTCACCTCATTGCTCAGTTTGGCAAGGCGGTCAGATCTAGGAAGAGGTCATGGTGGTTCCAAACTTCTTCCATTTAAGCATGATGGAGTTAACTCTGTTCTTGGGGAACTTATGTGCTACAGAATTTCTTTGGAACCCTTCCCCAGATCAGTGCCATGATACAACCCTGTCTGTGAGCTCTACGGACAATTCCTTCAACCTCATGGCTTGGTTTTTTTCTCTGGCATGCACTGTCAACTGTGGGACCTTATAGAGTGGGGAGAACAAGTATCTGATACACTGCCGATTTTGTAGGTTTTCCTACTTACAAAGCATGTACAGGTCAAATTTTTATCATAGGTACACTTCAACTGTGAGAGACGGAATCTAAAACAAAAACCCAGAAAATCACATTGTATGATTTTTAGGTCATTAATTAGCATTTTATTGCATGACATAAGTATTTGATACATCAGACAAGCAGAACTTAATATTTGTTACAGAAACCTTTGTTTGCAATTACAGAGATCATATGTTTCCTGTAGTTCTTGACCAGGTTTGCACACACTGCAGCAGGGATGTTGGCCCACTCCTCCATACAGACCTTCTCCAGATCCTTCAGGTTTCGGGGCTGTCGCTGGGCAATACGGACTTTCAGCTCCCTCCAAAGACTTTCTATTGGGTTCAGGTCTGGAGACTGGCTAGGCCACTCCAGGACCTTGAGATGCTTCTTACGGAGCCACTCCTTAGTTGCCCTGGTTGTGTGTTTCAGGTCGTTGTCATGCTGGAAAACCCAGCCACGACCCATCTTCAATGCTCTTACATGAGGGAACGAGGTTGCTGGCCAAGATCTCGCGATACATGGCCCCATCCATCCTCCCCTCAATACGGTGCAGTCATCCTGTCCCCTTTGCAGAAAGAATGATGTTTCCACCACCATGCTTCACGGTTGGGATCGTGTTCTTGGGGTTGTACTCATCCTTCTTCTTCCTCCAAACACGGCTAGTGGAGTTTAGACCAAAAAGCTCTATTTTTGTCTCATCAGACCACATGACCTTCTACCATTTCTCCTCTGGATCATCCAGATGGTCATTGGCAAACTTCAGACGGGCCTGGACATGCGCTGGCTTGAGCACGGGGACCTTACGTGCACTGCAGGATATTAATCCATGGTGGCGTAGTGTGTTACTAATGGTTTTCTTTGAGACTGTGGTCCCAGCTCTCTTCAGGTCATTGACCAGGTCCTGTCGTGTAGTTCTGGACTGATCCCTCACCTTCCTCATGATCATTGATGCCCCACGAGGTGAGATCTTGCATGGAGCCCCAGACCGAGGGTGATTGACCATCATCTTGGACTTCTTCCATCTTCTAATAATTGCGCCAACCGTTGTTGCCTTCTCACCAAGCTGCTTGCCTATTGTCCTGTAGCCCATCAGGTCTACAATGTGCAGGTCTACAATTTGATCCCTGATGTCCTTACACAGCTCTCTGGCCTTGGCCATTGTTGAGAGGTTGGAGTCTGTTTGATTGAGTGTGTGGACAGGTGTCTTTTATACAGGTAACGAGTTCAAACAGGTGCAGTTAATACAGGTAATGAGTGGAGAACAGGAGGGCTTCTTAAAGAAAAACTAACAGGTCTGTGAGAGACAATTCTTACTGGTTGTTAGGTGATCAAATACTTATGTCATGCAATAAAATGCTAATTTTAAAATAATTAAAAATCATACAATCATTCACTGTGACCAAATTTTGCATCTGCACTGTTCTTCAAATAAATGTGTTTTAGTCAAACAATATTGACAACTTTAACTTCTTAGAACTACACTAATTAGCATAACACAACGGACAAAAAATCTTACTAGAAAATATTCATATTCATGAAATCACCATTGAAATATAGTGAAACACAGCTTAGCCTTTTGTTAATCACCCTGTCATCTCAGATTTTGAAATTATGCTTTACTGCCAAAGCAAGACAAGCATTTGTGTAAGTTTATCGATAGCCTAGCATAGCATTATGTCCAGCTAGCAGCAGGCAGCTTGGTCACGAAAATCAGAAAAGCAATCAACTTAAATAGTTTACCGTTGATGAGCTTTGGATGTTTTCACTCACGAGACTCCCAGTTAGACAGCAAATGTTCATTTTGTTCCATAAAGATTATTTTTATAGCCGAAATACCTCCGTTTGTTCTTCACGGTTTGTTGAAAAATCCACCGGAAATTGCGGTCACGACAACGCCGAAAAAAATTCCAAATTAGATCCATAATATCGACAGAAACATGGCATACGTCAATCTTCAAATATGTTTTTCAAATATCTATTCGATAATATATCAACCGGGACAATTGGCTTCTTAGTAGGAGTGAGAGGAGCAATGGCCGCCTTTGTCTATTACGCACAAATCACTCTGAGTGCCACCAGCTGACATCTAACGCAATGTTGTTGTTCACGCTCATTTTTCGAAATAAAAGCCAGAAACTATGTCTTGTGACTGTAGACACATTAGGGAAGTCATAGACAAAGGAATCTGGTTGATATCCTTTTCAATGCTCAATAGGGAGGCATAGGAACGCAGAGGTTTCAAAATAAGAGTCACTTCCTGATTGGATTTTTCTCAAGCTTTCGCCTGCAATATCAGTTCTGTTATACTCACAGACAATATTTTTACAGTTTTGGAAACTTTAGAGTGTTTTCTATCCTAAGCTGTCAATTATATGCATATTCTAACATCTTGTCCTGAGAAATAGCCTGTTTACTTTGGGAACGTTATGAAAATACTGCAAAAATGAAAATACTGCCCCCTAGTCTCGAGAGGTTAAACGTCTTCTACTCCAAAACCGCTCGGAACCAAATTTAGTATATAGCATCTACAGACCCAAGTCTTCAAAACGCAATGTTTTCAAAGACTCTAGTTCAAAAAACATAGCAGTTATAAGCTATTGAACTTTCATGATTTTTTTCCCTGTCCAACAGTGAAGCTACACTCATGTCGATGAGAATGTGTGCCAAATTTCATCACTCTGAGTGAAACTGATCAAGATATATAAACATGTTATAGTGCCACCGTGTGTTTGATCCCAATGTGCTTAGATATGTTGAGTCTTGAAAGTGTTTGGAACACGTGTACCAAGTTATGTTACAATACAAATATCATCGTCTGCGTTACATGCATTTATGTGCTAGACCACGCCCACATGAAGTGTTGATTGGTCAGTAGCGGCCATGTTGTTTGAGATGGTAGCCATGCTGTCAAGCCAAAGGAGGAGACATGGATTTTTTTATTTTGATGGTTGACTTTACAAAAAGGAAGGGGATTAAAACAACAAAGCATAAAATGTTGTCTTGTGTCACAGAGAGGCTAGACTCCGGTGGACTCTGTCTAATCTTTCACACAAGTGTGACCCGATTCAGGAAACTAGGCATATGGCGCAAGTTACTTCACAGGAGAGCTGTTCGGCGCCGACGGAGATGGCCGCCTCGCTTCACGTTCCTAGGAAACTATGCAGTTTTTAGTTTTTTTTTACGTGTTATTTCTTACATTAGTACCCCAGGTCATCTTAGGTTTCATTACATACATTCGAGAAGAACTACTGAATATAAGAGCAGCGTCAACTCACCATCAATACGACCAAGAATATGACTTTCGCGAAGCGGATCCTGTGTTCTGCCTTTCACCCAGGACAACGGAATGGATCCCAGCCGGCGACCCAAAAAAACGACTTCGTAAAAGAGGGAAACGAAGCGGTCTTCTTGTCAGACTCCGGAGACGGGCACATCGTGCACCACTCCCTAGTATACTTCTCGCCAATGTCCAGTCTCTTGACAACAAGGTTGATGAAATCCGAGCATGGGTGGTATTCCAGAGGGACATCAGAGACTGTAATGTTCTTTGCTTCACGGAAACATGGCTCACTGGAGAGACGCTATTGGAGTCGGTGCAGCCAGCTGGTTTCTCCACGTATCGCATAGACAGAAACAAACATCTTTCTGGTAAGAAGAGGGGTGGGGGCGTATGCCTTATGGCTAACGAGACGTGGTGTGGCCACAACAACATACAGGAACTCAAGTCCTTCTGTTCACCTGATTTAGAATTCCTCACAATCAAATGTCGACCGCATTATCTACCAAGGGAATTCTCTTCGATTATAGTCACAGCCATATATATTCCCCCCCAAGCAGACACATCGATGGCTCTGAACGAACTTTATTTGACTCTTTGCAAACTGGAATCCATACATCCTGAGGCTGCATTCATTGTAGCTGGGGATTTTAACAAGGCTAATCTGAAAACAAGACTCCCTAAATTGTATCAGCATATTGATTGCGCAACCAGGGCTGGCAAAACCTTGGATCATTGCTATTCTAACTTCCGCGACTCATATAAGGCCCTGCCCCGCCCTCCTTTTGGAAAAGCTGACCACGACTCCATTGTGTTGATCCCTGCCTACAGACAGAAAGTAAAACAAGAAGCTCCCACGCTGAGGTCTGTCCAACGGTGGTCTGACCAATCTGATTCCACACTCCAAGACATCTTCCATCACGTGGACTGGGATATGTTTCGTATTGCATCAGACAACAACATTGCCGAATACGCTGATTCGGTGTGCGAGTTCATTAGAACGTGCGTTGAAGATGTCGTTCCCATAGCAACGATTAAAACATTCCCAAACCAGAAACCGTGGATTGATGGCAGCATTCGCGTGAAACTGAAAGCGCGAACCACTGCTTTTAATCAGGGAGAGGTGACCGGAAACATGACCGAATACAAACAGTGTAGCTATTCCCTCCGCAAGGCAATCAAACAAGCTAAGCGTCAGTATAGAGACAAAGTAGAATCTCAATTCAATGGCTCAGACACAAGAGGTATGTGGCAGGGTCTACAGTCAATCACGGATTACAAAAAGAAAACCAGCACCATCACGGACCAGGATGTCTTGCTCCCAGGCAGACTAAATAACTTTTTTGCCCGCTTTGAGGACAATACAGTGCCACTGACACGGCCAGCAACCAAAACATGCGGCCTCTCCATCACTGCAGCCGAAGTGAGTAAAACATTTAAACGTGTTAAACTTCATGTGGATGTTGATCCCCACTTGGGAACTTTCCCTAACACCCTCAGCTGGAATGTGGCGCATGGAACGCAAAAAATATTCTTAAAAATATTTAACCTCCACACATTAACAAGTCCAATAGCTTAAATGAAAGATAAACACCTTGTTTATCTACCCAGCAGGTCAGATTTCTAAAATGTTTTACGGCGAAAACATAGCACATATTTATGTCAAACCACCACCAAAGACACAGCTAATTTGCATAGCCAAGTTGAACAAAATATGCAATCAACAAACGCAGGATTAAAAGAAAAATAAATCACTAACCTTTTGAAATCTTCATCAGATGACAGTAATATAACATGTTACACAGTACATTTATGTTTTTTTCAATAATATGCTATATATATCCATAAATCTCTGTTTACAATTACGCATTGTTCAAAAAATGCTACTCAAATGTCCGGAGAAATGACGATAGCTCCGGCAGATAACGTCAGATAACAAGCAATACACATCATAAACTTTAACTAAATATGCATGTTCTACATATACATAGAAAGATACACTTCTTCTAAATGCAATCGCTGTGTTACATTTATTTTTAACGTTACAGAATTCGTTCACTAGGCTATAATATGAGTCGGCGCTCAGAAATTAGCATGATGGCTCCTCTATCTTGGAGTCCACAGAAACCCAAATTTAACACATAAATATTCCCTTACCTTTGCTGTTCTTCCATCAGAAGACCTGGAAGGAATTATACTCACCAAAAACATCGTTTAGTTGTGAAGTCTGTGTATTTCGGTTATCAAACACGGCATATTTCGGTTGAAATGCAGCCAAAAGTCAAGCGAATGCGCACCAAAACGTTGAATTTACATATTATATGTCAACTAAACTTGTCAAACTATGTTCATAACCAAGCTTTAGCATGTTATAAAGGTGCACAACAATTCTCAGGACGAACAGAAACACACGCGTCGTTTAATTAGTCTAGGAAAAGAGTGAGCATCGGCGGAGGGCACGCATGAATGTGACCTTTTTTTTCGCGTGACCGAAAGGTTTCGGGCGGCCAGGCCAAAACTCTCGTGAGCTCGCTATTCTCACAATGAGAAGCCCCATTGAAAGCAGACATCGCGCTGAAGACATAGAAACTGTTCCCAGGTCTGTAGGCGCTTGGGAAGGGTGGGGGCGATGACGTCAAAGTTGGGCCAACTTTTATGATGACGAGAGAGTTTGGGAGAATGACTGCCCTGAGAGTTCTGCTTTACATACAAACATAATTTCAACAGTTTTAGAAACTTTAGAGTGTTTTCTATTCAATAATATTTGTTATATGCATATATTAGCAATTTTTGAAAGATTTTTTTTCTGTTTAATATGGGCACGTAATTACTCCAAAGGGGGCAGCAGACAGCCCTATCCTTAACAGGTTTTAACCCTCGCAAGGCTGCAGGCCCAGGCGGCATCCCCAGCTGCGCCCTCAGAGCATGCGCAGACCAGCTGGCTGGTGTGTTTACGGACATATTCAATCAATCCCTATCCCAGTCTGCTGTTCCCACATGCTTCAAGAGGGCCACCATTGTTCCTGTTCCCAAGAAAGCTAAGGTAACTGAGCTAAACGACTACCGCCCCGTAGCACTCACTTCCGTCATCATAAAGTGCTTTGAGAGACTAGTCAAGGACCATATCACCTCCACCCTACCTGACTCCCTAGACCCACTCCAATTTGCTTACCGCCCAAATAGGTCCACAGACGATGCAATCTCAACCACACTGCACACTGCCCTAACCCATCTGGACAAGAGGAATAGCTACGTGAGAATGCTGTTCATCGACTACAGCTCGGCATTTAACACCATAGTACCCTCCAAGGTCGTCATCATGCTCGAGACCCTGGGTCTCGACCACGCCCTGTGCAACTGGGTACTGGACTTCCTGACGGGGCGCCCCCAGGTGGTGAGGGTAGGTAACAACATCTCCTCCCCGCTGATCCTCAACACTGGGGCCCCACGAGGGTGCGTTCTGAGCCCTCTCCTGTACTCCCTGTTCACCCACGACTGCGTGGCCACGCACGCCTCCAACTCAATCATCAAGTTTGCGGACGACACAACAATGGTAGGCTTGATTACCAACAACGACGAGACGGCCTAGAGGGAGGAGGTGAGGGCCCTCGGAGTGTGGTGTCAGGAAAATAACCTCACACTCAACGTCAACAAAATTAAGGAGATGATTGTGGACTTCAGGAAACAGCAGAGGGAACACCCCCCTATCCACATCGATGGAACAGTAGTGGAGAGGGTAGTAAGTTTTAAGTTCCTAGGCATACACATCACAGACAAACTGAATTGGTCCAACCAAGCAGCAGCGCCTCTTCAACCTCAGGAGGCTGAAGAAATTCGGCTTGTCACCAAAAGCACTCACAAACTTCTACAGATGCACAATCGAGAGAATCCTGGCGGGCTGTATCACCGCCTGGTACAGCAACTGCAGGACCAGGACACCTACACCACCCGATGTTACAGGAAGGCCATAAAGATCATCAAGGACAACAACCACCCGAGCCACTGCCTGTTCACCCCGCTATCATCCAGAAGGCGAGGTCAGTACAGGTGCATCAAAGCTGGGACCGAGAGACTGAAAAACAGCTTCTATCTCAAGGCCATCAGGCTGTTAAACAGCCACCACTAAGATTGAGTGGCTGCTGCAAACACACTGACTCAACTCCAGCCACTTTAATAATGGGAATTGATGGGAAATGATGTAAAATATATCACTAGCCACTTTAAACAATGCTACCTAATATAATGTTTACATACCCTACATTATTCATCTCATATGTATACGTATATACTGTACTCTATATCATCTACTGCATCTTTATGTAATACATGTATCACTAGCCACTTTAACTATGCCACTTTGTTTACATACTCATCTCATATGTATATACTGTACTCGATACCATCTACGTTATCTTGCCTATGCTGCTCTGTACCATCACTCATTCATATATCTTTATGTACATATTCTTTATCCCCTTACACTTTTGTGTATAAGACAGTAGTTTTGGAATTGTTAGTTAGATTACTTGCTGGCTATTACTGCATTGTCGGAACTAGAAGCACAAGCATTTCGCTACACTCGCATTAACATCTGCTAACCATGTGTATGTGACAAATAAAATTTGATTCGATTTGATTTGATTTGATTCCGTGAGCTTGCAATTCATCCACAGTCATAATCATAACCAATGTCAACCCTCATCAATTATGTTATATAGCTAGCTAGTAAACATGATTTACAGTTCCTGATGTCACACGTTTGCTAACAATTTACAAACACGAGGTGTGGAACATAACAAGTTAGCAGGCGCCATGCTATCTACCGTTAGCTAGCCAACTCCATTCCTGTGCTAACATTTGCTGGTCAAGCTAGCTTTAGGTGGCTGGTTGTAATGTTGTAGCTTGCTGTTTAGTAGCCATATCTACAACTAAAAATAGGTTTTACAATCGAGATACAAAATATATTGGATTGTAAAATCTAATCTATTTTAGCCATAGATATGGCTACAGGTAGTTTTTTTATAGCTAACTTAGCTAGCTAACTACCTAGCTAGCTACCAAAAATATAAATAATTTAATTTCCCATCACAGTAACACAGTAGTATGTTAGCCAGTATTACACAATATGTGTTTCAGTAGATAAACTAAAGCTAGCTAGCTAGCTAGGTGGCTTGCAGAAAAAATGACTTACAGAGACGTATCATCTTACCACATTTCTCAGACGCCTAACCAGTGCATCTTGCTTGCAACAAAACTGTCTCGGCTTGCAAATTATTCGATCTGTGTCAAATAATTCCAGTCAATGTAGCCTACATTCAAAAGTTACCTTTCCACCCCAGAGAGAGACCCGATGCAGGACAATTTCAGCTTTAACTGCTGGCTACTCTTCTGTGGTTTAACCCAACAAGAGAAGGTCACAAGTGACTCCCTAAAAGCTGCCTGGGTTTAAATATCTTGTATTTTACAGAAAGTATATAGTTCAATTGATAGCTACATAGAGTTCCACATTGTTAGGCTATTACCAAAGCACCTTATACCACCCACCACTGTGACCTGTATGTTCTAGTCGGCTGGCCCTCGCTACATATTCACCGCCAGACCCACTGGCTCCAGGTCATCTACAAATCCATGCTACGTAAAGCTCCGCCTTATCTCAGTTCTCTGGTCACGATGGAAACACCCACCCGTAGCACGCGCTCCAGCAGGTCTATCTCACTGATTATCCCTAAAGCCAACACCTCATTTGGCCGCCTTTCCTTCCAGTTCTCTGCTGCCTGTGACTGGAACGAATTGCAAAAATCGCTGTAGTTGGAGACTTTTATCTCCCTCACCAACTTTAAACATCTGCTATTTGAGCAGCTAACCGATGGCTGCAGCTGTACATAGTCCATCGGTAAATAGCCTACCCAATTTACCTACCTCATCCCCATACTGTTTTTATTTATTTACTTTTCTTCTCTTTTGCACACCAGTATCTCTACCTGCACATGAACATCTGATCATTTATCACTCCAGTGTTAATCTGCAAAATTGTAATTATTCGCCTACCTCCTCATGCCTTTTGCACACAATGTATATAGACTCTTTTTTTCTTTTGTTCTACTGTGTTATTGACTTGTTTATTGTTTACTCCATGTGTAACTCTGTGTTGTTGTCTGTTCACACTGCTATGCTTTATCTTGGCCAGGTCACAGTTGTAAATGAGAACTTGTTCTCAACTAGCCTACCTGGTTAAATAAAGGTGAAATAAAAAATAAAAAAAAAAAATTACTTGACTTGACAAGCAATATATATATATATTTTACTACACCCTGGCCAGCTAACATGTGGAGTGCTGACCTGTCTTCTGATGTTGTGGGTTCTGTTCCAAACTGAGCAATGACAAAAACCAAAACAGTTAGTCTTACACAGTTATGCTATTTCCCATGCAAAACATTGAGCAAATCATCAACAGTACTGTAATTTTTCCATTAAAATGTCAGTCAGGCTGAAGGACAGGCTAGGTGGCAACATCCAATCTTATCATAAATTACATCTTGCTTTCACAAATTAATTTTTTATCCAACCCCTTGTTTTTCTGTGCTCACTTGCCTATGTTTTTTGTGTGTGTGCGTGCGCGTGTGCAGAGAGACTCCGGAGGGGAATGGCTGTCAGTCATTCAGGGATAAATAGAGAGGCAGAGCTCAGAGTTTGTCAGATGGCGGACCTGACAGGGTCACACACAGGACCAAGCAGGAGCAGGACCTCAGCATTTAGATCATTTTCTACAAATGGAGGAACATGAAGATGTTCAATATTGTTTTCAAGACAGAAACTCTTCTTGCAGAAAGGCTTTGCTATCGGCATCTATCTACATAACACTGTACATCTTCTTCTCATTGATTTCAGCAGTTACAGTATTTTTGAACGTACTGGTGATCATCTCCATCTCTCACTTCAAGCAGCTCCACACTCCAACCAACCTTCTCATCCTCTCTCTGGCTGTGGCAGATCTCCTGGTGGGACTGATTGTGATACCAGTAACGACTATAGCATTAATGGAATCATGCTGGGGTTTTGGGGAATATTTCTGTGTGTTTTATTTCTACATCACTTGTTTATGTGCTTCTTTATCTCTGGGCAATTTGGTCTTGATATCTATTGACCGCTATGTTGCTGTCTGTGATCCCTTATTGTACCACTCTAAAATAACAATAACAAGAATGATGTATTGTATAACCATTACTTGGTGTTTTTATATCATATATGATGCTGCTATTATAAACATATTTGTAAATGTACAGGTACCCAGTCAGTGTTTGAAAGAATGTTTTGTTGTTGAAGGGTATATGTGGGGTAATATAATTGACCTTTTAATTACAATGGTTGTCCCGTGCTCTATTATTGTAACACTTTATGTGAAAATCTTTGTGGTGGCCAGATCACAGGCCAGAAAGGTGTTTTCAAAAGAGGCTGCCAGTGTGTCTGGTGTTAAAACTGTCCAGGCAAATAAGTCTGAGAGAAAAGCAACAAAAACTCTTTCCATTGTTGTTGTCAACTATCTAATTTGTTGGATTCCAATTCAATTTTATTTATTTTTTCTTTTCATTGACAATGTATCATCATTCATCATCAGCTTTCTTCCACTTGTTAATTCCTTAATTAATCCAATAATTTATGCTTTCTTTTATCCATGGTTCAAAGTGACAGCTAAAATTATTTTAACTCGGGTGAAGTTAAAGTGTTCATAGTTCCTATGTTTTTACTCCCTAGTTTGACATAGTTATGTTATACTGTTTTGTTGTTTTTGTTTCTTTCATGGAACAATATATTGACACTACCTTGCTCTGTGTTCTCATCATAGATACATGTGGTGTTGTTTGAGAATGATTTGGCTGGATTGGATTGGAATGACTTGGAGAAGGCATACACTTGTTTTATAAAAGACATTGTAGTCATTTGGGTTGTATATTCCAAATACCAAAGTCTGTGGTTGTTCCATATTATTTAATGATAAATTCTATGCAATTTTTAAAAAAGTACATTTTGAGGATGTCTGTAGGTTGCTTAGCATCACCCTCTAGTGGCTTAATTGAGACACAGCGCCTTTAACAAGTGTAGTACTGTTTAAATGTACAATACATGATATCAGATAACTTCCAGGTCTAAATCAATTGTCTATTGTGTAAGTATTTGATGGTAAAATGTAAGATGATGCAATTATGGGTAACACTTTATAATAACATTCAGTAATAAACCATTTGTAAGGCATTTACAGTTTGTTCACCATTTATTAATCATTATTCCCACGTTAGTTAAGTGTTACTCACCTAGGTATTCTCACATGTGCAAATAACTACTATATGCATTAATGATTAAACACAACAGCATAGGAGACTGCAGCAGACACTTCAACGTCAACATACTGGTTATGAACACTACCACTACTCTCACTACATCACTGCTGCTAGGTCAGGGGTCACACCAGAGCAGCTCTGTCAGATGCTGTTGAGTCTGAATGAATATAGAGATTAGTAAGACTTTATAATAACACTTTGTAATAAACATTTTATGATGGATTAGTAAATAGTTTATTCATTATTCATTTATCATTACTCCTAGATGTGTTTTAGAAAGCTAGCCATTCACACATTAATAAACAACTTTTAAACTATGTAATAATGATTCATAAGATGTTTAATACATGTCCTTATAAACCATGTACTGATCATTAGTAAAGTCGTTTTGCAGTCTCTAATCTAAAGTGAGGACTATTCACACTTTCTTCATTCTTTATAAATGTTTTGAACAGGGACCAGTGTAATTTATCACATAAAGATGGACATGCTATTGGTAGACATTCCAGCAATACCTGATGCTCCTTAAGATCTCAAAATGACCTAGAACATATCAATGGTTAAACCATGAGCACACAACACAGAGGATGTTAAAGGAAATGTATTGAACATTTTATTCCAAAACAGTCACACTGTTCTAGTAGTGTGCTGAAGGAAGTAACGTGTTTGTCTGAAAATGATAACATTATTGTTTGTCAAATCAAATCAAATCATCAAATCAAATTTTATTTGTCACATACACATGGTTAGCAGATGTTAATGCGAGTGTAGCGAAATGCTTGTGCTTCTAGTTCCGACAATGCAGTAATAACCAACAAGTAATCTAACTAACAATTCCTAAACTACTGTCTTATACACAGTGTAAGGAGATAAAGAATATGTACATAAGGATATATGAATGAGTGATGGTACAGAGCAGCATAGGCAAGATACAGTAGATGGTATCGAGTACAGTATATACATATGAGATGAGTATGTAAACAAAGTGGCATAGTTAAAGTGGCTAGTGATACATGTATTACATAAGGATGCAGTCGATGATATAGAGTACAGTATATACGTATGCATATGAGATGAATAATGTAGGGTAAGTAACATTATATAAGGTAGCATTGTTTAAAGTGGCTAGTGATATATTTACATCATTTCAGATCAATTCCCATTATTAAAGTGGCTGGAGTTGAGTCAGTGTCAGTGTGTTGGCAGCAGCCACTCAATGTTAGTGGTGGCTGTTTAACAGTCTGATGGCCTTGAGATAGAAGCTGTTTTTCAGTCTCTCGGTCCCAGCTTTGATGCACCTGTACTGACCTCGCCTTCTGGATGATAGCGGGGTGAACAGGCAGTGGCTCGGGTGGTTGATGTCCTTGATGATCTTTATGGCCTTCCTGTAACATCAGGTGGTGTAGGTGTCCTGGAGAGCAGGTAGTTTGCCCCCGGTGATGCGTTGTGCAGACCTCACTACCCTCTGGAGAGCCTTACGGTTGAGGGCGGAGCAGTTGCCGTACCAGGCGGTGATACAGCCCGCCAGGATGCTTTCGATTGTGCATCTGTAGAAGTTTGTGAGTGCTTTTGGTGACAAGCCGAATTTCTTCAGCCTCCTGAGGTTGAAGAGGCGCTGCTGTGCCTTCTTCACGATGCTGTCTGTGTGAGTGGACCAATTCAGTTTGTCTGTGATGTGTATGCAGCGAGGAACTTAAAACTTGCTACTCTCTCCACTACTGGATGTGGATAGGGGGTGTTCCCTCTGCTGTTTCCTGAAGTCCACAATCATCTCCTTAGTTTTGTTGACGTTGGGTGTGAGGTTATTTTCCTGACACCACACTCCGAGGGCCCTCACCTCCTCCCTGTAGGCCGTCTCGAAACACAGAGCCAAAAATCGTTGTTGGTAATCAAGCTTACCACTGTTGTGTCGTCCGCAAACTTGATGATTGAGTTGGAGGCGTGCGTGGCCAAGTAGTCGTGGGTGAACAGGGAGTACAGGAGATGGCTCAGAACGCACCCTTGTGGGGCCCCAGTGTTGAGGATCAGCGGGGTGGAGATGTTGTTGCCTACCCTCACCACCTGGGGGCGGCCCGTCAGGAAGTCCAGTACCCAGTTGCACAGGGCGGGGTCGAGACCCAGGGTCTCGAGCTTGATGACGAGCTTGGAGGGTACTATGGTGTTGAATGCCGAGCTGTAGTCGATGAACAGCATTCTCACATAGGTATTCTTCTTGTCCAGATGGGTTAGGACAGTGTCAAACTGGTGTTTAGCAAACAGAGGGCCTGTAGTGTGCAAATTGGAGTCACTCTGGTCACTATGAATACTTAGTGATGCTCCTTCGGCCTGACCAACGCCCCCAGCGGTGTTCCAAGCGCTCATAAACGATGTGCTTAGGGATATGGTGTTCGTTTACATCCTCATCTTTTCGAGCTCCCTTCAAGAACACACTAAGCATGTCAGACAAGTACTCAAACGCCTCCTGGACAGCCATCCGTTAAGGTCTAGGGTGTCAGGTAGGGTGGAGGTGATATGGTCCTTGACTAGTCTCTCAAAGCACTTCATGATGACGGAAGTGAGTGCTACGGGGCGGTAGTCGTTTAGCTCAGTTACCTTAGCTTTCTTGGGAACAGGAACAATGGTGGCCCTCTTGAAGCATGTGGGAACAGCAGACGGATAGGGATTGATTGAATATGTCCGTAAACACACCAGCCAGCTGGTCTGCGCATGCTCTGAGGGCGCGGCTGGGGATGCCGTCTGGGCCTGCAGCCTTGCGAGGGTTAACACGTTTAAATATTTTACTCACCTCGGCTGCAGTGAAGGAGAGACTGCATGTTCCCGTTGCAGGCCGTGTCAGTGGCACTGTATTGTCCTCAAAGCGGGCAAAAAAGTTATTTAGTCTGCCTGGGAGCAAGACATCCTGGTCCGTGACTGGGCTGGATTTCTTCCTGTAGTCCGTGATTGACTGTAGACCTTGCCACATGCCTCTTGTGTCTGAGCCGTTGAATTGAGATTCTACTTTGTCTCTGTACTGACGCTTAGCTTGTTTGATAGCCTTACGGAGGGAATAGCTGCACTGTTTGTTGGCAGTGACTGCCGAAACCAAAGTGTGGATTGCATTGTCCTCCCCTCTCTGTTTATTATCTACACATATTCGCTATAACTCTACCTACATGTACATATTACCTCAACTAACCAGTTCCCCAGCACATTGACTTAGTACCGGTACCCCCTGTATATAGCCTCCACATTGAATCTGTACCGTAACACTCTGTATATAGCCTCCACAATTACTCTGTACCGGTACCCCCTGTATATAGCCTCCACATGGACTCTGTACCGGTACCCCCTGTATATAGCCTCCACATTGACTCTGTACCGGTACCCCCTGTATATAGCCTCCACATTGACTCTGTACCGGTACCCCCTGTATATAGCCTCCACATTGACTCTGTACTGGTACACCCATTATATAGCCTCCACATTGACTCTGCACTGGTACCCCTGTATATAGCCTCCACATTGACTCTGTACCGGAACACCCTGTATATAGGCTCCACATTGACTCTGTACCGGTACCCCCTGTATATAGCCTCCACATGGACTCTGTATAGCCTCCACATTGGTCTGTACCGGCCCCTGTATATAGCCTCTGTACACATTAACCTCCACATTGACTCTGTACCGGTACCCCTGTATATAGCCTCCATTGACTTGACTCTGTTCCTCCACACGACTCTGTACCGGTACCCCCTGTATATAGCCTCCACATTGACTCTGTACCGGGTACCCCCTGTAGCCTCCACATTGACTCTGTACCTGTCTGTATAGCCTCCACATTAACTCTGTACCGGTACCCCTGTATATAGCCTCCACATTGACTCTGTACCCCTGTATATAGCCTCCACATTGACTCTGTACCGGTACCCCCTGTATATAGCCTCCACATTGACTCTGTACCCCCTGTATATAGCCTCCACATTGACTCTGTACCGTAACACCTGTATATAGGCTCCACATTGACTCTGTACTGGTACCCCTGTATATAGCCTCCACATTGATCTGTAGCCCCTCCACATTGGACTCTGTATATAGCCTCCACATTGACTCTGTACCTACCCCCTGTATATAGCCTCCACATTAACTCTGTACCGGTACCCCCCCTGTATATAGCCTCCACATTGACTCTGTACCGGTACCCCCTGTATATAGCCTCCACATTGACTTGTACTGTATATAGCCTCCACATTGACTCTGTACCCCCCCCTTATATAGCCTCCACATTGACTCTGTACCGGTACCCCCTGTATATAGCCTCCACATTGACTCTGTAAGTATATAGCCTCCGGTACCGGTACCCCCTGTATATAGCCTCCGCATTGACTCTGTACCCCCTGTAATAGCACATTAACTTTATATATATAGCCTCCACATTGACTCTGTACCGGTACCCCCTATATAGCCTCCACCTAAGTACCGGTACCCCTGTATATAGCCTCCACATTGACTCTGTACCGTAACACTCTGACTCCACATTGACTCTGTACCGGTACCCCCTGTATATAGCCTCCACATTATCTGTACCGGTATATATAGCCTCCACATTGACTCTGTACCGGTACCCCTGTATATAGGCTCCACATTGACTATGTACCGGTACCCCCTGTATATAGCCTCCACATTGACTCTGTAACATAACACTCTGTATATAGCCTCCACATTAACTCTGTACCGGTACCCCCTGTATATAGCCTCCACATTGACTCTGTACCGTAACACCCTGTATATAGCCTCAACATTGACTCTGTAACACCTGTATATAGCCTCCACATTGACTCTGTACCGGTACCCCCTGTATATAGCCTCCACATTGACTCTGTACCGGTACCCCTGTATATAGCCTCCACATTGACTCTGTACCGGTACCCCCTGTATATAGCCTCCACATTGACTCTGTACCGTAACACTCTGTATATAGCCTCCACATTGATTCTGTACCGGTACCCCCTGTATATAGCCTCCACACTGACTCTGTACCGGTACCCCCACCTGTATATAGCCTCCACATTGACTCTGTACCGGTACCCCCACATTTAAATAGCGTCCACATTGACTCTGTACCGGTACCCCCTGTATATAGCCTCCACATTGACTCTGTACCGTAACACTCTGTATATAGCCTCCACATTGACTCTGTACTGGTACCCCCTGTATATAGCCTCCACATTGACTCTGTACCGGAACACTATGTATATAGGCTGCACATTGACTCTGTACCGGTACCCCATTGACTCTGTACCGGTACCCCTGTATATAGCCTCCACATGGACTCTGTACTGGTACCCCCTGTATATAGCCTCCACATTAACTCTGTACCGGTACCCCCTGTATATAGCCTCCACATTGACTCTGTACTGGTACCCTCTGTATATAGCATCCACATTGACTCTGTACCGGTACCCCCTGTATATAGCCTCCACATTGACTCTGTACCGTAACACTCTGTATATAGCCTCCACATTGACTCTGTACCGGTACCCCTGTATATAGCCTCCACATTGACTCTGTACCGGTACCCCCTGTATATAGCCTCCACATTGACTCTGTACCGGTACCCCCTGTATATAGCCTCCACATTGACTCTGTACCGGTAACCCCCTGTATATAGCCTCCACACTGACTCTGTACCGGTACCCCCTGTATATAGCCTCCACATTGACTCTGTACCGTAACACCTGTATATAATCTCCACATTGACTCTGTACCGGTACCCCCTGTATATAGCCTCCACATTGACTCTGTACCGCCTCCACATTAACTCTGTACCAACCTGTATATAGCCTCCACATTGACTCTGTACCCCTGTAATAGCCTCCACATTGACACTGTATATATTTAGCCTCCACATTGACTCTGTACCGGTACCCCCTGTATATAGCCTCCACATTGACTCTGTACCGGTACCCCCTGTATATAGCCTCCACATTGACTCTGTACCGGTACCCCCTGTATATAGCCTCCACATTGACTATGTCCCGGTACCCCCTGTATATAGCCTCCACATTGACTCTGTACCGTAATACCCTGTATATAGCCTCCACATTGACTCTGTACCAGTACCTCCTGTATATAGCCTCCACATTGACTCTGTACCGGTACCCCTGTATATAGCTCTACATTGACTTAGTCCCAGTACCTCCTGTATATAGCCTCCACATTGACTCTGTACCGTAATACTCTGTATATAACCTCCACATTAACTCTGTACCGGTACCCCCTGTATATAGCTTCCACACTGACTCTGTACCGGTACCCCTGTATATAGCCTCCACATTGATTCTGTACCGTAACACTCTGTATATAGCCTCAACATTGACTCTGTACCGGTACCCCCTGTATATAGCCTCCACATTGACTCTGTACCGGTACCCCTGTATATAGCCTCCACATTGACTCTGTACCGGTACCCCCTGTATATAGCCTCCACATTGACTCTGTACCGTAACACTCTGTATATAGCCTCCACATTGATTCTGTACCGGTACCCCCTGTATATAGCCTCCACACTGACTCTGTACCGGTACCCCCTGTATATAGCCTCCACATTGACTCTGTACCGGTACCCCCTTTAAATAGCGTCCACATTGACTCTGTACCGGTACCCCCTGTATATAGCCTCCACATTGACTCTGTACCGTAACACTCTGTATATAGCCTCCACATTGACTCTGTACTGGTACCCCCTGTATATAGCCTCCACATTGACTCTGTACCGGAACACTATGTATATAGGCTGCACATTGACTCTGTACCGGTACCCCCTGTATATAGCCTCCACATGGACTCTGTACTGGTACCCCCTGTATATAGCCTCCACATTAACTCTGTACCGGTACCCCCTGTATATAGCCTCCACATTGACTCTGTACTGGTACCCTCTGTATATAGCATCCACATTGACTCTGTACCGGTACCCCCTGTATATAGCCTCCACATTGACTCTGTACCGTAACACTCTGTATATAGCCTCCACATTGACTCTGTACCGGTACCCCCTGTATATAGCCTCCACATTGACTCTGTACCGGTACCCCCTGTATATAGCCTCCACATTGACTCTGTACCGGTACCCCCTGTATATAGCCTCCACATTGACTCTGTACCGGTACCCCCTGTATATAGCCTCCACATTGACTCTGTACCGGTACCCCTGTATATAGCCTCCACATTGACTCTGTATATAGCCTCCACATTGACTCTGTACCGGTACCCCCTGTATATAGCCTCCACATTAACTCTGTACCGGTACAACCTGTATATAGCCTCCACATTGACTCTGTACCGGTACCCCCTGTATATTGCCTCCACATTGACACTGTACTCTCCCTGTATTTAGCCTCCACATTGACTTAGTCCCGGTACCCCCTGTATATAGCCTCCATATTGACTCTGTACCGTAATACCCTGTATATAGCCTCCACATTGACTCTGTACCAGTACCCCTGTATATAGCCTCCACATTGACTCTGTACCGGTACCCCTGTATATAGCCTCCACATTGACTTAGTCCCGGTACCCCTGTATATAGCCTCCACATTGACTCTGTACCGTAATACCCTGTATATAGCCTCCACATTGACTCTGTACCAGTACCCCCTGTATATAGCCTCCACATTGACTCTGTACCGGTACCCCCTGTATATAGCCTCCACATTGACTCTGTACCGGTACCCAGCTGTATATAGCCTCCACATTAACTCTGTACCGTAACACTCTGTATATAGCCTCCACATTGACTCTGTACCGGTACCCCTGTATATAGCCTCCACATTGACTCTGTACCGTAACACCCTGTATATAGGCTCCACATTGACTCTGTACTGGTACCCCTGTATATAGCCTCCACATGGACTCTGTACCGGTACCCCTGTATATAGCCTCCACATTAACTCTGTACCGGTACCCCCTGTATATAGCCTCCACATTGACTCTGTACCGGTACCCCCTGTATATAGCCTCCACATTGATTCTGTACCGGTCTGTATATAGCCTCCACATTGACTCTGTACCGGTACCCCTATATAGCCTCCACATTGACTCTGTACCGGTACCCCCTGTATATAGCCTCCACATTGACTCTGTACCGTAACACCCCTTATATAGCCTCCACATTGACTCTGTACCGGTACCCCCTGTATATAGCCTCCACACTGACTCTGTACCGGTAACCTTTATATAGCCTCCACATTGACTCTGTACCGGTACCCCCTGTATATAGCTTCCACATTGACTCTGTACCGGTACCCCCTTTATATAGTACCCCCTGTATATAGCCTCCACATTGACTCTGTAACATAACACTCTGTATATAGCCTCCACATTAACTCTGTACCGGTACCCCCTGTATATAGCTTCCACACTGACTCTGTACCGGTACCCCTGTATATAGCCTCCACATTGATTCTGTACCGTAACACTCTGTATATAGCCTCAACATTGACTCTGTACCGGTACCCCCTGTATATAGCCTCCACATTGACTCTGTACCGGTACCCCTGTATATAGCCTCCACATTGACTCTGTACCGGTACCCCTGTATATAGCCTCCACATTGACTCTGTACCGTAACACTCTGTATATAGCCTCCACATTGATTCTGTACCGGTACCCCCTGTATATAGCCTCCACACTGACTCTGTACCGGTACCCCTGTATATAGCATCCACATTGACTCTGTACCGGTACCCCTTTAAATAGCGTCCACATTGACTCTGTACCGGTACCCCCTGTATATAGCCTCCACATTGACTCTGTACCGTAACACTCTGTATATAGCCTCCACATTGACTCTGTACTGGTACCCCCTGTATATAGCCTCCACATTGACTCTGTACCGGAACACTATGTATATAGGCTGCACATTGACTCTGTACCGGTACCCCCTGTATATAGCCTCCACATGGACTCTGTACTGGTACCCCCTGTATATAGCCTCCACATTGACTCTGTACCGGTACCCCCTGTATATAGCCTCCACATTGACTCTGTACTGGTACCCTCTGTATATAGCATCCACATTGACTCTGTACCGGTACCCCCTGTATATAGCCTCCACATTGACTCTGTACCGTAACACTCTGTATATAGCCTCCACATTGACTCTGTACCGGTACCCCCTGTATATAGCCTCCACATTGACTCTGTACCGGTACCCCCTGTATATAGCCTCCACATTGACTCTGTACCGGTACCCCCTGTATATAGCCTCCACATTGACTCTGTACCGTAACACTCTGTATATAGCCTCCACACTGACTCTGTACCGGTACCCCCTGTATATAGCCTCCACATTGACTCTGTACCGGTACCCCCTGTATATAATCTCCACATTGACTCTGTACCGGTACCCCTGTATATAGCCTCCACATTGACTCTGTACCGGTACCCCCTATATATAGCCTCCACATTAACTCTGTACCGGTACAACCTGTATATAGCCTCCACATTGACTCTGTACCGGTACCCCCTGTATATAGCCTCCACATTGACACTGTACCGGTACTCCCTGTATTTAGCCTCCACATTGACTTAGTCCCGGTACCCCCTGTATATAGCCTCCACATTGACTCTGTACATTAATACCCTGTATATAGCCTCCACATTGACTCTGTACCAGTACCCCCTGTATATAGCCTCCACATTGACTCTGTACCGGTACCCCCTGTATATAGCCTCCACATTGACTTAGTCCCGGTACCCCCTGTATATAGCCTCCACATTGACTCTGTACCGTAATACCCTGTATATAGCCTCCACATTGACTCTGTACCAGTACCTCCTGTATATAGCCTCCACATTGACTCTGTACCGGTACTCCCTGTATATAGTCTCTACATTGACTTAGTCCCAGTACCCCCTGTATATAGCCTCCACATTGACTCTGTACCGTAATACCCTGTATATAACCTCCACATTAACTCTGTACCGGTACCCCTCTGTATATAGCTTCCACACTGACTCTGTACCGGTACCCCTGTATATAGCCTCCACATTGATTCTGTACCGTAACACTCTGTATATAGCCTCAACATTGACTCTGTACCGGTACCCCCTGTATATAGCCTCCACATTGACTCTGTACCGGTACCCCTGTATATAGCCTCCACATTGACTCTGTACCGGTACCCCCTGTATATAGCCTCCACATTGACTCTGTACCGTAACACTCTGTATATAGCCTCCACATTGATTCTGTACCGGTACCCCCTGTATATAGCCTCCACACTGACTCTGTACCGGTACCCCCTGTATATAGCCTCCACCATTGACTCTGTACCGGTACCCCCTTTAAATAGCGTCCACATTGACTCTGTACCGGTACCCCCTGTATATAGCCTCCACATTGACTCTGTACCGTAACACTCTGTATATAGCCTCCACATTGACTCTGTACTGGTACCCCCTGTATATAGCCTCCACATTGACTCTGTACCGGAACACTATGTATATAGGCTGCACATTGACTCTGTACCGGTACCCCTGTATATAGCCTCCACATGGACTCTGTACTGGTACCCCCTGTATATAGCCTCCACATTAACTCTGTACCGGTACCCCCTGTATATAGCCTCCACATTGACTCTGTACTGGTACCCTCTGTATATAGCATCCACATTGACTCTGTACCGGTACCCCCTGTATATAGCCTCCACATTGACTCTGTACCGTAACACTCTGTATATAGCCTCCACATTGACTCTGTACCGGTACCCCCTGTATATAGCCTCCACATTGACTCTGTACCGGTACCCACTGTATATAGCCTCCACATTGACTGTACCGGTACCACCCTGTATATAGCCTCCACATTGACTCTGTACCGTAACACTCTGTATATAGCCTCCACACTGACTCTGTACCGGTACCCCCTGTATATAGCCTCCACATTGACTCTGTACCGGTACCCCCTGTATATAATCTCCACATTGACTCTGTACCGGTACCCCCTGTATATAGCCTCCACATTGACTCTGTACCGGTACCCCCTATATATAGCCTCCACATTAACTCTGTACCGGTACAACCTGTATATAGCCTCCACATTGACTCTGTACCGGTACCCCCTGTATATTGCCTCCACATTGACACTGTACCGGTACTCCCTGTATTTAGCCTCCACATTGACTTAGTCCCGGTACCCCCTGTATATAGCCTCCATATTGACTCTGTACCGTAATACCCTGTATATAGCCTCCACATTGACTCTGTACCAGTACCCCCTGTATATAGCCTCCACATTGACTCTGTACCGGTACCCCCTGTATATAGCCTCCACATTGACTTAGTCCCGGTACCCCCTGTATATAGCCTCCACATTGACTCTGTACCGTAATACCCTGTATATAGCCTCCACATTGACTCTGTACCAGTACCTCCTGTATATAGCCTCCACATTGACTCTGTACCGGTACTCCCTGTATATAGTCTCCACATTGACTTAGTCCCAGTACCCCCTGTATATAGCCTCCACATTGACTCTGTACCGTAATACCCTGTATATAGCCTCCACATTGACTCTGTACTGGTACCCTCTTTATATAGCATCCACATTGACTCTGTACCGGTACCCCCTGTATATAGCCTCCACATTGACTCTGTACCGGTACCCCCTGTATATAGCCTCCACATAGACTCTGTACCGGTACCACCTGTATATAGCCTCCACATTGACTCTGTACCGGTACCCCTGTATATAGCCTCCACATTGACTCTGTACCGGTACCCCCTGTATATAGTCTCCACATTGACTCTGTACCTAACACTCTGTATATAGCCTCCACATGGACTCTGTACCGGTACCCCCTGTTTATAGTCTCCACATTGACTCTTTACCGGTACAACCTGTATATAGCCTCCACATTGACTCTGTACCTGTACCCCATGTATATAGCCTCCACATTGACTCTATACTGTAACACTCTGTATATAGCCTCCACATTGACTCTGTACCGGTACACCCTGTATATAGCCTCCACATTGACTCTGTACCGGTACCCCCTGTATATAGCCTCCACATTGACTCTGCACCGGCACCCCCTGTATATAGCCTCCACATTGACTCTGTACCGGTACCCCCTGTATATAGCCTCCACATTGACTCTGAACATTTGATTGAATTATTGATTGAAAAACAGATCGAACAGGCCCTGAGTGGAACATCCCAGCCTGGGTATGCATTCAAAGAGGAAGTCTTCGGGTGAGATGATTTGAAAGCCATTTGAATCTCTTCAGTAGCGTATAGTCCAGACTCCAAAGTGACAATTTTAGTTTGTTCTAAATTCAATAGCGCAAATGCCACCAAATCTGTTAGTTCGTATGTATATGCAAACACTTGCACAGAGGTCAACTATTTTGTGCCTGTCTTTAGCTTCAAGTGTGGAGGTTTAAGGTGCTTGTTATGATGAAACAAGTACAACAGGTTTTCCACGATCGTAAACATTTACAAAGATGTACTAAAGACAGAACTTGGGCTTAACGGCAAGAAGGTTGGTCTATCATCAAAAAGAGAACATACGAAACCTGGAAGGCCATGGAGACCCAGCGTGGAAGAGGCAATGTCTGAGGCCCTCACAGCTTGAAGACGGGGATTTGGAGAATGATGGGGGTGTTGGGTTACAATTGCTCCCTGAAAAGGAGGAAAGTGCTGATTCATCTTCATCTCGAAGAAAATAATAATAGTCTTTCCTATCAAAAATTATTATACAAATGAACATGTACTATGTAGTAATTTGTAGTATTGTGTCATCATAACGTGTATGATTTATATAAAGGTTTGGTATAAAAACATTTGTGTTATTGTTTAATATTGTATAGTGAAGTTTTTAATAATTGTTATATATATATTTCTGTACTAAACATTTTGAAGAAAATAAAAATATTTTAAAAGAAAATTGTATTTACCTTCAATGAATGACAGCTCTCTCTCTCTCCACACAAGATACATTGGTTAGTTGGGGTGTGTGTGTTTTGTGTGTCTGAGGCCAGGCTGCGTGGATGGTGTCAGGTTACAGTAGGACCCTGAAAAGGATCATATAGTCTAATATTATAGTATTGTGTAGTCTAATATTGCATAGTGAACTTTTAATAATTGTAATATGGATGCATTTCTGTCCTAAAGATTTAGAAGAAAATAAAAGGTTTGAAAGAAAATTGTGCTAACATTCAATGAATGACATCACTCTCTCTTTCTCTCTCTCGCTCTCTCTTTCTACACAAGAGAAATTGGTTAGTTGGGGTGTGTGTGTTTCTGTGTCTCTGAGGCCAGGCTGCATGGTTGGTGTCAGGTTACAAGCAGAGAGAGATAAGAAACACTGATCAAGGAGCAAAAGCATTATTTTCTAAGAAAATAATAATTAACAGTCATTCCTACAAATAATAATTATACATTTAAACATTTATTGGGCATTAAAGTGTAGTATTGTTGAATAATAATAAGTACGGTTTAGTAATTAAAACTTTAGTGGTATAGTTTAATATTGCAAAGTAACTTTTAATAATAGTCATTTGTATGTATTTCTGTACTAAGATTTAGAAGAAAATGTAATTGACCTTTTATGAAATCTCTCTCTCTCTCCACACAAGATAAATTGGTTCACTGGGGTGTGTGTGTGAGCGTGTGGTGTTTCTTTAAACTTTTTTAAAAGAGTTTTCAACGATCCATATTTTAATGGTCAACAGTTTGCTGTTCTAGGGGGTACCTTACACACAAGGGAACTTTATGTACACAAGGGGGAACCCCTAGTGCTGTTCTAGGGGGTCCCACACAAGGGGGAACCCCTAGTGCTGTTCTACCCTTACACAAGGGAACTGTATGTACACAAGGGGGAACCCCTAGTGCTGTTCTAGGGGGTCCCTTACACACAAGGGAACTGTATGTACACAAGGGGGAACCCCTAGTGCTGTTCTAGGGGGTCCCTTACACACAAGGGAACTGTATGTACACAAGGGGGAACCCCTAGTGCTGTTCTAGGGGGTCCCTTACACACAAGGGAACTGTATGTACACAAGGGGGAACCCCTAGTGCTGTTCTAGGGGGTCCCTTACACACAAGGGAACTGTATGTACACAAGGGGGAACCCTAGTGTCTTTGAATCAACTGTTATAAACCTGTCACTTATATTTTTACATTTATTTAACGTGTCAGTTAAAGAACAAACTCGTATTTACAATGACGGCCTACTGCGGCCAAACCCGGACGACGCTGGGCCAATTGTACGCCGCCCTATGGCATGCGCTGACCAACTGGCAAGTGTCTTCACTGACATTTCCAACCTCTCCCTGTCTGAGTCTGTAACAACAACATGTTTCAAGCAAGCCACCGTTGTCCCTGTGCCCAAGAACACTAAGGTAACCTGCCTAAATGACTACCGACCCACAGCACTCACATGTATAGCCATGAAATGCTTTGAAAGGCTGGTCATAGCTCACATCAACACCATTATCCCCGAAACCATAGACCCACTCCAATTTGCATACTGCACGAACAGATCCACAGATGATGCAATCTCTATTGAACTCCACACTGCTTTGCCCACCTGGATAAAAGGAACACTTATGTGACAATGCTATTCCTTGACTATAGCTCAGCGTTCAACACCAAAATGCCCTCAAAGCTCATCACTAAGCTAAGGACCCTGGGACAAAACACCTTCCTCTGCAACTGGATCCTGGACTTCCTGACGGGCCGCCCCCTGGTGGTAGGGGTAGGTAACAACACATCTGCCACACTGATCCTCAGCACGGGGGCACCTCCGGGGTGCTTGCTCAGTCCCCTACTGTACTCCCTGTTCACCCATGACTGCACGGCCAGGCACGACTCCAAAACCATCATTAAGTTTGCTGATGACACAACAGTGGTAGGCCTGATCACCCACAACGATGAGACAGTCTATAGGGAGGAGGTCAGAGACCTGACCGTGTGGTGGAAGGACAACAACCTCTCCCTCAACGTGATCAAGACAAAGGAGATGATTCTGCACCTCAGCCACGCTCAAGGTCCTAAACGATATCTTAACCGCCATCGATAAGAAATATTACTGTGCAGCCGTGTTCATTGATCTGGCCAAGGCTTTCAACTCTGTCAATCACCACATCCTCATCGGCAGTCTCGACAGCCTTGGTTTCTCAAATGATTGCCTCGCCTGGTTCACCAACTACTTCTCTGATAGAGTTCAGTGTGTCAAATCGGAGGGTCTGCTGTCCGGACCTCTGGCAGTCTCTATGGGGGTGCCACAGGGTCAAATTCTTGGACCGACTCTCTTCTCTGTATTCATCAATGAGGTCGCTCTTGCTGCTGGTGAGTCTCTGATCCACCTCTACGCAGACGACACAATTCTGTATACTTCTGGCCCTTCTTTCTCCAATTGCTCTTAAATACAAGTAAAACTAAATGCATGCTCTTCAACCGATCACTACCCGCACCTGCCCGCCTGTCCAACATCACTACTCTGGATGGCTCTGACTTAGAATATGTGGACAACTACAAATACTTAGGTGTCTGGTTAGACTGTAAACTCTCCTTCCAGACCCATATCAAATATCTCCAATCGAAAGTTAAATCTAGAATTGGCTTCCTATTTCGCAACAAAGCATCCTTCACTCATGCTGCCAAACATACCCTTGTAAAACTGAACATCCTACCAATCCTCGACTTTGACAATGTCATTTACAAAATAGCCTCCAATACCCTACTCAATAAATTGGATGCAGTCTATCACAGTGCAATCCGTTTTGTCACCAAAGCCCCATATACTACCCACCATTACGACCTGTACGCTCTCGTTGGCTGGCCCTCGCTTCATATTTGTCGCCAAACCCACTGGCTCCATGTCATCTACAAGACCCTGCTAGGTAAAGCCCCCCCCCTTATCTCAGCTCGCTGGTCACCATAGCAGCTCCCACCTGTAGCACACGCTCCAGCAGGTATATCTCTCTAGTCACCCCCAAAACCAATTCTTTCTTTGGCCGCCTCTCCTTCCAGTTCTCTGCTGCCAATGACTGGAACGAACTACAAAAATCTCTGAAACTGGAAACACTTATCTCCCTCACTAGCTTTCAGCACCAACTGTCAGAGCAGCTCACAGATTACTGCACCTGTAGATAGTCCACCTATATTTTAGCCCAAACAACTACCTCTTTCCCTACTGTATTTAATTTATTTATTTATTTTGCTCCTTTGCACCCCATTATTTTTATTTCTACTTTGCACATTCTTCCATTGCAAATCTACCATTCCAGTGTTTTACTTGCTATATTGCATTTACTTTGCCACCATGGCCTTTTTTTGCCTTTACCTCCCTTATCTCACCTCATTTGCTCACATCGTATATAGAATTGTTTATACTGTATTATTGACTGTATGTTTGTTTTACTCCATGTGTAACTCTGTGTCGTTGTATGTGTCGAACTGCTTTGCTTTATAATGGCCAGGTCGCAATTGTAAATGAGAACTTGTTCTCAACTTGCCTACCTGGTTAAATAAAGGTGAAATAAAAAATAAAAATAAAAATCTACTATCACTCCAGTGTTAATGCTAAATTGTAAATATTTCAACTCTATGGCCTATTTATTGCCTTACTTCCCTACTCTTCTACGTTTGCACACACTGCACAGAGATTTTTATATTGTGTTTTTGACTGTATGTCTGTTTATGTGTAACTCTTTGTTGTTGCTTTTGTCGCACTGCTTTGCCTTATCTTGACCAGGTCGCAATTGTAAATGAGAACTTGTTCTCAACTGGCCTACCTGGTTAAATAAATAAATAAATAAAAATAAAACAACTGAATGTACGGCAGGACCAAACCGGAGAGATGACTGTACAACCAGCAATATTAATTGTCAGATCCAACAGAATATCTCTTTGTTTCTTGGGACCTAGACCAAGCATTTCTGTTTCGTCCGAGTTTAGGAGTAAAACATTTGCCGCCATCCACTTCCTTATGTCTGAAACACAGGCTTCCAGGGAGGGCTTTTTTGGGGCTTCATTTTCATCTAAATGTACAGCTGTGTATCGTCCACATAGCAGTGAAAGTTAACATTATGTTTCAGAATGACATCACCAAGAGGTAAAATATATAGTGAAAACAATAGTGGTCCTTAAACAGAACTTATAGGTGATTTTTCAGAGGACAAACCATCCACAGAGACAAACATATCTTTCCGACAGATAAGATCTAAACTTACAATGATTTGCATTGTCCTCCCCTCTCTGTTTATTATCTACGCATATTCGCTATAACTCTACCTACATGTACATATTACCTCAACTAACCAGTTCCCCAGCACATTGACTTAGTACCGGTACCCCCTGTATATAGCCTCCACATTGACTCTGTACCGTAACACTCTGTATATAGCCTCCACAATTACTCTGTACCGGTACCCCCTGTATATAGCCTCCACATGGACTCTGTACCGGTACCCCCTGTATATAGCCTCCACATTGACTCTGTACCGGTACCCCCTGTATATAGCCTCCACATTGACTCTGTACCGGTACCCCCTGTATATAGCCTCCACATTGACTCTGTACTGGTACACCCATTATATAGCCTCCACATTGACTCTGCACTGGTACCCCTGTATATAGCCTCCACATTGACTCTGTACCGGAACACCCTGTATATAGGCTCCACATTGACTCTGTACCGGTACCCCCTGTATATAGCCTCCACATGGACTCTGTACCGGTACCCCCTGTATATAGCCTCCACATTAACTCTGTACCGGTACACCCTGTATATAGCCTCCACATTGACTCTGTACCGGTACCCCCTGTATATAGCCTCCACATTGACTCTGTAATGGTACCCAGCTGTATATAGCCTCCACATTAACTCTGTACCGTAACACTCTGTATATAGCCTCCACATTGACTCTGTACCGGTACCCCCTGTATATAGCCTCCACATTGACTCTGTACCGTAACACCCTGTATATAGGCTCCACATTGACTCTGTACTGGTACCCCCTGTATATAGCCTCCACATGGACTCTGTACCGGTACCTCCTGTATATAGCCTCCACATTAACTCTGTACCGGTACCCCCTGTATATAGCCTCCACATTGACTCTGTACCGGTACCCCCTGTATATAGCCTCCACATTGATTCTGTACCGGTACCCCCTTTATATAGCCTCCACATTGACTCTGTACCGGTACCCCCTATATAGCCTCCACATTGACTAAGTACCGGTACCCCCTGTATATAGCCTCCGCATTGACTCTGTACCGTAACACTCTTTATATAGCCTCCACATTGACTCTGTACCGGTACCCCCTGTATATAGCCTCCACACTGACTCTGTACCGGTACCCCCTTTATATAGCCTCCACATTGACTCTGTACCGGTACCCCCTGTATATAGGCTCCAAATTGACTATGTACCGGTACCCCCTGTATATAGCCTCCACATTGACTCTGTAACATAACACTCTGTATATAGCCTCCACATTAACTCTGTACCGGTACCCCCTGTATATAGCTTCCACACTGACTCTGTACCGGTACCCCCTGTATATAGCCTCCACATTGACTCTGTACCGTAACACTCTGTATATAACCTCCACATTAACTCTGTACCGGTACCCCCTGTATATAGCTTCCACACTGACTCTGTACCGGTACCCCCTGTATATAGCCTCCACATTGATTCTGTACCGTAACACTCTGTATATAGCCTCAACATTGACTATGTACCGGTACCCCCTGTATATAGCCTCCACATTGACTCTGTACCGGTACCCCTGTATATAGCCTCCACATTGACTCTGTACCGGTACCCCCTGTATATAGCCTCCACATTGACTCTGTACCGTAACACTCTGTATATAGCCTCCACATTGATTCTGTACCGGTACCCCCTGTATATAGCCTCCACACTGACTCTGTACCGGTACCCCCTGTATATAGCCTCCACATTGACTCTGTACTGGTACCCCCTTTAAATAGCGTCCACATTGACTCTGTACCGGTACCCTCTGTATATAGCCTCCACATTGACTCTGTACCGTAACACTCTGTATATAGCCTCCACATTGACTCTGTACTGGTACCCCCTGTATATAGCCTCCACATTGACTCTGTACCGGAACACTATGTATATAGGCTGCACATTGACTCTGTACCGGTACCCCCTGTATATAGCCTCCACATGGACTCTGTACTGGTACCCCCTGTATATAGCCTCCACATTAACTCTGTACCGGTACCCCCTGTATATAGCCTCCACATTGACTCTGTACTGGTACCCTCTGTATATAGCATCCACATTGACTCTGTACCGGTACCCCCTGTATATAGCCTCCACATTGACTCTGTACCGTAACACTCTGTATATAGCCTCCACATTGACTCTGTACCGGTACCCCCTGTATATAGCCTCCACATTGACTCTGTACCGTAATACCCTGTATATAGCCTCCACATTGACTCTGTACCAGTACCGCCTGTATATAGCCTCCACATTGACTCTGTACCGGTACCCCCTGTATATAGCCTCCACATTGACTTAGTCCCGGTACCCCCTGTATATAGCCTCCACATTGACTCTGTACCGTAATACCCTGTATATAGCCTCCACATTGACTCTGTACCAGTACCTCCTCTATATAGCCTCCACATTGACTCTGTACCGGTACTCCCTGTATATAGTCTCCACATTGACTTAGTCCCAGTACCCCCTGTATATAGCCTCCACATTGACTCTGTACCGTAATACCCTGTATATAACCTCCACATTAACTCTGTACCGGTACCCCCTGTATATAGCTTCCACACTGACTCTGTACCGGTACCCCCTGTATATAGCCTCCACATTGATTCTGTACCGTAACACTCTGTATATAGCCTCAACATTGACTATGTACCGGTACCCCCTGTATATAGCCTCCACATTGACTCTGTACCGGTACCCCTGTATATAGCCTCCACATTGACTCTGTACCGGTACCCCCTGTATATAGCCTCCACATTGACTCTGTACCGTAACACTCTGTATATTGCCTCCACATTGATTCTGTACCGGTACCCCCTGTATATAGCCTCCACACTGACTCTGTACCGGTACCCCCTGTATATAGCCTCCACATTGACTCTGTACTGGTACCCCCTTTAAATAGCGTCCACATTGACTCTGTACCGGTACCCTCTGTATATAGCCTCCACATTGACTCTGTACCGTAACACTCTGTATATAGCCTCCACATTGACTCTGTACTGGTACCCCCTGTATATAGCCTCCACATTGACTCTGTACCGGAACACTATGTATATAGGCTGCACATTGACTCTGTACCGGTACCCCCTGTATATAGCCTCCACATGGACTCTGTACTGGTACCCCCTGTATATAGCCTCCACATTAACTCTGTACCGGTACCCCCTGTATATAGCCTCCACATTGACTCTGTACTGGTACCCTCTGTATATAGCATCCACATTGACTCTGTACCGGTACCCCCTGTATATAGCCTCCACATTGACTCTGTACCGTAACACTCTGTATATAGCCTCCACATTGACTCTGTACCGGTACCCCCTGTATATAGCCTCCACATTGACTCTGTACCAGTACCGCCTGTATATAGCCTCCACATTGACTCTGTACCGGTACCCCCTGTATATAGCCTCCACATTGACTTAGTCCCGGTACCCCCTGTATATAGCCTCCACATTGACTCTGTACCGTAATACCCTGTATATAGCCTCCACATTGACTCTGTACCAGTACCTCCTCTATATAGCCTCCACATTGACTCTGTACCGGTACTCCCTGTATATAGTCTCCACATTGACTTAGTCCCAGTACCCCCTGTATATAGCCTCCACATTGACTCTGTACCGTAATACCCTGTATATAACCTCCACATTAACTCTGTACCGGTACCCCCTGTATATAGCTTCCACACTGACTCTGTACCGGTACCCCCTGTATATAGCCTCCACATTGATTCTGTACCGTAACACTCTGTATATAGCCTCAACATTGACTCTGTACCGGTACCCCCTGTATATAGCCTCCACATTGACTCTGTACCGGTACCCCTGTATATAGCCTCCACATTGACTCTGTACCGGTACCCCCTGTATATAGCCTCCACATTGACTCTGTACCGTAACACTCTGTATATAGCCTCCACATTGATTCTGTACCGGTACCCCCTGTATATAGCCTCCACACTGACTCTGTACCGGTACCCCCTGTATATAGCCTCCACATTGACTCTGTACCGTAATACCCTGTATATAGCCTCCACATTGACTCTGTACCAGTACCTCCTGTATATAGCCTCCACATTGACTCTGTACCGGTACTCCCTGTATATAGTCTCCACATTGACTTAGTCCCAGTACCCCCTGTATATAGCCTTCACATTGACTCTGTACCGTAATACCCTGTATATAGCCTCCACATTGACTCTGTACTGGTACCCTCTTTATATAGCATCCACATTGACTCTGTACCGGTACCCCCTGTATATAGCCTCCACATTGACTCTGTACCGGTACCCCCTGTATATAGCCTCCACATAGACTCTGTACCGGTACCACCTGTATATAGCCTCCACATTGACTCTGTACCGGTACCCCTGTATATAGCCTCCACATTGACTCTGTACCGGTACCCCCTGTATATAGTCTCCACATTGACTCTGTACGTAACACTCTGTATATAGCCTCCACATGGACTCTGTACCGGTACCCCCTGTTTATAGTCTCAACATTGACTCAAATGCCACCAAATCTGTTAGTTCGTATGTATATGCAAACACTTGCACAGAGGTCAACTATTTTGTGCCTGTCTTTAGCTTCAAGTGTGGAGGTTTAAGGTGCTTGTTATGATGAAACAAGTACAACAGGTTTTCCACGATCGTAAACATTTACAAAGATGTACTAAAGACAGAACTTGGGCTTAACGGCAAGAAGGTTGGTCTATCATCAAAAAGAGAACATACGAAACCTGGAAGGCCATGGAGACCCAGCGTGGAAGAGGCAATGTCTGAGGCCCTCACAGCTTGAAGACGGGGATTTGGAGAATGATGGGGGTGTTGGGTTACAATTGCTCCCTGAAAAGGAGGAAAGTGCTGATTCATCTTCATCTCGAAGAAAATAATAATAGTCTTTCCTATCAAAAATGATTATACAAATGAACATGTACTATGTAGTAATTTGTAGTATTGTGTCATCATAACGTGTATGATTTATATAAAGGTTTGGTATAAAAACATTTGTGTTATTGTTTAATATTGTATAGTGAAGTTTTTAATAATTGTTATATATATATTTCTGTACTAAACATTTTGAAGAAAATAAAAATATTTTAAAAGAAAATTGTATTTACCTTCAATGAATGACAGCTCTCTCTCTCTCTCCACACAAGATACATTGGTTAGTTGGGGTGTGTGTGTTTTGTGTGTCTGAGGCCAGGCTGCGTGGATGGTGTCAGGTTACAGTAGGACCCTGAAAAGGATCATATAGTCTAATATTATAGTATTGTGTAGTCTAATATTGCATAGTGAACTTTTAATAATTGTAATATGGATGCATTTCTGTCCTAAAGATTTAGAAGGAAATAAAAGGTTTGAAAGAAAATTGTGCTAACATTCAATGAATGACATCACTCTCTCTTTCTCTCTCTCTCTTGCTCTCTCTTTCTACACAAGAGAAATTGGTTAGTTGGGGTGTGTGTGTTTCTGTGTCTCTGAGGCCAGGCTGCATGGTTGGTGTCAGGTTACAAGCAGAGAGAGATAAGAAACACTGATCAAGGAGCAAAAGCATTATTTTCTAAGAAAATAATAATTAACAGTCTTTCCTACAAATAATAATTATACATTTAAACATTTATTGGGCATTAACGTGTAGTATTGTTGAATAATAATAAGTACGGTTTAGTAATTAAAACTTTAGTGGTATAGTTTAATATTGCAAAGTAACTTTTAATAATAGTCATTTGTATGTATTTCTGTACTAAGATTTAGAAGAAAATGTAATTGACCTTTTATGAAATCTCTCTCTCTCCACACAAGATAAATTGGTTCACTGGGGTGTGTGTGTGAGCGTGTGGTGTTTCTTTAAACTTTTTTAAAAGAGTTCTCAACAATCCATATTTTAATGGTCAACAGTTTGCTGTTCTAGGGGGTACCTTACACACAAGGGAACTTTATGTACACAAGGGGGAACCCCTAGTGCTGTTCTAGGGGGTCCCTTACACACAAGGGAAATGTATGTACACAAGGGGGAACTCCTAGTGCTGTTCTAGGGGGTCCCTTACACACAAGGGAACTTTATGTACACAAGGGGGAACCCCTAGTGCTGTTCTAGGGGGTCCCTTACACACAAGGGAACTGTATGTACACAAGGGGGAACCCCTAGTGCTGTTCTAGGGGGTCCCTTACACACAAGGGAAATGTATGTACACAAGGGGGAACCCCTAGTGCTGTTCTAGGGGGTCCCTTACACACAAGGGGACTTTATGTACACAAGGGGGAACCCCTAGTGCTGTTCTAGGGGGTCCCTTACACACAAGGGGACTGTATGTACACAAGGGGGAACCCTAGTGTCTTTGAATCAACTGTTATAAACCTGTCACTTATATTTTTACATTTATTTAACGTGTCAGTTAAAGAACAAACTCGTATTTACAATGACGGCCTACTGCGGCCAAACCCGGACGACGCTGGGCCAATTGTACGCCGCCCTATGGCATGCGCTGACCAACTGGCAAGTATCTTCACTGACATTTCCAACCTCTCCCTGTCTGAGTCTGTAACAACAACATGTTTCAAGCAAGCCACCGTTGTCCCTGTGCCCAAGAACACTAAGGTAACCTGCCTAAATGACTACCGACCCATAGCACTCACATCTGTAGCCATGAAATGCTTTGAAAGGCTGGTCATAGCTCACATCAACACCATTATCCCCGAAACCATAGACCCACTCCAATTTGCATACTGCACGAACAGATCCACAGATGATGCAATCTCTATTGAACTCCACACTGCTTTTCCCACCTGGATAAAAGGAACACTTATGTGACAATGTTATTCCTTGACTGTAGCTCAGCGTTCAACACACAAAATGCCCTCAAAGCTCATCACTAAGCTAAGGCCCCTGGGACAAAACACCTTCCTCTGCAACTGGATCCTGGACTTCCTGACGGGCCGCCCCCTGGTGTATATCTTATCTCTTTCTTTTTTAGAGATTTTGATTTTCTTAACCTCATTGTTGGTCAAGGGCTTCTAAATCAAATCAAATCAAATCAATTTTTATTGGTCACATACAGATGTTAATGCAAGTGTAGGGAGATGCTTGTGCTTCTAGTTCCGACAGTGCAGTAATATCTAACAAGTATTCAAACAAATTCAAAACGACTAACTTATACACACAATGTAAGTGGATGGAATAAGAATATGTACATGTAAATATATGGATGCGCGATGGCCGTCCGGCATAGGCAAGATGCAATAGATGGTATAAAATACAGTATATAGTACATATGAGATGAGTAATGTAGGATATGTAAACATTTTTAAAGTGGCATTATTTCAAGTGACTAGTGATACCTATATTAAATCCATTTATTAAAGTGGCCAGTGATTTGAGTCTGTATGTCAGCAGCAGCCTATCTATGTAAGTAAGCATTTCACTGTAAGGTCTACTACACCTGTTGTATTCTGCGCATGCGATATATAAAATTGGATTTGATTAGACCGTTGCTCCACTCGGGAGCAAATAATAATGTCTAAACTTTAACCTTTTAAAAATAGTTCTCAGGGGGGAGCATCATATGATGTCCGAGGATGAAATGTCCAGGGAATGTCTCAATCAATCCCAAAACCTCCAGAGGCCTCACACCCTCTCTCTCTCTCTCTCCCTCTCTGTGTGATTGTGTGGTTGGAGACAGGTGTGCTGGAGTTAGAGCAGATCCCTACCAGCTGCAACCCGTTCCATAATCAGCACCTCTACATATACTCATTCCTGCCACCTCCACTCTGCCAGATCGTAATCTCTGCTCAGTCAGTTGTTATCCTAGCCTTTTGTCAATTCTCTAGATCCTGTTTCCCTGCTGTGCTTGTTTCCCTGCCTTACACCGTTTTGTCCTCTCATTGCAGTACTGCTTTGTCTCTGTCTCCTGTCTCACCACCAACCACCTTGCTCTGGACACCCCGCCAACCCGGATGTCCTAGCCGTGTCTGAATCCTGGCTCAAGAAGGTCAACAAAAATCCTGAAGTTTCTATCTCTAACTATAACATTTTCCGACAAGATTGAACTACCAAAGGGGGCAGAGTTGCAATCTACTGCAGAGGTAGCCTGCAGAGTTCTGTCAAACTATCCAGGTCTGTGCCAAAACAATTCGACCTTCTACTTTTAAAAAGCCCCCAGCTGGGCCTTGGACACCTTATGTAAATTGATTGCCCCCCATCTATCTTCAGAATTCGTACTGTTAGGTGACCTAAACTGGGACATGCTTAAAACCCCGGCCGTCTTACAATCTAAGAGAGATGCCCTCAATCTCAACCTACCAGGTGTTCAACCAGGATCTCAGTGATCACTGTGTTCAACCAGGATCTCAGTGATCACTGCCTCATTGCCTGCATGAGTAATGGATCCGTGGTCAAACGACCACCCCTCATCACTGTTAAATGCTCCCTAAAATACTTCTGCGAGCAGGCCTTTCTAATCGACCTGGCCCGGGTATCCTGGAAGGATATTGACCTCATCCCGTCAGTAAAGGATGCCTGGTTGCTGTTTAAAAGTGCTTCCTTCACCATCATAAATAAGCATGCCCATTCAAAAATTGTAGAACTAAGAACATATAGCCCTTGGTTCACCCCAGACTTGACTGCCCTTGACCAGCACAAAAACATCATGTGGCGTTCTGCATTAGCATAGAATAGCCCCAGAGAAAATCAACTTTTCAGGGAAGTCAGGAACCAATGTACCTAGTCAGTTAGGAAAGCTAAGGCTAGCTTTTTCAAACAGAAATTGGCATTCTGTAGCACTAATTCCAAAATGTTTTGGGACACTGTAAAGTCCATGGAGAATAAGAGCTCTTCCTCCCAGTTGCCCACTGCACTGATGCTAGCAAACACTGTCACCGCCAATAAATCTACGATAATAGATAATTTCAATAAGAATTTTTCTAAGGCTGGCCATGCTTTCCACATGGCTTTTCGGCCCCCGCCCCCACTTCTTCTTCACCCAAATACAAACAGCAGATGTTTTGAAAGAGCTGCATAATCTGGATCCCTACAAATCAGCTGGGCTAGACAATCTGGACGAGACAATCTGGACTCTCTCTTTCTAAAATTATCTGCTGAAATTGTTGCAACCCCTATTACTAGCCTGTTCAACCTCTCTTTCGTATCGTCTGAGATCCCCAAAGATTGGAAAGCTGCCGCAGTCATCCCCCTCTTCAAAGGGGGAGACACTCTAGACCCAAACTCTTATAGACCAAAATGCATCCTGCCCTGCCTTTATAAAACCTTCGAAAGCAACGTTAACAAACAGATCACCGACCATTTCGAATCCCACCGTACCTTCTCCATTATGCAATCTTGCTTCCGAGCTGGTCCCGAGTGCACCTCAGCCATGGTCAAGGTCCTAAACAATACCAATACTGTGCAGCCGTCTTCATCGACCTGGCCAAGGCTTTCGACTATGTCAATCACAGCATTCTTATCTGCAGACTCAATAGCCTTGGCTTCTCAAATGACTGCCTCGCCTGGTTCACCAACTACTTCTCAGGTAGAGTTCAGTGTGTCAAATCGGAGACCTCTGGCAGTCTCTATGGGGGTGCCACAGGGTTCAATTCTCAGGCTGACTTTTTTTTATGTATACATCAATGATATCTCTCTTGCTGGTGATTCTCTGATCCACCTCTACGCAGACGTCACCATTCTGTATAGATCTGGCCCTTTTTTGGACATTGTGCTAATAAACCTGCAAATGAGGTTCAGTGCCATACAACACTTCTTCCGTGGCCACCGACTGCTTTTAAATGCTAGTAAAACTAAGTGCATGCTCTTCAACTGATTGCTTCCCGCACCCTCCCAGCCGACTAGCATCACTACTCTGGAAGGTTCTGACTTACAACATGTGGACAACTACAAGTACCTAGGTGTCTGGTTCGACTGTAAACTCTCCTTCCAGACTCACATTAAGCATCTCCAATCCAAAATTAAATCTAGAATCGGCTTCCAATTTCGCAACAAAGCCTCCTTCACTCATGCTGCCAAACATACACTCGTAAAACTGACTATCCTACCAATCCTTGACTTTGGCGATCTCATTTACAAAATAGCCTCCAACACTCTACTCAGCAAACTGGATGTATTCTATCACAGTGCCATCTGTTTTGTCACCCCCCACTGCGACCTGTATGCTCTCGTTGGCTGGCCATCACTACATATTCATTGCCAAACCAACTGGCTTCAGGTCATCTATAAGTCTTTGCTCGGTAAAGCCCCGCGTTATCTCAGCTCCCTGGTCACCATAGCAACACCCACCCATAGCACGCGTTCTAGCAGGGATATTTCACTGGTCATCCCCAAAGCCAACACTTGCTTTGGCCGCCTTTCCTTCCAGTTATGTGCTGCCAATGACTGGAATTAATGGCAAAAATCACTGAAGCTTATAACTCCCTCTTATAACTCCCTCTGTAACTTTAAGCACCCAACTACCTCATCCCCATGTTGTTATTTCTCCTCTTGCTCTTTTGCACCCCCATTATCTCTCCTTGCACATGATCATCATGCCAAGTCAACAAACAGATTACCAACCATTTCGAATCTCACCATACCTTCTCTGCTATGCAATCTGGTTTCAGAGCTGGTCATGGGTGCACCTCAGCCACGCTCAAGGTCCTAAATGATATCTTAACCGCCATCGATAAGAAACATTACTGTGCAGCCGTATTCATTGATCTGGCTAAGGCTTTCGACTCTGTCAATCACCACATCCTCATCGGCAGACTCGACAGCCTTGGTTTCTCAAATGCCTCGCCTGGTTCACCAACTACTTCTCTGATAGAGTTCAGTGTGTCAAATCGAAGGGTCTGCTGTCCAGACCTCTGGCAGTCTCTATGGGGGTGCCACAGGGTTCAATTCTTGGACCGACTCTCTTCTCTGTATACATCAATGAGGTCGCTCTTGCTGCTGGTGAGTCTCTGATCCACCTCTACGCAGACGACACCATTCTGTATACTTCTGGCCCTTCTTTGGACACTGTGTTAACAACCCTCCAGGCAAGCTTCAATGCCATACAACTCTCCTTCCGTGGCCTCCAATTGCTCTTAAATACAAGTAAAACTAAATGCATGCTCTTCAACCAATCACTACCCGCACCTGCCCGCCTGTCCAACATCACTACTCTGGATGGCTCTGACTAGAATATGTGGACAACTACAAATACTTAGGTGTCTGGTTAGACTGTAAACTCTCCTTCCAGACCCATATCAAATATCTCCAATCGAAAGTTAAATCTAGAATTGGCTTCCTATTTCGCAACAAAGCCTCCTTCACTCATGCTGCCAAACATACCCTTGTAAAACTGACCATCCTACCAATCCTCGACTTTGGCGATGTCATTTACAAAATAGCCTCCAATACCTTACTCAACAAATTGGATGCAGTCTATCACAGTGCAATCCGTTTTGTCACCAAAGCCCCATATACTACCCACCATTGCGACCTGTACGCTCTCGTTGGCGGGCCCTCGCTTCATACTCGTCGCCAAACCCACTGGCTCCATGTCATCTACAAGACCCTGCTAGGTAAAGCCCCCCCTTATCTCAGCTTGCTGGTTACCATAGCATCTCCCACCTGTAGCACACGCTCCAGCAGGTATATCTCTCTAGTCACCCCCAAAACCAATTCTTTCTTTGGCCGCCTCTCCTTCCAGTTCTCTGCTGCCAATGACTGGAACGAACTACAAAAATCTCTGAAACTGGAAACACTTATCTCCCTCACTAGCTTTCAGCACCAACTGTCAGAGCAGCTCACAGATTACTGCACCTGCAGATAGTCCACCTATATTTTAGCCCAAACAACTACCTCTTTCCCTACTGTATTTAATTTATTTATTTATTTTGCTCCTTTGCACCCCATTATTTTTATTTCTACTTTGCACATTCTTCCATTGCAAATCTACCATTCCAGTGTTTTACTTGCTATATTGCATTTACTTTGCCACCATGGCCTTTTTTGCCTTTACCTCCCTTATCTCACCTCATTTGCTCACATCGTATATCGAATTTTTTATACTGTATTATTGACTGTATGTTTGTTTTACTCCATGTGTAACTCTGTGTCATTGTATGTGTCGAACTGCATTGCTTTATCTTGGCCAGGTCGCAATTGTAAATGAGAACTTGTTCTCAACTTGCCTACCTGGTTAAATAAAGGTGAAATAAAAAATAAAAATCTACTATCACTCCAGTGTTAATGCTAAATTGTAAATATTTCAACTCAATGGCCTATTTATTGCCTTACTTCCCTACTCTTCTACGTTTGCACACACTGCACAGAGATTTTTATATTGTGTTTTTGACTTTACGTCTGTTTATGTGTGACTCTTTGTCGTTGTTTTTGTCGCACTGCTTTGCTTTATCTTGACCAGGTCGCAGTTGTAAATGAGAACTTGTTCTCAACTGGCCTACCTGGTTAAATAAATAAATATAAATAAAAATAAAACAAATGAATGTACGGCAGGACCAAACCGGAGAGATAGGTAGGAGCAAGCCCATGTAATGCTTTGTAGTTTAGCAGTAAAACCTTGAAATCAGCCATAGTTTTAACAGGAAGCCATTGTAGAGAGGTTTGTTCTGGAGTAACATGATCAAAGTAAAGCATTGCTGTAGTCTAATCTAGAAGTGACAAAAGCATGGATGAACTTTTCTGCATCATTTTTGGACAGAAAGTGTTGCACGGGTGATCACTGAGGTCCTTCACAGTTTTATTTGAGATGACTGTACAACCAGCAATATTAATTGTCAGATCCAACAGAATATCTCTTTGTTTCTTGGGACCTAGACCAAGCATTTCTGTTTCGTCCGAGTTTAAGAGTAAAACATTTGCCGCCATCCACTTCCTTATGTCTGAAACACAGGCTTCCAGGGAGGGCTTTTTTGGGGCTTAATTTTCATCTAAATGTACAGCTGTGTATCGTCCACATAGCAGTCAAAGTTAACATTATGTTTCAGAATGACATCACCAAGAGGTAAAATATATAGTGAAAACAATAGTGGTCCTTAAACAGAACTTACAGGTGATTTGTCAGAGGACAAACCATCCACAGAGACAAACATATCTTTCCGACAGATAAGATCTAAACTAGGCCAGAACTTGTCTGGGTAGACCAATTTGGGTTTCCAATCTCTCCAAAAGAATGTGGTGAGCTTGGGTGTCAAAAGCAGCACTAAGGTCTAGGAGCACGAGGACAAATGCTATGATGTGGTCTAAAACCAGACTGAAGCGTTTTGTATACATTGTTTGTCTTCAGGAAGGCAGTGAGTTGGTGCGCAAAAGCTTTTTCTTAAAGTTTTGAGAGGAATGGGAGATTCGATACAGGCTGATAGTTTTTTGTATTTTTGGGGTCAAGGTTAGGCCTTTCAAGATAGGCTTTATTACTGCCACTTTTAGTGAGTTTGGTACACATCTGGTGGACAGGGAGCCGTTTATTATGTTCAACATAAGAGGGCCAAGCACAGGAAGCAGCTCTTTTAGTAGTTTAGTGAGAATAGGGTCCAGTATGCAGCTTGAAGGTTTAGAGGCCATGAATATTTTCATCAAGAGATATAGTATTAAAAAACTTGAGTGTCTCCCATGATCCTAGGTCCTGGCAGTGTTGTTCAGACTCTACCTCTCTCAATGTATACCAAAGTAACAAATATTTAACAACGTTTCAATGCTTTGTGTTGCAACAGTTCTGAAAGACACGGACATACAATTTTTAGGGATTTATTAATATAATGTGTTACATAATGTGCATCTTTATGTAATAGATCCCCTCTCTCTCTCTCTGTCTCAGGCATTGAAAAAGATAAATAACATGAAATTGACTCCTGAGTGTTGAACTACTTTTGATCAATCTATTGCCACCCTGGTCATTATCTGACCCTGCTGGTCATCTACGAACGTTGGAACATCTTGAATAACAATAAGGGGCACATGTTCTCTTGAATGTGCACTCAGCACAGCCCTCTGAGCATGATTCCTCTCTAGTCTTAATCCTAAATTTGTGACTTCCAGGGAGTATTTCCTAGATGCTGTGCTTCGGCATATGGATTGATTGGTCTTAGGTTTTTAGACTGGGTATCTATAAAATTCTTTGTAACAACTGCTGATGCAGGAATATCTACAGGGGGTCAAAATTGTTGTTCAAATGTTGCATATAAAATAAATTGTACCTAGGCATATAGTATATAGGAAATTCAACAGAGTGTTAGTCTTGATTATGATAATAATACAATTATTATACTAGTTTTATAATAATACAAATCTGTCAATCAACCAAATTAATTTCTTAAAAATATTTTTTCCATCAGCAGTACTCACAAAGAGTTTTACAGATACCCAGTCTGAAAACCTAAGACCAAGCGATGCATATGCCGAAGCACAGCATCTAGGAAATACTCCCTAGAAGTCATAAACCCATCATTAAAACTAGAGAGGAACCATGCTCTGAGGGTTGTGCTGAGTGCACATGTAAGAGAACATGTGCCTCGTATTGTTATTCAAAATGTTCCAATGTTCGCAGATGACCAGCAAGGTCAGATAATGACCAGGGTGGCTTTAGAGTGGGCAAAAGTTCAACACTCAGGATTCAATGTCATTTGTCTTTGAGAGAGAGAGAGAGAGAGAGAGAGAGAGAGAGAGAGAGAGAGAGAGAGAGAGAGAGAGAGAGAGAGTGTGAGGCCTCTGGAGGTTTTGGGATTGACTGAGACATTCCCTGGACATTTCATCCTCGGACATCATATGATGCTCCCCCCTGAGAACTATTTTTAAAAGGCTAAAAGGTTAAATTTTTAAAAGGAGACATTTCTTTCAAACCTTTTATTTTCTTCTAAATCTTTAGTAGAGAAATACATACGTATTACAATTATTAAAAGTTTGCTATGCAATATTGAACTATATCAAGTTTTATTTTTCATTAACCTTTATATAAATCATACATATTATTATTAAACAAATATTACAATATTACCCAATACATTTTATACTTATAATAATGTTTTTGTAGGAAAGACTGATTTTTATTGTTTTCTTAGAAAAGAAGAAGAACCAGCATTTCCCTCCTTTTCCGGGGCCATTTTGCCTTTTGTAACCAGACACCCCCATCAGTCTCCAAATCCCTGTCTTCAAGCATTCACACCCTGACCTGTTTTGCCTGTCCTTGTGTTTGTCTCCACCCCCTCCAGGTGTCGCTCATCATCCCTGGTGTATTTCTCCCTGTGTTTTCTGTCTCTGTGCCAGTTCATCTTGCTTGCCAAGTCAACCAGCGTTTATCTCCTAGCTCCTATTTATCCAAGTGTCTGTTTTTCCTAGTCCTCCTAGTTTTGACCCTTGCCTGTCCCGACACCGAACCCGCCTGCCTGACCATTCTTTCTGCCATGACGTCGAGCCTGCCTACGCTCTGTACTGTTTGGACTCTGACCTCATTTATGAACTCTCGCCTCTACCCAACCTGCCCTTTGCCAACCCCTTGTGTTATAATAAATATTGGAACTCAACCATCTGCCGCCTGTGTCTGCATATGGGTCTCGCCTTGTTCCCTTATACAAGCTGTGAGGGCCTCAGACATTGCCTCTTCCATGCTGGCTCTCCATGGCCTTCCAGGTTTTGTATGTTTTCTTTACGATGATAGATCAAGCTTCTATCAAGTTGTCTTGAGGACCGAAGGAACCATCTTCGTAAATGTTCACAATGGTGGAAAAACTGTTGCATGTGTTTCATCATGTCAAGCACCTTAATCCAATCTCGACACTTGAAGCTAACAGGCACAAAATAGTTCACCTCTGTGCAAGCGTTAGAAATTACATACGAACCAACAGACTTGGAGGCATTTGCACTATTGAATTCAGAACAACCTAAAATTGTCATTCAAATAGCTTTCAAATCATCTCGCCCGCAGACCCCCTCCTCCAGTGCGTACCCAGGCTGGGATGTTCCACTCAGGGCCTGTTTGATCTGACATAGAGCAAGTCATATCTTAAGCCATTCTCTGGTGCGAAACGCAGGAAAAAAACACCCCGTTTTTAGCAGAAAAAGGTTGTTGAGACAGCTGTGTGTGAAAATCTTCACGGTTGAATTGCCCGGTTGGAAAATGTAACCCATACGGCCTTCACTCATATCAATCCAACCATTAAAACAATCAGGTGCATCACAAAAAAATGTCATCAATGGTTTTGTCATTGTGGCCCAGACAGGAAGGACACAATACACCTAGAATTGGTCTAGGAGACATGTTTTCTGGAGTATTCTGTGGTTTATCTCTCTTGAGGTTTCTTGTCACTCATAGTGCTTCCAAGACAAGTCTAACACTTACTTATACTCAGGCAGACCTAAACAAAATAATTTTTTCATTCTACAAGTGGTCACAAGCTCACTACACAGCAGCTCTATAAGTTCAATACAAAAATTCCCAACTGTTTCAAATGTTCAAACACATTGTCTTTAAGTTCAAGGTCACTACACGACACATCAATCACCAGGCCATTACTTTTTATCTCAGACATGTTCTTTACTTAAAAAAACAGCTGCACTATCAAGTTACGTAAGCACACCCTAAATGTGACTCACCACCTGGATTCGGTCTTATGTAGCAACATTTGAATTTCTGTTTTTTACATTGGATAAAAGTAGAGACTTAGAGCTACAAAATGGTATATCATGCATTGGATTTGAGGAAACAAGGTCCACTTCTGATCCCCAGAGCAGCCTAGCTCCCAAACATATGAACTCCAGAGTGCACAGTCCACGACACCAAGGTCTGCACTCTCCTCAGCCAGCTCCTTGACTAGCCAGAGTTAAGGAGACTCCTGCTCCAGTCGTGGAGCCAGAGCCAGCTGCTGCCATGGGGAATCTTCTGCTTACCGTTGCGGAGTCGTCCTCTTCTCCCAGTGGGGCAGAAGCTCGGGTGCCCGAAGTTCGACTGTCTGCTACCCTGGAACCTTCAGCCACAAACACTCCACCTGGTCTCCCTCAGGAACCCAACACAGCTCCTGGCCCAGAGCCCTCACTGAATTGGTTGCCCACTCCTTGGATGGAGCCACAGCCAGCAGCTACTGCAGAGTTCAAGTACAGACCCCACCTGCTAGCTCCGTGATAGTTCCGGCACAAGGGTCCTGCTACCTCCAGACCTAGCCTCAGGGGACCTGCCAGACATCACCCCGGGAGACCCACCAGAAATCACCCCTGATGTCTCCCCTGATGTAGTTGTTCAATTATTTTCCTTCCCGGGAGGGCTCGAGTTCCTGTCCCACCCAGCAGGGTTAGATATACAGTTCTGGGCCTACCTGGCAGGTGTAAAGTGACCAGGCTTTGAGTGTCCTGCCCCTCAAGTAGGTCCAGTGTATCATGCCTTCATGGTAGGTTCAGAGCTCACTTCCTTCCCAGTAGGGTTACAGTTCCCTTCCTTCCCTGTAGGGTTAGAGTTCCCCTCCTTCCAGGTAAGGTCAGAGATCCCTTCCTTCCCTGTAGGGTTAGAGTTCCCCTCCTTCCAGGTAAGGTCAGAGTTCCCTTCCTTCCCTGTAGGGTTAGAGTTCCCCTCCTTCCAGGTAAGGTCAGAGTTCCCTTCCTTCCTTGTAGGGTGAGAGTTCCCTTCCTTCCCAGTTCACTGCCTTCCCAGTAGGCCAAGTATGTTTTGACCCTTAAGTAGGTCTAGTGTATCCTGCCTTGCTGCACAGTCTGCAGGTCTGCAGTCTCATGCCCTTAGTTATAGGCTGTTGCCTATGCCACCAGGTTTAGAGCCTCCTGCCTTACTAGGAGACAAGTTTGTTGTACTCGCAATCTGCAGACATATTCATCCCACAGCTACTTATCCCACCATGCTTAGAGCTGCTAAGCCACAAATTACATGTGCTAGGTTCTCAGTCCTCAGCCTTCGTCAGCCCTCAATCCCTAGCACTAGGTCATTGGTTTCTTACTGCACTAGGTCATTGGTCTCCAGCTGCACTAGGTCATTGGCCTCCAGCTGCACTAGGTCATTGGTCTCTTACTGCACTAGGTCATTGGCCTTCAGCTGCACTAGGTCATTGGTCTCCAGCTGCACTAGGTCATTGGACTCCAGCTGCACTAGGTCATTGGTCTCCAGCTGCACTAGGTCATTGGCATCCAGCTGCACTAGGTCATTGGTCTCTTACTGCACTAGGTCATTGGTCTCTTACTGCACTAGGTCATTGCTCTCTTAAAGCACTAGGTCATTGGCCTCCAGCTGCATTAGGTCATTGGTCTCTTACTGCACAAGGTCATTGGTCTCTTACTGCACTAGGTCATTGGTCTCCAGCTGCAATGGGTCATTGGCCTCCAGCTGCACTAGGTCATTGGTCTCTTACTGCACTAGGTCATTGGTCTCCAGCAGCACTAGGTCATTGGCCTCCAGCTGCACTAGGTCATTGGTCTCTTTCTGCACTAGGTCTTTGGTCTCTTAAAGCACTAGGTCATTGGCCTCCAGATGCACTAGGTCATTGGTCTCTTACTGCACTGGGTCATTGGTCTCTTACTGCACTAGGTCATTGGTCTCCAGCTGCACTAGGTCATTGGTCTCCAGCTGCACTAGGTCATTGGTCTCCAGCTGCACTAGGTCATTGACGTCCAGCTGCACTAGGTCATTGGTCTCTTACTGCACTAGGTCATTGGTCTCCAGCTGCACTAGGTCATTGGCCTCCAGCTGCACTAGGTCATTGGTCTCTTACTGCACTAGATCATTGGTCTCTTACTGCACTAGGTCATTGGTCTCTTACTGCACTAGGTCATTGGTCTCTTACTGCACTAGGTCATTGGTCTCTTAAAGCACTAGGTCATTGGCCTCCAGCTGCACTAGGTCATTGGTCTCTTACTGCACTAGGTTATTGGTCTCTTACTGCACTAGGTCATTGGTCTCTTACTGCACTAGGTCATTGGTCTCCAGCAGCACTAGGTCATTGGCCTCCAGCTGCACTAGGTCATTGGTCTCAGTCTGCACTAGGTCATTGGTCTCTTACTGCACTAGGTCTTTGGTCTCTTAAAGCACTAGGTCATTGGCCTCCAGCTGCACTAGGTCATTGGTCTCTTACTGCACTAGGTCATTGGTCTCTTACTGCACTAGGTCATTGGCCTCCAGCTGCACTAGGTCAATGGTCTCTTACTGCACTAGGTCAATGGTCTCTTACTGCACTAGGTCATTGGTCTCCAGCTGCACTAGGTCATTGGCCTCCAGCTGCACTAGGTCATTGGCCTCCAGCTGCACTAGGTCATTGGCCTCCAGCTGCACTAGGTCATTGGTCTCCAGCTGAACTAGGTCATTGGCCTCCAGCTGCACTAGGTGATTTGTCTCTTACTGCACTAGGTTATTGGTCTCCAGCTGCACTAGGTCATTGGTCTCCAGCTGCACTAGGTCATTGGTCTCCAGCTGCACTAGGTCATTGGTCTCTTACTGCACTAGGTCATTGGTCTCCAGCTGCACTAGGTCATTGGTCTCTTACTGCACTAGGTCATTTGCCTCCAGCTGCACTAGGTCATTTCTCTTACTGCACTAGGTCATTGGCCTCCAGCTGCACTAGGTCATTGGTCTCTTACTGCACTAGGGCATTGGTCTCCAGCTGCACTAGGTCATTGGCCTCCAGCTGCACTAGGTCATTGGTCTCCAGCTGCACTAGGTCATTGGTCTCTTACTGCACTAGGTCATTGGTCTCCAGCTGCACTAGGTCATTGGCCTCCAGCTGCACTAGGTCATTGGCCTCCAGCTGCACTAGGTCATTGGTCTCTTACTGCACTAGGTCATTAGTCTCTTACTGCACTAGGTCATTGGCCTCCAGCTGCACTAGGTCAATGGTCTCTTACTGCCATAGGTCATTGGTATCTTACTGCACTAGGTCATTGGTCTCTTACTGCACTAGGTCATTGGCCTCCAGCTGCACTAGGTCATTGGTCTCCAGCTGCACTAGGTCATTGGCCTCCAGCTGCACTAGGTCATTGGTCTCTTACTGCATGAGGGCATTGGTCTCCAGCTGCACTAGGTCATTGGCCTCCAGCTGGACTAGGTTATTGGTCTCCAGCTGCACTAGGTCATTGGTCTCCAGCTGCACTAGGTCATTGGCCTCCAGCTGCACTAGGTCATTGGTCTCTTACTGCATGAGGGCATTGGTCTCCAGCTGCACTAGGTCATTGGCCTCCAGCTGCACTAGGTCATTGGTCTCCAGCTGCACTAGGTCATTGGCCTCCAGCTGCACTAGGTCATTGGCCTCCAGCTGCACTAGGTCATTGGTCTCCAGCTGCACTAGGTCATTGGTCTCTTACTGCACTAGGTCATTGGTCTCCAGCTGCACTAGGTCATTGGTCTCCAGCTGCACTAGGTGATTGGTCTCCAGCTGCACTAGGTCATTGGTCTCTTACTGCACTAGGTCATTGGTCTCCAGCTGCACTAGGTCATTTTCTCCAGCTGCACTAGGTCATTGGTCTCCAGCTGCACTAGGTCATTGGTCTCCAGCTGCACTAGGTCATTGGTCTCCAGCTGCACTAGGGCATTGGACTCCAGCTGCACTAGGTCATTGGTCTCCAGCTGCACTAGGTCATTGGTCTCCAGCTGCACTAGGTCATTGGTCTCCAGCTGTACTAGGTCATTGGTCTCCAGCTGCACTAGGGCATTGGTCTCCAGCTGCACTAGGGCATTGGTCTCCAGCTGCACTAGGTCATTGGTCTCCAGCTGCACTAGGTCATTGGTCTCCAGCTGCACTAGGTCATTGGTCTCCAGCTGCACTAGGTCATTGGTCTCCAGCTGCACTAGGTCATTGGTCTCCAGCTGCACTAGGTCATTGGTCTCCAGCTGCACTAGGTCATTGGTCTCCAGCTGCACTAGGTCATTGGTCTCCAGCTGCACTAGGTCATTGGTCTCCAGCTGCACTAGGGCATTGGATTAACCATCAATCCATTAATAATTTATGCTTTTTTTGATCCATGGTTCAAAGTGACAGCTAAACATATTTTAACTCTGAAGTTTTAAGGTGTTCATAAATTAGTTTCTATGTTTTTATTCCATAGATTGAGAAACAGCTTTGATATAGTTATGTCATACAATTTGGTGTAATTGCTTCTTTCATGTAACAATACCCTTAAGTTTGTTCTACAATTGTTATAATTATTTATTTCATGTAACAATAAACGGACATTACTTATCTCAGTGTTCTCGTCATAGATTCATGTGGTGTTGATACAGAAGAATGTGTCTGGATTGGAGTGGAATGACTTGAAGAAGGCATAAAAGGCTTAAGCTTGTTTTATAAAATACATTGTAGTCATTTTGGGCAGTATATTCCAAATACCAAAGCCTGTGGTTGTATTCTAATAGTACAATTTGAGGACGTCATGAGTCATTCTATATCTTGTTTAACATCACCCTCTAGTGGCTCAATAGGGACACAATGCCTTCAACAAGTGTAGTGAAGTTGAAATGAACAATACTGCATGATATCAGATAACGTCCAAGACTCTCAATGGTGTATTGTGTAAGTAGTTGAGGGTAAAATGCAAGAATATGCAATTATGTGTAACACTTTATAATTTTCAGTAATAACAAATTTGTAAGGCATTTACATTTTGGTCACTATTTATTATTAAGCCCACATTTGTGAAATGTTACTGACCTAGGTATTCTGACATTTATAAATAACTACTATATACATTAATGATTCAACACAACAGCGCAGGAGACCACAGCAGACACTTCAACCTCAACATACTGGTTATGAACTCTGCCATTACTCTCACTACCACTACAATCACTACCACTACTCTCACTACATCACTGCTGCCAGGTCACATAAGAGAAGCTCTCTCAGATGCTGTTTACTCTGAATTAATATAGAGATTGGTTTTCACGCTAAATCATTTATAATGGATTAGTAAATAGTTTAAATATTTATCATTACTTCCACGTTTGTTTTAGCAAGCCAGTTATTCACACATTTATAAACAACTTTTATGGTATGTAATAGTGATTTATAAGATTACTCTTAATATGTTTAATAAATGTCCTTATAAACCATTTACTAATCATTAGTAAAGTCGTTTTGCAGTCTCTAATCTAAAGTGAGGACTATTCACTTTCTTATCTTATAAACCATGTACTAATCATTAGTAAAGTCGTTTTGCAGTCCCTAATCTAAAGTGAGGACTATTCACTTTCTTATCTTATAAACCATGTACTAATCATTAGTAAAGTCGTTTTGCAGTCTCTAATCTAAAGTGAGGACTATTCACTTTCTTATCTTATAAACCATGTACTAATCATTAGTAAAGTCGTTTTGCAGTCCCTAATCTAAAGTGAGGACTATTCACTTTCTTATCTTATAAACCATGTACTAATCATTAGTAAAGTCGTTTTGCAGTCCCTAATCTAAAGTGAGGACTATTCACATTCTTATCTTATAAACCATTTACTAATCATTAGTAAAGTCGTTTTGCAGTCCCTAATCTAAAGGGAGGACTATTCAGACGTTCTTAATACTCTATAAATGTTTTGAACAGGGACCAGTGTAATTTATCACAAAAAGATGGACATGCTATTGGTAGACATCCCAGCAGTACCTGATGTTCCTAAGTTCTCAAAATGACCTAGAACATATCAATGGACACAACACAGAGGATGTTAAAGGAAATATATTGAACCTTATATTGAAAAACAGTTACATTGTTGTGGTAGTGTGCTGAAGTAGTAACATGTTTTGTCTGAAAATGCTAACATTCGTGTTTGTTGGCAGTGACTACCAAAACAAAAGTGTGGATTGCAGTCACTCATTAGAGCAGTTCATAGACTGATTACAGGGTAATGGCACCATTATCTAAATATATAATGTAACTGAACATTATGTTTAAATGGTTACCACCTCTTCAACTGGGAGAATAGATACATCAGTTGTTTTAATTTCTAACCGGTAAAACAGATATGCATGAAAAAAAAATGAAAGGTGACATTGTATAATGTCGCCTTATATAAAACATTTGATCTCAAATCCCTTTTTTTGTTTTCCTGCAGAGTGAAACAAAGAGGACATTGATTGCTTTCAGTTTGTGCAATGGCCAGAAGATGGCAGTATAAATCAAAATCTGTGACAGGAATAACTTGATTTCCACTAAGTTGTACAAAACATTTCTATGACAGACGGACAAGGCGAATCCAGCTAAAAGCTATGATTCCTTATTGATGTCACTTGTTAAATCCACTTCAATCAGTGTAGATGAAAGGAGGAGAAATGTTAAAGAATGATTAGAAAGCCTTGAGACAATAGAGACATGGATTGTGTATGTGTGCTATTCAGTGGGCAAATAGGCAAGACAAAATATTTAAGTGCCTTTGAATGGGGTATGGTAGTAGGTGCACCGGTTTGAGAACTGCAACGCTGCTGGGTGTTTCACGATGAACAGTTTCCCGTGTGTATCAACAATGGTCCACCACCCAAAGGACATCCAGCCAACCTGACACAGCTGTGCGAGGCATTGAAGTCAACATGGACCAGCATCCCTGTGGAAAACTTTCGACAGCTTGTAGAGTCCATGCCCAATGAATTGAGGCTGTTCTGAGGGCAACTCATTATTAGGAAGGGGTTCTTAACGTACCTGAATCTACCTGAATTATATGTACATCTACCTCAATTACCTCATACTCATGCACATCGACTCGGTACTGGTAGCCTGTGTATCACAGGAGGTTGGTGGTTCCTTAATTGGGGAGGACGGGCTTGTGGGAATGGCTGGAGCGGTATAAATAGACCGGTATAAAATACATCAAAAACATGGTTTCCAGGTGTTTGATGCCATTCCATTTAACTTCCGGCGCCGACAGAGATGGCCACCTCGCTTCACGTTCCTAGGAAACTATGCAGTTTTTTGTTTTTTTTACGTGTTATTTCTTACATTAGTACCCCAGGTCATCTTAGGTTTCATTACATACAGCCGAGAAGAACTACTGTATATAAGATCAGCGTCAACTCACCATCAGTACGACCAAGAATATGTTTTTCGCGACGCGGATCCTGTGTTCTGCCTTACAAACAGGACAACGGAATGGATCGCATGCAGCGACCCCAAAAAACGACTCCGAAAAAGAGGGAAACGTAGCGGTCTTCTGGTCAGACTACGGAGATGGGCACATCGTGCCCCACTTCCTAGCATTCTTCTTGCCAATGTCCAGTCTCTTGACAACAAGGTTGATGAAATCCGAGCAAGGGTAGCATTCCAGAGACATCAGAGACTGTAACGTTCTGTGCTTCATGGAAACATGGCTCACTGGAGAGACGCTATCCGATGCGGTGCAGCCAACGGGTTTCTCCACGCATCGCGCCGACAGAAACAAACACCTTTCTGGTAAGAAGAGGGGTGGGGGTGTATGCCTTATGGCTAACGAGGCATGGTGCGATGAAAGAAACATACAGGAACTCAAATCCTTCTGTTCACCTGATTTAGAATTCCTCACAATCAAATGTAGACCGCATTACCTACCAAGAGAATTCTCTTCGATTATAATCACAGCCGTATATATCCCCCCCCCCAAGCAGACACATCGATGGCTCTGAACGAACTTTATTTAACTCTTTACAAACTGGAAACCATTTATCCGGAGGCTGCATTCATCGTTGTTGGGGATTTTAACAAGACTAATCTGAAAACAAGACTCCCTAAATTTTATCAGCATATCGATTGCGCAAACAGGGGCGGAAAAACCTTGGATCACTGTTACTCTAACTTCCGCGACGCATATAAGGCCCTGCCCCGCCCCCCTTTCGGAAAAGCTGACCACGACTCCATTTTGCTGATACCTGCCTACAGACAAAAGCTAAAAAAAGAAGCTCCCACGCTGAGGTCTGTCCAACGCTGGTCCGACCAAGCTGACTCCATACTCCAAGACTGCTTCCATCACGTGGACTGGGACATGTTTCGTATTGCGTCAAATAACAACATTGACGAATACGCTGATTCGGTGTGCGAGTTCATTAGAACGTGCGTTGAAGATGTCGTTCCCATAGCAACGATTAAAACATTCCCTAACCAGAAACCTTGGATTGATGGCAGCATTCGTGTGAAACTGAAAGCGCGAACCACTGCTTTCAATCAGGGCAAGGTGTCTGGTAACATGACTGAATACAAACAATGCAGCTATTCCCTCCATAAGGCTATCAAACAAGCTAAGCGTCAGTACAGAGACAAAGTAGAATCCCAATTCAACGGCTCAGACACAAGAGGCATGTGGCAGGGTCTACAGTCGATCACGGACTACAGGAAGAAATCCAGCCCAGTCACGGACCAGGATGTCTTGCTCCCAGGCAGACTAAATAACTTTTTTGCCCGCTTTGAGGACAATACAGTGCCACTGACACTGCCTGCAACGGAAAAATGCGGTCTCTCCTTCACTGCAGCCGAGGTGAGTAAAACATTTAAACGTGTTAACCCTCGCAAGGCTGCAGGCCCAGACGGCATCCCCAGCCGCGCCCTCAGAGCATGCGCAGACCAGCTGGCCGGTGTGTTTACGGACATATTCAATCAATCCCTATAACAGTCTGCTGTTCCCACATGCTTCAAGAGGGCCACCATCGTTCCTGTTCCCAAGAAAGCTAAGGTAACTGAGCTAAACGACTACCGCCCCGTAGCACTCACTTCCGTCATCATGAAGTGCTTTGAGAGACTAGTCAAGGACCATATCACCTCCACCCTACCTGACACCCTAGACCCACTCCAATTTGCTTACCGCTCAAATAGGTCCACAGACGATGCAATCTCAACCACACTGCACACTGCCCTAACCCATCTGGACAAGAGGAATACCTATGTGAGAATGCTGTTCATCGACTACAGCTCGGCATTCAACACCATAGTACCCTCCAAGCTCGTCATCAAGCTCGAGACCCTGGGTCTCGACCCCGCCCTGTGCAACTGGGTACTGGACTTCCTGACGGGCCGCCCCCAGGTGGTGAGGGTAGGTAACAACATCTCCTCCCCGCTGATCCTCAACACTGGGGCCCCACAAGGGTGCGTTCTGAGCCCTCTCCTGTACTCCCTGTTCACCCACGACTGCGTGGCCACGCACGCCTCCAACTCAATCATCAAGTTTGCGGACGACACAACAGTGGTAGGCTTGATTACCAACAACGACGAGACGGCCTACAGGGAGGAGGTGAGGGCCACCGGAGTGTGGTGTCTGGAAAATAACCTCACACTCAACATCAACAAAACTAAGGAGATGATTGTGGACTTCAGGAAACAGCAGAGGGAACACCCCCCTATCCACATCGATGGAACAGTAGTGGAGAGAGTAGCAAGTTTTAAGTTCCTCGACATACACATCACAGACAAACTGAATTGGTCCACTCACACAGACAGCATCGTGAAGAAGGTGCAGCAGCGCCTCTTCAACCTCAAGAGGCTGAAGAAATTCGGCTTGTCACCAAAAGCACTCACAAACTTCTACAGATGCACAATCGAGAGCATCCTGGCGGGCTGTATCACCGCCTGGTACGGCAACTGCTCCGCCCTCAACCGTAAGGCTCTCCAGAGGGTAGTGAGGTCTGCACAACGCATCATCGGGGGCAAACTACCTGCCCTCCAGGACACCTACACCACCCGATGTTACAGGAAGGCCATAAAGATCACCAAGGACATCTACCACCCGAGCCACTGCCTGTTCACCCCGCTATCATCCAGAAGGCGAGGTCAGTACAGGTGCATCAAAGCTGGGACCGAGAGACTGAAAAACAGCTTCTATCTCAAGGCCATCAGACTGTTAAACAGCCACCACTAACATTGAGTGGCTGCTGCCTACACACTGACACTGACTCAACTCCAGCCACTTTAATAATGGGAATTGATGGGAAATGATGTAAATATATCACTAGCCACTTTAAACAATGCTACCTTATATAATGTTACTTACCCTACATTATTCATCTCATATGCATACGTATATACTGTACTCTATATCATCGACTGCATCCTTATGTAATACATGTATCACTAGCCACTTTAACTATGCCACTTTGTTTACATACTCATCTCACATGTATATACTGTACTCGATACCATCTACTGTATCTTGCCTATGCTGCTCTGTACCATCACTCATTCATATATCCTTATGTACATATTCTTTATCCCCTTACACTGTGTATAAGACAGTAGATTAGGAATTGTTAGTTAGATTACTTGTTGGTTATTACTGCATTGTCGGAACTAGAAGCACAAGCATTTCGCTACACTCGCATTAACATCTGCTAACCATGTGTATGTGACAAATACAATTTGATTTGATTTACTCCGTTCCAGCCATTATTATGAGCCGTCCTCCCCTCAGCAGCCTCCACTGCCTGTGTATATATTCAAGTTATTGTTACTCCTGTATTTATTCCTCATGTTATTATGTTTCTATTATTCTCTCTACATTGTCGGGAAGTAAGGAAACATGTCACTGTTAGTCTAAACCTATGATTGTATTTATTTAATTTGATTAGGCTAATAGAAATCCTCTATTTTCTTTAAGGATTTTTAATTAGAGCATCACTTTTTATTTATTTTATTTATTATTGGTTAATGTCAAAGTCATTGTATCTTTCAAAATGCAAAGTGCTGGAGAACGGAGACAACATAACCAAAAATAGTTTTGGAGCTCACTGAGTGTACAAAACATTAGGAACACCTTCCTAATATCGAGATGCACCCCCTTTTGCCCCCAGAATGGCCTCAATTCATTGGGGGGAATGGACTCTACAAGGAGTCAAGTGTTCCACAGGGATGCTGGCCCAAGAAGGTCTACAGTAGCCTCAACAGTACTCTGTAGGGTAGCACCACGGTGTAGCCGGAGGACAGCTAGCTTTCTTCTTCCTCTGGGTACATTGACTTAAACACAAAACCTAGGAGGCTCATGGTTCTCACCTACTTACATACTCACACAGTAATGATTAACTTCCGGAGGATGTCCTACAATCTATCAGAGCTCTTGCAGCATGAACTGACATGTTGTCCACCCAATCAAAATATCAGAGAATAAATCTAGTACTGAAGGCATTCGCTACAGCTAGCTAGCACTGCAGTGCATAAAATGTGGTGAATAGTTGACTCAAAGAGAGAGAACAGTTTTGAACAAATTCATTTCTTCACAAATTAGGGTGAAGCAAGAGAGAAATATAGAGTAAGAGACTGTCCATTTTTCACTTACAGTTTCGCTTACTTAGCTAACAAATGCAGCTAGCTAGTTAGCCTACCAAAACATCCAGCACAGAAGGATTCTATGTTAGCTAGCTGGATATGACTATCCAACACAACACTGGAACTCTTCCAAGTCAAGGTAAGTTTTCTGCTTACTGCCTGATTGTAGCAGGTTTACTAACGCGTTAGTTCTATTAGCTATGCTAGCTATGACATTACTTTAGCTAATATTGTGACAACAATGTAGGCTGTGTGTGGCATTTTGTCTTTGAAACTTGTTTTGTTTTTGCCAGGTCACATACAGCTGATGTGTTGTTGTGCATTGAAGTCCACAAGCAGAGGAGGAGAGCGCATGGATGCGAGAAGGAATATAACGTGGCTGTGTGTTTACGTGTGATTAGGGGTGTATTCATTCCGCCGATTCTGTTGAAAAACGTTTCTTAAATGGAAGCAAACGGAACAAAACGGGGATAAACATACTTGAATTTGTCCGATAGAAACTCTTGTTTGCAACTGTTAGACTAATGAATACATCCTATATCAGCTTGATGCAGGCAAGAGTGTGCAAGGCGGTATTGAATTTCATTGTCTGTCCATGTGTCAAATTGGTATCAATGTCACGTGTGCACCTGCGTTGTAAACTTTCATTCATAGGCTATGTTGTAGCGACCTCATGATGGTTATAGGGAACATTTGAGTATCACGTAGTAGCCTAAACCTGTCCATGTTACATTGAACTGGGTTAATGGAATATGAATGACAGTCATCCAATATGCTGTAATAGAAATAAGGCCATGGTCATGACATTTTTTGGTCATCCCTCATCTTTAACTGCCCTGACCACCACTGGTCCAGTTTGTATCGTAGTGGTTGTACGTTCGCCAATAAAATGGAGGGTTTACTTACTCGTCGACGTAGTCACGTCAGGGGTCCAGCTCATTTTCCTCTTTTGCGCGGTTTCTTCCTCTTTCAATTCACAGGGGTTAAGGCCTGGTCCAGAGTCAGCAGTATGTCCACTCTCCCGACTCGTTGAAGTAGAAATCGTCCAAATCGAGGTTAGTGATCCTGTTCTGATGCCCAGAAGCTATTTTCGTGTCATAGGAAAGGAAAATATTATGGGAAAAAAAGATAACATCAGTGTAAAACAAACACAATATAGCTGAATTGGTGGATGTGTAGATTGCATCTCACATTCCAGTGTTGTAATTTGTAAACAAGGCTACATGCGATTTCTTTAATGTGACTCCATGCAGCCAATGGCAATGTCTGCTTTAGGTATAATACTCGGAACCACTTGTGGATTTGACAGCTCTAATGCAGTTCCACCTCCGACACCGTCAAAACAGCAGCAATGTGTTGTGGATATGGGCCCAATTTTCTAACATAGGTCTACAGTATTGCAACATGATTGTCTCACCTGAGCTTCAAAACCAAAAGGTTACGTGTCTTGATTGTCGACCAATGACCAGTCATCAGCATCAGCGCACAAAGGCAGCATGTCTGATCCAGATCAGTATCCACAAAGCATCTCAGAAAAGGTTCTAGGAATCCTGTTAGACATGTTTGTTAACAATTTGACGCATGAAGTCAAATTCCCAATCTGGCCCTCAAACCATCACGGTCACCTCATAATCCCCCGTTTACAATTGGCTCATTCATCCCCCTCCTTTCCCCTGTAACTATTCCCCAGGTCGTTGCTGTAAATGAGAACGTGTTCTCAGTCAATTTACCTGGTAAAATAACGGATAAATAAAAACAATTTAAAAAATCACGTTGGGCATGCCTACAAATTGGGCAAATAAAGGCATCTAGGGTTTATGTTCACTTTGATTGTGTTCTAAGAAAATTATAGATCTTTCAAACGTTGATTGCAACGTTGTATGCAACATTATCTGCAGGCGACTTGATACCTACTGTGCTCTAAGCGATTTAGAGTTAAACAGGGGTAACGAGTGTATTGACATAACGGTAATATTGTGAAAATTCCGCTTTTAAAAACCATCCAAATCTGTTTAAAAAATGTTATGCATGCATATTAGGCAATAATTACGAGTAGGCAAAGTGATTGTGTTAAGCGAAAATTATATCAAACGTTTAACCATTGTAACATTTAATGTACAGTCGTATGCACCTGTCTGAAGCCTGCTATGGAGTTCAAAGCTGGCGGTGCCTCATCGCGACAATGTCAATGAGCTTCATCACTATCTTTCCTTTGCGGTACCTCAAAGTGTCATGATTACCATCTGAGATAAACTTTTATGAGTTGATTTTAATCATTGTCTGAGCAGTGTTTTAATTAACATCCTAAAACCTACTCTGAGCTGGGAGTTTTTGTTGTTGTCTTAAAACAGTTTTTTCATCCTAGGAGATTTTCTGAGATGATTTGTGGATAAAGCCGTTGTACTCCAGAGAAGTGACATGATACCCATAGTTGATTTTGGCTGCTAACATGATTGATTTTCATCAAAAAAGTAAAACTGAGTTTATTTTTGTATCCTGCATTTTGAAAATGCATAGCCGTTTATGGCTGTAGGCTTAATTACATTTTCTCAGCAATTGTCTGCGCGTGTGCTCGCATGCATATGTGCGTGCATGGGGGTCTCGAGGTTTGAACCACTCAATTTTGGGACCCACTGCTCTAACTAACCACCATATTCTAAAATATCCACACAAGCCACTAGCCAGCCAGCCAACCAGCCAAATATTATGAGTAAAAAAATAAAAATAAAATGAATATTAGGCTATTATGAAGTGATTATTTAAGAGCATAGAAGATAAATCACAATCAGTAAAAAAACAAACATTTTTTTTTAGCTAGCTAACTAGCATATTTACATTAGTCCTCTCCTGAATGATCAACTGATAGCCGATCCTCATTTCCCATGTCAAGCATGTCTTTAGGAGGCACTGTAACTAGCTTGCTTACAATTTGTGAAGAGAAATACATGTAAAAAAAGTTTGCTACAGATGCAGGTACTATGTTCTAGTATTCATTTTATTTTGATCACCTGCCTCCTGGAAGGTTTGTGGAACGCCCATTAGCAGCATAGAAAGAACTGCCTTCCTCCTCTATACAAGACATACAGTGCAGCGCTCTAGTTTCCCTGCCTGCCTGCATTCCTAGTTTCTTATTCAGGAGATCTCTGCTCTACTCTGGGCTTTGACTGGGGCCAGTGTCTCTGCGCTGCCTACTCCTGCGTGTAGATGGGGCTGGGGAAAGGGATAAAAGATACAAATGTCTGGTGGTATCTAGGGGTGGAGGGATGGAGCTGGCTTGTTTCATGCCTTTGCTGTTTGGCATCCGCCCACCTTCTCCCTGGATCCACTGGCAAGAAGAGAAGTCTCCTACGCCTTGTGTTCTGTGGGACTGAGATGTGGAAATAACACTCCGCCTTGGCAGCATCAGAACAGAACCACTCTGGAGGCTTAGAGACAGCATGAAAAATAGTGGTGTGAGAGAGCGAGAAAGAGAGAGAGAGAGAGAGAGAGAAAGTGCAGGAGAGAGATTTGGTGCTGCTGTGGACCAGGCATGTAATAATTGATGCCTTTAACAGTTTGTTGAAGTATCTCACCTTGTCTCCTGCTATCCCTGGCATCAGACAGGCAGTCCAGTGAGAGGCTCTGTAGTCCAGTCTATTGAAAGATTGTATTGAGTTTTCCCCCTCTGTTCTTCAACCCTTCACAAAACCTACGGGGCAGAGGTCCCTTAGTGTTGACATATTCACAAGAGTGTTGGAACAGTCGAAGAGTGACCCAGATGTAGCGATCTGACATGCATTTGAATATCAAATCAATATCAAATCAAATTTTATAAGTCACATGCGTTGAATACAACCTTACAGTGAAATGCTTACTTACAAGCCCTTACTTACCAACGATGCAGTTCAATTGACTATGCATAGATAATAACAGAGGGTAGCAGAGGCGTAAATGTGTGTGTGTGTGTGTGTGTGGAATAATAGTGAAGATGTCAAAACCATGAAATAACACATATTGAATCATGTGGTAACCAAAATAGCAAAATAGTGATAAACAAACAAATTTGAGATTCTTCAAAGTAGCCACACTTTGCCTTGATGACAGTTTTGCACACATTCTCTCAAGCAGCTTCACAATGGAATGCTTTTCTGACTGTCTTGAAGGAGTCTTCACATATGCTGAGCACTTGTTGGCTGCTCATCTCAAACCAACTCAATTGGTTTGAGGTTGGGTGATTGTGGAGGCCAGGTCATCTGATGCAGCACTCCATTACAATCCTTATTGGTCAAATAGCCCTTACACAGCCTGGAGGTGTGTTGGGTCATTGTCCTGTTGAAAAACAAATGATAATCCCACTAATAGGATGTAACGTAACAAAATGTGAAAAAAATTCAAAGTGGTCTGAATACTTTCTGAATGCACAGTATTTATGATTTCATGAATGAATCTTAAGTTGGAATAGTATGTGTTACAGATGCAATAGGCAAGTGTTCCCAGGGCATCAATAAAGTACAGATATTGTAGAAACGTAATAATACCCTCACCGGTCTGTTTCCTAAGACCCCCATCCACAAGGAGGCGATAGCAGAAGTTTTTTTCTTGTCTTCCCATTTGTGGTGGAAGCAAGTAAGAGTCACAATCATCTTCAGTGTTGCCAACTTAGTGACTTTGTCACTATACTCAAGCTACTTTTCAGGCTGCCTTTGGGGAGTTTTGTCCTTGTGAGTTTCTGTAACTTTTCCCACAAAATTCTGCCGCAAACGAGAGTTCGGGAGAAGCTGTCTATGCAATAGAAGTCGCAGCAATGACACACCACAGTCAGACAAGCAGAAGGGGTGGTAGGTGTGTGGCTGGAGAGGGAAACTCTTAAGACCACAGCCGTGCCTCAGCTGTGTGCTGTGACGTTATCCTCACTGAAAATTTGTTGGCAACACTGTTCGTCTTTCCTTGCTAGTAGTAGCAGTGTGGAAGAGGCAAAGCGAGAGGGTCCACTCCCGTCAAAATCTGTGAGAATGAGAATACAGTGATAAGCAGACCACCTGCCTTCTTGCTTTTGGGACACTCACTTGTTAAGGTGGAGACAAGACCATCTCTTCATTATATACAATATCTCTGGTAGTAGATAGCTGCCTTTAGCATGGCTAGAAACATAGAAAGTTAGCTCGTCTTTTTAGCTTCCCACATCTCCATGTGAAATAATCAGATTTATAGTTAAATACAATATGCTCCGGCAACTATTCTTATAATTGCCAGTGTAACCTACAACATTATCCCATGTTGATATGCTGCTTAATATCAAGGAGAAAAAACACATGGCTACCAAGTTTCAAAATAGCCTCGTAGTTATTACCTCTCAACAAAATGCTGTTTGGTTTATTGTTTAAACAGTTGCTGAGATTATATTTGATCATCAATGCAAAAAAATTGAAAGCAGGTAGCCTAGCAGTTAAGATCGTTTGGCTATTAATCGAAGGGTCACTGGTTCAAATCATTGAGCTGAGTAGATGGGGGGTGGGGGTGGGGGAGTATGTTGATGTGCCTTTGAGCAAGGCACTTAACCCTAATTGTTCCTGTAAAACACTCTGCCAAATTACAAAAATTTAACAAAATCTAGATCAGATAAAAGAACCAAGCAACAGCTCCATTGCCTACACAACACTGCCCCCATGGCAATGTAATGAACTCTCCATGGAGTCACAGATTTAGAGCTGTGCAAAAAAATCTATAGACAGGACCATGTTCTACAAGGACCCCCCCCCCCCCCATTTTGTGATGTAAGACGACATTGACGTACAGTGTTGCGCTCCAAATCTTTCGAGTCTCTCCACCCCTTTCTTTATGTTGTGATCTCTCCATCCACACTAGCATCTCCGAACATGTCACGATGTTCCTCTACCTTTTAACACCAAGTTATTAGAGCTGGAAATACAACTTTTAAATCCCCCTAGCCTCCTGCTGTTACAGTCTGAATCTTTGACTCTCTAATTTTTTATTTTGCTTCACAATCAAGTTCACTGCAAAATATTTGTCCAATTCCATTTGAAATATACTCGTTGTTTGTATTCTATTACCAGAGCTGTCCTTAATAAAATCAGGGAACAATTATGCTAGACAAAGGAAGGTTTCTGATGGTATTTCATTCTCAAACAATAGGAGATAAACATATTTGTTGTATAAATGTCTCATAATGTTGATGGGGCAACTAATGTATTACAGCTAGTCTCAAAATATTGCATCACTTTTTGGAGAATATAATCAGCCAATGATAGCGCTGAGGCAGTTTGACTCAACTGTCAGTCAAACAAGTAGCCAATTACTACAGTTCTACTTGACTTTGGTATGCTGCTAAAATATGCATTTGTTTTCCCATGTGATTTCTTAAACACAATTACTTACATAGATCAGAAGAGTTCTGTGCATTAATTTAATATCTCCCTTTCAACTGTATTCATCCGGCAGCATCTGGCCACATCTGGCAACATCTGGCAATGCACTTAAGGAGAGAAGAAGGAAAGATGGGAGGAGATGTGTTACAGCTGATCAAGCAGAAGGAGGGGAAGTACAGTATTTGTGGATAGAGGCCATTAAAAGGAGGCAGGAATGGGGAGTGTGGAGACTCGCTCCCCAGAGTGATTCATCACAGGCCACCTGCAGAGCCCTCTACCCCAACACAGGACCAGGATGGCAGTGTGAGCAGCACCTAACATGCTCTGTTTAGAAAGCTCAAACACGAGAGGCGCTGCCAAAATAAACTAACACTAACCCTGCAAAAAACGGACACTAATCCAAACAAAAAATAACACTAATGCTGCCAAAAACTAACCCTAACAGTCACGCCTGCTCCCGCTCTCCCCCCCAGGTGCCCGAGGGCGCCAGGCTGCTCTGCATTACGCATTCCTGCACACCTGTTTCCCTCGTCATGCGCATCAGCGATTCATTGCACTCACCTGGACTCAATCACCTTTGTTATTTCCTTCCCTATATCTGTCTGTTCCCCAGCTCTGTTCCCCGCTTCAGCATTAATTGTCGTATGTCTTTGTATTACCTGGTTCTGGCGCTGTTCCTGTCCTGTTCCATGTCTGTATAAATTAAATGTTCACTCTCCATACCTGCTTTTCATCTCCAGCGTTGGTTCTTACACTAACCCTGCCAGAAATGAACCCGAACGTGTCAAAAACGAACCCTAAACCTAACCCTGCCAAAAAACAAACCCTAACCTTAACCCTGACAAAAACTAACCCTAACCTTAACCCTGACAAAAACAAACCCTAACCTTAACCCTGACAAAATCTAACCCTAACCTTAACCCTGACAAAAACTAACCCTAACCTTAACCCTGACAAAAACTAACCCTAACCTTAACCCTGACAAAAACAAACCCTAACCTTAACCCTGACAAAATCTAACCCTAACCTTAACCCTGCTAGAAACCGTGCTCCTCCCAGTGCTGCTGAGTCATTAACACCAGAGAGATGGATAACATTCACATATTATTATTTTACTCTGTCTGGGTGACAGAGTTTTGGAGAGTTATTTATGGGGTGCGGGAGAAAAGGAATGTTTGACAGTAGGCTACCAACTTGCCATTTACATGACTGGTCACATGGCTAGTTTACTAAAACCTGTTATTTAAACCTGTCACTCAAACCTGTTACTTACTTTGAGGCTCCCGAGTGGTGCAGCAGTCTAAGGCACTGCATCTCGGTGCTTGAGGCGTCATTACAGACAACCCGGTTGGATTCCAGGCTGTATCTCAACTGGCCATAATTAGGAGGCTCATAGGGTGGCTCACAATTGGCCCAGCATCGTCTGGGTTTGGCTTGGTATAGGCCGTCATTGTAAATAAGAATTTGTTCTTAACTGATTTGACTAGTTAAATTTAAAAAAAAATACATATAATTAAAAACATGTTATTCAAACATGTTACTAAAAGAGAGTATGTCCTCCTAAACCTGTTAATACACCAGAGGAAAAAATATTCCTCCTATTTAGGGGCATAATTTACCCTGCCCCTTTCTCGGGTCAACATAATACCTTCCTCATTCTCTCTCTCTCTCGCAGGCCTTCTCTTTTTCAGACAGAAATGGCCCATACAATGTTACACTGGTGTGAAAGTTGTGTTGTGCTCTAGAATGACATGTCTATTCAATTCTATTATATTCTAATGTTTGGTTGAATGGGCTCTTGCTCAGGGGACTGTAGTCTTGGCTCTTTACTGGCTCTTTGTTTTCATACATGAATTATGCATCATATTTAATGTTCTCTCAAGCATGATACATTTACAGTAACTCAGAGGAAACATACGTAGATGATGAGTAACCAGTCTGAGATCATTGGGCACTAGCAATCTCCCCAAATCAATCTTTATGAACGCTCTCAATTAATCTACAAATAGGCTTACCACACTCTTAGCAAATGCTCCGAAGAGATGCTGTTATGGATGTTTTTAAGCTTGAAAGCTAGATGTCAGCCTGGAAAAAGGGAAAACATGGATTTAAATCTGTAAATAAGAAATGGCCAACCACATGCCAAGATCATCCCCCTACACAGTGCAAATTACACTGTGAGATTCACAACTCATGTGTTGCTATCTGGTTGCCATGACACACAATCATTAGGGCCTCATGCCAGTCCTACCCAGGCCAGTGCTTTCTATCTCTCCCTCGTCTTCTTTCTATCTCTCCCTCGTCTTCTGTCTCTCCCTCGTCTTCTTTCTGTCTCTCCCTCGTCTTCTTTCTGTCTCTCCCTCATCTTCTTTTTATCTCTCCCTCGTCTTCTTTCTATCTCTCCCTCATCTTCTTTCTATCTCTCCCTCGTCTTCTTTTTATCTCTCCCTCATCTTCTTTCTATCTCTCCCTCGTCTTCTTTCTATCTCTCCCTCGTCTTCTTTCTATCTCTCCCTTGTCTTCTTCCACATTGTTCCCATTCTGAAAGGTGTGAAACGTTGTGGGGGGGTAGGCATTGGACAGGAGGTGGGGGTGCTCTGACTGCAGTTGAGCTGAATGAATTCCACCTGATGTACTGTCTTAGAAAAAAAGGTGCTATCTAAAACCAAAACAGTTATTCAGCTGTCCCCATAGGAAAACCCAAATGTATTGATGTGTTTACTCCTCCTCATACACTTTTAGAAAAAAGGCTTATAAAAAGGGTTCTTCGGTTGTCCCCATAGGAAAACCCTTTTTGGTTACAGTTTATTTTTTTAAACTAGGCAAGTCAGTTCGGGGAGGCAGGGTAGCCTAGTGGTTAGAGTGTTGGACTAGTAACCAGAAGGTTGCGAGTTCAAACACCCGAGCTGACAAGGTACAAATCTGTCGTTCTGCCCCTGAACATGCAGTTAACCCACTGTTCCCAGGCCGTCATTGAAAATAAGAATTTGTTCTTAACTGACTTGCCTGGTTAAATAAAATAAAATTAAGAGCAAATTCTTATTTACAATGACGGCCTAGGAACAGTGGGTTAACTGCCTTGTTCAACAACAGATTTTTACCTTGTCAGCTCGCGGATTCAATCTAGCAACCTTTCGGTTACTGGCCCAATGCTCTAACCACTAGGCTACCTGCCACCCCATGTAAAAACCCTTTCCACAGAGGGTTCTACATGGAACCTAAAATAGTTATGCTTGGAACCAAAAAAGGTTATCCTATGGGGACAACCAAAGAACCTGTTTGAAAGCCTTTTTTCTAACAGTTTATGAGGAGTAAACATATCAACACATTCGAGCTGTGAACGCTGTCACATTGTCCAAGCATGTGTTTGGCCCTGCACTCTACAGACTCACCTCGTCCAGTGAAAGCCCCCAGAACTATTAGCTGTTCAATCCATGATCGATTTCTGGATTACCGTATGATGTCATTTCCTGATCTGTGGTTTATCTCTCTATCTCTCCACAAAATAAATGTTAGCCTTTATTTATGGGTTATGTGAAAGACAGGACCACATTGAGACTTTGTAATGCTCCACTGATCAATGTAAGGCTTATCCAATGATCAATGTAATGAAACCCTTTTTGTGTGGTCCATCCATTGGAATCTCTTTGATCTCCAGAGAGTCTCCAGAGAGTTTACCCTGATCTCCTGATCTGGGCTCTGTGAACTCCTTTACTTTCCAGTTCACAGTGTGGGGAACGTGTGTGGTTTTAAAAGGGGAGGAGAAAGAGAGACTTCTCCATAGTGTCACTAAAGTACCCCCAGTGACCGAGTTCAAGGCAGGTAGGCAGAGGATGGTGTGACTCATGCAACACTCCTATTCATCTTGACATTTGACACACTGACGGGGATCTCAGCTGGAACAAACATGCCACAGAGTGTCAGCTGCTGGGAGCAGCGAGAGCAGAGTACGACTCAGGTCTGGGGCTGAATAGGTAACCATGGGTCAGCTCCATTTTAATTCATACACCTACACTCCACAGATCATGGCCACTCTTTTCAAGTATTTTTGCTGCCGCCTGATCTTCATAGATGATACTGTCTCCCAGTGACTCTGTGCTGAACACTGTGGGCGGGTTGGAGTAGTCAGACTGCAGTGTAGTGACCTGCTAGGGTTAGCTGTGAGAGGACTGCAGTGATACACCCGACCCACAGCCATATTCCTCATAGAAAAAAAAACACTGGAACATACAGTACTGTACAACTACAAGCAGGCTACTGCTAAAGTTGAAAACAAATGCCTACACATTCTTTCGCAACTTGATCAGATAGATCAATACCCCCCCCCCAAATAAATATTCTCCATCGCTGTATGAGACATACTTTGGATATAAGATACACTATATGTATATATTATAACTGTCTGACTGGGACATTTAAGGACAGAGGAGTGAGTGTCTCAGGACCCCTAACTGACCTCATCTGGAGGTATCCCTGCATCCTGCCTCATTTGTATCAGTCTGGAGTCTCCCAACCAAACCACAGCATGGCCACGGGCAGTGAAGTCTTAGTGAAGTCTTCATATACAGTGGAGCAGCAACTGGAGGTGGGCACTGACTGTTGACAGGTGTCTCAGAGGGATGAAGCTAGCAGGAACATCTCTGGATCTATTACCAGGTGATTCCCTGCATGTCTGACTGCACCAGTGATGCAAGGCAATCTCAATCTCTAAAATTAGACACGAGGCAAACCCAAAGGAGGGAAACTGATACATAGGGGAGTACACCTTTTATCATTTCCTTCATCCAAGACACCATTTTTCTATGACATTATTGGATTACTGGAGACGAGCAGCTAGTCAATACAATCATTGGAAAATTATGTTGAGTAAAGTCTTAGGGTGAAATCCATGTTATTAGACAGATCAAGAGAGATTTAGTGAGGCTCAACATGCATTTGTTTAGTGTTCAGCCTGAAAATGAAACCAAGGCGACCAGTGTTCAGCATCATTGGTGCAGTCGTTCTTTTCAGAGTACTATTTAGTTTAATCTAATCAGGGCTATATTTACATTTACATTTACATTTAAGTCATTTAGCAGACGCTCTTATCCAGAGCGACTTACAAATTGGTGAATTCACCTTCTGACATCCAGTGGAACAGCCACTTTACAATAGTGCATCTAAGTCATTAAGGGGGGGGTGAGAAGGATTACTTATCCTATCCTAGGTATTCCTTGAAGAGGTGGGGTTTCAGGTGTCTCCGGAAGGTGGTGATTGACTCCGCTGTCCTGGCGTCGTGAGGGAGTTTGTTCCACCATTGGGGGGCCAGAGCAGCGAACAGTTTTGACTGGGCTGAGCGGGAACTGTACTTCCTCAATGGTAGGGAGGCGAGCAGGCCAGAGGTGGATGAACGCAGTGCCCTTGCTTGGGTGTAGGGCCTGATCAGAGCCTGGAGGTACTGCGGTGCCGTTCCCCTCACAGCTCCGTAGGCAAGCACCATGGTCTTGTAGCGGATGCGAGCTTCAACTGGAAGCCAGTGGAGAGAGCGGAGGAGCGGGGTGACGTGAGAGAACTTGGGAAGGTTGAACACCAGACGGGCTGCGGCGTTCTGGATGAGTTGTAGGGGTTTAATGGCACAGGCAGGGAGCCCAGCCAACAGCGAGTTGCAGTAATCCAGACGGGAGATGACAAGTGCCTGGATTAGGACCTGCGCCGCTTCCTGTGTGAGGCAGGGTCGTACTCTGCGGATGTTGTAGAGCATGAACCTACAGGAACGGGCCACCGCCATGATGTTGGTTGAGAACGACAGGGTGTTGTCCAGGATCACGCCAAGGTTCTTAGCGCTCTGGGAGGAGGACACAATGGAGTTGTCAACCGTGATGGCGAGGTCATGGAACGGGCAGTCCTTCCCCGGGAGGAAGAGCAGCTCCGTCTTGCCGAGGTTCAGCTTGAGGTGGTGATCCGTCATCCACACTGATATGTCTGCCAGACATGCAGAGATGCGATTCGCCACCTGGTCATCAGAAGGGGGAAAGGAGAAGATTAATTGTGTGTCGTCTGCATAGCAATGATAGGAGAGACCATGTGAGGTTATGACAGAGCCAAGTGACTTGGTGTATAGCGAGAATAGGAGAGGGCCTAGAACAGAGCCCTGGGGGACACCAGTGGTGAGAGCGCGTGGCGAGGAGACAGATTCTCGCCACGCCACCTGGTAGGAGCGACCTGTCAGGTAGGACGCAATCCAAGCGTGGGCCGCGCCGGAGATGCCCAACTCGGAGAGGGTGGAGAGGAGGATCTGATGGTTCACAGTATCGAAGGCAGCCGATAGGTCTAGAAGGATGAGAGCAGAGGAGAGAGAGTTAGCTTTAGCAGTGCGGAGCGCCTCCGTGATGCAGAGAAGAGCAGTCTCAGTTGAATGACTAGTCTTGAAACCTGACTGATTTGGATCAAGAAGGTCATTCTGAGAGAGATAGAGGGAGAGCTGGCCAAGGACGGCACGTTCAAGAGTTTTGGAGAGAAAAGAAAGAAGGGATACTGGTCTGTAGTTGTTGACATCGGAGGGATCGAGTGTAGGTTTCTTCAGAAGGGGTGCAACTCTCGCTCTCTTGAAGACGGAAGGGACGTAGCCAGCGGTCAGGGATGAGTTGATGAGCGAGGTGAGGTAAGGGAGAAGGTCCCCGGAAATGGTCTGGAGGAGAGAGGAGGGGATAGGGTCGAGCGGGCAGGTTGTTGGGCGGCCGGCCGTCACAAGAAGCGAGATTTCATCTGGAGAGAGAGGGGAGAAAGAGGTCAGAGCACAGGGTAGGGCAGTGTGAGCAGAACCAGCGGTGTCGTTTGACTTAGCAAACGAGGATCGGATGTCGTCGACCTTCTTTTCAAAATGGTTGACGAAGTCATCTGCAGAGAGGGAGGAGGGGGGAGGGGGAGGAGGATTCAGAAGGGAGGAGAAGGTGGCAAAGAGCTTCCTAGGGTTAGAGGCAGATGCTTGGAATTTAGAGTGGTAGAAAGTGGCTTTAGCAGCAGAGACAGAGGAGGAAAATGTAGAGAGGAGGGAGTGAAAGGATGCCAGGTCCGCAGGGAGGCGAGTTTTCCTCATTTCCGCTCGGCTGCCCGGAGCTCTGTTCTGTGAGCTCGCAATGAGTCATCGAGCCACGGAGCGGGAGGGGAGGACCGAGCCGGCCTGGAGGATAGGGGACATAGAGAGTCAAAGGATGCAGAAAGGGAAGAGAGGAGGGTTGAGGAGGCAGAGTCAGGAGAAAGGTTGGAGAAGGTATGAGCAGAGGGAAGAGATGAAAGGATGGAAGAGGAAAGAGTAGCGGGGGAGAGAGAGCGAAGGTTGGGACGGCGCGATACCATCCGAGTAGGGGCAGTGTGGGAAGTGTTGGATGAGAGCGAGAGGGAAAAGGATACAAGGTAGTGGTCGGAGACTTGGAGGGGAGTTGCAGTGAGGTTAGTGGAAGAACAGCATCTAGTAAAGATGAGGTCGAGCGTATTGCCTGCCTTGTGAGTAGGGGGGAAGGTGAGAGGGTGAGGTCAAAAGAGGAGAGGAGTGGAAAGAAGGAGGCAGAGAGGAATGAGTCAAAGGTAGACGTGGGGAGGTTAAAGTCGCCCAGGACTGTGAGAGGTGAGCCGTCCTCAGGAAAGGAGCTTATCAAGGCATCAAGCTCATTGATGAACTCTCCGAGGGAACCTGGAGGGCGATAAATGATAAGAATGTTAAGCTTGAAAGGGCTGGTAACTGTGACAGCATGGAATTCAAAGGAGGCGATAGATAGATGGGTAAGGGGAGAGAGAAGAATGACCACTTGGGAGAGATGAGGATCCCGGTGCCACCACCCCGCTGACCAGAAGCTCTCGGGGTGTGCGAACACGTGGGCGGACGAAGAGAGAGCAGTAGGAGTAGCAGTGTTATCTGTGGTGATCCATGTTTCCGTCAGTGCCAGGAAGTCGAGGGACTGGAGGGAGGCATAGGCTGAGATGAACTCTGCCTTGTTGGCCGCAGATCGGCAGTTCCAGAGGCTACCGGAGACCAGGAACTCCACGTGGGTCGTGCGCTGGGACCACCAGATTAGGGTGGCCGCGGCCACGCGGTGTGGAGCGTTTGTATGGTCTGTGCAGAGAGGAGAGAACAGGGATAGATAGACACATAGTTAACAGGGTACAGAAGAGGCTACGCTAATGCAAAGGAGATTGGAATGACAAGTGGACTACACGTCTCGAATGTTCAGAAAGTTAAGGAATCTTATTGACTAAAATGATTGAAATGAAACAGTACTGCTGGAGTAGGCTAGCTGGTAGTGGCTGCGATGTTGACACTACACTAATCAAGTCGTTCCGTCGAGTGTAATAGTTTCTACAGTGCTGCTATTCGGGGCTAGCTGGCTAGCTAGCAAGGTTGATTGCGTTCCGTTACTTAAAAGAACGACAATAGCTGGCTGGCTAACCTAGAAAATCGCTCTAGGCTACACAATTGTCTTAGATACAAAGACGGCTATGTAGCTAGCTAGCTACGATCAAACAAAACAAACCGTTGTACTGTAATAGTTACAACAGTGCTGCTATTCGGGGCTAGCTGGCTAGCTACGTTAGAAGAACGACAATAGCTGGCCAGCTAACCTAGAAAATCGCTCTAGACTACACAATTGTCTTAGATACAAAGACGGCTATGTAGCTGGCTAGCTACGATCAAACAAATCAAACCGTTGTACTGTAATGAAGTGAAATGAAAATGTGATACTACCTGTGGAACGACGCGGAATGTTGACCGGGTAGTTGGAGTTCATCAAGAGGTTGGCTAGCTGTTGGCTAGCTAGCTAGCAGCATTTCCTACGTTAAGGGCGACAAATAGCTGGCTAGCTAACCTCGGTAAATTAAGATAATCACTCTAAGTCTACACACTCTAAACTGCACAATTATCTTGGATACGAAGACAACTATGTAGCTAGCTGACACTACGCTAATCGAGTCGTTCAGTTGAGTGTAATAGTTTCTACAGTGCTAGTGGACAGTGGATGTTAGCTAGCTGCTTAGCTAGCTGCTTAGCTAGCTGCTGGGCAGATACGTTAGGACGACGAAATACGATAATTATGCAATTGTCGTTGATACAAAGACGGCTATGTAGCTGGCTAAGAAGAAATTGCTAAGATTAGACAAATCAAACCGTTGTACTATAACGAAATGTAATGAAAAGTTATAAAAAGTTATACTACCTGCGGACCGAAGTGTAGATGCGGCCGCTCGCTCCAACCAATGGCAATTATATTAAGTAGAATAGAGAAGATATGTCACATGGGGCTTGCTAGGGAGAGCTTAACGCAGGTTGATGTTTATTGGGATGAATCTTGTCTTGGAGGCAGAGCTGAGCGGTTTCCACTTGATGGGACAGCAGCAAAGTCAACATTGATATTATAAACTGGGTGGTTCGAGCCCTGAACGCTGATTATCTGACAGCCGTGGTATTCTACAGGTATGACACAACATTTCTATTTACTGCTGTAATTACATTGGTAACCAGTTTATAATACCTATAAGGCACCTCAGTGGTTTGTGGTATATGGCCATTATACCACGGCTAAGGGCTGTGTCCAGGCACTCCGCAATGCATTGTGCATAAGAACAGCCCTTAGCCATGGTATATTGGCCATATACCACACCCCCTCGTGCCTTACTGTTAAATATATCGTAAATATTAATTAAAACAACAATTTGCTTTTTGGTCTTCATTTAAGGTTAGGCATAAGTTCAGATTGTATGACTTTGTGGCTGTGCCAGCTAGTGACTACCATGCAGAGCTGCCTCCAGTACATGAGTCATCCCAGTAAATACCAACCTGCAAGCTAAACAGTAGTGTGTATTGGGCCCTTAGATAAAGTACTCTTCATATTATTATTATTATCATAATTCTTACCATCATCATCATCATCATCATGGAACACAAGAACACAACCCCCATATAAACAAAGAAGAAAGTAAAGTTTAATTCATCAAGCATTGTGCACTTGTTGGAGCAATCAAAGTTGGGTTCTTGTAATTCACAAAGTGACTGTACTATTTAGAACTGGCGGTGGCATTGGAACAGAAACCATTTCCTTCCAAATAAATGTCTCTCTCCCAGAACACTTTAGAGAGAACCCGGCGATGGAACACTTTAGAGAGAACTCGGCGATGGAACACTTTAGAGAGAACCCGGCGATGGAACACTTTAGAGAGAACCCGTCGACGGAACACTTTAGAGAGAACCCGGCGATGGAACACTTTAGAGAGAACCCGGCGACGGAACACTTTAGAGAGAACCCGGCGATGGAACACTTTAGAGAGAACCCGGCGATGGAACACTTTAGAGAGAACCCGGCGATGGAACACTTTAGAGAGAACCCGGCGATGGAACACTTTAGAGAGAACCCGGCGACGGTGTAGAGGGCCTGTCACTCCAATAAGTAAACATAGAAATAGTGTCATTCACACTGCAATGCATTGTGTTATTAAACACACTTTTATTGTGTAGGTGCTAAATGAAAGTGTCATTCATCCATTCATTTAGGGAGGGAGAAAGAGTAAATGGTGACATAAAAATGAGATCAAATGGTAATGGTAATGGTAAACCAGGGAAGGTCTGGCTCCCCGTGGCCTACAACCATGTGTCGTTGAGACAGTGTCCGGACCCAGATGTGCATGTGTCTGGTTTCTAAGTTTACACAGCCTATAATAATCTCAAATGATAAAGTCCTCTTTTTTTTGTTTACTAGCCATGCATACAGTTCGCAGGAGGTTGGTGGCACGTTAATTGGGGAGGATGTGCTCGTGATAATGGCTGGAACGGAATCAGTGGAATGATATCAAACACAGTGTTTCCAGGTGTTTGATGCAATTCCATTTGCTCCGTTACAGCCATTATTAAAATTCTGTTCTCCCCTCAGCAACCTCCACTGATACGGTTGACAACAGTTCAGTCACTGTCTTCATAGGAGCTGGAACTTTCCAGACAAAATATTTACACTACTTTTAAATAACAATTATAATCATCATCATCATTACTGTTACTACTATACATTTGAATACTTAAAGAGGAGTGGGATGTTGAGAAAACGTTGCACCCCATTTCATTGTGATACCCAATCAAAATCAAATTCAATGGAGAGGATGTGGGATGGCACCCATTACTGAAAAGAAAACCGTTTCTAGAGTCTGTAGAGATATTCAAATACTGAAATATAAAGAGTCCTTCTAGTACCATCTGAAGGAAACGGTTACAATATTCAGCAATCTGTCATCAGAACTTTCTAACACCAAAATGAAAGACAGGATTAAAGACAGACACCTCTGCTACACTTAACAAAAAGGGGAAAACAGGAAGCAAGACTGTCTTTTCCAACGGTTTTTACCCCTTCTGCAAAACAAATAAAATAGAAAATGAAAAAGAGGCTCATTCAAGTCACCTCTTTGATTCTGGCCCTAGTGATGAGTACAACACATCTCATTGGATAAAGGTAGGTAGGCTTTCTCTTTTCCTGCACAGAGAAACCTAGTACACATTAATTACTCATCCATGTTTCAAACAAGTAGATCTGAGGGATTACCTCCTCTTGAGTCGGTGCAGTTGCTATCTTCTGCTCTGTCAGTTAAAATGGAGAAAGAAGGCTCCAGCTCGATGTGCTGAGAGAAAAACTGGGTCATATCAACAAAACTAAAACTATGTTAAAGAAACATATTAATGATCGCAGAACAGCATAAAGAGTACACATCCTGTTCAGTAATTCCGACAGACGACTCAAGACGGAGAAAACAGGATAGCATAAAGCGAGTGCACTTTTCTGTAGTCCTGTTTGTTTGTCAATCTCTCTTGAGGCAAATCCTTTGAATTCCTAATTTAATTCCATTAATTATGAACATATCATTAATTACATCATGACTGATTTTATGCACCAAAGAGTTCAATTCCACCACATTTCTACCATGAGTTTGTTAATCGTCGCTGTTGTTGGTGTAAATATTGTCCCCCTCTCTGTGAGTCATCCTGTATGCAGACTCCCTCTCTCCCCTGGCGTCCCGCTAGGCCCTGGGGCTATGTTCTCTCTCCACTGGCCACTAGCGTCGCCCTAGGCCCTGGGGGTACGTCCTCTCTCCCCTGGCGTCGCCCTAGGCCTTGGGGGTACGTCCTCTCTCCCCTGGTGCCGCCCTAGTCCCTGGACTACGTCCTCTCCCCTGGCGTCGCCCTAGGCCCTGGGGGTACGTCCTCTCTCCCCTGGCGACGCCCGAGGCCCTGGACTACGTCCTCTCCCCTGGCGTCGCCCTAGTCCCTGGGGCTATTGTATATTGCAGGAGGAGCAGCATGGGTCATTCTTGTCTGGCTGGGCGGCGTAGTCCATCTGCCGAACAATCTCGGCAAACAGTTCGTCCACCATGGTTTTGCTCTTGGCCGAGGTCTCCATGAAGGGACAGCCCCACTCCTCGGCCAGAGCCTGGCCCTCGCTGGCCGACACCTCCCTCTCACTCTCCAGGTCCACTTTGTTCCCCACCAGGATCACTGGGACCTTCTCGTACCTGCAGACGACACACACACACAAACAGATGCAGAAAATGACCAGAAACCATCATGTGACATGAATACATGGTCAATCACTGTCAAGGCATATCAGAACGAGATGTGATTTGCTGACATGTTGAACTGAGACATAGGGGTGCTGACTAGTTTCTCAGCCTTTGTGTTTTCCTGTACCTGACGTCTTCTCTGCACTCTCCTAAATAATAATTTAATAGGAATAATGAAAGTTTCTCTGCTGCCACATCGTGTTGACAATAAATCAATGAAACCATAAATAATTACATTAAATCCGTATGGCACATTATCCTGAAATATATCATCTGAAAGGCCTGACAAATTCAGTTATGAGACGTGTCTTGCTGAGAAAGAAATCTATACCGCCAACATACTATATTCCAATTACTATCAATGACAACTCAAGTACTTAACCAGCCCAGCAGTCAACAGGAAGTGGGTGAAATCACCCACAATCCCCTGGAGGCAGGAAGAGGCCATGTTGGGAAAGTGCTGAGGAAATGGGCTACTTGCACGAGTGCCATAAAGACAAGTGTTACATCATATTCCTAATGAAGGACCTGAGGCCGTAATACTAACACTCTCAATAAAGAAACAAACATTTACTGAACATGATTCAAAATGTCTGCATCTTATTGATCAATACAAATACATTGGTTATTATTGACAACATTTCAGTTCATTGGAGACATGTCGGGAGTAGCTGCTGATATGAATTAAGCAGCTCTATTATGGACACATCACAGAGAATAAAGGCTATGCTTTTATTCTTCCTCTGCAAGTAGCTCGCTCACTGGTTATAATATGAACCAGAACACACCACTATGAACACCACTCTTCTCATGTTATTGAGCACAAACATCCCAGGAGAATCATGCTCCCAGACACCATTACACTTTTCAAAGGTTAGCCTCTATATGAAATATGAATTCCTCTAAGTGATTTAACACTATTTTACAGACAAACAATTGTCCTTGATTGTTATGGTAACAGGTACACAAGGAAATGCATAGTATTGGAGAGATTGAGAGAATCAGTGACTTTCTTAAGTAGAGGACCGTAGAGAGCTTCTTCTCACGAGGTCCATGGTCTGCAGATTCCAGTGCTAAATAAGCTTCAACTGGCAAAGAATAAGAAGCTCACTTCGATCTACTCCTGAATATATTACCCAGAATGAACGTTAATTTCTACTTTTCTCATTCTGTGGGCAAGCCGAGAACTACAGGGGTTAAAACAGCAGAGTTCATGGGTCTGTGAGCTACTGTGTGTGGCTGCGACGCACTGTACAGTCAGCCGCCACACAGCGTTGCAGAACAGCTGGAATACATTAGCCTTTTGAACCCAAAATGTACAGTCAGCCGCCACACAGCATTGCAGAACGGCTGGAATACATTAGCCTTTTGAACCCAAAATGTACAGTCCTTCGATTGTTCAAACAGCTGGGGACAGCATTCCTAACTCCAACAAGTTATTGGAGGCCCCTGATTGGGCAACAATGTTATTCAGGAACACATTTTTGTGGCGACAGTAAATACATGAAGTCCAACTATACACTTCCTCCCCATGATCACTGAGAAGGCCTAACCATAGTGCTGCTGAGAAGGTCTAACCATAGTGCTGCTGAGACGGCCTAACCATAGTGCTGCTGAGAAGGTCTAACCATAGTGCTGCTGAGAAGGTCTAACCATAGTGCTGCTGAGAAGGCCTAACCATAGTGCTGCTGAGAAGGCCTAACCATTGTGCTGCTGAGAAGGTCTAACCATAGTGCTGCTGAGAAGGCCTAACCATAGTGCTGCTGAGAAGGTCTAACCATAGTGCTGCTGAGAAGGTCTAACCATAGTGCTGCTGAGAGGGCCTAACCATAGTGCTGCTGAGAAGGCCTAACCATAGTGCTGCTGAGAAGGTCTAACCATAGTGCTGCTGAGAAGGCCTAACCATAGTGCTGCTGAGAAGGTCTAACCATAGTGCTGCTGAGAAGGTCGAACTATAGTGCTGCTGAGAGGGCCTAACCATAGTGCTGCTGAGAAGCTGCTGAGAAGGCCTAACCATAGTGCTGCTGAGAAGGCCTAACCATAGTGCTGCTGAGAAGGCCTAACCATTGTGCTGCTGAGAAGGCCTAACCATAGTGCTGCTGAGAAGGCCTAACCATAGTGCTGCTGAGAAGGCCGAACCATAGTGCTGCTGAGAAGGCCTAACCATAGTGCTGCTGAGAAGGCCTAACCATAGTGCTGCTGAGAAGGCCTAACCATAGTGCTGCTGAGAAGGCCTAACCATAGTGCTGCTGAGAAGGCCTAACCATAGTGCTGCTGAGAAGGCCGAACCATAGTGCTGCTGAGAAGGCCTAACCATAGTGCTGCTGAGAAGGCCTAACCATAGTGCTGCTGAGAAGGTCTAACCATAGTGCTGCTGAGAAGGTCTAACCATAGTGCTGCTGAGAAGGTCTAACCATAGTGCTGCTGAGAAGGCCTAACCATAGTGCTGCTGAGAAGGCCTAACCATAGTGCTGCTGAGAAGGTCTAACCATAGTGCTGCTGAGAAGGCCTAACCATAGTGCTGCTGAGAGGTCCTAACCATAGTGCTGCTGAGAAGGCCTAACCATAGTGCTGCTGAGAAGGTCTAACCATAGTGCTGCTGAGAAGGTCTAACCATAGTGCTGCTGAGAAGGTCTAACCATAGTGCTGCTGAGAAGGTCTAACCATAGTGCTGCTGAGAAGGTCTAACCATAGTGCTGCTGAGAAGGTCTAACCATAGTACTGCTGAGAAGGTCTAACCATAGTGCTGCTGAGAAGGTCTAACCATAGTGCTGCTGAGAAGGTCTAACCATAGTGCTGCTGAGAAGGTCTAACCATAGTGCTGCTGAGAAGGCCTAACCATAGTGCTGCTGAGAAGGTCTAACCATAGTGCTGCTGAGAAGGCCTAACCATAGTGCTGCTGAGAAGGCCTAACCATAGTGCTGAGGGTGTGTAGATTGGAGGGCCTGACCAGGGCCTGCCTCTGTGGAGGTTGTGCCGTTTAGAGAACCCACAGGGGGCACAGCATTTAGGGGGGTAATGGCAGTCCCCTCCACGGGCGGGCGTCTCTCTTCTGAACTGGGCTGTGGTGGCAGCGCCATCTCTACCAGCCCCAACTCATATGGAGGCCTGTGGCTGTCGTCACATGATTTCACATACTGCCTCACCACCTCGGATTACAGCCTGCTGTCCAAACCCACTCATTCATGGGAAGACATGCACTGGAGAGCCCAGGGAACATGGAGAACAGTGGTATGGAAGCGTGTGTTTATTCTAGAGTGTGTGTGTGTGTGTGTTTCTGTGTTTACGCAGAGGTAAGAGCAAAAGTAACACTATTTGGTAAAGGACTTGAGCCTGGCTCTGAGACTCACTGAGCTCTGATGGAAAATTATTTCAGATGAGCTTACAAACACAGCATCTCTCCCTGCTGCTATTGTCACAGCTGTCTGCTTCTCAGCACTCTATACTTCACGGGGAACAACCCCAGATGATTATGGATGATGAGCTAGAGAGGAGCAGCCGGGATGGGAGAAAAGTCAAATGAAAACATATGCATCCATTAAAATAATGACAGATTTCATAGGCTACCTAACGGCAGGACAGCCATTCCACCATGCAGGAGAGCAGAACAGGCAACACCCAAAAAATATTTATCATCTGGAGAAGGGCTATAAAATATCTGTAATGACAGAGGGGAATCCTGCAATCCCAGGGGGAGTGTGAGGACGGCTGCCACGGATACCAAAGCCTCACAGAGACTTCGCACAATGGGCTCTCTGGGCCAGGCGCTGGGTGAAGGAAGGGAGGATGAGGGTGGACAGAGAAGGTCCAGGGTAGCTTATACTTATGCCCATATTTGAGGTTTTGAGCCTGTTGGCTATACATTCTCCACTCTGAAGTCTTAAGCGGTAGTCTTCAACGTAGATACACGGGTGAGGATGCAAACACTCCACTCCCACTGTCTGGCAGTCTGACTGCATGTGGCTAAAGCACTGTCGCTGCAAAACACCCAGCGCAGCTCTCCCAAACACCCCTTATTTATAATGCAAGATGCATCAACAGATGTAGTCCTGGGCCTAGCTGAGGGAGGCAGGGTGGGAGCTGCGTGGTGGTCTCTGGGCCCAGACGCTGGATTTATCAGGCCCTAGCTGAGACAAAGCCGGCCAGTCTGGCCTACATGGTGAAAGAGGGCCAGCCAGGTCCCTGCACAGTGAGATGGAGTTTGTTCTGAGTCTCCCGTACCTCAGGCTGGCTGTGTGTCTGTCTCAGTGAGTTCACACAATGGCTCCCAGCTGAGGAGAAGTGGGTCTGACTGGAGTTGACTCAGGTGGTTTTATTGAGATGAGTCAGGGCAGGGGCACAAATGAGATCCACCACAGTCCAGGATACAAATTAATTAACTTATAACTCACTGTATCACAATTCCAGTTGGTCAGAAGTTCACATACACTAAGTTGACCGTGCAGTTGAACAGCTTGGAAAATTCCAGAAAATGTCACGGCTTTAGAATCTTTTGATAGGCTAATTGACATAATTTTAGTCAATTGGAGCTGTACCTGTGGATGTATTTCAAGGCCTACCTTCAAACTCAGTTCCTCTTTCCTTGACATCATGGGACAATCAAAATAAATCAGCCAAGACCTCAACAAGTCTGGTTTGTCCTTGGGAGCAATTTCCAAACGCCTGAAGGTACCACGTTCATCTGTTCAAACAATAGTACGCAAGTATTAACACCATGTGACCACACAGCCGTCATACCTCTCAGGAAGGAGACACGCTCTGTCTCCTAGAGATGAACATACTTTGGTGCGAAAAGTGCAAATCAATCCCAGAACAGCAGCAAAGAACCTTGTGAAGATGCTGGAGGAAACAGGTACAAAAATATCTATCGGGGCGGCAGAGTAGCCTAGTGGTTAGAGCATTGGACTAGTAACCGGAAGGTTGCGAGTTCAAACCCCCGAGCTGACAAGGTACAAATCTGTTGTTCTGCCCCTGAACAGGCAGTTAACCCACTGTTCCCAGGCCGTCATTGAAAATAAGAATTTGTTCTTAACTGACTTGCCTGGTTAAATAAAGGTAAAATTAAATTAAATCCACAGTAAAACGAGTCCTATATTGACACAACCTGAAAGGCCGCTCAGCAAGGAAGAAGCCACTGGTCCAAAACCACCATAAAAAAGCCAGACTATGGTTTGCAACTGCACATGGGGTCAAAGATTGTACTTTTTGGAGAAATGTCCTCTGGTCTGATGAAGCAAAAATAGAATTGTTTGGAGGAAAATGGGGGAAGCTTTCAAGCCGAAGAACACCATCCCAACCGTGAAGCACGGGAGTGGCAGCATCATGTTGTGGGGGTGCTTTGCTGCAGGAGGGACTGGTGCACTTCACAAAATAGATGGCATCATGAGGTAAGAAAATGATGTGGATATATTGAGGCAACATTTCAAAAACATCAGTTAGAAAGTTAAATCTTGGGCGCAAATGGGTCTTCCAAATGGACAATGACTCCAAGCATACTTCCAAAGTTGTGGCAAAATGGCTTAAGGACAACAAAGTCAAGGTATTGGAGTAGAGGTCGACCGATTATGATTTTTCAACAGCGATACTGATTATTGGAGGACCAAAAAAATAGCCGATACCGATTAATCGGCCATTTTTTTTATCTTTTATTTGTAATAATGACAATTACAACAATACTGAATGAACACTTATTTTAACTTAATATAATACATCAATAAAATCAATTTAGCCTCAAGTAAATAATGAAACATGTTCAATTTGGTTGAAATAATGCAAAAACAAAGTTTTGGAGAAGAAAGTAAAAGTGCAATATGTGCTATGTAAGAAAGCTAACGTTTCCTTGCTCAGAACATGAGAACATATGAAAGCTGGTGGTTCCTTTTACCATGAGTCTTCAATATTCCCAGGTAAGAAGTTTTAGGTTGTAGTTATTATAGGAATTATAGGACTATTTCCCTCTATACCATTTGTATTACATTAACCTTTGACTATTAGATGTTCTTATAGGCACTTTAGTATTGCCAGTGTAACAGTATAGCTTCTGTCCTTCTCCTCGCTCCTCCCTGGGCTCGAACCAGCAACACAGCGACAACAGCCACCATCGAAGCAGCGTTACCCATGCAGAGCAAGGGGAACAACTACTAGAAGGCTCAGAGCGAGTGACGTTTGAAACGCTATTAGCGCGCACTAACCAGCTAGCCATTTCACTTCGGTTACACCAGCCTCATCTCGGGAGTTGATAGGCTTGAAGTCATAAACAGCGTAATTAATGCTTGACGCACAACGAAGAGCTGCTGGCAAAACACACGAAAGTGCTGTTTGAATTAATGTTTACGCGCCTGCTTCTGCCTGCCACCGCTCATTCAGATACTTAGAGACTTGTATGCTCAGTCAGATTATATGCAACGCAGGACACGCTAGATAATATCTAGTAATATCATCAACCATGTGTAGTTAACTAGTGATTATGATTGATTGTTTTTTATAAGATAAGTTTAATGCTAGCTAGCAACTTACCTTGGCTTACTGAATTTGCGTAACAGGCAGTCTCCTTGTGGAGTGCAACGAGAGAGAGGCAGGTCGTTATTGCGTTGGACTAGTTAACTGTAAGGTTGCAAGATTGGATCCCAGAGCCGACAAGGTGAAAATCTGTCGTTCGGCCCCTGAATGAGGCAGTTAACCCAACGTTCCTAGGCCGTCATTGAAAATAAGAATGTGTTCTTAACTGACTTGCCTCGTTAAATAAAGGTATACATTGTTTTTTTTAAATTGGCAAATCGGCGCCCAAAAATACAGATTTCCGATTGTTATGAAAACTTGAAATCATTCCGATTAATCGGTCGACCTCTATATTGGAATGGTCATCACAAAGTCCTGACCCTAATCCTATATAAAATTTGAGGGCAGAACTGAAAAAGTGTGTGCGAGCAAGGAGACCAACAAACCTGACTCAGTTACAGCTCTGTCAAGAGGAATGGGCCAAAATTCACCAAACTTATTGTGGGAAGCTTGTGGAAGGCTACCCGAAACGTTTGAGTCAAGTTAAACAATTTAAAGGCAATGCTACCAAATACTAATTGAGTGTATGTAAACTTCTGACCAACTGGGAATGTGATGAAAGAAATAAAAGCTGAAATAAATAATTCTCTACTAATATTCTTACAATTCACATTCTTAAAATAAAGTGGTGATCCTAACTAAACAAAGACAGGGAATTTTTACTAGGATTAAATATCAGGAATTGTGAACAACTGAGTTTAAATGTATTTGGCTAAGGTGTATGTAAACTTCCGACTTCAACTGTATATACTGACTGCAGCTGATTTGTTGCTTTTCTCAGAAGACAAAAACACACCCACATCGGGGCACCTCACAGTCATGGTCTCTTATTGGAGGTTCAGTGACATTTTTGAATAATTTGCTAAATCAAAGGGCAGGAAAGAAACCGAACACTTACAAATTACATAACATATCTGAAATAATCAACTTCACCAAATCTGAAATGAATACGGGCTGTGTTTAATTTGAAATGTGTTCTACTTTCCCCACATGCTAGATGAAAATATGGGAGAAGAGGAGTACAGTAGCTAAGATTAGATTGGTCTAATTTCTGGGTTTTATAAATAGAAACTGTGGCTTGGAGTGATGCAGTCAGTAGGTTTTCTCCTCTCTCTCCCCTGATCTCTGGCTCCACATAAACATTACAGTGGCACACACAATGGAGAATGAACCTATACACATTATCATCATAATAATGAAGTAAATAAAAGTATAGATAACCTTCAGTAACTGTAAATTGTCACCAATAAAACGTAGAAATGCAGCAAACACATGACGTTTTATCTGGTAACACGTCGTAGGCATACCACTGAATATAAGGATAAATAGAAATGTGATTCATTTGTGACATGAAACAACAAAATACAAAAAAAAAGTGTGCTTGAGGCTGCATGTTTCTGTTTGTAATTGTTATTTTCTCTCCCGCTCAGTCATCTGCAACAATACCAGTTAAAAGCGTCAAACATTACTGTCTCTCTCAACAACAGTACAATCACTTATATCGCCACTCCTACTAAACTGCTTAGCTGACAATGCAAACTATGTCATTATTTTCTATTGCCTTGCCCTTTTCGCTTGTGACTGAACTTCAATCATCTCTGAGTAGCTCTGTTTGTGTGACGCTGAAGCCAGGCTTAGAAAAATAGACAAGTAGTTCCCTGCATCAGTTCGTATAAAATGGTCCAACTTGATCTGGGTGAAACAAATGTGTGTGTGATCTTAACGGGGTTAACATTGACAGGGTTATTGAAATTCACATGAAACCGATGAATCTGTGTTTTTTTGGCTTTTTTTTAAAACAAGTTGACATTCTATCAAATAGGATATTCCTCCATCTAATCACACGGGTGTTATGGCCACCCCTCAGAGCCTGTTTTCTTCCTAGGTTCCTGCCTTTCTAGAAAGTTTCTCCTGACCACTGTGCTTCTACATCTGCATTGCTTTGCTGTTTGGGGTTTTTGACAACTGCTGATGTAAAAAAAAGGGCTTTATAAAATACTTTTGATTGATTGCTATAGAAATATCCAGCTGGCAGGAGATAATTCATGGCATGTTAGTAATGTGAAGAAATAATGGTTAATAAGTGATCAGCAGTAACAGGCAGCCACTACCCTCATGGGACTTTTACTAATAGTGTTATTCTCTGTTACAGCATTCAACACACTGAGAAGGGCTTGACAAGAACAAAGATACAGGCCACAGTAATACACCTGAATGCTGTGCTAAGAGAAATTAGGACCCTATTGGAAAAACCATATAGCCATGATCATTTTAACCAATCGACACATGGCAAACTCCGTTGACTTGATTGGTATATTCTTCAGTTGTAGATCACTGCGACATAGGGTGAGTCCTGCCTTCAACTAGAAGTGTACTGTGAGAACAACAAAAGCTTCTGTGGTCTCATTCTGACCCTGTCACCATAACAACCTAAGTCCTCTGGCTGACAATGGCAAGAAGTACAACATTACCCAGAAGGTAAGTCATCACTGTCCCTCCTCCATTTCTATGCGCTCCATCTGTGTCACCCGTCAGCTGGTATAACCTGTGCATGGCTTACTGTTGCTGGGGAGTGATGATCCCCCAGCAGGCATGGGGAAGGAGCTAATCATCTGGCCCCATGACCTCTGTTAATGGTGCTCTGTGCCACTGACGGGCACCAAACACTGATACGCGCTGACAGGGCTCGGGCCTGGCGCAGCACACACCAGCGCCTCCGACCTGGCAGGCGGCGGTGACGGCTCCTGTGTGAGACAGTGACAAGGACAGGAGAGGCTAAGTGAACAGCAGTGACAGCTGCATAATTCCCAGCGCAGCGTGGAGCCTTGGAGGAGAGACACGGGGCCTCCTTGGCCACGTGGTCATGAGGAGATGTCAGGACTGCCGGCTGGGCTTTGCACTAAAGCCCCACTCTACTTTCACCCCTCTGTACGGTGGGAGAGGGGTGTGGTGACATCCAGCGGTGCCCAGAACATCTTTTAATATATATACAGACTGATTACTCCAGCGCTTCCCAAAGTTGGTCCTCAGGAACCCCAAAAGGGTGCACTGTTGATTTTTGCCCTGATACTACGCAGTAAAAGCTTGATGATTAGTTGATTACTTAAATCAGCTGTGTAGTGCTAGGGCAAAAACCAACAGTGCACCCCTTGGAGTCCTGGAGGACAGAGTTTGAGAAAAGCTGGATGACTAGGAAGCATTCGACTACACTATTTGACAGCCTACTCTTCCAATACAATATGATGGTAAATTAATTGACTAACGATTCAGACAAGAGGTTGAGTCATTTCCTGATCTTCGACGAGGATCAGAATGTAATCAGTGTTTCCATGTGCAGTCATTTAGCTGTTCACTATGCGCCAAGGCAAAATCCTTGCCGCCACGGGCCCCAAAGAAATATGGAACATGAAAATATTTCTGCTGAGTTTCACTCTCCCCACATGAGAATACGAGACGTTGCCAAGTTTACTATCCCTGGAAAGCTCGCACGAAAATGGCTAAGTAGGCCTAACCGGATAAATAAAAAGGTCACGAGAAGACAACGACACCGTGAAATCCCCAGTTTGGAAGGACAACACGGTAGATGGTTACACAGCCTGCACGAAGCGCTGGAACAGTCCACATGTACTTTTCCTCTGCAAATAAATGGAATAATATGACAACCCCATAGTAGAGTAGTTTATCTATTTACCTAGTCAGCTTGTTGTGTGTTCTATGGGAGATAAATTGCAAGTGCTATCGGGAGAAAATTCACAGAATATAATACAGGCTGCATTTATTCAGGAGGCTGCTCAAGCTGTTACCATCTGCACTGGTTTACACTTTATACAGCCTAAGGTCTAATTAACTAAATTAATGCAATCATTTACTGAAGTATCGAAAACAAATAGGCCTAACTGCTTGCACTTCGTGCAGGCTGTGTAACCATCTACCGTGTTGTCCTTCCAAACTGGGGATTTCAGTGTCGTTCCTCGGTGCCTATTCTCTATTCCTAACCTTTTTATTTATCCGGTTCGGCCTAAAATAGCCATTTTCATGTGAGCTTTCTCACGTGGGGAGAGTGAACGTCAACTCTGCGCTTTGACAAGTTAGCACGTTTTCGCCACACAAATAAGGGAAAGTTCCCTGCTCCAGACTCAATGCGTGAGTGGCAGGTAGCCTTGTCTGCCCAGCGGATAGAGCCTTGGGCCAGGAACTGAAAGGTTGATTAGAATCCCCGAGCTGACTAGCTGAAACATCGGTCGATGTTCCCTTGAGCAAGGCACCTAAATCCTAATTGCTCCTGGTAAATCGCTCTGGATAAGAGTCTGCTTAAAAAAAAAATGCTAATGTACCACAACAAGCACCTAGGTTTTATAAAATGTGTATTATCTTGATTTACAATGTTCCCAACCGGTGTATGTAATTGTTCTGAACAGCGAGCAGACCCACGGCTTGAAATATTTTTTTCATTCTACCAGCCAGATGACTTTTTGGGAATCACGTGCAGGGAATTGTGGGTATTCGACGCGATGCAGGACTTTACTAATGATAGGCGCAATAGGATACACGTAGATTCAGCCTATTTATTTATAGCCACTATGCTGCATCCGTTAGGCTACAGGTGATAACGAATACTCCTAATAGCATAGCCTACCTGATAATGTGGAACAAAATGTACAAATCATTTAAACAAATATTTTTTGCAATATGTAATTTTTCCCATTTCTGGAGGTGGAAATTATATTTTAGATGGTGTCAGTATGATTGTACTTTCATCCATTCTGTCGTAGAATGTAATTTTATGTCCCTAAACAAAGTGGACAGTCAACACCATCTGTGGATATGATGCTCATCTTTGTAGTGGTGCCTGTCATCCGAGGCAACCATGGAAACAGCTTAGGGGTCATGGTCTGGACGCCCCAGCACAGAGAATCCCCAATGTAACCTCTACTGTGTAAACATTCACTGTAAACACACTGTTCAACTCCAGAGAACATGGTTCCCATGCTCTTCTCTACAAACAAACACTGTTTCACTGCTTAAGATGGGAGAGAGCTGGATGTTAGACAAGGGTCACCACAATCTCAGCGATACACTATCCCACCAACCCTAAAGATTCAGATAAACTTTATTAAATTAATTTAGGCATGTGCTTAAAAAGACAGTACATAAAACATGAAAACACAGAAACTACACAAAATAATGAATTCAAAGTGCTATAGATACACATGTACAGTGAAAGTGCAATATGCTGTATACTCGAGGGACCAACAGACTAAAAAAGTCCCCATATCTATCTGTTTTAATTATATTTTGTCTGGCTGCTGCTGAGACTGAATTTTGAGTGAAGGGGATGATTACTGTCCTGTAAAATGCTTTCAAGTTTTATCAGGATGAGTTATGTGTACAGGTAGCTGGCTGATTCTTGATCTATACCAATGATCCTTCCTGCAGGCTTAATCAAGCGCTGAAGCTTGACTTGGTCTTGCACTCACATGTTCCCGAACACACATATCAGACCAATGGACAGCACTCAGCAGGACAGATTTATAGAACATTTGTAAAATATGGCGATCAACATGTAAATGGTTCAGTTTGCATAACAAAAATAACATTCTATGTTGCAATTTCTTTATCTTTGCAAAGTCACAGTCATTGAATTTCAGTTTGTCTATTTCGATTCCCAGGTACTTATATGTGGTCACTCTTATTGGCTGATTCCCCATTGATCTTCGCAGGGATAGTGGAGTTTGGTTCCTTCTCAAATCCATATCCATCTATTTTGTTTTCTTAATGTTTATTTCAAGAAGGTTATCTGAACACCACTGGAGGAATTTTGCCGTTTCTCTGTCAAAACCTTGAAGAGATGCTTGGTCTGGGTGGATGAAACGTTTCTCTGTCAAAACCTTGAAGAGATGCTTGGTCTGGGTGGAGGAAACATTTCTCTGTCAAAACCTTGGAGGCTTGGTCTGGGTGGAGGTAACCCACAACAGCGGTGTCATCTGCATATTTACAAAATGTGTGGGCTGAGTCGGTGAAAGTACGCAACCTTGAGGGGCTCCTGTATTCACCTTTGTAGATGTAGAGATGGCGGAGTTAAACTTCACTTGTTGAGTACAGTTGACAAGGAAACTATTAATCCACTTGATCGGTAGAGAGTTGACACCCAAATTCACAAGGTTATCCACCAGTAGGTGGGGTTAGATGGTGTTGAACGAGCTACTGAAGTCAATGAATAACATTTTCACTAGGCTATTTGCCTTTTCTAAATGTTGGAAAATATTGACCAGCATGACCACTGACGTATCATCAACACCCCTGGAGGCACAGTAGGCCAATTGGTTTGAGTCTAATTGGAATGAGAGTCCAGACAGAATTAGTTTTAGAACGTTTTTTTTCACTACATTTCATAAGTACAGATGTCACGGCTACAGGGCGTAAACACTTGATCTGCAAAACAGAAATACTGTATGTCCTCACTACACTTTACTGTTGTTATACCTGTGTAATAACACTACAATTACCCCAGTAACAGCATTGTGTTACCATTTTGTAGTTGCTTCGCAGAATAGAACAGAGGTGTTACATAATTATAAGGTAATTACAAAGTCATAACATGTTGTCGATTCATTTATGATTACAGTGTGACCACACACTGTATATGGGCAACTGTCATGCAAAGGGTTGGTTTATTGTCCATAAATGGGCATTGCCTTTGTTCCTGTGGGGCTGTGATGGGGTATTGGTGTGTCTTACAGTGGGATAATAAGTAGCCTGGATGCCTTAGGAAAGTGCAACCAGACTTGAGGAGAGACTCTGAGACAGTCCTTGGGTGTGTGTCTGACTCCACAAACTGCTGGCCCACACCTGATGCATGCACACACGCACACTAGGGGATGATTCCCCGCCCGCCAGCCAGGCAGCCTCCCTCCCCTCACATATCTCTCCCTGTACTCACCTCTTTATGGGGGAAACATGCTGACCGCATTCTTTCATCTAGTCAGGACAGGAATTGATGTGAATGGTGTTAAATGCAATTCAAACTCAGCGCGATCGTGAGCTTACTGAAAACAAACAAACGCCAAGATATCCAGGATATCTAACTCATAAATTGGTCATGACAATTCTGACAGTAAATATTGGAGAAGGCAATTTCAGCTCCAGATAATGATATTTTGGAGAAATCAGATTACTTGAGACCACGTTGTTCATATGCAAAGACTGAGGGGACTGTAACATGCCATTGGAAGAGTGCAAATGAAAAGTTGAGGAGTAATTTAGTAGTTGTGTGTTGTTAATCTAGTTCTCCATTGAGATGCTTCTCGGTGGGCAGAGAGCCTCATCTCTTTGTAGCTCATCAGTATCTTCCATTGAGAGGTTTCTCGGTGGGCAGAGAGCCCTGTCTTTTTGTAGCTCATCAGTATCTTCCATTTTTATTTTATTTTACCTTTATTTAACTAGGCAAGTCAGTTAAGAACAAATTCTTATTTTCAATGATGGCCTAGGAACAGTGTGTGAACTGCCTGTTCAGGGGCAGAACGACAGATTTGTACCTTGTCAGCTTGGGGGTTTGAACTTGAGAGGCTTCTCGGTGGGCAGAGAGCCCTGTCTTTTTGTAGCTCATCAGTATCTTCCATTGAGAGGCTTCTCAGTGGGCAGAGAGCCTCATCTCTTTGTAGCTCATCAGTATCATCCATTGAGAGGCTTCTCACTGGGCAGAGAGCCTCATCTCTTTGTAGCTCATCAGTATCTTCCATTGAGAGGCTTCTCAGTGGGCAGAGAGCCCTGTCTTTTTGTAGCTCATCAGTATCTTCCATTGAGAGGCTTCTCAGTGGGCAGAGAGCCTCATCTCTTTGTAGCTCATCAGTATCATCCATTGAGAGGCTTCTCACTGGGCAGAGAGCCTCATCTCTTTGTAGCTCATCAGTATCTTCCATTGAGAGGTTTCTCACTGGGCAGAGAGCCTCATCTCTTTGTAGCTCATCAGTATCATCCATTGAGAGGCTTCTCACTGGGCAGAGAGCCTCATCTCTTTGTAGCTCATCAGTATCTTCCATTGAGAGGCTTCTCGGTGGGCAGAGAGCCCTGTCTTTTTGTAGCTCATCAGTATCATCCATTGAGAGGCTTCTCGGTGGGCAGAGAGCCTCATCTCTTTGTAGCTCATCAGTATCTTCCATTGAGAGGCTTCTCGGTGGGCAGAGAGCCCTGTCTTTTTGTAGCTCATCAGTATCTTCCATTGAGAGGTTTCTCGGTGGGCAGAGAGCCCTGTCTTTTTGTAGCTCATCAGTATCTTCCATTGAGAGGCTTCTCAGTGGGCAGAGAGCCTCATCTCTTTGTAGCTCATCAGTATCTTCCATTGAGAGGCTTCTCGGTGGGCAGAGAGTCTCGTCTCTTTGTAGCTCATCAGACTCCCTCCGTTCACCCTGTCAGATACACTGACACCTACAATGAGTGATGCACCCAGCACCACAGCTCAGTGCAGGCTGAATCCTCACTTCACACCAACTCTAGAAGAGGGAAACACCAACATGTGAATGTAGCCCAGGTTTGACGATACTATGGCATTCATATGGTGAGTGCATTTGTACAAGGTTTTAACCAGGTCTTGAGAGTGGATGACTCATTTCTTGTGTGACTGTAAGTCTGCCACAAATTAGGCCACTGCACACTCTGCCTTTATGAATTACTTTGCTAAGCTAAGGGATAACCGAGTCGTCTTTATAGCATGTGTCATTATTATAGCATGATTATAAACATGTAAGGACAATGTAAGGACAATGCATGCGGACACTAAAGATGGCCTGGCGCACCCATATAATGACAGTGCTGATCAGTGCTTTTCACACACATGAGTCCTGCCTGTTCTGTTTCGTTCCTTCCAAACAGATTGCAACACTAATTAACAACATAACTTCCTCTCTTCGGAAACAGGCCCAGTGTGATCCTCCAAACGTTGTGACTCTTGCCATTTTGAGGGTCTGCTAGAATCAGGCCTCTGTCTCTCTCTCTGCAGAGCCACTGGAGCTGTGACTCCGGGGTATTCCAACTGTCTATTTCACTGGGGTTGCAGAATCCAGTCTCATCCAGCATACAGAGCAGAGCTGCATTTGAGGTAGCCAGTCAGACAGACAGACACTATCTCCACTGTAATAAGTGCAGGGGAAACTGGTCTCAGATCTACTGATGGCCAGGGCCTGGTGTGGCTCAGTAGTACAGTAAAGTCTAACAGAGGAGGAATAACAGCATGGCCTTACTAAAATGGCTTTAGAGCTATAGGGGAAAAATAGAAGATGCACAAACATATGCCTCCTACCATACAAAATAAGACACAGACATGTCGTAAAAACTATGCTAAATAGGCTGTATCATGTATATGGTTGAAGAACCCGGTTGAACTGCCTTCGGAGAGATAGATAGACTAGTGTTGGATGATACAGCACCAGTTGAAGAGATTACCCAATGGGCACATACTGGTTGAAAGAACGCTGTTTCCGCATCATTTCAATGAAATTACGTTGATCCAACGTAGAATAGACGTTCAATTGACATCTGTGACCAATGGGCTTGCAGTAGTAGGCTATAACACGCTTCAATAGGCCAGAGTAGGCAGTGGTTCTGCGTGCTGTATCATAACAGGCCACATCCTCAAAAGTAGTGTCATTTTTGTGTCTACTCTGCACAAAGGTGCGCCTTCATAGATTGTGTAGTACCATTTGAGATATTAATTATGTTTTCTGTCAATGTGACAGATGAGTTGTCGGCTATCAGTGGGAAAATGCAACCAGGCATTATCATTCATTTACATCTATGCATGTTTACAATGAGAAATAGGCCTCCTGTAGGCCTTCCATAATACATGAATATGATCCAAAACCACCCACCTTTTCACTCTGATGATCTGGTCCCTCATGGGTTTGATGTCTTGGAAGCTCTGCTGGTTGACAAGACTGTAGACAAGTATGAAGCCTTGGCCATTTTTGATGTAAAGGTCCCGCATGGATGCGAACTGTTCAGTACCAGCAGTGTCAAGAATCTCCAGAACAGAGGGTGAGGAATCCACCTCGATTTCTTTGCGGTAAAAATCCTCTATGGTCGGGTCGTATTTCTCAATAAAAGTCCCGGTGACAAACTGAACAGTGAGGGCGGATTTCCCGACCCCACCGCTGCCAAGGACCACCACTTTGTACTCGCGCATTGCTCCCTTGTTAGTTGATGATTTCAAGAGATTGTCGAAAGCTATCCCCGCGCAAATAACATTTATTAGTGTTCCATTTTGAACGGATATAAAAAAAAATATTGCCTTCCTTACCACCGTTCAGCAATGGCAAATACAAAAGCAGAACACAAAGCCTCGCTGACCGATGTATTTCATTGTAGAAATTCCCCCAGGCAACTTCAAAATGTGCATTACAAGCTATCAAAACGCGGGACAATGTGAAACGTGTGGTTTTTCATCTGCTTCGCTTACCATTCTATGCATCATAAAAACAAAACTTGCTCCAGCGAAGACATTGGTGAAAAAACAGGACGGTTCCTGATGATTGACTCTGAAAGAAGACTGGCGCGTATTAACTCAACAACTGTTGATAAATAAATCCTATTTTTAAAAGTTATTAATACAAGCGTTCTTCTTTGATTATTTTCACCACCACCTCTTCCCGTTCCTTATGCGCTCACCAATACAATCCTGGCCGCCATACTCTCGGGTGGAGACCCACCGCCGCCGCGTAACCAACCCGTCCTCTCTCGGCTTCCGTACCAACGAAAAGGAGACGGGTCTTCGCCACTAGAAAGATGTACCAAGAACCCAATGGCTACCTTTATTTGCTGTAATCCTCACTCATGACTATCTGAATGCCATACGGAAACGGCCAGTAAAATTCAAGGGCTGGATTTCCGTTAATGTGTTCAATTTCTCATCATTCGGTAGCCAAGTGACATCCTCGGGGCGCTCATCCAATCACAGAAGCAGCTTGAGGATGTGTTTCCAAGACTAGGAATGTGCGCCTGGATGCTGTTGCGATGGTAACGCTACCAGCCGTGTACATGCATCAAAAAAGTAACCTTTCAGACAAACATCAGTACAATGTGAAGGTGGAGGCGAGCAAAATACCATCTTGGACTAGACTGTATAGAGGACTATAAATAACTAGACAGCAGGATGTGGATGCATTTGGATAAGTCAATGTCTTTGCAATATCTGCAAAGTTGTGTTATCAGATACAGATGTGCATAGACAATTCGATACAAATAGCAACAATTTAGCATATTCATCCAAAAATACCTAATAATTAATGTGGGTTTTTTTTGTCATAGGAAATGGGATAAGACTAAACCGAACCTAACAATTCCTGACATGGAGCATTTCATTATTTGGGACTTGTGAAATAATGTCCTCTGCTTATTTAAAATACCCCATATAAATAGGCATATTATTTCCTATGTGAATCACCAAAACAAAGGAAATCAGAAACTTGACATTTACTTAAACTTTTATTTATTTTTTAACATTAGATTTTACACAATTTTGCATTTACCAAAACTACTGTATATAACATAAATGAGCACAAATAAAACATTTAAAATTGCCACATGAACAGATTCAAAATTAGTAAGGGTTTGTCCCCTCTGTTCTAGAGTACGGCACTACAGATGGAACCATATGTGAACCAGCACAGCAGTTTAAACATAACCCTGCAGTAACTGTAGCACCACCATTTAGAATGGCACCTGTCAGTTCTCATCAAGCTTTTCTCAGTGAAATATTTGACTGCACTCTTTACAATCTACCATTTTGACCTCAAAATGAAAATGTACTGTAGTGAGAATTAAAACAGCATATTTCACAAATTGCAATAGACTAATTACAATCCTTAATATTTCATGAGTCCTAACACATAACAACTTAAAGAACAATACATCAAAAGGCAAGGCAAAGATCACTAATAAGCTAGTCTGCTCAGATCAGTTTACCAACTGTTCACAAAGTGCTAAGGAATCCTGTTACTATTGGGTCAGTAAAAGTGAACACAATCTGACTGTCCAACTCTTTTGATTGGGTGATCTAAAATGTCGACTGACTTTCAGGTGCAGATTTAACTAGCTATAACAACATTCAAAACATTTAGCAAAAATCAAGTTGAAATTAAACACTGAAATAAACATTTTCATAGAAACATTGACATAATTTAGGAGAATCACTGCCACATTAGCCATACCCAAGACTATATGTTTAACAAAAGTGCTTTGAGTTTTCCCTTTGTATGAGTCGAGGGACACTTTTTATCTGGTGGAATAGAAAGATTAGAGCATGTATTAATGGGTATGTATGTAAATGCCATGGGTTGGCTGTCAAATGCAAAATGAATATTTTGTGATACCAAGGCAACATGATTTTGAAAATATTGTTTTTGCCATAACATAGGAAATGTTCAGATTCCGGCAATACAATCTAGTGTGTTGCAGTGCTCTAGAAATGCATAACAATTACATAATTTCCAAAAATACAGAGCTTCCGTAATTGCAACTTTAGGAGAAAAATTAATATAGTTATGAAATTATACTGTACTACAATGAAAAGTACATTAACTTAAATGTTTATTTTTTTGGTAGACTGTGACCTCTACAATAAACAGTTTTTATACATAATAAAAGCAATTCTACAACCTTGCTCGTACTGCAGTGTGTTGTCCTGTATAAGTGACAAGGCAGTGACAAGGACGAGATGTGAAAGCTTACCATTGGCAGCTCCAACATTCCATCCCTGATCACAGATGGTTTTTCATAGGCTAACGTGACAGGACAGGTCCTTTGAGGAACCACCAGCAGAGCAAAGCTCAGCTTAATAAATTACATTCATTTTAAAATAGAATACAACATTGTTCAATAACTAATGTTAAACAAATAAAACTAAGTATATTCCATTTATTTCCATCAAACGTTACATAAAAATGAACTTTTCTGAAAATCTTAAATAAAAAAAGTGATGGAAAAAGACAGATGGAAAGGACATGAGTGAAGGAGTCTCACTGTTGATTGTCTGAATTGATCAAACATCATGGGAAAAAAAATCTCCTTGTGATACTGTTGAGTTTTTTTTTTTTTTTTTTAATTTTTACAGACAGATTTCACTCACACACAAAATGAAAAGGGGAGAATGAAAGACTGGGTAACATTTCGAGTTTGCACCTGTGTGAATTTTTTTAAACTGTTATTTCAAGAGTAAATAAAACATACAAGTTTGAGCAAAAAGGTAAAATAATGGTATGCGTAGATAAATTGTAAATAGTTCAATATTTTTTACTTTATTTTCATCTTTTATATCCTTCTGTAAATAACTGGCTTCATTAGTCTTTTATACCCTACTGTAAATAACATGTATAGACTTTGCACTGGTGGATAAATCTGTCTTCTGTTTGTAAGTGCTAGTTTTATAGACCAGTTTGTAAATACAATGAAGCTTTGACAATAATATATGTAGAGTTATACGAGTTTCATTACATTTGTAATGTGACCACGTCCTACCACCAAAACATGTATTGTGATACATTCTACTTGAAAGATGTTAGACTTGAAAGATGTTAGACTATGATATCAATGCAGTAAACGTGAGGATATGATAAAGACAGCTGTATAAAGAGAAGAATGAGTTAGCAACATAGAATTACAATACATATCCGGTTTTCTAACCTCCAATCACTTTTTTTAGTCGCAAAAAAAAAAAAACATTCAACTCATGAAGCTAAACCATGTTACATAATGAACCCTCACTGAACATCATGCCAAAGCAGTCATGTTCAGATCTGTCAGATATTGACATTTAAAAAAATGTTTAAAATAAAAAGTCAATGATCAATGAAAAGTTAAAGCAGTGAAAACTAACCCGCTGTACAAAGAGTACCAATGCACTGAATTCACATCACACAAAACAGGTGTTCATTTTCTTCCAGAAGTGATTATTGTCAGAGTGTGGAGTGTTTTGAGAAATTGTGAGGGTTTTCTATTTAAATTTGGAATATATATATTTTTTTTTTCACACAGCCTTTTTGAAGATGCATGTTATATACACATTACTTTAGGCACTTCTACAGTTAAAATAAGACCGGATCAACAAGTGACCTCCCGTCGTGTGTAAGTCAGCCTTTTAAACAAAGATCACCACATGTACTGTACCTTTCTTTTGAAGTCTTATCATTCTGTTCCCTCTTTAATGTCTGTGGCCTCGGAGTAAAACCACCTAACCCTTTAAATGTCTGTGGCCTCGGAGTATAACCACCTAACCCTTTAAATGTCTGTGGCCTCGGGGTAAAACCACCTAACCCTTTAAATGTCTGTGGCCTCGGAGTAAAACCACCTAACCCTTTAAATGTCTGTGGCCTCGGGGTAAAACCACCTAACCCTTTAAATGTCTGTGGCCTCGGAGTAAAACCACCTCACCCTTTAAATGTCTAATAGCTCACCAAACTCTTACTCAAGACTTTCAAATCCTCTAAGGTGGCTTATTTTCAGCCCACCAATCACTCTGCTAGGTCATTGGCACATCTGGTATTTCTTGGATGAATGCTAAAATACTCAAGGCCCAATAGACATAACGCAAACAGTGCAACGCAAACAGACACTTGGAACCAGTGATCGCTAGATTCATGATCAATTCTGGAATTAGTGGCTGATTATATCACTGCCATTTGGCCACCATAAAGGTAGAAGAATGTCTTATTCCTTCATCATAAAGGGACCAAGGCACACCGGGAGGGGGAGCAGTGATCCTATACTCAGAGAACAACCATCGGATAAACAACAACAGACTATACATCCTCCGTCACATTCATCCTTTACAAGAACAAGAAGAGCACTCCTTCCAGCCTGATGCACAGGCCAAGTGTACATTTGTATATGGGGTAAAAACAAGAAAGCGTTTCAATGGTCTGTTTTAAATAAAAGGAATCAAACACTTAAGATGCACAATCAATTCTGCAAAAAAAAAAAATGTTTGATTTGGGTGAGTTGTGTAGTTTTAGCAAAACATTAAAAAGGTCATAAAAGTAATTGTTGAAAACCTTTACAATTACATTTTCAGAATCCCCAATCATGTGTGTATACATATAATAAAATCATACATTTACATATCAGTAATGGTAGTAGTCCTAGCAACACTGGTATATCATATATATATATGTATTTTACCATAGCTCAATGTTATACATTGCCTCTAATCTTCTTCTCAGCATGCAGGTTGCTGTAGTTCTCTTGTGGAGCAAATGTAGTATTTACAGACGGGCTGTTTGGGACCTCTAAGGGCAGCGTCTTGACACTCTGTTCCTTTCCTGTTAGTTACTTGAGGATGATCTGTTTTAGGAGCAGAGATTGAGACATCATGTTACGCAATTGGTGGCATTCACAATCAACATGACTGATTGCCCTTAGGTCCAAGTAACGGTGCCAGTGAGTTTTTTGGAAGACAAAAACAGTACTGATGCAGCTCTGTACAAGATTCATGGTAGGAAATGATGAAACAAAAAAGGGGCTCTTATGTGCAGAAGTAGAACAGTAGCAAAAAACTGTGACCAGTATAATCAAACAATGCTGACGAAACAAAGAAAACCATGGGTAAAATAGACATTTAAATCCTGTATGTAAAACAAACATAATTCTGTTGAGTTGAGACATCTTTCAGATCAGATTCAGAGCTGAGGCAGTAGTCTACATACCCAGGTTATTGTAATAACATTGAAAATAAAAAAATAACAAAAATCGACAACAACAGCGCAAACTAAAATGTTGCAAATCTCAACAAAAACTAATTGAAATCAGAGAAAGTTTTTTTTTTTTTTTTTAAATAGCCTAGCTAGAGATTTTTGTTGAATATTTATTTATTATTTATTTAACCAGGCAAGTCAGTTAAAGAACAAAACTCTTATTTACAATGACGGCCTACCCCGGGCAAACCCAGATGACTCTGGGCCAATTGATGCAGCCTGGATTCAAACCAGGGACTGCAGTGACGCCTCTTGCATTGAGATGCAGTGCCTTAGACCGCTGAGCCACTCGGGAGACACACATATACACTGAGTGAATACACCAAACATTAGGAACACCTTGCTAATATAGGAATAGCACACATACACAATCCATGTCTCAAGGCTTTATAATCCTCCTTTAACCTGTCTCCTCCCCCTTCATCTACACTGATTGAAGTGGATTTAACAAGTGACATCAATAGAGGATCGTAGCTTTCACCTGGATTCACGTGGTCAGGCTACGTCACGGAAAGAGCAGGCGTTCCTAATGTTTTATACACTCAGTGTATATTCCATGTTAACAACCTGGGTGAAATAAAATACCAAAACATCCAGCAGAATAAGCTTCAGGACAAGGCTGGTGGTTTGCAAGTATGCGTATGTTTTAACGTTCTCCCAGAATCTGACCTGACCCCCCCCCCCCCAAGAGGAAGTGTCTAAAAGAGACAACACAGGAAAGTCACAGGCACATGTGACAGCCCTGTCACACACACACACTAGGGCTGAGCGGTATACCAGTGTATATCAGTATACACTGAACATCATGCCAAAGCAGTGAAAACTATATGGGGAGGCAGCGTAGCCTAGTGGTTAGAGCGTTGGACTAGTAACCGGAAGTTTGCAAGTTCAAACCCCCAAGCTGACAGGTACAAATCTGTCATTCTGCCCCTGAACAGGCAGCTAACCCACTGTTCCTAGGCCATCATTGAAAATAAGAATTTGTTCTTAACTGACTTGCCTAGTTAAATAAAGATGTAAAAAAAATATATATATGCAGGACATTTTTTTGTTGTTGTTTTTTTAACTTTACCTTCTGTAACGGTATTTGAATGTTTGGTTTGTTAAATGTGATGCGAAGTAATGGACGTTACACACAGCGTTACTTGAGTCATCTCTCTCCATACCACTTTCCACACAGACCTAGCCCTCGGCGCCTGGTACGCATGGAGCGCATTTGTTGTTCCTCGACCACGAGACACTTGTGTTCAGTCTGCATGGTCAATGCAACACATGCAACAATGTTGATGACAACCAGTGGTGTAGCGGTGCATTGAGAAGTGGGTATTACTCTAATTTTGCCACAATTTTTGTCGAACGGCCCGGCCCGTTCAGGCAAAGGAAAGGCACACTGTGTGAAACATTCTATGAGCAGCAGTGACATACACTCTGAATGATCTAAAATGATGAAGCCCATATTGGTCTTTCACAGTCAGGCCAACCCAAGCTGTACTGTTCAGTCGGATAATAGTAGGCCTACTATTGAAACAGATAAACTGTGTGAGAAATTCACAGGTTCAGATTTTTACTTAATTTTTTCAGATTATGGTTCTCAAAGTCAGACCTTCTTTATTTTTTCTATTTATTTTTTAAACAACAAAATGGTATATTCTAAGTCCAATGCTTAAACTACATCAGGAGACCACTTTTGAGGTCTGGGAAAAATCAAAGAAATGTTGATTGCTGAGAGTAGTTCCCCTTTAATTGAAGTGTGCAGGCACCTAGCACTACTGTTTGATTGGCAGTGTTTCTGTAGCACATGAGATGGAGTTTACAAAATGTATTTATACATCATATACCTCCACTCCACTATTTTGATACGTATCAGTGGGGATTAAGAAGGGAGTACTTTTTATTTATTTTACCTTTATTTAACTAGGCAAGTCAGTTAAGAACAAATTCTTATTTTCAATGACAGCCTAGGAACAGTGGGTTAACTGCCTGTTCAGGGGCAGAACGACAGATTTGTACCTTGTCAGCTCAGGGATATGAACTTGCAACCTTTCGGTTACTAATCCAACGCTCTAACCACTAGGCTACCCTACCGTATACACAATGCCCACTGCAAAATAAGTGGGTATAGCATCCACTAAACCACATCAAGGCTGTTTTCACTTTGCTTCTTAATATAAATCCCCTAACATTCTATAACTACACTATTAGTTTGTGTTTCTTACATCTTCAAAACAACTAATTTGTCTTTTCTTAGCAAGTTGGGCCTAAATCTTGTTGGCCTGATAATATAGGTGATGGTGTACGCCTAAATCAGCATGTCGTTTGTGCAACAGTATCTTCTGAATCAAAGAGGAAGCATGAATATGTTTGCTACATGAAGTAGCTAAGATAATGCATTCAATATGTAACCAAATATTATAGGGTCCCCTAGGAAACACTGACCAACACGTTGGTTCCTACCCTGTCACAATAACTCCTCCCTGGCATTTGAATTAATTGTCATGTCAAAGAACACTGTATTCAAAGTGCCCACTATTATATTCTAACTACAGAATTAGAATAATCATTCTATTTCCATGATATCAACAGTTCACCCAAATGTTTTTCTCTAAATCACAAGTAAAATCACAATTGCAACATTTGGTTAAAAATGAGGCCTAAATTGTTTGCCCATATCGTCCAGCCCATTGTGTGGAAATTATCTCAAATGAGTACAAGAAATGCAGAAATGTATGAAAATGTCAACAATTATTTTTGATTGAAGTTGAATTGAACTGTATCAAACAATCAGAATGTCGGAAAACCCATTCAAATCACTTAAGAATGTATGTGTTGCCACCCTAGGGTCACGACCTATTCATGAAGCAATTTAACAACTTGTATTATTCAAAAACATAAAATTACCATCAAGTACAGACCAACTTTATTTATTTTTTTAAATACAGTGATCTGATATTTTGTCCATAACGCCCAGCCCTCAAACACACACACACACACACACACTTAAGTCCTTCTTGTGATAATAACAGCAAATTCTAAGCTTTAATTGATTCAATTGGTCTCTTTAGTCTGAGGGACTAATTTAGGCTGGTTCAACCCATAGGCTTATCTATAGCTTATTTTTTCTCTCTCACTTAACAGAATTATAGTAACACCTGAATTAAATAAAAATAAATTGTCACTAAATTAAAAAAAAACTAAGGAAGTTCTGCAAAGCACAACAAACTACTATTTGCAGATGAGAGCTCTCTAAGTGCTTTCTGTCATTACTATATTTAATACAGCATGTAGAATAATTCTAGTCAAGCTTGCTCATTAAGCAAGGCAACAGGCAGGAGAGCCTTGATGATGTCATGACCAGCACTTATTCAGAGCTCAGGGATTCATGAAAGAAAGCTTTAAAAAAGGAGCAAACCTGATTGGCTGGTGCTGTTGCTGCGTAGGGAACACTTGTGGCAGGAGTAGTTGCTGCAGAGACAGTAGCAGGCGTAGCACTGTACATCATGGGTACTTTTTCAGGAAGGGAACCATGGAAGCAATGAACAGGTAGCTGGAGCATTATGGTAACCATAGCAACATTTAGTCTATTTCTTCTTTGCATGGTGAATACAGTACAACAACATCAGCAGCAAGCCATCATTAGGTTTTTATTTTCATGTAACCTTTATTTAACCATTTTTGTTGTATATTTATTTAACTAGGCAAGTCAGTTAAGAACAAATTCTTATTTACAATGACGGCCTACCCCGGCCAACCCCTCCCCTAACCCGGACGACGCTGGGCCAATTGTGCGCCGCCCTTTGGGACTCCTGATCACGGCCGGTTGTGATACAGCCCGGGATCAAACCCGGGTCTGTAGTGACGCCTCTAGCACTGCGATGCAGTGCCTTAGACCGCTGCGCGACTCAGGATCCCTAGGTTAGACCAGCAGATGGCATGCGATCACAGTGCAAAGGGTCATGCAATAATAGTGCAAATGGTTATACAATCACAGTGCAAAGGGTCATGCAATCATAGTGCAAATGGTTATACAATCACAGTGCAAAGGGTTATGCAGTCACAGTGCAAAGCATGAAAGCATGGGAGAAATAATGGAGGAAAGCAGCTTCAAGTAACATTTCAGGAAATTTGTCAGATAGTTGACCGATTCCCAGAGAAGACAATATGAAACTAAACGCTTCCAATTAGGACATGGAAAAATGATGTTTTGCTTATCATATATCATCATTAGGATGGTATCTTCACTGCTATGTTAGTAATAAGTTCCCTTTTAAAACAAATAGAGGAAAGCAATTTGATATGGAAAGACCAAGACATGTCCAATAAAATCTCTGGGAAACTGATCAAACTGATCCTAATCCACAGAGCAGTAAAGAACTAGAAATATCAACAAGCAGCGCTTGTAACTGATGTCACATATTTTCAATACTTGTATTATCTACAACGGAATGATTATCACTGCAGAGAACAACAGACACAAAACTAAATAAACTAAATAATCATAAGAAAGAAAAAGTAGCCCAATCAGTGATGGCAAAGAGTATAAAATAAAAGTCAGAGCTTTGACACAGACATGACTAACATAAAAAAAAAATGTATGCTGAAATTTGTTATAAAAATACACTTCCCAACAGGTGATTTAAAAATGTACTGGTTCCTAACGTATATAAAAACACCCTTACCCCCTGAACCAGAGAATATTTATCCAAGAGAATATTGAAATAACAGGAAAGTATTTTAAACCAACAGAGAAAACATTCCACCCATATTCTCCATTCATTAGTGGTGATATCAGAAAAAAAGAAACAAGGGACCTACCAACGCCGGTAGCAGGAGACATGCAAAACACTGACCCTGTGTGATTGTGCAGTGGGAAGTGAGTAGAGGAAAATGAGGGAGAAAAAGAGGTTAGCTAGTTTTCAGCATGCTTCAACACATTCAAAAAACAAATACAAGCCCTCAATGGAAACCAATGGTTCTTTAGCTTGGTGAGCATACACAGATACAAGCCCATGACAACCAATGCGTGTTAGAAGTATAGTGTGTGGGTTTAAGTGTAGGGTGTAGATGAGACTTGCAGAATAAAATAGCCCCTGTCGACTGACATGGGAATCAGTGCTAGGACAGCCAGGCAGTACAGTAGTTAATTTAGTAGCGCAATAAAGAATCTAACAAGAGTGCATAGTGGTTGTTACTGTTGATTATGGCTGTCAGAGGAAGGCCATGTTGAGAGAAAGAGCTAAGCTCATTATATAATTAAGCAATAAGGCCCAAGGGGGTGTGGTATATATGGCCAATATACCGCGGCTAAGGGCTGTTATTATGCACGACGCAAAGTGGAGTGGCCATATACCACAAATCCTCGAGGTGCCTTATTGCTATTATAAACTGGTTACCAATGCAATTACAGAAGTAAAAATAAATGTTGTGTCATACCCGTGATATACCACGGCTGTCAGTCAAATCAGCATTCAGGGCTCGAACCACCCAGTTTATAAAGGTATATTAATACAGGGTTCTACTTAGCCATGTACTTACTGTATCACAACAATGTAGGCCAATGGCCTGAATTTGATACATTTGATTAAAGCAGGTCTCCTTCAACCAACCTGGATGATGTCATCTGGACGCACTGATATATCTAACTGCCAGGACATTGAACTATTACGTATGTGACAGTGACATTGAATGTGCATCATTTGCAAGAAAAATGAACAGCTGAAATTACAAGGTGTTGCATTACTTCATCACAGCTAGGAATGCAGAAAAACAAGGACACCTGACTCACAGTAAGCCACCTTAAACAGATCTAACCACCAAACATTAGCAGGGGGGGAATGAGGAGGGAATTATAAAGTCCTCATTAGTCATAAAGGGACAGTGGAGCTGTGGAGCCATGGATTATATTTAGAGAGTTGGGCTGCTGCGGAGCCCTGGACTCTACCCAGACAGCCGGGCTGCGGAGCCCTGGACTCTACTCAGACAGCCGGGCTGCGGAGCCCTGGACTCTACTCAGACAGCCGGGCTGTGGAACCATGAATTATATTTAGATAGCTGGATTAAATAAAATAGCTATGGATTATGGATTATACTCAAACAATTGGGCTGGGGAGCCTTGGACTCTACTCAGACAGCTGGGCTGTGGAGCCTTGGACTCTACTCAGACAGCTGGGCTGGGGAGCTATGGATCATACCTGTGGGATAGAACGCAGCTGTCTGCTGGAGCTGTGCATTGGCCAGAGCCTGCTGGTAGTGCAACATACTGGGGTTGAAGAAGGAGCTGGCCCCGTGGTTCTTCTCCAGAGCTTGTCTCTTTGGTAGGGGCTGCAGGCAGCCATAAGGGAATGCCTGCTGAGGACAAAATACATGTTAACACAACACAGATAAAATACTTAACAGTAGCTCTCATGTATGTAAATAATATCATAGCTTTATACTGTATGTAAATAATATCACTGGCTATGAGCTTTATACTGCATGTAAATAATATTACAATCATTGCCAAATGATTGAGCAAAACTGTATACAACTATTACATCACAAAATAAAAGGTATTTATGATCAAATTAGTGAATGGCTAAAACTTCATACTGTTAATTTAACACCTATTAAATTACTGAACGATAACTGACGGTGAATGATTCTGTACACATACTAGAGGAGTCTTAAGAAGTTACAAAAACAAAAATGACAAATTAAATTACGTGAGTTGCTACAGTACAATTAATAGCTACATGCAAAGCAAAAGGTGAAAGGTCAAAGTACCAGGTCTACAGTTGCCTCGAAGGTTCGCTTCATTGCTTTGGCAGTCGACTGAGTCTTTTAATAGCAGACAGCGAGCACATGATGGCAGTGTGCCAATGGGATTCAAGCGTATTAACATACAGGTAACAGCAAGCAGAGGTGCGTCATGGGGACAGCATTGCATTGTGGATAGGTGAGAAGGAGAAAAAAAAAATCGGAATGCAGTTTACCACCACATACAAAACAATAGGCATGCACAATAAACAAATGTAACTGATTCAAGGAAACATACGACTGACTCCTGAATTAGTATGTAAGCATTTACCATACTCATTAAATAGCTTAATCTAATAGAATCTAGAATTACAACAATACTTTGCAACGACATTAGGACTGAGGTTATTTGCTAATGTAGAAAACAGAAACAGTAGTAGATCACAATATGTTCATAATTATCAAATCATTATCAAATTGAATATACAGTTTAGGCTACTAAATAAATGTTCTAGTAATGCATTAATTGACAGACAATTGCTATACCAGGATTGTACATGATACACATAAATTTGAAATAGAGACAAGAGGTAAAAGCTAGGCTACTGTGAATGGTAACCCTTGTGAATTTTTTCTCGACTGAGAGCTAGGTCTGATTCATGTAATCTTGAGTGTTTTACATGTCATACTAAATGGGGAACAGAGAGAACGATATACCCACTGAATTGATGATAACTTACGTACAGAATGTGGAGCTCTGTTTATTGTGAGATTAGGTATTAAATTTATTAAACACATTGGTCATTCATCGTTTCAGCCAAAAACCGTACCTTCACTACACTACAAAATTCCTCAGCATTACAGACGTATCACTAATCACTACATGACCAAAAGTATGTGGACACCTGCTCGTCGAACATCTCATTTCAAAATCATGGATATTAATATGGAGTTGGTCCCCTCTTTGCTGCTATAACAACCTCCACTCTCTGGGAAGGCTGTCCACTACATGTTGGAACACTGCTGAGGATACTTGCTTTCATTCAGCACAAGAGCATTAGTGAGGTCTGGCACTGATGTTGCGCGATTAGGCCTGGCTCGCAGTCGGCGTTCCAATTCATCCCAAAGGTGTTTGATATGGTTAAGGTCAGGGCTATGCTGGCCAGTCAAGTTCTTAAACACCGATCTCGACAAACCATTTCTGTATGGACCTCGCTTTGTGCACAGGCCTATTGTCATGCTGAACAAGGAAAGGGCCTTCCCCAAACTGTTGACACAAAGTTGGAAGCACAGAATTGTCGAGAATGTCATGGCATGCTGTAGCGTTAAGATTTCCCTTCACTGGAACTAAGGGGCCTAAACTGAACCATGAAAAACAGCCCCAGACCATTATTCCTCATCCACCAAACTTTACAGTTGGCACTATGCATTGGGGCAGGAAGTGTTCTCCTAGCATCCGCCAAACCCTGATTTGTCCCTCGGACTACCAGATGGTGAAGAGTGATTCATCACTCCAGAAAACACATTTCCACTGTTTCAGAGTCCAATGGCGGCAAGCTTTCCACCACTCCAGCCGACGCTTGTCATTGTGCATGGTAATCGTAAGCTTCTGTGTTGCTGCTCAGCCATGGAAACCCAGTCATGGAAGCTTCCGGTGAACAGTTATTGTGCTGACGTTGCTTCCAGAGAAAGCTTGGACCTCGGTAGTGAGTGTGTGGCCTACCACTTTACAGCTGAGCCATTGTTGCTCCTCGAAGCTTCCACTTCACAATAACAGAACTTAGTTGACCAGGGCAACGGTCTGACTTGTTGGAAAGGTGGCATCCTATGAAGGTGCCCTGTTGAAAATCACTGAGCTCTTTAGTAAGGCCAATCTATTGCCTATGTTTGTCTATTGAGATTGCATGGCTCTGTGCTCAATTTTATACACCCGTCAGCAAATGGGTGTGGTTGAAATAGCCAAATCCACTAATTTGAAGGTGTCCACATACTTTTGTATATATAGTGTATCAAGGTACTAAAGCATTTACCAACTCTAGTAATACTAGTGCTGTAATACAACAGTATTTAAGTAATTCTGAGACCATGCAAAAAATGAAAACAGATGATAACTGATGATAAAATATATGGAGGAACAGAAAATAGCAGAGCTATGATGGAGGATACAGAACAGTCTATGTAAGGCCATGCATGTTGTTGTTTTTAACAGCCAAAATAGAAGTCTGAATGTGCCATTATGTGAAATGTGTACATTGTGTACACGAGAGTAATGTTGAATCAGCTATTCAAATGCTGCTGCTGGAGAATTTGACTATGGATGTTTAGCAGATAGGGCTTTATTCTTAGGAACTTCTTGGAAGTTTAAGATGAAGGCAAAACCAACAGCAGACAATAGACCACAATGAAACAAGACAGTAACTGTAGAAACAGGGTTCACTTTGCAGCAGCTGGCAAATCGAACACAGATTTTCAAAAAGCATGAAAGCAAAGTGAGACGGCCAAAGATGATCTTTACATAAACAGCGAGGAAAAGGTTAGTTAATCAGCTAGGTTAGTAAAACAACTAGGTAAATGTTAGCTAACCTGCTAGGTAAAGGTTAGTTAACCAGCTAGGTAAATTATAACTTTAGTTAGACGGGTACAGATTAGTTAACCAGTTAGGTAAAGGTTAGCTAACTAGCTCGGTAAATGTTATCTTTAGTTCAACAGCTAGGTAAAGGCTAGCTTTAGTTAAATAGCTAGATAAAGGTTAGGTAACCAGCTAGGTAAAGGTTAGTTAACCAGCTAGGTAAATGTTATATTTAGTTAAACAGCTACATAAAGTTTAGTTAACCAGCTAGGTAAAGGTTAGCTAAACAGCTAGGTAAAGCCTAGATTTAGTTAACCAGCTAGGTAAAGGTTAGTGAACCAGCTAGGTAAAGGTTATATTAAGTTAAACAGCAAGGTAAAGCCTAGATTTAGTTAAACAGCTAGGTAAAGGTTAGTGAGCCAGCTAGGTAAATGTTAGCTTCAGTTAAACGGATAGGTAAAGGTTAGTGAACCAGCTAGGTAAAGGTTATATTAAGTTAAACAGCAAGGTAAAGCCTAGATTTAGTTAAACAGCTAGGTAAAGGTTAGTTAAACAGCTAGGTAAAGGTTATATTAAGTTAAACAGCTAGGTAAAGCCTAGATTTAGTTAAACAGCTAGGTAAAGGTTAGTTAAACAGCTAGGTAAAGGCTAGATTTAGTTAAACAGCTAGGTAAAGGTTAGTTAAACAGCTAGGAATAGGTTAGTTAAACAGCTAGGTAAAGGTTAGTTAAACAGCTAGGAATAGGTTAGTTAAACAGCTAGGTAAAGGTTAGATTTAGTTAAACAGCTAGGTAAAGGCTAGATTTAGTTAAACAGCAAGGTAAAGCCTAGATTTAGTTAAACAGCTAGGTAAAGGTTAGTTAAACAGCTAGGAATAGGTTAGTTAAACAGCTAGGTAAAGGTTAGTTAAACAGCTAGGTAAAGGTTAGTTAAACAGCTTGGTAAAAGGTTAACGTCACATAAGGAGATACACAAATGTATGTTTATGCTATGTGACAGTTTAAAGGCAATTGAGGACTACTACTTACTTGGCATATTACATGTTGAGTCTTAAGAGCATATATTAGATGTAACAATCTTTAATGTAGCTACATTGTATATTAAAATAGGGTGGCTGGTAGCCTAGCGGTTAGGGCATTGGGCTAGAAACAGAAAGGTCGCTAGTTCAAATGTCCGAGCTGACAAGGTGAAAAATCTGCAGATGTGCCCTTGAGCAAGGCACTTATCCCTAACTGCTCCAGGGTTGCCGTTGATAATGGCAGACCTTGGCTGTGACCCCACTCTCAGGGGGAGTTGGGCTAAGCAAAAAAACACATTTCCAATTCAAACATGCACACTTGTGCATGTGTGAAATAGGACAAATATAAGCACCCACTAAATTATTATTATTAGTATTATAAATAAAGCAGTGCTCCACATTCAATAAGTTTAGCTAATCAACCAACAAAGGGTAATTGAATAGGATTAAGATAGTAGGCCTACTGACGTGAATGTAGAATGTGTTGCATTTTAAAACGAATAGGACAAGTTGCCCTTAATCAGAAGGGATGCTACAGTATTATAGTAGCTATATAGGCCAATGGTGTGTGTTCTATGCTGCTGCACATGGGTCTGGAGGGAAGCATCTTACCATGGCTGCAGCTGCTGCCTGGGCTGCCACAGCCGTATGGTTGACCTGGTGTTGAGAGGATTTGATTTTGGCCTGTAAGTGTGCAGGGGGGTGGAAGTACTTGCACTTCTCCCTGGAGCAGCGCGACTTGATGTAGTCCATGCAGACGGTGACGGTGTTGTCACTGGTGTCGATCATGGGGCTGTCGCTGGGGTGGGCGAAGCGGCAGTCCGTCTCGCCTCGCGCACAGGTCCCCCGCTGGAACTCACGACACACCTACAATAGGACAACCACACAGGAAGAGATGGATGAAGTAATAGCACCCTGGAAATGTGCCCTGTTTGACAGTCAACAGGCATTCCGTGATGAACGTGCACTGAGTGTACAAAACATTAGGAACACCTGCTCTTTCCATGACATAGACTGACAAGGTGAATCCATATGAAAGCCATGATCCATTATTGATGTCACTCGTTAAATCCATTTCAATCAGTGTAGATGGAGTGGATGAAACAGGTTAAAGAAGGATATTCGACACATGGATTGTGTATGTATGCCATTTAGAGAGTGAATTGGCAAGACAAAATATTTAAATGCCATTGAACAGGGTATGGAAGTAGGTGCCAGGCACACCGGTTTGTGTCAAGAACCGCACCCCTGCTGGGTTTTCCACGATCAACAGTTTCCTGTGTATCAAGAATGGTTCACCACCCAAAGGACATAAAGCCATGGGATGTGAAGGGATGTGAAGCGCATTAATGCAGTTGTGGTAAGAAATCAGGCTCCATGTTCACCCCTCACAAAACAGACATGTATCTTGTCTCTGAAGAATAATGCTGCTATGTTTTTCATGCTCAACAGTTGCCCGTGTGTAAAAAGAATGGACCACAACCCAAAGAACATCCAGCCATTTTGACACAACTGTGGGAAGCATTGGAGGCAACATGGGCCAGCATCCCTGTGGAACACTTTTGACACCTTGTAGAGTCCATGCCCTGACAAATTGAGGCTGTTCTGAGGGCAAAAGGGGGGGCTGCAACTCCATATTAGGAAGGTGTTCTCAATGTGTTGTATATTCAGTGTATTAATACAGCATATCTCAGACAATGATAAGGCCTTGTTCTTGTTTGTGTGAAGGTGATTTGATACCTCCAGTTTGTCGATGCGCAATAGCTTCTGTGAGGGGGAAGAGGAGGACGAGTTTGAGCTCTGGAGTGTGACCGGGGGGCTTCCAGGAACCATCACTGGGGTGTTGGGGAGCAGCTCCGTGGGTATCAGGCTCATCCCATGGCTCATGGAGGTCATGGGTGTAAGGTAAGGAGAGTAGCTGAGACCTGGGCTCGTACCAAGCCCCTGGGCGACATTGAACGCAGGCTGTAAAAGAGAAGGGACAGCAGTCAGTACAGACACTACTACACATCTGAAATGAAGGATCTGAGTTTTGGGATGGTGTATAATTAAGCAATAAGGCACGAGGTGGTGTGGTATATGGCCAATATACCACGACTAAAGGCTGTTTTTACGGACAACGCAACGCAGTGCCTGGATACAGCCTTTAGCCGTGGTATATTGGCCATATAGCACCAACCCCCGAGGTGCCTCATTTGCTATTATAAACTGCTTACCAACGTAATTAGAGCACTAAAAATAAATGTTTCGTCATACCCATGGGTTACGGCCTGATATACCACAGCTGTCAGCCAATCAGCATTCAGGGCTCAAACCACCCAGTTTATAATACACTGTACTTACTACAGGCTGCATGCTCGTGCCTGGGATCATGAAGTGCATCTGCTGGGCCAGCATGGCTGCTGCCGTCTTCTGCTGGATGAGGTTGTTGCGTCCGTTAATCTCCAGCTGGGTTTTTAAATGAGAAGGTGGATGAAGGTACTTACAGTTTTCTCTTGAACAACGACCCTGGAATAAAAGAGTAAGAACACAAAAGATAGATAACTATTAGACAAGATAAAAACCCTTAAACGTAGGCCTAAGCCTATGAGCCTAGAGCTTTATAAAAAATAATATACATATTTATTTTACATAAAGTGAAGCATCATTACTAAACAGGGTCACTAGAATTCATTGACAACCATGGAAAGCAACAAAGACGTCCATAAAAACAAGACACAAAAAGACCATTCATGAAAGATCCATGTTGAGCCTCAATCATGTCCTGACGATGCAGTAGCCCACGCCCCTAACAAACCAAGACCATTCAGCTCAGAGGACAGGACACTAATGCAATATCAGGAAACTCAATCACAGTGACACAGAATCACACCTTCACACTTAAAATGCTTTTCTGTGGGGACAGATAGTATGGTAGTTTGGCTGAAGCTATTGTTGTTACAGAGGCAGTATGATTGACAGAGAGGAGCACACTGCGCCCCACGACAAATGCACACAAGAGTTGAATGCCTGTAGAGCAGGTATTCCCAAACTGGGGTACGCGCAAATGCCGTTAGTGGTACGCCAAATAACAATGTGATTCAAATGTTTTATTATTATTTATTTTTTTAAATCACATTTTCAAACAGTCCATTTATATTTTCCAACGGGGCGATACATTTGGGTGAGTTTTTTTTTCCTCGCCTGAGAAGCCTTGTTTCACTGCCCAAAATAAAAATGTAACCATCTAGTGTTCAGTAAAAAAATAAAAAAAAACAATGTCAAATACAGGTAGCCTAGTCAAATAATTAACATCCAATCACATTAACTGTTACTATCCCGCGGGAATTCCAATAAAGGTCCGTATGTTGCCAAACGTAGCTGCTGCACATTCCGTTTGCTCGAAAATGGATAAATGGTTAAAAAAGTAAGGCCCGCGTCCATAGACACATACCAGCTCTACTGGTAGTACTGCTACTACCAGCAGTACTACACCTGCACCTGTCGACCACACAAGTTGTTCTGCTTCCACAAGCACATCCAATGCTAGCATCAGTAATTCTACATTTGTTGTTAGCCCGTCTAGCATGGACACTGACAGTTGTGAATCTGATGCTGCCCAAGAGCTACTGTCCTCTTATCCAGGAAAGCACCGAACAACAGACAGGGACGTTGGACCATCAAAAAGGCGCAAATATGACGAGAACTACATTGACTTGGGGCTTACTTATATTGGGAGTAGTGTCTTTCCTCAACCACAGTGTGCTATACACTACCGGTCAAAAGTTTTAGAACACCTACTCATTCATGGATTTTTCTTTATTTTTACTGTTTTCTACGTCGTAGAATAATAGTGAAGACATCAAAACTATGAAATAACACATATGGAATCATGCAGAAACCAAAAAAAGTGTTAAACTTTATTTTGATGTATTACACTTGTATTTATATGAATGTTAAATATTTATATTTCTGTAGTTTGAATTTGGCGCTCTGCAATTTCACTGGATGTTGTCGAGGTGGGTCGCTAGCAGAACTGCGCTAGAAAGGTTAAACAATTCAAAATATATTTTATATTTGAGATTCTTCAAATAGCCACCCTTTGCCTTAATGACAGCTTTGCACACTCTTGGAATTCTCTCAACCAACTTCACCTGGAATGCTTTTCCAACAGACTTGAAGGAGTTCCCACATATACTGAGCACGTGTTGGCTACTTTTTCTACACTCTGCGGGTGACTCACCCCGAACCCTCTCAATTTGTTTGAGGTCGGGGGATTGTGGAGGCCAGGTCATCTGATGCAGCACTCCTTTACTCTCCTTCTTGGTAAAATTCCTCTTACACAGCCTGGAGGTGTATTTTGTCATTGTCCTATTGAAAAACAAATAATTGTCCCACTAAGCCCAAACCAGATGAGATGGCGTATCACTGCAGAATGCTGTGGTAGCCATACTGGTTAAGTGTGCCATGAATTCTAAATAAATCACAGACAGTGTCACCAGCAAAGCACCACCACACCATAACACCTCCTCCTCCATGCTTTACAGTGGGAAATACACTTGCGGAGATCATCCGTTCACCCACACTGCGTCTCACAAAGACACAGAGGTTGGAACCAAATCTCCATTTTGGACTCCAGACCAAAGGACATATTCCCACCGGTCTAATGACCATTGCTCGTGTTTCTTGGCCAAAACAAGTCTCTTCTTTTTATTGGTGTTCTTTAGTGGTGGTTTCTTAACAGCAATTTGAACATGAAGGCCTGATTCTCTTTGCTTATTTGAGCTGTAATTACCATAATATGGACTGGGTCTTTCACCAAATGGGGCTATCTAAATTAACTTTTAAGAAGGCATACCTGTTAATACAAATGCATTCCAGGTGACTACCTCATGAAGCTGGTTAAGTTAATGCCAAGAGTGTACAAATCTGTCAAGGCAAAGGGTGGCTATTTGAAGAATCTCAAACATAAAATGTATTTATTTGTTTAACTTTTTTTGGGTTACTACATGATTCCATGTGTGTTATTTCATGGTTTTAATGCCTTCACTATTATTCTAGAATGTAGAAAATAGTTGGAATAAAGAAAATCCCTTGAATGACTAGGTGTTCTAGTACTTTTGCACATACGCTACCGGCCAAAAGTTCTCAGAACTCGATGAAACCTTAACTCTTGCGCAGACATTCAGAAACAAAACATGCCAATTTGAAAAATAAGCCACAGGAGCATTTTGAGCGACAATTAAGATGACTTTTGAGTAGTAAGACATGTATAAAAGCAACAGATACCAATAATAAGAAGGGGCGAGAAGCGTCTTATATTGTGAGCTACCGAGTGGCTCGGACAGGCAAGCCCCATACTATTGTGGAGGACTTAATTATTTCTGCCGTCACGGATATGGCTGAGACAATGCTGGGGGAAAAGGCCCCAAAACTATACAGACAATGTCTTCATCAAGCAACACTTTTTCACGACGCATCAGTGACATGGCAGGAGACCCATTGAAAGAATTACTGCTTGGCATACAAGCCAGTGAATTCGATGCCTTACAGCTGAATTAGTCAATAGACCTGGCAGGCCTGGCACAGCTCCAGGTATACAGTTGAAGTCAGAAGTTTACATACACTTAGGTTGGAGTCGTTAAAACTCGTTTTTCAACCACTACACACATTTCTTGTTAACAAACTATAGTTTTGGCAAGTCGGTTAGGACATCTACTTTGTGCATGACACTAACTTTTTCCAACAATTGTTTACAGACAGATTATTTCACTTATAATTCACTGGATCACAATTCCAGTGGGTCAGAAGTTTACATACACATCATGGGAAAATCAAAAGAAATCAGTCAGGACCTCAGATAAAAATGGTACATCTCCACAAGTCTGGTTCAACCTTGGGAGCAATTTCCAAACGCCTGAAGGTACCACGTTCATCTGTACAAACAAAAGTATGCAAGTGTAAACACCATGGGACCACGTAGCCGTCATACAGCTTAGGAAGGAGACGCGATCTGTCTCCTAGAGATGAACGTACTTTGGAAAAATGCAAATCAATCCCAAAACAACAGCAAAGGACCTTGTGAAGATGCTGGAGGAAACAGGTACAAAAGTATCTATATCCACTGTAAAACAAATCCTATATCGACATAACCTGAAAGGCCGCTCAGCAAGGAAGAAGCCACTGCTCTAGAGTTGCAAAGAAAAAGCCATATCTCAGACTGGTCAATAAAAATAAAAGATTAAGCATCCCGGAGTCGCCTCTTCACTGTTGACGTTGAGACTGGTGTATTGCGGGTACTATTTAATGAAGCTGCCAATTGAGAACTTGTGAGGCGTCTCTTTCTCAAACTAGACATTCTAATGTACTTGTCCTCTTGCTCAGTGGTGCACCGGGGCCTCCCACCCCTCTTTCTATTCTGGTTAGAGCCAGTTTGCACTGTTCTGTGAACGGAGTAGTACACAGTGTTGTTCGAGATCTTTCGTTTCTTGGCAATTTCTCACATGGAATAGCCTTAATTTCTCAGGACAAGAATAGACTAACTAGTTTCAGAAGAAAGTGCTTTGTTTATGGCCATTTTGAGTCTGTAATCAAACCCACAAATGCTGATGCTCCAGATACTCAACTAGTCTAAAGGCCTGTTTGATTGCTTCTTTAAATCAGAATGACATCTTTTTAGCTGTGCTAACAAAATTGCAAATGGGTATTCTAAATGATCAAATAGCCTTTTTATGTTAAACTTGGATTAACCTACACAACGTACCATTGGAACACAGGAGTGATGGTTGCTGATAAATGGGTCTCTGTATGCCTATTTAGATATTCCATAAAAAATAAATAAAAATCTGACATTTCCAGCTGCAATAGTCATTTACATTAACAATGTCTAAACTGTTTTTCTTATCAATTTGATGTTATTTTAATGGACAAAAAAATAATTGCTTTTCTTTCAATAACAAGGACATTTCTAAGTGTCCCCAAACTTTTGAACAGTAGTGTACATCTCGTTTGACCAGCGTTGTGTCAGATCACTCCGGTTCACATTGACCGTGGAGCGTAAGAAAGTAGCCTATCACAACTTTTTCCAACTGATCTGTCTATAGCGCCTGCTAAATTCAGGGCATCAATGTTGTTGAGAAAAGAAGCAAAACTTTTGTAGTTCTCGATGGCTAACGTTATATCTTTCAAAACAGCTGCAGTAAGAAAGACTATCAACATATATTGAGCAGCTGACATTATAGACAGAAACATGCTTCATGTCAGACCAATCTAAACTCCTCCCCTGGCATGTCCAGCCCATCCATTATGTCAGCCAATCATGGCTAGTGGGAAGGATCCTGCCTTTTCCGTGGCTAAACCAACTAGGCTCTTAATTTAACCATTTTATTTGTATTTACAGATGGAACACAAGTTTGTTACTAAGGCACATGAAAGTTCACATGAAACACATTTTTGTAAAAAATAATAAAGCCGTTCAAATGCCTCTCCTGTGAAGTAGTGACATGCGACATGCCGAGCTTCCTGAAACAGGTCACATATTGACGTGAATATACACTGGGTGTACAAAACATTAAGAACACCTTCCTAATAGTGAGTTGCACCCCCCATTTTACCCTCATAACAGCCTCAATTTGTTGGGGAATGGACTCTACAAGGTGACGAAAGTGTCCAACAGGGATGCTGGCCCATGTGGTAAGTTGGCTGGATGTCCTTTGGGTGGAGGACCATTCTTGACACACACACATGGGAAACTGTTGAGCATGAAAAACCTAGTGTGAAAAAGTCACACCAATAAGGGATCATAGCATTCACTTGGTCAGTTTGTGTCATGGAAAGAGCAGGTGTTCTTTATGTTTTATACACTCAGTGTACATTATTCAAGTTAAGATGAAATGTCAAATCAATATGCAGTGCTTAGGCCAGGAGTGGATAAATAACCAATGATAACGACATTAGCAGCATGAAAGGTCTCTGGGAGACCCAAGCAAAACGTGCGGATACAGTACTAGCCTATAGATTTATGTAAATTGAGTGAGCATAAAAACAGGTATAGATGAGGTACTGTAAATGTCTGGGGTCATTCTGGGTTTAATGCCATTATTTTAATACAATAATATTTTCATCTGTACAATCCATTACCTTTCAGCTCTTCTGCTTACATATTTACTGGTCCTCAACACATTAAAAGGGAGCACACACTCTTATGGGGGCACAGCATGGTCTTATGGGGGCACTGGGCAGTCTTATGGGGGCACAGCATGGTCTTATGGGGGCACAGCATGGTCTTATGGGGGCACGGGGCAGTCTTATGGGGGCACGGGGCAGTCTTATGGGGGCACGGGGCAGTCTTATGGGGGCACGGCATAGTCTTATGGGGGCACTGGGCAGTCTTATGGGGGCACGGCATGGTCTTATGGGGGCACGGGGCAGTCTTATGGGGGCACGGCATGGTCTGATGGGGGCACGGGGCAGTCTTATGGGGGCACGGGGCAGTCTTATGGGGGCACGGGGCAGTCTTATGGGGGCACGGGGCAGTCTTATGGGGGCACGGGGCAGTCTTATGGGGGCACGGGGCAGTCTTATGGGGGCACGGGGCAGTCTTATGGGGGCACGGGGCAGTCTTATGGGGGCACGGCATGGTCTTATGGGGGCACGGCATGGTCTTATGGGGGCACGGGGCAGTCTTATGGGGGCACGGCATGGTCTTATGGGGGCACTGGGCAGTCTTATGGGGGCACAGCATGGTCTTATGGGGGCACTGGGCAGTCTTATGGGGGCATAGCATGGTCTTATCGGGGCACGGGCGCGGTTTTATGAGAACTCGGCGCGGTCTTATGGGGACTTGGCAGTCTCAGCTGCTGTCAAAACACTGGGTGTTTTAGGTGAAGCACAGGCGCCTCAATTTGCTTTAGCCTACTTCTGAAAAGAAGGTGTAGCAGGTGCTGACTGCTGAGCGGAAAGGGGTGAAAAAACTGATGTACTGTAGAGCTGGTCTCTGTGAAACTAGTCCTTCACTCAGTCCGTCTCTGTGAAACTAGTCCTTCACTCAGTCCGTCTCTGTGAAACTAGTCCTTCACTCAGTCCGTCTCTGTGAAACTAGTCCTTCACTCAGTCCGTCTCTGTGAAACTAGTCCTTCACTCAGTCCGTCTCTGTGAAACTAGTCCTTCACTCAGTCCGTCTCTGTGAAACTAGTCCTTCACTCAGTCCGTCTCTGTGAAACTAGTCCTTCACTCAGTCCGTCTCTGTGAAACTAGTCCTTCACTCAGTCCGTCTCTGTGAAACTAGTCCTTCACTCAGTCCGTCTCTGTGAAACTAGTCCTTCACTCAGTCCGTCTCTGTGAAACTAGTCCTTCACTCAGTCCGTCTCTGTGAAACTAGTCCTTCACTCAGTCCGTCTCTGTGAAACTAGTCCTTCACTCAGTCCGTCTCTGTGAAACTAGTCCTTCACTCAGTCCGTCTCTGTGAAACTAGTCCTTCACTCAGTCCGTCTCTGTGAAACTAGTCCTTCACTCAGTCCGTCTCTGTGAAACTAGTCCTTCACTCAGTCCGTCTCTGTGAAACTAGTCCTTCACTCAGTCCGTCTCTGTGAAACTAGTCCTTCACTCAGTCCGTCTCTGTGAAACTAGTCCTTCACTCAGTCCGTCTCTGTGAAACTAGTCCTTCACTCAGTCCGTCTCTGTGAAACTAGTCCTTCACTCAGTCCGTCTCTGTGAAACTAGTCCTTCACTCAGTCCGTCTCTGTGAAACTAGTCCTTCACTCAGTCCGTCTCTGTGAAACTAGTCCTTCACTCAGTCCGTCTCTGTGAAACTAGTCCTTCACTCAGTCCGTCTCTGTGAAACTAGTCCTTCACTCAGTCCGTCTCTGTAAAACTAGTCCTTCACTCAGTCCGTCTCTGTAAAACTAGTCCTTCACTCAGTCCGTCTCTGTAAAACTAGTCCTTCACTCAGTCCGTCTCTGTAAAACTAGTCCTTCACTCAGTCCGTCTCTGTAAAACTAGTCCTTCAGTCAGTCCGTCTCTGTAAAACTAGTCCTTCACTCAGTCCGTCTCTGTAAAACTAGTCCTTCACTCAGTCCGTCTCTGTAAAACTAGTCCTTCACTCAGTCCGTCTCTGTAAAACTAGTCCTTCACTCAGTCCGTCTCTGTAGTCCTTCACTCAGTCCGTCTCTGTAAAACTAGTCCTTCACTCAGTCCGTCTCTGTAAAACTAGTCCTTCACTCAGTCCGTCTCTGTAAAACTAGTCCTTCACTCAGTCCGTCTCTGTAAAACTAGTCCTTCACTCAGTCCGTCTCTGTAAAACTAGTCCTTCACTCAGTCCGTCTCTGTAAAACTAGTCCTTCACTCAGTCCGTCTCTGTAAAACTAGTCCTTCACTCAGTCCGTCTCTGTAAAGTCCGTCTCTGTAAAACTAGTCCTTCACTCAGTCCGTCTCTGTAAAACTAGTCCTTCACTCAGTCCGTCTCTGTAAAACTAGTCCTTCACTCAGTCCGTCTCTGTAAAACTAGTCCTTCACTCAGTCCGTCTCTGTAAAACTAGTCCTTCACTCAGTCCGTCTCTGTAAAACTAGTCCTTCACTCAGTCCGTCTCTGTAAAACTAGTCCTTCACTCAGTCCGTCTCTGTAAAACTAGTCCTTCACTCAGTCCGTCTCTGTAAAACTAGTCCTTCACTCAGTCCGTCTCTGTAAAACTAGTCCTTCACTCAGTCCGTCTCTGTAAAACTAGTCCTTCACTCAGTCCGTCTCTGTAAAACTAGTCCTTCACTCAGTCCGTCTCTGTGAAACTAGTCCTTCACTCAGTCCGTCTCTGTGAAACTAGTCATTCACTCAGTCCGTCTCTGTAAAGTAGTCCTTCACTCAGTCCGTCTCTGTAAAGTAGTCATTCTCTCAGTCTGTCCTCAGCTCCATTACATCTTTCGCCTGCTTGTTTTCTGTGACAGCTTTGTTCCTAGTGTGAAATGTTAAGCATTGGTGGAGTTCCCTTCCCTTTCACAAGTGGACTCTGTCAACCCCTGGTCCACCCTTCTGGTGTCCTAGGCTAGCCCTCAGTACATTGCTGTTCTAGAACAAACGTTAAAAAATCTTGTATTGACAGAACAGGATTTAGGCTACACTGGCTTTTAATAATGTATGATTCTGAGATTAGAATTAAATTATGTTTCATCCATCCTAATGTCAAAGAAAGTCACTTTCAATATGGGGCAGATGTTCAGTGATCAATTTGTCATATCACACATTGTCTCAGATTACAGAGTATGAGGCGAATAGCTGACTTCCACAATTGCTGGGCTATTTGGAGGAGAGATAACTCACAATAACAGAGAAGGTTTTATTTTTCCCTTGGCGTAAACCCACCACATCTAAAAACATGCTTCACAATATATGATCTACCAGGCGCTAAAAGTACAAGCCCATGAAACACAAGAGCCATTTTGGTGATGTACTGTATCTGGTGGCAGCTCTGTACATACATTTTTCGCTAGCAAGGCAGCAGACGTGGAGCAGACAAATCAGACTAATCTCAGTATAACAGTGTGCTGTACTGCGCTGGCCACCCCACCCACACACTGAATGTTAAACACCATGCAATAAAACAAGACAGCCCGAAAAGCTGAAAGAGCAGCCTGAGCACAAAAATACACAATTAATATTTGCTCCTCAGTCCTGGTTGGGATGCAGGTTAATTGGGATTAAAAGTGATTCTGCACAGAGACATGTAATAAGGCTTTCAGCTTTAGTCCCATGCCCAGCGCAGAATAAAAATTGGCGTTTCTCATCACATTCTAGCAAAAGAATAGTCAGTCATTCTGGTGTCAGCCTAGTTTAAACCACCTAAAGTCTTCTAATCTCACCACCCCCCACCCCCCAATGTGTCAGGAGAAAATTAGGCCTAGATTCAGTTCACACTTCACAGCTGTCAGCACAATGATACAGAAACAGTAAAGGACTCCATTCTGTTGGTCAGATGACAGGGTTTAGCTTAGGCTACATCCTGTTGTGTTGGAAGGTAACTGTAGTGACCTACACAGTAGTTGAGAAAAGCATGTCCTACATTTTAAATTTTCAGAGTGCTATAGTTAAGCAATAAGGCCCGAGGGGGTGTGGTATATGGCTAATATACCACGGCTAAGGGCTGTCATTATGCCCAACGCAACGCGGAGTGCCTGGACACAGCCTTTAGCCATGGTATATTGGCCATATACCACAAACCCCCGAGGTGCCTTATTGCCATTATAAACTTGTTACCAACGTAATTACAGCAGTAAAAATAAATATTTATACCCCGGCTGTCAGCATTCAGGGCTGAAACCACCCAGTTTATAGCTGGTAATAACATGTACAACCTAATAGGCTTGCGTAGGCTGAAAACTCTAAAGGCTAAGCTAACCTGTAGGCTAAGCTAACCTGTAGGCTAAGCTAACCTGTAGGCTAAGCTAACCTGTAGGCTAAGCTAACCTGTAGGCTAAGCTAACCTAGGCAAGTCACAACGACTTAAGTAGCCATCCAACTGAATTAAATGTTTACTACTCACTGCTTTTGCATCAACTGGATCAACTAGTTTCACAATAAAAACTCATAATCATACACTATATATATATATATATGCAAAAGTATGTGGACAAGTTGCAGAAACATCTCAAGGATGATCAAGGGTCTGAATACTTACAGTACCGGTCAAAAGTTTGAAAACACCTACTCATTCAATGGTTTTTCTTTAGTTGTTCCATTTTCTAAATTGTAGAATAATAGAGAAGACATCAAAACTATGAACTAACACATGGAATCATGTAGTAACCAAAAAAATGTTAAACAAATCAAAATATACTTTAGATTTTAGACTCTTCAAAATAGCCACCCTTTGCCTTGATTACAGCTTTGCACACTCTTGGCATTCTCTCAAGCAGCTTCACCTGGAATGCTTTTCCCAACCGTCTTGAAGGAGTTCCCATATAAGCTGAGCACTTGATGACTGTTTTTCCTTCACTCTGCGGTCCAACTCATCCCAAACCATCTCAATTGGCTTGAGGAGGCCAGGTAATCTGATGCAGCACTCCGTCACTCTCCTTCTTGGTCAAATAGCCCTTACACAGCTTGGAGGTGTGTTGGGTCATTGTCCTGTTGAAAACAACTGATAGTCCCACTAAGCGCAAACCAGATGGGATGGTGTATCGCTGCAGAACACTGTGGTAGCCATGCTAGTTAAGTGTGCCTAAATAAATCAGACAGTGTCACCAGCAAAGCACCAGCAAAGCACCCCCAACACCTCCTCCTCCATGCTTCAAGGTGGGAAATACACATGCGATCATCCGTTCCCCTACTCTGCATCTCAAAGACACGGCGGTTGGAACCAAACATTACAAATGTGGACTCATCAGACCAAAGACAGATTTCCAGTGGTCTAATGTCCATAGCTCGTGTTTCTTGGCCCAAGCAAAACTCTTCTTCTTATTGGTGTCCTTTAGTAGTTGTTTCTTTGCAGCTGTTACTTGAACTCTATGAAGCATTTATTTGGGCTGCTATTTCTGAGGCTGGTAACTCTAATGAACTTATCCTCTGCAGCAGAGGTAACTCTGGGTCTTCCTTTCCTGTCCTCATGACAGCCAGTTTCATCATAGCGCTTAATGGTGTTTACGACTGCACTTGAACAACATTTCAAAGTCCTTGAAATGTTCCTGGTTGACTGACCTTCATGTCTTAAAGTAATGATGACTGTCATTTCACTGCTTATTTGAGCTGTTCTTGCCATAATACGGACTTGGCTTTTACCAAATAGGGCTATCTTCTGAATACCCCCTGCCTTGTCACAACACAGTTGACTAACTCAAATGCATTAAGAAGGAAAGAAATTACACAAATTAACATTTAACAAGGCACACCTGTTAGTCACCTGGAATGCATTCCAGGTGACTATCTCATGAAGCTGGTTGAGAGAATGCCAAGAGTGTGCAAAGCTACCATCAAGGCAAAGGGTGGCTATTTTGATGTATCTCATAAACAAATTATAATATATTTTATAACACTTTTTTGGTTACTGCATGATTCAATATGTGTTATTTCCTAGTTTTGACATATTCACGACTATTCTACAAGAAAAATGAGTAGGTGTGTCCAAACTCTTGACTGGTGCTGTACATTTTATTTTATAAATTTGCAAACATTTCTAAAAACCTGTTTTTGCATTGTCATTTTAGGGTATTGTATGTAGACTGATGAGGAAAAATAATAATCAAATACATTTTAGAATAAGGCTGTAACCTAACAAAATGTGAAAAGGGCAATGGTACAAATACTTTCCAAAAATATTCAGACCCCTTCTCTTTTTCCTTTCCAAATCACGTCCAATCAATTGAATTTACAAAAGGTGGACTCCAATCAAGTTGCAGAAACATCTCAAGGATGATCAATGGAAACATGATGCACCAGAGCTATATTTTGTGTCTGATAGCAAAGGGTCTGATGTTTTTTTAATATTTTTAATGAATTAGCAAACATCTACATTTTTACACACAAAAAAACTGTTTTCCCCTTACTACAATTCCAGGGGGTTGCCTGCCTCTTATCTGAGGCATGAGAAGCCATGCCTTTCTCACCTGCTGATTTCCCCCCCAGAAACAGGGTTGGGCATCAGGCCTTGTTCCTCCCACTGCTCACAGCCTAACCCAACACTGCTGTGCATTGGCTGGCTGGTGGTTGGCTGGCTGGGGGCTGGCTGGCTGCTAGCTCCAGGCATGAGCAGCACTTTTCCCTTCTCTGCTCAGTCTTCAGAGGCTTCCTCCGACCCAGCTTCAGCACAGTCTCCTGGGACCAGCCCACAGGAAACAGCTCCTCTCAGTCAGATCATGACTGATAGCCAGCCCCCAGGCAGCCAGCCAGCCCCCAGGCAGCCAGCCAGCCCCCAGCCACCAAGCCAGCCCCCAGCCACCAAGCCAGCCAGCCCCCAGGCAGCCAGCCAGCCCCCAGCCACCAAGCCAGCCCCCAGGCAGCCAGCCAGCCCCCAGCCACCAAGCCAGCCCCCAGCCACCAAGCCAGCCCCCAGCAACCAGCCAGCAACCAGCCAGCACAGCAGTGTTGGGTTAGGCTATGAGCAGTGGGAGAAACAAGGCCTGATTCCCAACCCGGTTTCTGGGGAGGAAATCATCAGGTCAGAAAGGCATGGCTTCTCATCCTGTTGATTCAGATGAGAGGCAGACAACCCCCTGGAATCGCTATGAGACTCGAAATTGAGCTCAGGTGCATCCTGTTTCCATTGATCATCCTTCAAATGTTTGTACAACTGGACTGGAGTCTACCTGTGGTAAATGCTATTGATTGGACATGATTTGGAAAGGCACACATCTGTCTATATAAAGGTTCCACAGTTGGCAAAGCATGTCAGAGCAAAAACCAAGCCATGAGGTCGAAGGAATGTGTTATACCCCCAATACATGCTAACTAACCTCTGACCTTTACAATAACATGGGAGTTTCGCATTTTTGGGGTATATGATATTTGTGCATCTGTAACTTTCTCACTCTTAATTATTCACTATTTATTCAGGCCTATCCATAATCATGGTGGCATCCTCATCAATGTAGAAGAGTTTAGAAACATATATTATTTTTTACAATAAATTACTCCAAAACTATACAATACATTATATACCATTAATTTCTATTGGGCACAAAATATTCTGAAACATAACCAAAACAAAACAGCAAATCCAATACGTATTTTTAATGGAAAAACACTTTCAATGTAAACTTAAACCAGATATAAACTATGTAAAAAAGACCTATATATATTTATTTTTTTAATCTTTGAGAACTAACTATCACCTAAATAAAAGCCAGACATTCGGGGACAATTGGAAATGCCAAAAACAATGAAATTAGTAGGGCTGTGACGATACCATTGTCGAAATATATTTTTACATATTTTTACATGCCAAAAATAAAAACATGAAGCTGACCATACTCTTTTGACCTTTTGACCGCTGTTGTTTTCACTATATATTTTACCTCTTGGGGATGTTATTCGAAAACATAATGTTAACTTTCACTGCTATGCGGATGATACACAGCTGTACATTTCAATGAAACATGGTGAAGCCCCAAAATTGCCCTCGCTAGAAGCATGTGTTTCAGACATAAGGAAGTGGATGGCAGCAAACTTTCTACTTTTAAACTCGGATAAAACAGAGATGCTTGTTCTAGGTCCCAAGAAACAAAGAGATCTTCTGTTGAATCTGACAATTAATCTTAATGGTTGTACAGTCATCTCAAATAAAACTGTGAAGGACCTCGGCGTTACTCTGGACCCTGATCTCTCTTTTGAAGAACATATCAAGACCATTTCAAGGACAGCTTTTTTCCATCTACGTAACATTGCAAAAATCAGAAACTTTCTGTCCAAAAATGATGCAGAAAAATTAATCCATGCTTTTGTCACTTCTAGGTTAGACTACTGCAATGCTCTACTTTCCGGCTACCCGGATAAAGCACTAAATAAACTTCAGTTAGTGCTAAATACGGCTGCTAGAATCCTGACTAGAACCAAAAAATTTGATCATATTACTCCAGTGCTAGCCTCCCTACACTGGCTTCCTGTCAAAGCAAGGGCTGATTTCAAGGTTTTACTGCTAACCTATAAAGCATTGCATGGGCTTGCTCCTACCTATCTCTCTGATTTGGTCCTGCCGTACATACCTACACGTATGCTACGGTCACAAGACGCAGGCCTCCTAATTGTCCCTAGAATTTCTAAGCAAACAGCTGGAGGCAGGGCTTTCTCCTATAGAGCTCCATTTTTATGGAACGGTCTGCCTACCCATGTCAGAGACGCAAACTCGGTCTCAACCTTTAAGTCTTTACTGAAGACTCATCTCTTCAGTGGGTCATATGATTGAGTGTAGTCTGGCCCAGGAGTGGGAAGGTGAACGGAAAGGCTCTGGAGCAACGAACCACCCTTGCTGTCTCTGCCTGGCCGGTTCCCCTCTTTCCACTGGGATTCTCTGCCTCTAACCCTATTACAGGGGCTGAGTCACTGGCTTGCTGGGGCTCTCTCATGCCGTCCCTGGAGGGGGTGCGTCACCTGAGTGGGTTGATTCACTGATGTGGTCATCCTGTCTGGGTTGGCGCCCCCCCTTGGGTTGTGCCGTGGCGGAGATCTTTGCGGGCTATACTCAGCTTTGTCTCAGGATGGTAAGTTGGTGGTTGAAGATATCCCTCCAGTGGTGTGGGGGCTGTGCTTTGGCAAAGTGGGTGGGGTTATATCCTTCCTGTTTGGCCCTGTCCGGGGTGTCCTCGGGTGGGGCCACAGTGTCTCCTGACCCCTCCTGTCTCAGCCTCCAGTATTTATGCTGCAGTAGTTTATGTGTCGGGGGGCTGGGGTCAGTTTGTTATATCTGGAGTACTTCTCCTGTCCAATTCGGTGTCCTGTGTGAATCTAAGTGTGCGTTCTCTAATTCTCTCCTTCTCTCTCTCGGAGGACCTGAGCCCTAGGACCATGCCCCAGGACTACCTGACATGATGACTCCTTGCTGTCCCCAGTCCACCTGGCCGTGCTGCTGCTCCAGTTTCAACTGACCTGAGCCCTAGGACCATGCCCCAGGACTACTTGACATGATGACTCCTTGCTGTCCCCAGTCCACCTGGCCGTGCTGCTGCTCCAGTTTCAACTGTTCTGCCTTATTATTATTCGACCATGCTGGTCATTTATGAACATTTGAACATCTTGGCCATGTTCTGTTATAATCTCTACCCGGCACAGCCAGAAGAGGACTGGCCACCCCACATAGCCTGGTTCCTCTCTAGGTTTCTTCCTAGGTTTTGGCTTTTCTAGGGAGTTTTTCCTAGCCACTGTGCTTCTACACCTGCATTGCTTGCTGTTTGGGGTTTTAGGCTGGGTTTCTGTACAGCACTTTGAGATATCAGCTGATGTACGAAGGGCTATATAAATAAATTTGATTTGATTTGATTTAAAAACCGGCTGTATGTAAAATATTGTTTGCTATAAGCTTGGGAAATAAATAAAATGTTGACTCAGGATGACAATATAATGCTGTTTATTTCCAACATCAGGGCTGTTTTCCTAAACTTAAATCCACTTTGTGTTTTGTTTTCATTCCACGATACGAGCCAGCATCGCGATACTGGTATCCTCTAGTCCAAGAATTTAGAAGTATTGATTTTGATATTATGTTTGAGCAAAATAACACAGCATTGCCATGGCAAAATGCATAGAATTGCAGGAAATTTGCTTTAAAACTGCAACAAAAATTCTCCATTAAATAATATGTAGAATTACAGGAAATGTCTTTTAAAACAGCAACATTTTCTCCCAATGCCACGCCCACTTGCCACTCCCACTGTCACGCCCACCACCTTCGCCCCTTTTTGAACTAGAAAAAACCCTGGTAGTTACTATCATGCATGGATTTCTGCTGGGATAGTGGTATCCCATGCAGTTAAGCATGTTGGTGGAAGAGTCAGGACGGGAACAGCCTTGTAACAACCATAAGAGGAGATGCTTACTCACCAGTGGTTCAGAGTTAGGCCTAAGCTACAGTCAGTGTTTATTAAAATGGTTCACCTCCAAAATAATTTATCAGATTACTTTTGCTATGGGAGGATAAAGGAGTAAGCCTATCATCAAATTTACAAACTGAACACACACACTGGTTTTTATGATATTATGATATTACATCCAAACTGTCAACGTGGGCCATTATGGCTTGCCTATCATTCAGTTTACTGAAACACACATAACTCGAGCGACAGGTAGCGCGCGGATAGACCATTGGGAAAGTAACAGAAAGGTCACTGGATCGAATCCCGAGCTGACAAGGTGTAAAATCTGTTAATGTGCCCTTGAGCAAAGCACTTAACCCTAATTGCTCCAGAGTTGCCATTAATAATGGAAGAGCCTCTGGCCATGACACCGCTCTACGAGGACCTCTCAGGGGAAGCTGGGACATGCAAAAAACACATTTCCAATTTACACGCGAAATAGGTCAAATATAAAACACAGACAAAATTATTTATTATTATCATCCATATGACTTGTGGGCTAGGCTAAATCAGTGGAAACCACAGTCAAAGCTGAACCAATGGATGTGTCGGGAACAGACAACACTCAAGTTACTCTCTTTAACAACAGGCTATTCAACAGAATAGTGACATCATCACATGACTGAGGCGTTTGTATATTTTCTAGCCAATCTCTTCCCATCCCCCTTCCATCGGCTAACAACAGATCTTCGCTCTCTCTCTTAACACTGCAGATAGTCCTACACGTTTTAGGCTAAGATTTATCCCCTATTATCGTCAGGGATTGTCGTTCAAGCAAATCAAAATCCTGATTAGGAATCATTAGCCTATTTCAATTGAACCTCAGCAGGAAATCAATAAATTATAGGACCCAGAAGTGATGACATTTAGCCTAGTGTCATTCAAATCAGTTCAAGTGGTGTCAAAAAACAACACCTGAATACTCTCTCATTAGAAGAGCAACGGTGACATAACAATTCAGACAATGCTGGCTGAATTGAAGAGTGTGGGTGGGTTGAGAAAGAGAGGATGTTGGCTAAAGGCATTAATGTAGCCTTGCTAGCACACCTCAATATTTCAGTATAAACAACAACAACAGAAAAGTTAAAGATGCAATACGCAAAAATAGCTGTGTCATTTCCTGGTTGCTAAAATTCAAAATAATTTTCCTAAATTCTGTCAAAACAAGTTGTGTATAGTGTAGAGAATCATTGTACCATCTAAACCACTGTGAAATAGATTTTAATTAAACCAAAACTCTTGTATTTTCAGCTGGTGTACAAAACCAAAAGTAAAAGATAGAACATATCTACCACTTCTTAGACTTGCCTTCAATGAGAATGACATATCTACAACACACATTTCTATGTGAATTTGCTCAGATCATCCAAAAAAAGTTACATATAGCAGCTTTAAGAAAATTATTTATTTTGGGAACGAGAGTAGTACACTCAATATACTGTCCCCAGTCGTAAAACCTTGTCCACCTACACTTCAAACTTAATTCAGATGCACACAAGTCTCTTATGAAAAATCTCTAAGTTCTGAGTAGACTTCCCCCAAGGTTCTATCACCAGCCTTGTGATGTGATGACTCCAGCGTCAGAGGGCCCAGTAAGTAGGCTGTCACATGAGTTGGATGGTAGGTATACAAGAATTGGAGGACAAGCAGCTCAATGCCTACACTGTTCTGGAATGAGCTTGGGCAACAGTGTGACTCTTTATAAGATTAATGGCTGGGCAACTAGTCAGCCCCTAAATTCCCTGCCACCAGTGGAGGCTGCTGAGGGGAGGACGGCTCATAATAAATATCTGGAATGGAGTCAATGGAATGGTATCAAACACATCAAAGACATGGTTGATGCCACTCCATTGACTCCGCTCAGGACATAATTATGAGCCGTCCTCCCCTCAGCAGCCACCACTGCCCTGCCATCCATAGCAATAAGAAAAAGTGACTTGCAACACTATCTCAGTCTTTTAAACCCATCAAAAAAGGACCAAAACCTAAAGAGGCATTTTGGAAAATAGGTCCTTTGTAGCAATTCCTGCTGATGGTTGGCTGAGCACCAGCCTTGACCATTAGGGACCAGGCCCTTTGCCCTGGCACAGCATGTTTAAAATGGCCAGTGGAGGTAAGGAGATGATTGAACATCAGAATAATCCAGTGGGCAGCATTGTGTTGCGGTGGCAGTGTGAGCTTCTCTGTGGATTAACCTCAGCCGCAGACAGCCAGGCCCAGCAGACAGCCAGGCCCAGCAGACAGCCAGGCCCAGCAGACAGCCAGGCCCAGCAGACAGCCAGGCCCAGCATCCGCAGACGGCCTGTGGCTGGGCTTGACTCGCAGACAGCCAGGCCAAGCCGCAGACAGTCAAGCCCAGCTGCAGGTCCAGCCGTAGACAACCAGGCCCGGCCAGGCCCGCAGACAGCCAGGCCCAGCAGACAGCCAGGCCCGGCCAGGCCCGCAGACAGCCAGGCCCAGCAGACAACCAGGCCCGGCCAGGCCCGCAGACAGCCAGGCCCAGCAGACAGCCAGGCCCAGCCAGGCCCGCAGACAGCCAGGCCCAGCAGACAGCCAGGCCCAGCCAGGCCCGCAGACAGCCAGGCCCAGCCAGGCCGGCAGACAGCCAGGCCCAGCAGACAGCCAGGCCCAGCAGACAGCCAGGCCCAGCAGACAGCCAGGCCCAGCAGACAGCCAGGCCCAGCAGACAGCCAGGCCCAGCCGCAGACAGTCAAGCCCAGCTGCAGGTCCAGCCGTAGACAACCAGGCCCGGCAGCAGACAGCGAAGCCCAGTCACAGGCTCAGACGCAGACAACCAGGCCCGGCAGCAGACAGCGAAGCCCAGTCACAGGCTCAGACGCAGAAAGCCAGGCCCAGCCACAGACAGTCAAGCCCGGCGACAGACAGCCAGCACCATCCGCAGACAGCCAGCCCCACCTGCAGACAGCCAGGCCCAGACAGCCAGCCCCACCTGCAGACAGCCAGGCCCAGCAGCAGACAGCCAGGCCCAGCAGCAGACAGCCAGGCCCAGGAGCAAACAGCCAGGCCCAGGAGCAGACAGCCAGGCCCAGGAGCAGACAGCCAGGCCCAGGAGCAGACAGCCAGGCCCAGGAGCAGACAGCCAGGCCCAGGAGCAGACAGCCAGGCCCAGGAGCAGACAGCCAGGCCCAGCAGCAGACAGCCAGGCCCAGCAGCAGACAGCCAAGCACAGCAACAGGTGAGAGGGAGAATGCAGTAATCCCACTGGAAGTCAGCACAAGGCTATAGCCTGCACCCCATGGGGCGTAGTAGTGTGGGATGTCCACATTTGCTTAGAATAAACAGTACAGTACAGATTCTGTCTCCATTTCCTTACAGTAAACACTTTAGAACGTAATTATCTGTTTAGGCTCCTACATATCAGTCTCCTGGCACATAAAGCAGAGTCATGAATCTAACAGAAGAATGGTGCATGACATTCCTTACCTTTAACGAGTCGAAGCAGGCAATAACTCTTCCATTTTCAACCTGGCAGCTCGTTGGTGGGTGTGCAAACTTGCATTCCTCATCACTCCGTGAGCAAGTTCCTCTCTGAAACTGCCGACACACTTCCAACGTCAGCCATTTTGTGTCCCTTACTGAAGATATATTGAGAGCCATGTCAAGAGGTTCCAATCGAACGCTGCCAGTCCAATGTATCAGTTGAGTTGACTCTTAACTCAAAAAACGGCAACACATTAAAAAAAAGTTTACAACTTTTGTCTCTGTCTGATTAGTGCTTGAAAAGTTTACAAATCATATGAAGCAACCAGACTGGCCTCACTGCATCAGCTGGAAGGCTAATCGATCAACGAGCAATCACTCATCAATCAGTTTGCACCAATGGGAAACCTCTGGAAGGGTTGAGGGCTTGCTCTGTGATACAACGGTGTGTCTATCCTCCTCCACTGACAAGGACTCTCTCATTAATAGTATGTCGAGGCAATGGCACTCCTTGAAAGAATATTCATGAAGACTTGACCTGGTATTGACTTTGCCAACTTTTCACAATTTGTGCTTTGGTAGTTCTTCCCTCCAGTAAATCTTTCCCCTTGGGATACCTTAGCCACTGGAGTTGTTCAGAAATAAATTGGAGGCGGCTGAAGATTTGCAGCTGAAGTATCCCGGCACTGCTCAGGCCTGGCCTAGAAGGGAGGGTTGGCTTCCCATGCACATTTAGACCAGAGAGCAGGTTGAAGTTGGAGATGTTTTTTGAAAAGCACTTTCTGTTGGTGATCTGGAAGATAGAAAATAGTTATTTGTTTAAAATACTATTAGTGCTCTTATTATACTATAGTTATTGCTATACTCTCGGCTTACTTCATGTTATGCTGCTCAAGCTGCTCTTTTCAATTGATGAAACTGAGAAAATCTCAATGCTACAGTTGTGAAAGCAGGGTGGGTACAGCATAAGTGTTTACTCTGTAGCAGTGGGGGGGAAAGGTTGCAGGGGGGGGGGGGTGATGGGGAAGTATGGGAAAGGACTCAAAAGCTCTGCCCGCTGACTTTTTAAAGGGACATTATACTACAAAATGAATGAAAATAAAAGGAAGCTGATAGCATCTAAAATAGAATGTCCACCTCCAGAAATTAGCCCAATAACACAGTTAAAATTATTTGTTAAAATTATTATAACATATTGGACCACTGTATTTAGCCTATGCATGGTCCATATTATCAGGTTTGCTACTAGCAATAAACTTTATCAGCTTGAGCCCAACTGATGCAGCACAGTACAAATAAATAGGGTAAATGCAGATAGGCAACCCCATGCTTCAGCCTATCGGGCTAATCATTAGCCAGTAGAGGTCGACCGATTAATCGTAAAAGTGCAAGAAGTTATGGTATTCAAAACTACGAGAATAATCTCTCTCTCCCATAGAACCCAACAACAACAAGCTGACTCGGTGAATAGATAAACTATTCTACTATGGGGTTGTCAGATTTTTCTATTAAATTACGCAAAATGTGGACTGTTCTACCATCTTCAACGTGCGCCTCGGCAGAAATATTTTTTCATGTTCAGTATTTTCTTTGCGTGGCAGCAAAGATTTTGCCAATTTCCTGCAATTCTCAGATTTTCGTCATAGAGCCGAGATACATTTTTGCAGTTTTAAAGCTCATTTCCAAGGATTCTACATATTCTGCCATTGAACTGAGAGAAAATGTTGCAATTTTAAAGATAATTTCCTGCAATTCAATGCATTGTGTTATTTTGCTCAAACTTAATACCAAAATCAATACTGTATAACATCCCCTGACTGTCTAGCTTTTATTTTGGTGATTGTTAGTTCTCAAAGATTAATTAATTTAAAATGATATAGGTCCATTAAGGTCCATTATCTTTTCTACATACAGTGCATTCGGAAAGTATTCAAACCCCTTGACTTTTTCCACGTTTTGCTACATTACCGCCTTATTCTAAAATGGATTAAATGAAAAGAAAATCCTCATCAATCTACATACAATACTCCATAATGACAAAGCAAAAACTGGTTTTTAGACATGTTTCCAAAGGTATAAAAATAAAAAACAGAAATATCTTACTTACTCGGACCCTTTTCTACGAGACTCGAAACTGAGCTCAGCTGCATCGTGTTTCCATTGATCATCCTTGAGATGTTTCTACAACTTGATTGGAGTCCACCCGTGGTAAATTCAATTGATTGGACATGACTTGGAAGGGCACACATCTGTCTATATAAGGTCCCACAATTGACAGCACATGTCAGAGCAAAAACCAAGCCATGAAGTCGAAATTGTCTGTAGAGCCCAGAGACAGGATTGTGTCGAGGCACAGATCTGGGGAAGGGTACCAAAGCATTTCTGCATCATTGAAGTTCCCCAAGAACACATCGGCCTCCATCATTCTTAAATTGAAGAAATTTGGAACCACCAAGACTTTTCTTAGAGTTGGCCTCTCCGACCAAACTCAGCAATCGGGGGTTAGGGAGGTGACCAAGGACCAGATGGTCACTCCGACATAGCTCCAGAGTTCCTACGTGGAGATGGGATAACGTTCAAGAAGGAAAACCATCTCTGCAGCACTCCACCAATCAGGTCTTTATGGTAGAGTGGCCCGAAAAGAAGCCACTCCTCATTAAAAGGAAAAGCCCGCTTGGAGTTTGCCTAAAGGCCTCTCAGACCATGAGAAACAAGATTCTCTGGTATGATGGAACCAAGATTGAACTATTTTGCATGAATGCCAGGAGTCATGTCTGGAGGAAAACTGGCACCATCAATATGGTGAAGCATCGTGGTGGCAGCATCATGCTGTGGGGATGTTTTTCAGCGGCAGGGACTGGGAGACTAGTCACGATCGAGGGAAAGATTAACAGAGCAAAGTACAGAGAGATCCTTGATGAAAACCTGCTCCAGAGTGCTCAGGGCCTCATACTGGGGCGGAGGTTCACCTTCCAATGGGACAACAACCCTAAGCACACAGCCAAGACAACGCAGGAGTGGCTTCGGGACAAGTCTCTGAATATCCTTGAGTGGCCCAGCAAGTGCACGGACTTGAACCCGATTGGACATCTACGGAGAGACCTGAAAATAGCTGGGCTGCGACACTCCCAATCCAACCTGACAGAACTTGAGAGGATCTGCAAAGAAGAATGGGAGAAACTCCACAAATACAGGTGTGCCAAGCTTGTTACGTCATACCGAAGAAGACTCGAGGTTGTAATCGCTGCCAAGGGTGCTTCAACAAAGTACTGAGTTAAGTGTCTGAATACTTATGTAAATGTGATATTGCAGTTTTGTTTTTTATAAATTTGCAAACAAATCTAAAAAAAAAAAAAAAAAGTTTTTGCCTTGTCAATATGGGGTGTTGTGTGTAGATTTATGAGGGGGACAAAATTATTTAATCAATATTAGAATAAGGCTGTAACATCAAAATGTGGGGGTTTGAATCCTTTCCGAACGCACTGTACATCCGGTTTTAGTCGTTTAGGTTTACACTGAAAGTTTTTCCTTCCCGAAAATGTATTTTTTTTTTAAAACAACCGTTCTACAATTTGGATCCGCCTAAGGGTTTCTATGGCAGAAAAATACCTGTCTCTGATATGTTGTTTTGACATTACAAGAGATGTGCATGCGTTTTCTGTGATAAATCCAGTCGCAGCCACCAGCCTCACACACAGCAGCCGTCATCTAATCAGAGTGACATATTTGACTGATTAATGCTTCTGACCTTGAATCTGTGTTCAGCCTTTGAATTATGACATTTTAATTCTATCTCCAGGCAGATTTTCTATTCAAACAGACAAGTCCAATAAGACAAATGTATCAACATGCTTGGGGGGAGCCAGAGCAGCTGGGGGTACCCCAGGAGGAGGAGCCCAAAAAGAGTAAATGTCCCTGGGCCTGAGTCTAATAGTCACAGGCAACGATATCCATTTTGTTTACATCCTGGAAATGTTATCAGAAATATCATGCTGACATTGAGGCTAAGACAATTTTTTGGGGGGGGCATGGTCAGAGCGTAGGCTACTGAATGCATTTTTATTATGCTACATCATGAACGAAAGTTTGAAGGTAAATAAAATTGACACCTAAGCTACTTACAATTGAAGTAAATGATTAAAGTGCCAACAACAAGATCCTTCACATTCTAACTGCTGTCGCTGGTGGGGGGAAAAAAGTATGACACCAAGTCACGGAGAAAGAAAAAAAAAACACAATTTAATTCATAGACAGAAATGTATGTAATTGGGGTAATTGTGATATGTTTCTTTCTCAAGAAACTTTAAATAGCTTGTAAGGAATAACTGAAGGTAGGCATGTGCATCTCTCGTGAGAGGCATTATTCTATTGTAAACGGTAAGTCTTCTGTATTTTCTGTACTGTCAAGAAAGAGTGAGTGTGGTTTTGCGGTTATTAACAAAACATATCAGTGCAAAACGGAAATACAGAAATGCAACAGTATCACTGAATAGTTTGACCTTTATTTTCAGTGTGGGAGGCTCTGCACTGCAACACTTGGAAGGTTGTCAGTGAGAGAGCGTGAGAGACTCTTATTTTGCTCCTGGCTCATCCTGCTTTGCAGTAGTTCTGGTTTTGTTCAGCTCCTGGTTTTGAGTGTTTATACTGATCCTCTAAAGGCAGCGGGCGGGATGCCCTAAAGACAGCTGGATTCCCTAAAGACAGCTGGATGCCCTAAAGGCAGCGGGCGGGATGCCCTAAAGGCAGCGGGCGGGATGCCCTAAAGGCAGCGGGCGGGATGACCTAAAGGCAGCGGGCGGGATGACCTAAAGGCAGCGGGCGGGATGCCCTAAAGGCAGCTGGATTCCCTAAAGGCAGCGGGCGGGATGCCCTAAAGGCAGCTGGAATCCCTAAAGGCAGCTGGATTCCCTAAAGGCAGCTGGATTCCCTAAAGGCAGCTGGATTCCCTAAAGGCAGCTGGATTCCCTAAAGGCAGCTGTAAAATGCAAATTAAGGGACATCCTTAAATAATCCTATGGACCAGAGAATGACACTTCATCACTTAAAAATAGCCTACTGTCCTACAGACTGAAAGACTGATCTCATGAAGAGATTGACTCTAGTTTGATAACATGTGACAGGACTTTGCAGATTTCTCATTAAATTTGTTAATGGAGTCCAATTATCCGCTGTGTATACAAATGAAACTAGGTCTAGGCCTATCTATGGATTGATGGGCAAGTTTGGTCAGTGTGAACTCTGTCATCCTGTTATGTCTGTTTGGGATGAGTAACTGGCTCTAGGGCCTAACAATTACAGAGGTTACTATTGTAAACCATCCAGCTTTCAGCTAGGCACAATGCAGGTAGCTATTTACTGAGTCTGCATGAGCATGAACTTCATATTATAATAGTCTTAACTACCAACTGAACTGGTGTGACTTGAATTTTCTTACTCTTAGTAAGGTTCCAATCACACTGCTGTATGAGAGAATCAGCAGTACTTACTTTATCTACAGTAACCATGGAGACCAAACTAATGCAAGATTAAATAAACCCTTCCTATAGAGTATGCTGTAATTTTCTTAGCTTGAAAAAAAAAACAAAGTTTAGCTTCCAAAACAGTTTGAAATAGCACAACCTAGAAGCACTGGTTTTGAGTAAAAATTTAAAAAGTTGTCATTTTAGCACTGCTGTCAAATAATGGAATTGAAAGTTGCAACAATAATAACTTCCAATAAAAAAGATCATAACCTAGCTTCAATAATTACCCTATAGTACAGGAGAAAACTAGTGATGTGGAAAGAATCGATTCAGCTACATATCGCAAAATAATTTTGTACGATATTATATTGATACTTCGTTTTGATAAGCAGTGTTAGCTAGTGCTAGTCATCTGTAACTGCGCCAAAACTCTGGTATTTTTAAACCTATAGTTTGTTCTCCATCTAATTTTTAAAGTGAGCCAACATGTTTTCAGCACTTTAATTCCCATGACTCATCAAAACTAATTTTCTCATACTCTCACTTGTCTCTCTGCAGCAGACATATACAGAGCACTGCGTTTGGAACAGCAAATTGCAATAAAATGGCAGTATCGAATCGCAATGCATACTGTATGGAATCGCAAGAATCGTGATATCATATCGTGAGGTCCCAGCCCTAGAAAGAAAAAAAACTGTACACCAGCCCAACCTAAAACCAACTTTGTATTGGGAATGTAGAGTAGGTAAACCTTACATGTCCCTATTTGTGAGAGTCCTTCCCCAGTTACTTTCCTTGGTGTATTCTGTCTGTGTTTGCTTTGATGGCAGGTTAACACCTGTTGCCGGAGAGAATAAATCATGCTTATGAGATGTGTTGGCCCTCAGTCCTCCACAACCCTGTACTTAACACTCCTACAAACCTTGTACAAACACACGCACACTTGAAGTCAGTCAGACACAGGACAGACAGCCTGGGTAAGTAGTGAAACGCCACAGGAAGTTGCAGAGCAGGCAGGCATTAAGGGAGCACCTTGTTCTTTCCTGGCAGGATGGGAGAGGTAAATTCCCCACACTGACCAGCTAAATTTGAACATTTGAGATAAACAGCCAATATAAGCAGCAGCCATTTCAAGAGAAGCAGATTCTAACCAGCTCTACGAGTGAAGTCCTCTAGCTCTACCTCTCACCGCATGGTATGCAGCATAATGCAGCAAATTCCTTTATGAACTAGTCAGGAAAACAGGAGCAGCCAGGGAAACAATCCTCTCACCTCATGCAGTGTTGGAGCTCTCCAGTCTTTCTAGCCTCCACCACAGTCTGGGTTAGAAGTCCGACTTCTAATTACTTTCTGCCTAAATATAATCACCATGTGAATAGTAGTCATTCCCCTCTCAGTGCTGTGTGCTCAGGCCCATGCCTAGACAGGGATTTTATTTCCACGACAGTGCAGTAAAAGACTGTCTGCTTAACTCTCTGGCTGAAACAATTCCAGCCACCCCTTTTCCTGCCTGCCCACCAACCTCCAGGAAGACCCTCCCAGCAGACTCTGGCCAATAGCATATCAGGAACAGAATTGCTGTGCAAAAAAAAAAAAGTCTGCAAGGCTCAGACTGACAGCCAGGCTAGCTGCAGACCCTGATCTGATGCCAAACCTGTATGCTCTGTTGATAAGCATTATTACCAGACTGACAGCCAGGCTAGCTGCAGACCCTGATCTGATGCCAAACCTGTATGCTCTGTTGATAAGCATTATTCGCAGACTGACAGCCAGGCTAGCTGCAGACCCTGATCTGATGCCAAACCTGTATGCTCTGTTGATAAGCATTATTAGCAGACTGACAGCCAGGCTAGCTGCAGACCCTGATCTGATGCCAAACCTGTATGCTCTGTTGATAAGCATTATTACCAGTGGACGCTGCTGACGGGAGGATGGCTCATTATAATGTCTGGAACGGTGCAAATGGAATGGCATCAAGCTCATGGAAACCATGTGTTTGATGTATTCCACTGACACCGAGCCAGCCATTACCACAAGCCAGTCCTCACCAATTAAGGTGCCACCAACCTCCTGTGATTATCTCAGATGATCTCTAGACCCAAGTCTTATAATTCCTCCTTTGATTTGAAGCATTATTGTTCACTATTACATATAAATACATATAATAATTTACTAAACTAAATATTAGATGTGTAATCAAGAACAACTCTAACATAACAGCACTTTCTCCACTAGCGTATCCTGTGCTTTCTCATAAGGTGAACAACCAAAAATGTTTACACTGGCAAAAGGATTGCAACTTCTCTCTATTTAAAGTCCCCCCCCACACACACACTTTGAAGACGAAAACCAAGAGACGTCATCAAAGTAACTTGTAATGCGAGTTTATAGCTGGCAATAAACAACAATAAACAATACGTATCGGTATCTGAAGTCTTGGGAGCTAACGTTACTGTATTCATCATGAGCTAGCAAGGAAAATAGGCTACAAGCTATCTACCAAAGTCAGTGAACGAGCTACCACCACACGTCACAGCTAGCTAGCTACTGTACAGTAGCTGGAACTTTGATAGCTAGCCAGCGCTAACATGACAAGCAGAATATGCTAGCTTCTGTACTAGAATTTAGCTAGTCTCTTAGGGATAACACTTTATTATTAGGAACTCACTTTTACTAACCTGCAATACATGACACAACACGTCTGGGGAAGGGGGGCATAGCGAGCTAGCGAGCTAGCGAGCTAGCAAGACAACATGTCTGACAAGGTGAAGCTAGCATTTCTACCTGCTTACCTCGTCATCACGTGAAGTAAAGAGAACAAGGTGCTGTTCAATGGTCCACTTAATTATTGTCGTATTACCAAGCTATAGACACTTTTTAACAGGAAAACAACAAGGTGCTTGATTTCTCTTCGTTACTTTGTAGCACAAATTTGACACAAGCAACAAGCATTTGACAGCTCGCTCTACGACTGCCAGTTTGATTTATTTGAAGGGGAGCATTCGGGCAGAGTATGCCAATATGCATACTAAAATCGGAAGATTCGTTAGAAATATGAATCTTTTTGAAGTTTTAACAGATAAGTCACGTTATTGTTTGTCTTTCAAATAACCTCTTTTTGGTCAAACAAAAGTATTAGTGAAATGGGAATCTACTATCTCCCCACAGCAGCCATAATGGTACATTCCAAGCGAATGTCAGGAGGCTCCAGAAGGGCAAGGGCTTGCTTGTTACCAAGGGAACAGCAATGGAATCGAGAGGAAAATTACAGGGATTTTTTGTTTTTAGTTTATTACAGGTTTTTAATTCAAGGAGTTCTGTAAAAAAAATCAAGCCAGTATCCATCTCCTTTTTTTTCTGGGAAGAAAACACTTCATTTTTTGTTATTCTTCTGTTTGTGATGTAATTCAACGCTAGATATTGAACATCAAACAATTGGCCTATGAAAGCTGTCCCAAAACAGATTGAGACATTATGAAATTAATGGGGGAAAAAACAATTCACTCTGATTAAATCTGAATCTGTGTTGAAATCGTATCCTATGCTTACTGATGCTCTTTTTCACCAACAGCCCGAGGGAATGAACAGCAAGCATCCTCCTGACCCTGCATTACACTCAAGGTCACCACAAGGCCACCACAACAGAATGACCAGGGCAGAATGCTGTGGACAAGATAAAGGCTGCACCTTGTTGATTGATGGGATGTTGTCTACAGTATAGTAAGAAGATTGGCAATGATACAACTTCCATCTATACCTTGTTGAAATCAGGACAGTTTAGACGCAAACAAATAACTAGGCCTAATCCTAAACGTGTTCAGAGAGGATATGTTAAAGAGTTTCGATCAGGCAAATTTGACTAATGAAATCATCTGCTACAATGGCTATAGGAAGTGTTCAGTATGTATTGTGAACTTGTTAACCTAGGAGAAGTGGTCAATGAAATCTATCAGCCCGGAACTTTACCACTGACATCATGTGTGGCCACTCTGATACACATGCATGCCTGCAGGACATACACCAGCAGTTGTACCTAATGTATCAACCATAACATCGGTCTTGGGGACATCACACACTAATGATGCACGCGGTTAGCAAACCTTTTGCATTTATAGAAATCTCTACAAGGTAGAACACTGCATAATCCTGTGACATTTTCTCCAAGAACAGTATATCTTGTGACGATTTAGTGTGACTCTTTATTTAGTGTGACTCTTGCTTGTTACATTTACACATTTACACACAGATGGTCCATTTCTAAGTCAGGAAGTCACAGGACGTTCTTGTTATTTATTTAATATCCTTTGACAGACCGCCTGCCATGTATTCTGTCACGGATCCACAGAACATGTCTTTTCCCTGTCATTTCTTGAGTGCCATATATGGGAATATGGAGGTATTTATGGAGACAAACACATTCCTTCCACTAAATTGAAAGTGGTATGTGTGGAATGACGAGCCGGTATTGTTCTAGGCATAGGAAAAAAATATAACCAGACTGGAATGTTAGACTGGTGGTGGTGGGGGGAAGCCTGCTGACTGAGCTTCGCTATCCTGGCCACACCACAACCCACCAATCATGTGACTGTCAAGCAGAGGTGGGGCGAAACGGCAGCAGAACATACTGTCAAATTATACAAATTGTCATCTAAAGTCATCGACCACGATGAAATTCCATTCATGCCATCCTTCTACTGGTCAATAATGCCTAAATCAAACTGAGTCAGTCTCTGAGAAGGATAGCTAAATTAAACTGGGTCAGTCTCTGAGCACGATAGCTTAGTTAAACTGGGTCAGTCTCTGAGCATGATAGCTTAATTAAACTGGGTCAGTCTCTGAGCACGATAGCTAAATTAAACTGGATCAGTCTCTGAGCACGATAGCTAAATAAAATAAAATAAAATGTATTTGTCACATACACATGGTTAGCAGATGTTAATGCGAGTGTAGCGAAATGCTTGTGCTTCTAGTTCCGATAATGCAGTAACAACCAACGAGTAATCTAACCTAACAATTCCAAAACTACTACCTTATACACACAAGTGTAAAGGGATAAAGAATATGTACATAAAGATAAATTAATGAGAGATGGTACAGAACGGCATAGGCAAGATGCAGTAGATGGTATCGAGTACAAAGTGGCATAGTTTAAAGTGGCTAGTGATACATGTATTACATAAAGATGCAGTAGATGATATAGAGTACAGTATATACATATACATATGAGATGAGTAATGTAGTGTATGTAAACATTATTTTAAGTAGCATTGATTAAAGTGGCTAGTGAAATATTTTACATCAATTTCCATCAATTCTCATAATTAAAGTGGCTGGAGTTGAGTCAGTGTGTTGGCAGCAGCCACTCAATGTTAGTGGTGGCTGTTTATCAGTCTGATGGCCTTGATATAGAAGCTGTTTTTCAGTCTCTCGGTCCCTGCTTTGATGCACCTGTACTGACCTCACCTTCTGGATGATAGCGGGGTGAACAGGCAGTGGCTCGGATGGTTGTTGTCCTTGATGATCTTTATGGCCTTCCTGTGACATTGGGTGGTGTTGTTGTCCTGGAGGGCAGGTAGTTTGCCCCCGGTGATGCGTTGTGCAGACCTCACTACCCTCTGGAGAGCCTTACGGTTGTGGGTGGAGCAGTTGCCGTACCAGGCAGTGATACAGCACGACAGGATGCTCTCGATTGTGCATCTGTAGAAGTTTGTGAGTGCTTTTGGTGACAAGCCAAATTTCTTCAGCCTCCTGAGGTTGAAGAGGCGCTGCTGCGCCTTCTTCGCGATGCTGTCTGTGTAGTGGACCAATTCAGTTTGTCCGTGATGTGTACGCCGAGGAACTTAAAACTTACTACCCTCTCCACTACTGTCCCATTGATGTGGATAGGGGGGTGCTCCCTCTGCTGTTTCCTGAAGTCCACAATCATCTCCTTTCTTTTGTTGACGTTGAGTGAGTTATTTTCCTGACACCCCACTCCGATGGCCCTCACCTCCTCCCTGTAGGCCGTCTCGTCGTTGTTGGTTAATCAAGCCTACCACTGTAGTGTCGTCCGCAAAATTGATGATTGAGTTAAAGGCGTGCATGGCCACGCAGTCGTGGGTGAACAGGGAGTACAGGAGAGGGCTCAGAACGCACCATTGTGGGGCCCCAGTGTTGAGGATCAGCGGGGTGGAGATGTTGTTACCTACCCTCACCACCTGGGGGCGGCCCGCAGGAAGTCCAGTACCCAGTTGCACAGGGTGGCGTCAAGACCCAGGGTCTCGAGCTTGATGACGAGTTTGAGGGTACTATGGTGTTAAATGCTGAGCTGTAGTCGATGAACAGCATTCTCACATAGGTATTCCTCTTGTCCAGATGGGTTAGGACAGGGTTGCAGTGTGGTTGTGATTGCATCGTCTGTGGACCTATTTGGGTGGTAAGCAAATTGGAGTGGGTCTAGGGTGTCAGGTAGGGTGGAGGTGATAGGGTTCTTGACTAGTCTCTCAAAGCATTTCATGATGACGGAAGTGAGTGCTACGGGGCGGTAGTCATTTAGCTCAGTTGCCTTAGCTTTCTTGGGAACAGGAATAATGGTGGCCCTCTTGAAGCATGTGGGAACAGCAGACTGGGATAAGGATTGATTGAATATGTCCGTAAACACACCAGCCAGCTGGTCTGCGCATGCTCTGAGGACGCGGCTGGGGATGCCGTCTGGGCCTGCAGCCTTGCGAGGGTTAACACGTTTAAATGTTTTACTCACGTCGGCTGCAGTGAAGGAGAGTCCGCAGGTTTTGGTTGCGGACCGTGTCAGTGGCACTGTGTTGTCCTCAAAGCGGGCAAAAAAGTTATTTAGTCTGTCTGGGAGCAAGACATCCTGGTCCGCGACGGGGCTGGTTTTCTTTTCGTAGTCCGTGATTGACTGTAGACCCTGCCACATACCTCTTGTGTCTGAGCCGTTGAATTGCGACTCTACTTTGTCTCTATACTGACGCTTAGCTTGTTTGATTGCCTTACGGAGGGAATAGCTACACTGTTTGTATTCGGTCATGTTTCCGGGTCACCTTGCCCTGGTTTAAAGCAGTGGTTCGCGGTTTCAGTTTCACATGAATGCTGCCATCAATCCACGGTTTCTGGTTTGGGAATGTTTTAATCGTTGCTATGGGTACGACATCGTCAATGCACTTTCTAATGAACTCGCTCACCGAATCAGCGTATTCGTCAATGTTGTTGGAAGCAATGCGGAACATATCCCAATCCACATATCCCAATCCACATATCCCAATCCACATATCCCAATCCAGATATCCCAATCCACATATCCCAATCCACGTGATCGAAGCAGTCTTGAAGCGGGGTCAGTCTCTGAGCACGATAGCTAAATTAAACTGGATCAGTCTCTGAGCACGATAGCTAAATTAAATTGGGTCAGTCTCTGAGAAGGATAGCTAAATTAAAACTAAGTCAGCTAAATTAGACTCTTAATTCAGATGTCATATGTAGCTTTGGCATTCAATATTGACCACCAGGAGAGGTCTAATCTTTGATCTTGTCACATTGACTATCCCCTTCAAAAGAATGAAGCAGAGATATCAGAGCTGTGTGTGGAAAGGTCACCACCTTTCTTCCTTCCAGACTGGAGAAATGTCACTGTCGCTGACCAGGTTGGTCAAACAGACTGAGATATGGAAGAGACAATATGAGACTGAAAACAGTTGACTTTGTTGAGGCATCAAACTGATTTACCCTCCTCTGTGCACTATATTGGAATCTATGAGCTAATTTATAAGATTAAAAATGGTAAAATAGTGCAATCAATACATTTTTGTCATTACATGTTCCCCCCAAAAAATTTTGGGGAAAAAGTGGTTATTCTAAAACTTTTTCTACCCTAATAATGATGATTACCAACCTTCTCTGGCATCCACACATACCAACACACATATTTTTATTATTATTATTTAGGTCATTTGTCAATACTAGTTTGATGGTAGCCTACACTCTGTGGTATTACAGCAACCCTGAGGCACTCTCTATTCCAACAGCAGTCACTGTTGTGCTGGATGGATTTGGACTTAACCATTATTTCTCTCAGTTCAGTTGCTGAAAATATTCACAGTCGATGTGCTAAATCAATACGTTCAGAGCAATTAAAGCAATACAACTCTGAGACAAAATTACTGGATAGGGGTAAGGTTCTATAAAGCCTATTCAAACCTGTTTGCCTCCTTGTGTTTATTTGTGTGAGAGAATGAGAGTGAGATACACAGAATGCTAGAGATGAGGGAAGAAGTACTGCACACAGAAATAGAATGCTAGAGATGAGGGAAGAAGTACTGCACACAGAAATAGAATGCTATAGATGAGGGAAGAAGTACTGCACACAGAAATAGAATGCTATAGATGAGGGAAGAAGTACTGCACACAGAAATGGAATGCTATAGATGAGGGAAGAAGTACTGCACACAGAAATAGAATGCTCGAGATGAGGGAAGAAGTGCTGCACACAGAAATAGAATGCTAGAGATGAGGGAAGAAGTACTGCACACAGAAATAGAATGCTATAGATGAGGGAAGAAGTACTGCACACAGAAATAGAATGCTAGAGATGAGGGAAGAAGTGCTGCACACAGAAATAGAATGCTATAGATGAGGGAAGAAGTACTGCACACAGAAATGGAATGCTATAGATGAGGGAAGAAGTACTGCACACAGAAATAGAATGCTATAGATGAGGGAAGAAGTACTGCACACAGAAATAGAATGCTCGAGATGAGGGAAGAAGTGCTGCACACAGAAATAGAATGCTAGAGATGAGGGAAGAAGTACTGCACACAGAAATAGAATGCTATAGATGAGGGAAGAAGTACTGCACACAGAAATAGAATGCTATAGATGAGGGAAGAAGTACTGCACACAGAAATAGAAGGCTATAGATGAGGGAAGAAGTACTGCACACAGCAATAGAATGCTATAGATGAGGGAAGAAGTACTGCACACAGCAATAGAATGCTATAGATGAGGGAAGAAGTACTGCACACAGAAATAGAATGCTATAGATGAGGGAAGAAGTACTGCACACAGAAATAGAATGCTATAGATGAGGGAAGAAGTGCTGCACACATAAATAGAATGCTATAGATGAGGGAAGAAGTACTGCACACAGCAATAGAATGCTATAGATAAGGGAAAAGGTACTGAACATAGAAATAGAAACAGGAAATGAGAGACAGTACCTCTCCAGTTTGTGTATCAGAACTTCTCATTTATCCGGAGCCAATGGGAAGGTGGGTAGAAGGTCAATGTGAAAGCGATGGCTGATCACTGCCCACGTCCCTCCTACACTTGTCGGTGCCAGTCTGCACAGCCATGAATATCACTTCATCCATCTACCTACTACTCATTGTCTGTTATACACACTTCATCATCTTCACTGTCTATCTTGTACTGTTTGATACTTATCAGATGAGAGGAAAAAATATTATATGATTTTATTATACTGTCAAATTTTAACCTAATATTAATTTCTGAAAACTGCAATACAATTATAGTGCTATTCTCTTCAGAATCAGTTTCTGATATTATGCCCCATTTAGTGGTAAAAAAGGATCACTTTCTTATTGACAAGTTGACAACATTTGTACAGTATAGTTAATATGGTTAAAAACGGTCAAAAATGTAGTCAACGATATCTTCAGAATTTGTCCCATACATCACATGTAGATGTAATTTTGCGTTATACTTTATTATTGCAAGAATGTAAGGTACTAATATTTGTACAAACATGGGTTGGGACGGACTTAATAGCTTGACTAAAAATGTATTTAAAAAAAAATGAATAAAACATATTTTGGCTTAGTGTATTGAAAATATCAAATTATAATCATACTGTATTAATTATATTGCAAACAGATGCAATTTCAGCTTATGGCCGCTAGATGTCACTATCCTCCTCCTACACAAGAAACTGGACCACCACTGGAGAATCATTCATAATCACCGTGGAATGCTTTCTATCAAGTTATTTGAAAGTTTACTTTCTATTATAAAAATGTTATTGAAATGTCCCAGAGGTATGTCTCATCACTATTCCTTTTGTGTCGAGGGACGATTCAGCGGACCATTGATGGCTTGTTTCCGTGGTATTCTAATAAGGAAATGAAAGGACATTTTCGTGACCATTAGTGTGTGGTCAATAGTTGAACAATAACCTGGAGATGGAGTATGTCTGCCACTTGTGTCCTTGGTCAAGCAGAGGGATACATGACACATCTTTCAAGTATGTAGGTTCGGAGAAGTCTGAATTGTTATCAAATCCCAATACTGCAGGCATTGCTTAAACAACAACTACAGTTTAGCACTTGTGTATCGGCAATAAAACATGTAAAAGTAAGTTGGACTATTTGGTTTCATTAGTACAGTGTAAAACTTTATTATTGTTTTGACAGTATTACACAATAAAATGAATAGTAAAGTACCATATTAATTATTTACGGTAAATTGCAGTAAAAGGCAATGATTTTAGCTGTAAACAGTAAATGACACCATACATTTCAAAGAAACTTTTGTTTAACAGTACATTACTGAACCAAACAAGGTGTGTAAAACATTCCTATGATTTACTAAATTACATGGTATTGTTGTTTCTGGCTAATTTAAATATTTTGGGGAGTGCCTTGTAATAGGCTACATTTGTGCCAGAAATTAATGAGAGTGCTGTACCAATTGAACTGATATGTGGTAGTAGTGACCCAAATTTTTTTATTGTGTACAGGGATCAGTGGCAGCATGTCTTATACCTTCAATGGTTGAGTATTTTTCATGTCCTTTGGCCTTTGATAAGGCCTCTAGAAGTATATATAGAAGTATATAAGTATATAATACCAAAATCTAACTACATGCATGATTAGTTTGAGTACACATTTGAGAACTTTAAACCTGTTACAATTTGCTGTTTGAATTCCAACGGGTGTACTACTTCCTCTGTTGGTAGGCAGTGGCAGTAATTCTGTGTGGGAGGACTCTGGGATGCTCTTAAAACTGACGGCTGCCTGATGATTGAGGAACTTCAGGATTGACAGACGGACACTGGAGAAACTACTCAGAATAAACACATTCATAATATACCACATGGACGAATTCAACTAGTCATCTTTTTAATGGGATAACATTATACACAAATTGTCTCTCTACTTGTGTCTTAGGTCAATTTGTTGAATGTTACGACACAACCATGTCGAGAGAAAAACGTGAAGAGTGAGGCCACTGACTGTTTCCCAGTTGATGAGGACAGTAGGAGGTACTATCTCCCGGTCACGTATGGGATCATCTTTGTATTGGGGCTTGTGGGAAACATCACCTCAATCATTATCTACGTGGTCAGGTTGCGGCCATGGAAGAGCAGCAGCATGGTGAACCTTGCCGTGGCAGACCTCCTGTACGTCCTTCCTGGTCCACCACTACATCCAGGACGACTGGATCATGGGCGACGGCATGTGTCCCATTGTCTGCTTTAGCTCTCACTTCAACCTGTGCTTTAACCTGTATGGCAGCATCCTCGGCGACAAAACAGGTAAAAGTAAGTTGGACTATTTGGTTTCATTAGTACAGTGTAAAACGTTATTGTTGTTTTGACAGTATTATACAATAAAACAAACCGTAAAGTACTGTATTAATTATTTACGGTAAATTGCCATAAAAGGCAATGCACTCTGGGTGATTGTAGGGGTAAACAGTAAATGATTCCATACATTTCAAATACATTTTGGTTTAACAGTACCATTACTGTAAACCCCACAGCATTGTGGAATTGTCAACTTGGAACATTTTTGAAGGCTTAAGCTCCTACTTCAACCTGTACGGCAGCATTCTCTTCCTCACCTGCCTGAGTGAGTTCCATGTGGTCATGGTCCACCCGCTGAGGGCAGCCCAGGTACAGAGGAAGAGTTGGGTTGTCATAGACTGCTCGGCTGTATGGTTCATATCTATATTGGAGATTACAACCATGGTCTACATGACCACTGTGGAGAAGACTGAGAACGTCATTTATGTATGTATTATTTTTATTTAACCTTTACTAAGAACAAATTCTTATTTATAATGACGGTCATGTTTGGATTTTGCTAGTAATGATCCAGAAGAGGTGTGGGTCTATACCTGGCTACTCACAGTCCTGGGCTACCTACTCCCCCTAGTGGGTCTATGCCTGGCTACTCACAGTCCTGGGATACCTACTCCCCCTAGTGGGTCTATGCCTGGCTACTCACAGTCCTGGGCTACCTAATCCCCCCGGTGTCGGTGTGCCTGAGCTATGCCGGTGACCGACGGGCCCCACGAAGGCTGTCCAATTCCATCATTTTTACTTAGATTTGTGTGTATTGTTGTGAAATTGTTAGATATTACTGAACCGGTGTAGCTAGAAACACAAGCATTTTGCTACACCCGCAATAACATCTGCTAAACACGTGTATGTGACCAGTCAAATTTGATTTGCGCCCGCAGGCTGGCTGTGCTGATCCTGGTCGTGTTTGTAATGTGCTTCATCCTCTTCTACATCCTCCGTGCCATACGGATGTATACTCGTGATGGAAGCCTAAACACTGGTGCCCTATATACTGCTGAGGGGGGTCAATTAAGCAATACGGCCAGAGGGGTGTGGTATGTGGCCAGTATACCACGGCTAAGGGTTGTTCACATAGAAGTCTAGAAGTCTGCTTTTGGATGTTGACAACATAGCAATTTTCTCTTCACTAACTTATGGTTTGAACTGCCTTTGAGTAACTTTATCAGATGCAGCCTTTCTAGTGCAGAGTGTTGGAGATGCAGGGAGAGTGATGGCTCTCTGGTTCCCTTTATATTGTCCTGTCCGGCAATAATTTTTCCCATTCATGAAAACATAAAATGTATGGTTAGTAATCCCTTAGCTTTGTACTGTCTCCCTGCCTCCCATAAAGACTGGGTACATACAGCCCTTATGCTTGGAAGAAAATGTATGGTTAGAGAATGGAAAGCCTCTGATTTACCCTAAGTAAATGTATGGTTCTTCCAACTGGGTACTTTAGCACCATACAATAAATATTCTTTACGACTTATCAACCATGTGGCGAAATATTATTTTGACAATATCTTGATCATAACAGTGGTTCAGGATACCTCAGTGAAAATGGAGTCTTACATTTCAGCCAGAAGCCAAACTCTTTCAATGTGTTCTAGAACCCTGGTTGATGTATTTCTCCTGTTCTCTCTGCCAGCGTGACGTGATTGGCCAGTGATTTTATTTTCATGTATTCCAGTTTTCCGTTTTTGTTTTTGTTTGCCGTCATCCTTTTTCGTTTCTATTTAATTTTTCTCTTGGGTAGTGAGTTCATTAGTATTCATTGGCTCTTGTCATTCTGTATTTGTTGTATGCTGTTGTTTCTCTATAACAAAGTGAAAATGTCAATAAAATATTGGTCATGCTGCCTTTCTCGGCTGACTGTGATTCTAAACATTACTCATATTGTCAACATGTTATTGCCATGAAACTGGTTCCTTTGACTGCAGTGATAGATACATCACAGCCGGCTGATCATATATTGAGTAGACTGGATTCAGTTAGGAAATTCTGGGTTTTGCATAGCTTTTCTGGGGCAGTCCTGGCAATAGTGTTTCAAATGGCATAATAACCATACAAGCTGCAAAACCATGCAACACAATGAAGTTAACATGTTGTTATACTGTTGGTAAGCTGAAATTAAATCAATTAAATGTAATCACTGTGTCAGTAAATCTTGTACAAAAATATTGCCTCAAAATATAGAACTCAGGATTAAACACTGTCACCTATGAACATGCTATAGAGCCATAGATTCAATAAGTATATCAGACTTTGATGCAGGGTGATTGCCCTTGTGATTCACTTAGAAAAGCTGTCAACCCATTCCTCTCATAAGGCTTGTGTACACCTGGGGGGAAGATCAGTAGAAAAGCCCAGGAAGCAGAAAGTAGTCTAGTCGTGTCTCTTTCAAGTCATTACACACTTCTTGCTGTTAAACTTGAGAGTATAATACAATTGGGGCTTCTGGGTGTAAATGACGTGCTGAAGACATAATCTATTGGGCTGAGCCTACGATCCATGGAGCTTGAGGAGGACAGATGTCAGTAGAAATGGTATGGAGGGAGAATTTTCAAAGTAATACAGTGACCCCACTGTGTGTACATCATGGAGCCAGTAGACACGTGACTACCCGAGTAGTGTAAATCATCAGGGGACCATCCTCTCGAGGAAGTCAACTCAGGGTTGGAGAAGGAAGTCAACAGCACTGCACAAAGTCCGTCAATATTGTTACACAAGTGAATAATTAATCAGTGCATTAGGGAAGAAATATACAGTTGAAGTGAGAAGTTTACATATACCTTTGCCAAATACATTTAAACTCAGTTTTTCACAATTTCTTAAAATAAAGTTGAGATCCTATCTGACCTAAGAAGGGACATTTTTCTAGGATTAAATAACCATAGTAAAAAGGTCCCTTCTTAGGTCAGATAGGATCACAACTTTATTTTAAGAATGTGAAATGTCAGAATAAAAGTAGAGAGAATTATTTATTTCAGCTTTAAGTTCTTTCATCACATTCGCAGTGGGTCAGAAGTTTACATACACTCAATTAGTATTTGGTAGCATTGCCTTTAAATGTTTAGGGTAGCCTTCCACAAGCTTCCTATAATAAGTTTGGTGAATTTTGTCCCATTCCTCCTGACAGACCTGGTGTAACGGAGTCAGGTTTGTAGTCCTCCTTGCTCACACACGCTTTTTCAGTTCTGCCCACAAATTTTCTGTAGGATTGAGGTCAGGGCATTGCGATGGCCACTCCAATACCTTGACTTTGTTGTCCTTAAGCCATTTTGCCACTACTTTGGAAGTATGCTTGGGCTCATTGTTAATTTGGAAGACCCATTTGCAACCAAGCTTTAACTTCCTGACTAATGTCTTGAGATGTTGCTTCAATATATCCACATCATTTTCCTACCTCATGAAGCCATCTATTTTGTGAAGTGCACCAGTCCCTCCTGCAGCAAAGTACCCCCACAACATGATGCTGCCACCCCCGTGCATCACGGTTGGGATGGTGTACGTCGGCTTACAAGCCTCCCCCTTTTTCCTCCAAACATAACGATGGTCATTATGGCCAAACAGTTATATTTTTGTTTCATCAGACCAGAGAAAATTTCTCCAAAAACTACGATATTTGTCCCCATGTGCAGTTGCAAACCGTAGTCTGGCTTTTTTATTGTGATTTTGGAGCAGTGGCTTCTTCCTTGCTGAGCGGCCTTTCAGGTTATGTCCATATAGGACTCATTTCACTGTGGATATAGATACTTTTGTACCTGTTTCCTCCAGCGTCTTCACAAGGTTCCTTGCTGTTGTTCTGGGATTGATTTGCACTTTTCACACCAAAGTACGTTCATCTCTAGGAGACAGAATGCATCTCCTTCCTGAGCAGTATGATAGCTGCGTTGTCCCATGGTGTGCATACTTGCGTACAATTGTTTGTACAGACGAGCATGGTACCTTTAGGCATTTGGAAATGGCTCCCAAGGATGAACCAGACTTGTGGAGGTCTACAAAAAAATGTCTGAGGTCTTGGCTGATTTCTTTTGATTTTCCCATGATGTCAAGCAAAGAGGCATTGAGTTTGAAGGTAGGCCTTGAAATACATCTACAGGTACACCTCCAATTGACTCAAATTATTTTGCATGTCAATCAGCCTATTAGAAGCTTCTAAAGCCAATAAATAATTTTCTGGAATTTTCCAAGCTGTTTAAATGCAGTCAACTTAGTGTATGTCAACTTCTGACCCACTGTAATTGTGATACAGTGAATTATAAGTGAAATAATCTGTCTGTAAATAATTGTTGGAATAATGACTTGTGTCATGCACAAAGTAGATGTCCTAACCGCCTTGCCAAAACTATAGTTTGTTAACAATACATTTGTGGAGTGGTTGAAAAATTTGTTTTAATGACTGCAACCTACGTGTATGTAAACTTCCGACTTCAACTGTATGTATGTCAGTGAATTTTAGATGACAAAATGACCTGATTGTACAAGGATCCATTTGTGCAGGTGGAACCCGTTTGTTCACAACAGCCAACATCGTAATAAATCAAGTTATTTCACATTGCCAGTCTGTACACAATACTAATCCAGTCATCTGAATTTGCTCAAATGAACGCAGTAAGATTGGGTCCACGGTAGGCCGTCATTGTAAAAAATAATTTGTTCTTAACTGACTTGCCTAGTTAAATAAAGGTTACACCCCCCCCCCCCCCCACAAAAAAAGGACATTTCCTGCATGATCTGCGTGAAGGCGGCGATGGAGACAATATTGAGATCTCATGTATGCATGCGGTTAAATGTCCTTCAATAACATTTCTAATGAATCTGGTTTTATACAAGTGATTCCAGTCAGAAATTGGCCATGGTTGATCAAGGCATTTATTTCTAATATCTGAAGTAGTATTCACCCAGCTTTGTAGACCTGACAAGAAAATTGCTGATAAAGTATGACACGTCAAATGGAATCGAGACCGCCCTTTTCATACACAATCATTTGACGAGGAACATACAGATTCATACATTTAGAAAGTTAACCTTAAACACCACTTCCCAGAGTGATGATATATAACCCCTTTCCCTTTAAGACAAAACCTCTTTTGCAATACATAAATGTAAGATTATCTGTTATTCAAAGATGTGCACTTAAGTTGAACGACAGTTGAAGTTTATTCAAATCACTCTATCACAACATGGCCTATCACAGGGATTAGGGAATGGCAGTACAATATCTAGTGTGACATGACCTTTTTAGGTCCACTTTCATCACTTCATTTACACAGAGATCATAGCATTTGAAATATTAATTTCAGAATTTCCAGACTTTGCATCAATATATACATCACACTTCTGTAAGTTTGAGCAGATAACAACTACATGAAAATAAGATGTTGTTTTTGTCACAGCAATTTTTTTCACAGCACATTCCATCCTTTTGAAAGAAAAGTGAAAAAACACTCATGGTATTGTATCCATAATGTTGATTTGAAAATTATGAGGTAATGTATTAACATAGTGGGTGTGTTGGCTCAATGGCATTGTGACCAATATACAATGATGACAAAAACACACACATACATGAGCGTACACACACACACACACACACACACACACACACACACACACACACACACACACACACACACACACACACACACACACACACACACACACCAAAGGAGGTATATACACACACACCATTATAATAATTTATTAGCTCAAACAATTACTTAAAACGCAAAGGACTAGTTTTCCCGGAACCAGATGCTGCGTATTCTTGGTCAAAAAAGCACTTTCAATATTATTACTATTAATTATTCATTTAGCAGGCTTTTTAGTCCAAGCGTAGGCCTAATTTGGATCATGGATTACTATTACATTACAGTAAATTAACGAACTGGATACACACTAACGTAAACAACATAAACAATTCCACTCACAGGTTAAGGTTAATGGACCAAAACTGTGCTCAGTGACGAGACAGAACTATCAAATCAGAAGTAAATTAATATTTTAATGGAAATTTTGTCATTGGATAGTTGGAATGCTCATAACAGAACAACACATCAGATTAGCTGATCCAACAGTGGTTTTGGCGTGGGCTCCACCACCATGGTAAACCACAGAGTGTGACGTCGTGAGCACGAGGGCCGAAAATGATCACAGAATAAGGTGTTTAGATGACTATTGCAGAGTTTCCTGCCAGAATCTGTTTAAGGTCGTATTATTAGTGTGCATGTAAACTCTCACTAAATTGCAATTAAAAAAGTCATTATAAGCAGCGCCTTTTGATTGTGTTCTCTTTAAGAGTTATCACAACCTGCATGATTATAGCTAACTATGACTGATAGGCAGGAAAGTGCAGGAGCACAAAAACAAACCAAGAAACTTTAGCAGAGCTGAAACTGAGAAAGAGAGATATATAGATAGTAGACAGAAACAGAGAGAGAGAATGAGAGAGAGAGAGAGAGAATGAGAGAGAGAATGAGAGAGAGAAAGAATGAGAGAGAGAGAGAATGAGAGAGAGAGAGAATGAGAGAGACAGAGAATGAGAGAGAGAGAGAATGAGAGAGACAGAGACAGAGAGAGACTGAGAGAGAGAGAGAGAGAGAGACAGAGAGAGACAGAGAGAGACAGAGAGAGACAGAGAGAGAGTACCATGTGAGACTGACTGTTCTGTGCCTATCTCTGGGTGGTTAGGAGTGGGACCTCACCAGCGAGCCACCTGGCTGGTGTAGTCTTCGGTGGTGGTGACAAGCTCGTCTCCGCCCCCTCCCCCGCCCACCTGTCGTTTGGGGAGAGAGTCCCTGCTCTGCTCCCGCTGCTCCCGCAGCCAACGGCGCTCCTCGCGCCTCTTCAAGCGCTCCTCCTGGTGCTGCCGCTGGCGGGTGTATTGGAAGCGCTGGAGGAACAGGTCCTTGGCGTACTCGTACAGCTGCACGTCCAGGTAGTTTAGCTCCTCGATGCGGCGGCGCACAGCCTCGCTCAGGTCCACGTTGGCGGCGCGTGTGCTGTTGATCTGCGTGAAGGCGGCGATGAAGCGCAGGCTGAACGTCCGCTCAAACAGGTACTGCGTCTTGCGCTGGAACTCGGTCAGGCCGTAGAAGGCCATGTTCTTCAGATTGTTCATGGCGCTGCCCAGCAGGATGTGGTTGCGCTCACTCTCGTTCATGGATAACAGGTTGTAGCAGCCCACCAGGCTGAGGTCGGCCAGCATGCGCACCTGCCGGTTGTTGGCCAGGTTAGACGGGCAGTCCATGAACTCGGTCAGGGTGACGCCCAACCAGTCGTCCCCACTGTAGCAGGTGGGCAGTTCGTCCTGCGTGGGCGAGCGCCCGTCACACATGTGCAGGGAGGTCTTCCAGGTGGCGCCGCGCTGCACGTGCTTCCATTCGCTCAGGTAGCGGGAGACGGGGTCACGCAGCATGGTTATGTAGTAGAAGTTCCTGCAGAAAACAAAGAAACAGCCAGAGAGCTGTGAACACATAAACATCACACAGGCCCACGCAGAATTGTACTGACAGGTGGTGCCTTTTGTGTCTGTGTAGTAAACTTAAAGGTTGGATGCTAATTACCAAACTGAAACTTGAGAGATTCTCAGACAGGTCTGTTTCCCTACTGTCCTTGAACACGTATGTTCTTTATGGTGTCAATATTGTGAATATCAACAAAGTCATGTTTTAGAAGTCATCTGAGGAATGTGTTCATACTTTGATAATATTACAGTACTCGTGAGCATGTCAAGTCATCAGAAATAGCCTGAAGCACAAACCTAGATGGTCAAGTTTGTATATAAAACATATCAGATCCATCCTGGTTTATTTGAATGAGGAGGAGGTGTTTGTGACAGATGTATCTTGCAGTCCTAATCAAGTGCTTTTACCCATCAGTTAACTAACCAAACTGAGCTACACGTTTTAGAGGAGAAATTCCATTAGCACTTTGGTGGAGAGGAGAGCTGTTAAATGAAAGATATTTTCTCTTAGACACATCACTGCCTCTCCTGCAGAGAGGGACTATCTCCTCAGTCCATGTAAGCCTACGTACAGCCACGGAACATGGAAGATGTCATGTGCTCCCTCTCCGGCCTCGAGGTCACCAGGCTGCTCGTTATGGCGCACACTTTTTTTATTTTTTTATTCATATCAAATCAATACATAAAGCACATGAGGGAACACAAGCATACATAGATTACAAACAATAGACAATGGAGCTAGGGGCTACAATATCACATTACAATTACACAAGGAGCTTAAGGGACATGCATATACTTACAATTCGAACAGCTTTTTTGTTAGTAGAGCATTTAACCGTCTTAAAATACAGTTCAATTTCTTTTTGTAGGGTACGAAAATGTGGTTTTCTGTTTGTAAATTTACATTTGTGTATATGAAATTTGGCAAAAAGTATAATGAAATTAATTACATAAAAATGATTCCGCTTATTTCTATTGTATGTAAAGAATCCAAAGAGTACATCTCTCCACAATAGTGTAAAATCTTCATAAATGTGTTCAATTACAAACCTACTGATGTCTTGCCACAGTTTTCTTACATGCATACAATGCCAGAAAAGATGCACAACTGTTTCTGGGTGGTCATTACAAAAGGAGCAATTTGAGTTGATGTTTTCCTTTAACTTCTTCATATAGTGGTTGGCAGAATAATATTTATGAATCATTTTAAAGGAAACTTCAAGAATTTTGTTAACAAGTAGGTATGTGTGTGGCGACATCCAAACTTTTTTCCAACAGATATTATCAATACATCCATTCCAATAAGGCATGACATAAGGTATCGATACAACATCCTGCTGAAACAAGGATCGTATCGCTCTGTTGTTGAATGGACCAAAAGAGAAACAAATATTTCCTACTGATGAGTCAACAGGGTCAACAGAAGGTAGGCTCTGAGGGTCAGGTCTTGACACATTCCTGAATAACAGAGCAACACCTGAGGGAATGGCATCTAAAACAATTGCAAAATCTTTAGGTGTTACAGGGACCTTGTAAAGTGATAAGAATTCCTTATAACTGAGTAAAAGACCCTCTGCATTTACCAGTTGGCTCACCAATAGGATATTATTTCGGAACCAATATTCTAAAAACAGAGAGGTATTTTTATACAATATATCCCTATTATTCCATATATAATATCTGTGTGGAGAAAAATTGTGTTTATAAATTAAGGACCATGACAAGAAAACCTGCCGATGAAAAGCAGAAAGTTTCACTGGAACTTTGTCAATATTATAATTGCAAAACAACATGAAGTTAAGGCCACCAAAAGTAGAGAAGACATGATGAGGAATAAAGTTCCAGATAGAAGTGGGTCTTCTTAGGAATTGTTTTATCCAATTGATCTTAAAAGTATTATTTAAAGTAGTAAAGTCCAGAAAATTCAGTCCACCATTCTCATAAATGTTCATTAAAACAGTTTTCCTAATGTAATGGGTACGGTTTCTCTACAGAAAGTTGAAAAGCATCTGGTCTATCTCCTTGCTTATTTTACGATCAAGATATAAAGATAGAGCACCATATGTTGGTCTAGAGATACCTTCAGCCTTGGTTATTAGGAATCTACCTTTTAAAGATAAGTCCCTCTGTAGCCATTGATTTAGTTTCTTCTGGGTTTTTCTTAATAAGAGGGTTAAAATTTAATAAGCCTCTAGACTGATCCTATTCTGATGCTTTGTAATGGTTATGCCTAAATATGTAAGTTCTTATTTTACTGGAATACCATAATATGAAGGTGTCACACAATCTTTGACAGCTATGAGTTCACATTTATTAATGTTAAGATATAGACCAGATGCTTTGGAAAAGGATTGTATCACATTGATCGATATGGGAATTTGGTTAGCGTCTTTCAGAAAAAGTGTATCGTCAGCCAGGTGGCTTATAATAATTTCTTTACCAGCTATGGAAATACCTTGTACAGGACTATTATTTAACGAATTTGCAAGAAGTTGGGTGATTAATAAAAACAGGTACGGAGAGATAGGACAACTTTGCCTAATTCCTCTATTTAACTCAAATCTAGGTGAGGTGCCATATTTCAATTTGATAGAGCTGTTACCATTTGCATAGAGAGTCTTAATAGCCTTACAGAAAAAATCCCCAAAGCCAAGTCTCTCAAGGGAGTGGAAGAGAAACTGATGCTCTACTGTGTCAAATGCTTTGTAAAAATCTAAAAAATAATATGAAGCTATCCTCGTTATGGCGCACACCTGTCACCATCGGTACGCGCACCGACGCATCATCAGACTCACCTGGACTCCATTACTTCCCTGATTACCTTCCCTATATATGTCACTCATTTGGTTCCTTCCCAAGGTGTCATTGTTTTCGGTTCCAGTGTTAAGTCTGTGCGTTAGTCGTGTTTCTTGGTTTGTTTTTTGTTGTGGTTATTTTTTTTTTAATCACTCACTCCCTGAACTTGCGTCCTGACTCTCAGCGCACATTGCTACAGAAGAAAAATGTAGAATCTTTATTTAAATTAAACAGATTCCCGTAGTGCCAATTTAAAGGACATTTATAGGATAAGAACACTGTAAAGGCTACAGTAAAATCAGAGAATGTGCTGGAAAATCGAGACCAGTAAGCAAAGTAGTACAAAGTGAAAACACTGTCTAAAAGCTATGGAGAACAAACCCTGAATCTTACTCAAAAAATATGTAGGTAGTAGGAAGGATAGACAGTACAGTTCCACAATACTGGCCAGCTCCAAATGGCCGAACACATATAAGAGGATTCAAAATGTTTTCGGCACTATACTTTGCAAAGAGAGCTGTCCATTTATACAAATTACTACAAGGCTTTTTGACAACTTCAAAGGAAAAACATCAGACTCCCAAACAGGGCTGCCACGCAGCCCCAAACTCTGAAATGGCACGAAGTACACGAGGAAGGGTTAGGGGTGGAGAATGTAGCATTTTTTTAAACACCGGAAACAGCATTTTCTAGCAATCTAGAGCCATAACCATTATGCTTAATTCTATGTAAAAAAAGGTTTATTTTTCTGCATATCTAAGCGTACCTCAGCTGTCTGTATCCTCCTGAACAGAGCTGTTTTTTTTAAGAAACTAAATATGCTCCTCTGCTTTTGCTAAACTGTGGGTCAAATATTGAAAGGAATATGAGTCTTATACAGTACATTTAGTAATTGATTGCTTTTCTAAAGTCTACCAAGATAGCTAGACAAGCTAGCTAAATGGATTGATAGCCTGAAATGGCTTCTTGGTTAAGAGTTTAGGAGTTTGGGAACCTATCTGGGCTAGCTAAAGCCAACTCCATAACATTTCTAGGTGGCTATTAGTAATACAGAGAGATAAAACAAAACAATTATTATTTATTTTTTAATATAAATATATTTACTTTTATAAACAGGACAAATCTGATGGGGCATGTGCCCCATGTATGGGCATGACAACACTGCTCCCAAACTCCAGGAATGTTAGTCAAGGCAGAGGTGACCTCTAAGTGCCAGTGAATATTACATTGCCGCATTCGGATGTGACCCAGGAGAACAGACTGGCTGGATAAAGTGGGATGTGACCCAGAAGAACAGACTGGCTGGATAAAGTGGGATGTGACCCAGGGGACCACACTGACTCCAAAGCTGCTCAGCTTTTCAGGTACACCATAAACACACACACAAGTAAACGGATACATTCACAAGGAGGCACTCACGCACTGACACACACTCATCCCGCAAGATTTTAACCAATGCGGACTTTAAAACACTCTCTAGTCTTCTGTATTCTGAGATGCCCTGTTCCTTGTTTTCTGCTCTAACAACTACACATTGTATTTCAGTAATGTTAAATTAGCCCAATTTTTGTCCCCCTGTCAATACTGTTAAATTAGCCCTATCTCTGGCCCCCTGTCAATACTGTTAAATTAGCCCTATTTCTGGCCCCCTGTCAGTACTGTTAAATCAGCCTCTGCTCTAAGTGTAAGAGTGCTGAGATTACAATACTGTCATGACCATAGTCATAGTCTGCAAGGATACACCACGCAGTAACACTGTATTTCTACAATCTAGATAACTTCACTTGAAGACAACACACTGTCCTGCCAAATGGACTCGTTATTCACTAGCAACAGTCATGGCAACAATATCCACTGAATATAAGCCAAATATAATTGTTTTTTTTATAACTGTCTCATTCTCGGCAACAGATAGCATGTTCACATTAGTAAGATATTATTATTATTATTAAATTACACTAAACATGTAGTCTTGAAAAGGTGTGTTTGTTCGTTACGCATTATCGATTACTCCGATTTTCACTAAATCAACTACTGTGGGGAAAAGGTTTCAGAAAGTACTGTATACCCTTACATTCCAATAACTCCCCTGTGATGTGCCATGGCATCAGTATGCATGGGAGCAGAGAGCACCCTGTCTCTCTCCCACCACGTGGTGAGATGGCACTGTGTGTCAGGCAGTAGAGCCCCGCTGGCAGCAGCTGTACCCTGGCCCTTCTCTTCCTACTGGAGTTGGCTGTTCAGAGTGCAGACAGACACACGGACACGCGCATCCTCATTAGCCTGTCTCAGGGACATAAACACATGAAGCAAGTGTTGCCTGAGCACGCCGACACGCTCAAAGGTCATCAGTGTGCACCATCAGTGTCACAGAACATCAGCATCAACGCGTCTACATCACCGCCTCAGAGAGAGGAGACTGCCCCTGCATGCCATAGATGATCTTCAGACAGGGAAGGTGAGTCGGTCCAGCGAGCTACCTGCCTTCCGCCCTCCTCCCTTCCTCCGTCCTAATCACTTCCTATAGCCATTGTCTGCAATCACACATTGAATTGGCACTTGCTATCTTGAATCTTCAGATGGAATCATTTGTAGTTTGTTAATATGTTGACGTTCCAACCAAGTGTTTCAGTTTGGAGGCCTGCTGAACCCCAGTTAATCATGGATCAATAATGGATGTGAAGCATATTGCATCTCAGTCAGCTCCGGAATGTTCATCTGAAAGGCAGCAGCAGGAGTCACTGGACGAAGACTTAACGGGTCATTAACATGGAAGAAGTGTAGAAGAACACATGGATCCAAGGAAGGCTTAGAGGAAGCGATGCTGCTCAGATTAAATGAATGTTTCAACTTTTGTTGGAACTATACACTATTTTTTTTAAATTGAACCTTTATTTAACTAGGCAAGTCAGTTAAGAACACATTCTTATTCACCATGATGGCCTACCAAAAGGCAAAAGGCAGGGATGGGGGCTGAGAGTAAAAATATAATTATAGGACAAAAAACACATCACGACAAGCGACAGCACAACACTACATAAAGAAAGACCTAAGACAGAAACATAGCAAAGCAGCAACACATGACAACACAGCATGGTAGCAACACAACATGACAACAACATGGTAGCAACACAACATGACAACAACATGGTAGAAACACAACATGACAACAACATGGTAGCAACACAACATGACAATAACATGGTAGCAACACAACATGACAACAACATGGTAGCAACACAACATGACAACAACATGGTAGCAACACAACATGACAACAACATGGTAGCAACACAACATGACAACAACATGGCAGCAGCACAACATGACAACAACATGGTAGCAGCACAACATGACAACAACATGGTAGCAACACAACATGGTAGCAGCACAACATGACAACAACATGGTAGCAACACAACATGGTAGCAGCACAACATGACAACAACATGGTAGCAACACAACAAGGTAGCAGCACAACATGACGACAACATGGTAGCAACACAACATGGTAGCAGAACAACATGACAACAACATGGTAGCAACACAACAAGGTAGCAGCACAACATGACGACAACATGGTAGAAACACAACATGGTAGCAGCACAACATGACAACAACATGGTAGCAACACAACATGGTAGCAGCACAACATGACAACAACATGGTAGCAACACAACATGGTAGCAGCACAACATGACAACAACATGGTAGCAACACAACAAGGTAGCAGCACAACATGACAACAACATGGTAGCAACACAACATGGTAGCAGCACAACATGACAACAACATGGTAGCAACACAACAAGGTAGCAGCACAACACATGGTACAAGCATTATTGGGCACAGACAACAGCACAAAGGGAAAGAAGGTAGAGACAACAATACATCCCAAAAAACAGCCACAACTGTCAATAAGAGTGTCCATGATTGAGTTTTATAATGTAGAGATTGAGATAAAACTGACCAGTTTGAATGTTTGTTGCAGCTCGTTCCAGTAGCTAGCTGCTACGAACTGAAAAGACGAGTGACACAGGCATGTGTGTGCATTGGGGACCTCAGAATGTGACTGGCAGAGTGGGTGTTGTATGTGGAGGATGAGGGCTGCAGTAGATATCTCAGATATGGGCGAGTGAGGCCTAAGAGGGTTTAATAAATAAGCATCAACCAGTCGTGTTTGCTAAGGGTATACAGAGATGACCAGTTTACAGAGGAGTATAGAGTGCAGTGATGTGTCCTATAAGGAGCATTGGTGGTAAATCTGATGGCCGAATGGTAAAGAACATCTAGCCATTTACCTGCTGATTTATAAATGATGTTTCCGTAATCTAGCATGGGTTGGATGGTCATCTGAATCAGGGTTAGTTTGGCACCTGGGGGTGTAAGAACAGCAACTACAATAGAGTAAACCAAATCTAGATTTAACTTTAGCCTGCAGCTTTGATATGTGCTGAGAGAAGGACAGTGTACCATCTAGCCATACTCCCAAGTACTGGTATGAGCTACCTCAAGCTCTAAACCCTCAGAGGTAGTAATCACACCTGTGGGGAGAGGGGTATTCTTCTTACCAAACCACATGACCTGTGTTCAGAACAAGAGTATTTAATGTATTACGTTAATTTAACTAGGCAAGTCAGTTAAGAGCACATTCTTATTTACAATGACAGCCTAGGAACAGTGTGTTAACTACCTTGTTCAGGGGCAGAACAACAGATTTTTTTTACCTTGTCAGCTCAGTGATTTGATCTTGCAACCTTTCGGTTACTGGCCCAACGCTCTGACCACTAGGCTACGTGCCGCCCCTTAACAGTGGAGAAAGCTTGTTGGTCAATACGAGAGCTTTGTTATAGAGCGTTTAACACAGAATTCAGGCAGAGGGCCACTGTGCACCCAAAGATGACAACATATTTACTCAATCTAAGAACATCAGATGCATAATATGCTTTTGAAATATCTGATGAATATCTGATTTAAATTGTCAATTTATCTGTCTAGTATAACTCTAAACTCTAATATTTATCAACAGAATTTAAAAAAATTGCATTTGCAATAGACAACTTGTGAAGTTAGAATGTTATTCACTGCTTGGCATACAGCAGCTGCTTTACAGTAGCTGTTTTATAGTAGCTGTTTTATAGTAGCTGCTTTACAGTAGCTGTTTTACAGTAGCTGTTTTATAGTAGCTGTTTTATAGTAGCTGCTTTACAGTAGCTGTTTTATAGTAGCTGCTTTATAGTAGCTGTTTTATAGTAGCTGCTTTACAGTAGCTGTTTTACAGCAGCTGCTTTACAGTAGCTGTTTTATAGTAGCTGCTTTACAGTAGCTGTTTTATAGTAGCTGCTTTACAGTAGCTGCTTTACAGTAGCTGCTTTACAGTAGCTGTTTTATAGTAGCTGCTTTACATTAGCTGTTTTATAGTAGCTGCTTTACAGTAGCTGTTTTATAGTAGCTGCTTTACAGTACCTGTTTTATAGTAGCTGCTTTGCAGTAGCTGTTTTATAGTAGCTGCTTTACATTAGCTGTTTTATAGTAGCTGCTTTACAGTACCTGTTTTATAGTAGCTGCTTTGCAGTAGCTGAGGACTTACAAACACAGTATTTCTCTCTTGTAGGATTCCTTCCCCAAAATCAGGCTGTATAAATTCTCCACTTCTCCACACAGGGACCCATCTGAGCAGATGGTAAACTACTGTGCATCCAAGGTAGTGTCAGCTCAATAGCCAACTGGCTTTTAATTGCCAGTAATTAACCTTAATGACATGATTCTAGGCCACTGCCCCTCCATGATCGCATGCTACTAAAAAATGACAGTATACAGTCCATTTAGCCCCATCACATGGTCCTTACTGTGGTGGGGGTCACTGGGGAAACTGGCTTCACACATCAACCAACTGAAATAAGTGGTGTGTGTGTATAACATTGTTGCAGATGCCTGAAGGTAGACTGCCTGAAAACAGTGGAACATCTATTAAATTACACATCTGTCTGCTAACATCACCTGTGCAGAATGTTGCTACTCTGTTACTACAGTATGTGTCCCATTGTGATTCTGTAAGTAAGCAAGGCAGGACTTGTCCAGAAACTGCAGCACTGACTCCCACTAATCTGGTGTGAAGGAGATCTCCTGAGTGTTGTTTTATAAGAAATTACCTCATATCTTTCCCTCAAGGGAAATATCCCAAGGGAAAGATCCCTTGAGGTTCTCAGCCAATCAGTTCACTTGTTTTACTGCACCATGTATGGTTTACAACCACTTAAGAAAAGCTTTGATCACTTTGTTTGCTAGCCCACTACAGTCTGCTGGAAATAGACAGGGAGCGTGAAGTGTGTGTTGACTCTAACTCCATGTTGTGTGGCTGATTAGACTTGCTCGACACCCTTTTCTGTGCCGCATCATGTAATAGAAATGAATATGCAACGAACTCCAGTGGCCTGCGCTCGAGGCCATTTCAGACAAGCGCGCTGCGTTTCATCTTGGACCTGGCGAAGCCTCAAACCTACTGCTCCCTCTCTCTGTATGAAGCTTGTTGCTCAGACTCTGCTTTTCAGAAGCCTCAGAAGTTTACAGTCTGCCCAGCAGAATTACAAGGGTCAAACAGCTCTCTGTGCTGATACCTTTCGTTCAAAGCCAGTCTCCGCTTATGAAAGAGATGTATCAGAGAGAAATATATACGACAAAATAAAGCTTAAACTCAACTGAGCTTTAAGGTCAAATGCAGCCAATTTTTTATCGCAATATAAAATCCTTTCTGGGTCACAATTAAGTACATTACTGTGATCGTTTTCAACTAAAATTGTCAAAAAGACAACAAAAAAAATCTTCTTATGAGTAATTTCTCAAGAGTGAATTTTGCAAGGACTGTCTGGGAATGGTCTGTGTGGAGGGGAAACTGAAAACTAGCTGTTATTGGCAGAGATGATTAACTGGTGATGTCACCAGGCAGGCCAAAACCATCCCACCAAGACAGGTTAAAACTTCAGGTGGTCTTTTCAAACAGCTCTTATCCTAAAAGGGCATTATCATGTTCACTTTTTCACAATATTATTCCAACCTCATGCGTGGAAATATATATAAAACAGAGAAAAATCAGGTTTTAATTTGCATTTCAAGTCATGCTTTTGGGACAGACAATTATTGTGAGTGCCTGTGTAAACTTGACTTATTATGCAAGTCAATCAATCAATCACATGTATTTATAAAGCCCTTTTTACATCAGCCGATGTCACAAAGTACTGTTCAGAAACCCAGACTAAAACCCCAAACAGCAAGCCAATGCAGATGTAAAAAAACTCCATAGAAAGGCCAGAACCTAGGAAGAAATCTAAAGAGGAACCAGGTGCCATTGTTCTTCCGTCCTGTCAAGAATAGTCTTAATGAACTTGATTTTACTCAAACCGATCAGTGACATCCACAGAGCAAACACTGTGTTACAGGTAGCGGTGACGATGAACATTCCATGTCCTTTGATGTCAAATATCCATGAAGACTGTCCAACAACAAGTGTTTTACCTGAGGAGAGGTTCTTCCTGTAGATGTATACCTCACTTGACTCCTGGCCTTTCCTCCACTCTCCACTCTGCTTCTCCTCCATGTCCATGTCCTACAGACATCAGCACTCTCCACTCTGCTTCTCTTCCATGTCCTCCCTCAGGATTCCCAACCTTTCCTCTAAAGGTTGTCGGATTAATCACGCTTCTGGTTCCAGTCGTCTATCTCTCCCACCACCTCCTTCGCTCTACTACCGCTCTCTCATATATATAAATACACACACACACACACACACACACACACACACACACACACACACACACACACACACACACACACACACACACACACACACACACACACACACACACACACACACACACACACACACACACACACACACACACACACACACACACACACTTGAAGTCCGAAGTTTACATACACCATAGCCAAATAAATTTAAACTCAGTTTTTACAATTCCTGACATTTAATCTTAGTAAAACATTCCCTGTCTTAGGTCAGTTAGGATCACCACTTTATTTTAAGAATGTGAAATGTCAGAATTATAGTAGAGAGAATGACTTATTTCAGCTTTTGTTTATTTCATCACGTTCCCATATATATATATGAACAACTGTGAAGCTTTCTTGTTGAATCTGGTTGTTTAAAAAGATAAACATTTTCAGAAATAAGTGATCTCTATGCACTGTTGACTACAGTGGAGGCTGCTGAGGGGAGGACAGCTCACAATAAGGGCTGGAACAGAGCGAATGGATTTGTATTTTATCCCATTCCACTTATTCCACTCCAGCCAACACCACCAGCCCGTCCTCTCCAATTAAGGTGCCACCAACCTCATGGGATTTACTAAAAATAAAACCAAAATTCCAGCAGACAGTTTGATTTCATCGGGACAAAAACATTTAGTCTGCTATATGCCTGCCTTGCCCGAGATCGGAGTATCCAAAGCAAGGAGAAATCAATTCCTAATAAAGAACTGTGCTGACGGTTTAGGACGGTGTATTAGTTCTCTCATACTGCCAGTAGAGGGACGATTAATTACTCTATGCTTCATTATTCACATTACCAAGTTGTATTGAAACTCCACAGAAACACACTACTTTGTGTGTCATATACAGTGGGGTCCGGAATGATTGCATCCTCTGATAAAGATGAGCAAACTATACTGTTTACAAATACTGATCTATACTGTATGCTAAAACGTATTATTTTATACCAATACAATTGCTCAGAGAAATATATTTTGCTTAACAAGTAATACAACATATTTTAAAACGATAAGAGGTAAAATATCATTGGATCCCTTGTTTTCAATGCTCCATCACCCCTCACCCTGCGAGGATAACAACCATGAAACTTTTTCTAAAATGTTTTATAAAATTGGAGAACACATTGGGAGGAATCTTAGACCATTCCTCCATACAGAATCCTTCCAGATCCTTGATATCCCTCTAATTCAAACCACAGGTTTTCAATGGGTTTTAAGTCTGGAAAATTTTGATTTTGTGGTCAATTAACCATTTCTTTGTGGATTTTGATGTGTGCTTGGAGTTGTTGTCTTGCTGGATCCTCCTTGCAGAGGCAACCAGGTTTTTGGCTAAAATGTCCAGGTACTTGGCCATATAGCACATAACCCTCGTGCCTTATTGCTTAAATATCCTAGTTGTAGTTTGAAAAGAGCAGAGTTGGCGGGACTTGCGCTGTCACAAGCAATTTTTTTAGGCTACTTTTTAGGAGTGGGATGATTTTCAGATGAGAAATATGGGTGATCATTATTAACTTCTAGGCAATGTAGTGAACTATAGCCTAATCATATTCAGGAAATACATTTCCTTGGAAAGACATGCTCATACATAGGCTATAGCTTACTCTGTTTAATTAAGACCACATGAGTACCTGGTCTCACAGGTTTGGCTACTGAACTGGAAGCAGCAAGAATGATGACATTGACACTTGCCACGTTTTGCATAGTCCCATAGGATATAGCCAACCTTTTAGCATGACAATTTGCAGGCAGAGAAAAATAAATGGGAAATCCATGGCGAAACGCTGTCTCACCATAGTAGCCTAACCCATATGTTCACCATAGGAGCCTAACCCATATGTTCACCATAGTAGCCTAACCTATGTGTTCACCATAGTAGCCTAACCTATGTGTTCACCATAGTAGCCTAACCTATGTGTTCACCATAGTAGCCTAACCTATGTGTTCACCGTAGTAGCCTAACCCATATGTTCACCATAGTAGCCTAACCTATGTGTTCACCATAGGAGCCTAACCTATGTGTTCACCATAGTGACCTAACCTATGTGTTCACCGTAGTAGCCTAACCCATATGTTCACCATAGTAGCCTAACCTATGTGTTCACCATAGTGACCTAACCTATGTGTTCACCATAGTGACCTAACCTATGTGTTCACCATAGTGACCTAACCTATGTGTTCACCATAGTAACCTAACCCATATGTTCACCGTAGTAGCCTAACCTATGTGTTCACCATAGTAGCCTAACCTATGTGTTCACCATAGTAACCTAACCCATATGTTCACCATAGTAACCTAACCCATATGTTCACCATAGTGACCTAACCTATGTGTTCACCATAGTGACCTAACCTATGTGTTCACCATAGTAACCTAACCCATATGTTCACCATAGTAACCTAACCCATATGTTCACCATAGTAACCTAACCCATATGTTCACCATAGTAGCCTAACCCATATGTTCACCATAGTAGCCTAACCCATATGTTCACCATTGTAGCCTAACCCATATGTTCACCATAGTAGCCTAACCCATATGTTCACCATTGTAGCCTAACCTATGTGTTCACCATAGTGACCTAACCTATATGTTCACCATAGTAACCTAACCTATGTGGTCACCATAGTAACCTAAGCTATGGACACCCTGAGGAAGGCACAGTGATGCCGAAACGTTGGTAAATACCCATTAAATTGCTGGGATTTTATATATGGAGTGTGATACTTTCTTTATTTTGATAGTTTATAGTTTATTCACCATAGTAACCTAACCTATGGTCATCATAGTTACCTAACCTATGTGCGGGTTGTGCCTTTCCCTTTTCATTCATGATTACATGTTTTGATTGCACATCGACTCACGTTGGTTGAACGTCCTCTACTTCTTTTCATTATCAATATTTATTGACCGACATGGTACACTACAGTCTAATCATATTTCAGTTAACTGTGATTCTCTGCCCGTGTAGGCAGCCTACTCCATTTCATTGAGACCACACATATTAGGCGCACATGAACTCGCACACCAAACTAGGAGAGGTAAGCTACTGAAGTTGAAGCAGTGAATTCTGAGTGTGTGAATAATGCAAAAATAATGTGTTTTTAATACAATAGGTATACAAACCAGAAAGACAACAGTTCCCAAAAAATTGGCGGGTCAACAAAACTATTTTCATCCCGAAGTCGTCTGACTGACCGCCCGCTCCCGCCTGCAGCATGGAAAATGTTGACCACACCGCAATGATCTCTGTAGGGACAAGGCAGGTTTGACGGAAATCCCGCGGGAATGCAGCCCTCAAGGCTTAAAAATCCTTCTTTAACCTGTCTCTTCCCCTTCATCTACACTGATTGAAGTGGATACAACGAGTGACATCAATAAGGGATCATAGCTTTTATCTGGATTCACATGATCAGTTTCTGACATGGAAAGAGCAGGTCTTCTTCATGTTTTGTACCCTTAGTGTATATTTCCACATTATAAGGTTGGAATAATATTGTGAAAATTATGATAATGCCCTTTTAGTGAAAGAATGAAAATACCGTCTGAAGTTACAGTTTTGGTGGGATGGAGTTTGGCCTGTCTAGTGACATCACCAGGCGATAAATTAGTCAATAGACCAATAACAAAAAGTGTTCCAAACCCCTCTGCCAATAACAGCTAGTTTTCAGTTTCCCCCCTCTCCCCAGTCCTAGCAAAATTCTTACTATAGCAATTGCTCTTTGCTAAAAAGCTATTTTGGTTCCTTTAAGACCATTTTAATTGAAAACTATCACAGTTAGGTACTTAATCATTATCCAGCCACGATAGAAAACAGCTGTATTGGACCTTTAACAAAGGGCCCCAGGACCAGTGAAAGAAAAAGAGCCCCATAACATCAAAGATCAACCACCATATTTTACAGTAGGGATGAGGTATGTTCTGCATATGCATTTTTTCTTTTGAAAGGCAAAACCCACCTTAGCCAGTCAACAGCAGGACATTATAGGGATAGATAGGGGTGTGCCGCTGGTGCAGCCCTGGGCTAAACTACTGCTTTGCCCAGCCTCAAGAGAACTCATCATCCTCAGGCTCCAAACAAACCTGCATTCCAATCACACTGTGCTCATTTTACATTTGAATCATTTAGCAGACACTTCTATCCAGAGCAACTGAGTGCATACTTTTTTTTGTCCTTGGTCTCCCGTGGGAATCAAACCCACAACTCTGGCATTGCAAGTGCCACGCTCTACCAACTGAACCACATCAACATAGACTACTGTACACACTCAACTGCTTGTTATATACTATACATAGAACAAGCAGGGCAATGAATATAGTAGGAGCATCAGATGGCATATTCTATTAAGGGCAAATAATGTCCTCTTGTTTCCACCATCGTCTTTGTCTCATTAACGCGGAATGGGACTCCTGTGGGAGAAATCTGCTTCTCAGCAGGAGTGAGAAAAGCTTCCTCGCCAGTGTAGCTGGTGGGACACACTGGTTTGTGGTCTCAGCTTGAGTGAAAGAAAAATAAAAGTGGTGCCCTGCTTGAAGTATCACCTTGTGGATTTGCCTGGCCTGATGCCAATTAATAATTTCACTACTACTGTAACCAGTAGCCCTGTAGCCCTGTAGCCCAGTAACCAGTAGCCCAGTAACCAGTAGCCCTGTAGCCCAGTAGCCCTGTTGCCCAGTAACCCTGTAGCCATTTAACCAGTAGCTCAGTAACCAGTAGCCCTGTAGCCCAGTAACCAGTAGCCATGTAACCAGTAGCCCTGTAGCCCAGTAACCTGTAGCCCAGTAGCCCAGTAGCCCAGTAGCCCTGTAACCCTGTAGCCCAGTAGCCCAGTAGCCCAGTAACCCAGTAACCCAGTAGCCCAGTAGCCCAGTAGCCCAGTAACCCAGTTACCCAGTAACCCAGTAGCCCTGTGGCCCAGTAACCCAGTTACCCAGTAGCCCAGTAGTGCCCAGCCCAGTAAGTAGCCCAGTTACCCAGTAGCCCCAGTAGCCCAGTAGCCCAGTAGCCCAGTTACCCAGTAACCCAGTAGCCCTGTGGCCCAGTAACCCAGTTACCCAGTAGCCCAGTAACCCAGTTACCCAGTAGCCAGTAGCCCAGTAGCCAAGTAACCATTTGCCCAGTAGCCAAGTAATCAGTAGCCCAGTAGCCCAGTAACTCAGTAACCCAGTAGCCCAGTAACCCAGTAACCCAGTAGCCCAGTAACCCAGTAGCCCAGTAGCCCAGTAACCCAGTAGCCCAGTAACCCAGTAGCCCAGTAACCCAGTAGCCCAGTAGCCCAGTCCAGTAACCCAGTAGCCCAGTAGCCCAGTAACCCAGTAGCCCAGTAGCCCAGTAACCCAGTAGCCCAGTAACCCAGTAACCCAGTAGCCCAGTAACCCAGTAACCCAGTAGCCCAGTAACCCAGTAGCCCAGTAGCCCAGTAACCCAGTAGCCCAGAAGCCCAGTAACCCAGTAGCCCAGTAACCCAGAAGCCCAGTAGCCCAGTAACCCAGTAGCCCAGTAACCCAGTAGCCCAGTAGCCCAGTAACCCAGTAACCCAGTAGCCCAGTAACCCAGTAACCCCAGTAACCCAGTAGTAACCCAGTAGCCCAGTAACCCAGTAGCCCAGTAACCCAGTAGCCCCAGTAGCCCAGTAAGTAACCCAGTAGCCAGTAGCCCAGTAGCCCAGTAGCCCAGTAGCCCAGTAACCCAGTAGCCCAGTAACCCAGTAGCCCAGTAGCCCAGTAGCCCAGTAGCCCAGTAACCCAGTAGCCCAGTAACCCAGTAACCCAGTAACCCAGTAGCCCAGTAACCCAGTAATCCAGTAGCCCAGTAATCCAGTAATCCAGTAGCCCAGTAACCCAGTAACCCAGTAGCCCAGTAACCTAGGGTAGGTCAGTATTTGGATTTACTTCACCTTTATTTATCCAGGTAGGCCAGTTGAGAACAAGTTCTCATTTACAACTGCAACCTGGCATAAAAACTATAAAAACTGCCTCCTGCTGCTTTTCAGGCTATAGTTCCCACCTCAAATAAATCCTCTGCTGTTCAACTTACAAGGGATATGATTATAATTTTCTGACTCTAAAATTGAACTTAGCCTCCGCTTATTGGTGAACTTCAATAGCACTGTCATATTTTGCATTTCTGTTGACCGTGATCTTAATACCAGTGTACATAATAAAGTTCCTACACCATTTGGTCATTACATTTCATCCATCCTACACAGCACAAAAGGCAGACCTGAATTTGCTTAGGTAACATTTTCATCTGAATCAAAGACAACATTATATTTTCAACGGCTATAGTATGTACAGCAGTCAGGATGACAGACATGTTCCTTCTGATCTTTCACTGTCACATAGTAGAATAATAAGTACCGGTGGCATTATCTCACACCCGCGCACACACACACACACACACCCGCGCACACACACACCCGCACACCCACGCACACTCACACACACACGCACACGCACACAAACACAAATAATAGCAGCCAGAGCAAACAATGCAATTGCATCACTGGGTTTGGAGAACATTTAAATTTCCACTCCCCTGAAAAAGTAATATATAACCCTGACAGAGATGAGTTCTACACCATTAGCAGCAGTCTTTATCATTTTCTAAGTTTCAGCCTGCGGTATTGCCAACGGTGAATGTTGTCAGAGTTTGCTATTTCTCTTGTTTAAGTAGGTAAAGCATGCTGGCAAATAGCACGACAACAGTATCACTATACAGACCTCTGCCTTCCAAACCTTTTACTGTGTGTGGGCGGACTACAATGTCATTTTTCTATCCTTGTTTTTTTACAAATGTATATCAATGTATTTGCATTTACTTAGGCTATTCCATTGACAAAAAGACATGACAAAATTAACACAATAATTTTTTATTTTAACCTTTATTTAACAAGGCAAGTAAGTTAAGAACAAGTTCTTATTTACAATGACAGCCTACCGGGGAACAGAGGGTTAACTTCCTTGTTCAGGGGCAGAACAACAGATTTTTACCTTGTCAGCTTGGGGTTTCGATCCAGAAACCTTTCGGTTACTGGCCAAATGCTCTAACCACTAGGCTACCTGCCACCCTAAACCTTCCCTAAGCTACAATCAAGAAGCAGAAACTATCCCCTGTACTTTTAATCTGACATTATTACAGTATAAGTACCACATGCTCCTCTCCTGGTTATTGAAGACATTAGACAGAACTGGAACAGTAGAATATGTCGGGAAGGAATGGGATGTGTGGGATAACGATTTCGCAGGTGTTAGCATCTTTAGAATTTTGGAAGGGGAGGGGACACTCGGCCTGTACCTTGCAAAGAGAGAGGGTGGAGCTCCTAGTTCTGGTTCCACTTCTCTTTGTAGCATCTTTTCATCTCTTCTCTTAACACGTATGGACCCAGAACTTAGTCGAGCAGCTGACCAATTACTTGAGATTCTAGTTCTGGGTTAACTGAGATAGGAGACATGGTCTACTAATCAGAGTTTACAGCAGCCAGGCAGCATCATTCATTTCAAACTTGTCTTTTCTTCACTTGAAACATTAATTTCTTGACAATTTCCTGACAATCATCATTTCACAACACGTTTGAATCGGTCGCAAATAAAAAATACTTAAACAACTAAAACCAGGTGGAAAGTGTTTAGAAAAGATAATTAACCTATATTTTTAAATAATGTAAAACATTTTCTTCAATCACAGTATATTCAATAGCGTTATAAGCAGCGCTATTTAGCTAATTCGGTTGATTTTGTGGTCTCAAACTAGTGAGCTTAACATTCTTCATCAAGAATATGGGCAAAATGTAAGTATTGGCAATAAAACATGTGGGACTGTTGTTCCCTTGGCATATAATTGGTATTTTTACTATCAAAATTGCATTAAACCTAGTTCCTAATTCTCCAGATTGCTTTTTGGCAACAAAAATTGCAATTCGAATTTGGATAGTGACTGAGACAACTTCGTTCCATTTGGATCCCCTAGGCAAAACCAGTAGAGAACCACTGGTCTAGATGAGTTTGTCATAAGAACCCTTTTCGACCAATACAATAGGTCTAACCTGTATACACAACCTTTGCCTCTTAGAATGTAGTTAGGGCATGGAAATAGACTTAGAACATATTGTATGTATATTGTCTAGAGGATGTAGGGCGTATCACAGCCATACGTATGGCTCTGGGGGTATAGTGAAGAATCATGTCTCATCATTCCTCAGAACTAACAGAACCATACAAACTGATCCATTTTGCTACTGTATGATGCAAGCAAAGTGAGACCCTGCTGTCTCCAGTTCTTATATCCTTAATAAATGACGTGAACCCTTGTTTTCTACTATTCTGGGGAAAAACAACAAACCCAGATATTCTTTCTCCCGTACTGACTTTGCAGCAAATTCAAACCTTGATAAAAACAAAGAGTGATCAAATCAACACAGACAACTATCCTGTGTAACAGATGCTTCACCGAAGAGGTTTAAAAGGAGCTGCACAGTAGTTATACAGTGTTCTAACATGTCTGACTTGCTCTCACAGAGGATACTACCATTGACACAGTTTTGTATTTCATTTCAGATTTTGATTAACAGTAGGCCTATAACTGTGAGAGGCCTCCTATTTGTCAATAGTCATGTGACTCTTTCTGCATAAAATGTCCAATCTTTTGCAGATAACTTTCACATGGTCATCAGTGAGTATCTTAATGCTGTAACCTATGGCCCATAAAGTGGCAGGGGAGATTTTAGCAGTCTGCTTGTCCTTCATAAACCAGTAGTTTGCAGGGTTTTCATTTGGGGAGAAACCCACACGAGTATGAAGGCAATTTAGGTCCTCTATTAAATATACATAAATACCCCTTGAACCTAATGTTATCTTACAACTAAAAGGCAAAGCCTTCAGAGCTTTTCAGATTCAATCTTAAAATCATTACATTTATAAAACTGGAAGTGCTATTATCAAGTCAGCAGCGTTGCCTTTTCATTTAAATTGAGAAGGAAATGACCAAATATAGGAGCGTGCAATCGTCCAATTATTTGACTATCAAATTCTGAGACAGCCAGATGGATGCTGAATTAAATCTCATATACTGTTATTTCTACAGTTCCTCCACTGTATTTACACTGCTTACAAGAGCATGGTCTTTATTGACTCATTGTGGTAAATTTTTTTTCCGTCATTCTCCCTGGCACTTTCTACCAATATGTTTTTTAATACAGTTTGGCATAGTGTGGTTCTCTAGCTAATCCACCAGAACCCCCCCCCCCCCACCCCACAGTTTCACCCTACATCTTAAACATCTCAAACATAGCCGATATAAAGCTATTGCTACAGGGATCCCATCTTAACATTACGGAGACATGAGATGCTAGGATCCCATCTTAACATTACAGAGACATGAGATGCTAGGATCCCATCTTAACATTACGGAGACATGAGATGCTAGGGTCCCATCTTAACATTACGGAGACATGAGATGCTAGGATCCCATCTTAACATTACGGAGACATGAGATGCTAGGATCCCATCTTAACATTACGGAGACATGAGATGCTAGGATCCCATCTTAACATTACGGAGACATGAGATGCTAGGATCCCATCTGAACATTACGGAGACATGAGATGCTAGGATCCCATCTTAACATTACGGAGACATGAGATGCTAGGATCCCATCTTAGCATTACAGAGACATGAGATGCTAGGATCCCATCTTAACATTACGGAGACATGAGATGCTAGGATCCCATCTTAGCATTACAGAGACATGAGATGCTAGGATCCCATCTTAGCATTACAGAGACATGAGATGCTAGGATCCCATCTTAGCATTACAGAGACATGAGATGCTAGGATCCCATCTTAGCATTACAGAGACATGAGATGCTAGGATCCCATCTTAACATTACGGAGACATGAGATGCTAGGATCCCATCTTAACATTATGGAGAAATTGCTGATTGAGCTTCACAGTGTGTGTTCCTTCAGTGGATGCTGGGCTTCCACAGTCATACATGTAATGACAAAACAAAGAATGAATACAGAGGTTTGGCCACACCACATCTGTGGCCAGATATAAGACCTCAATACTGCCTGCCGATTCAGTGGTGAGGACACAGAGAGCTTCTTGTATTACAGTTCCAGTGTGACCTAACCGGCGGTAAGTCTCAATAACCGTACCGCTGTGTTATCAATGTCACTTTGTATGACTGCTGATATTAAGTCATTACTAAGATAACCATCTCTGTACTGATCTAGACGGTCTACGAAACAGCACAGAACGGTCGGTACCCATCAGCCTCTGCATTCTCAAACACATGATGTAGATACTCTACTGTACATACGCAGACACCACAGTTAGTTGTATTGTGTTCTACAGTATCTGCTTAAAGAAACTTAACAATGTTTGTTATTATATTAAGGCATCAACCAACATTTTTCAAAAGACTGAACAGTAAAATATGGATCTAAACATTCAGATGAATGGAAGAAAAAAACAACTTCACATTTTCCTGAAATGTCCTTGGTGCTCTGTGCATCTCAGATGCCGTTTGGTGTGTGGGAGTGAGGAGGCGACTCATTGGTGCATGTCTCTCTGCACTACCCTTCCTCCTCTCTCCTTCAGACTAGATGAACACGGGACTGGAGACATACATTATTTGTAACCGATATCACTCCCTAATGGTGTTTGTGCTCCCCCTGGCAGCCCATAATGGAGCTTCTTCTGAGTTTATCTGCGTCTTGTTCAGCTTTCTGATGGTGACGGAATGGGGACAGTGTGTCACCTGGGAAGAGAGGAGGAGAAGAACGACAGGGCCTTTCATTTACGAGACTTGACATGGTTCGCAAACTGAAAGTGCTTGTACTGCCAGATATCAACAAGGAGAAAAACTGCCCTTAAGCTGAGAAAGACAGACTCCATCCCCTTCCATCCTGGTGGGAATTTCAGTGTACAGCAGATGTTATCTCTATAGAACTCAACTACTGTAAATACATTAGAAAGAACTAGACACATTGAAAGTAAAAGGGTTCAATGGCAGGTATTAAGGCATTGATTATGGTGTGGAATCAAAAGGGAAAGAGAGAAAATATGACATCCCTCAACTATCACCTGTCATAAAATCATGGCAATTACAATTAAAATCATGGCAATTTCAATTAAAATCATGGCAATTACAATTAAAATCATGGCAATTACAATTAAAATCATGGCAATTACAATAGTCTATTGGACTTTTTCCGGCTGTAAGAATATTATTTCCATTGAAAGACTAAGGATTTTCCAAAGCAGTTCCACAGGCATGCAGACAGGCGTGCAGACAGGCGTGCAGACAGACGTGCAGACAGACGTGCAGACAGACGTGCAGACAGACGTGCAGACAGGCGTGCAGACAGGCGTGCAGACAGGCATGCAGACAGGCATGCAGACAGGCAGACAGACAGACAGACAGACAGACAGACAGACAGACAGACAGACAGACAGATTCTACATAAGGGAGATGCAGTTACAGTGAGCATCAAGGAACTGTCTGCCTGCTCTGAGACATGAGAATCCACTTATTGGATGGTGACAACAGTAGGCAAAGACATTTACTGTCTGAACACAGTGAGTGTCTAGTGACAGAGACAAGATTTCAAAGGGCAGTCTTAGGTGGTTGTTCTCTACAAGAGAATAAGATTTTTTGATGTTGTTGAAAATACATGCATTTTAAATTTTGTAATGGAAGAGAATTTGACCTGAAAGCACAATACTACAGATGACATAAAATCATGTTAGATCAATAGGTTACTACATGTTAAACATTTTTCTAACTAACAAAGGCTGTTGAGCAGAGGAGAAAACATGCTTTTAGAGTTCAGTTCCAATGTTGTTAATAGGAGAATCAACTGAGGCGGCATCTTAGGGAATAGCCTTTTTATTCATCTCCGGTCTAATCTGAATGACTGTCTATCTGTAACGAGATCTAACGTCTCATTTAAGCACACGGACCACTGCGTCTCCTCTACCCGTTTGTTTACCAGCACAGACCAAGGCTAGACTTAAATGTAATACTGTAAGTGGGAGCTCGGAGATACTAGGTGCAACAGGGAATTTCCTTATCTTTAAAACTACTTTCTAGTGCTATAGAAATAAATGCAAGGGTCTCATTATTAATTTAGCTCACAGGTAGAGAATTGCTATTCTCTGAAACATGTAATTACAAGTATGTGTATTGTAAGTTATACAGAGTAAAAACAAAGTTTTGCAGTGAAACACGCTGTGAGTAGTCAGTCGACTGTGAGAGAAACTCGTAGTTCTACTCCCAGTCATTCTGATTCATCTCCTGTAATTTGAGGCCAATTAAATATTCTAATTTGACAGTCAATTACCATGAAAAACCTCCTGTCTAATTATGTCCTGAGCCTCATTCGTAACTAACACTCTTTCTTCTCTCTCTTTCACACTATTTCTCATCTCTCTCTTTATCCAAGAGGCTAGGGAAGGAGGAGACTTGATAGACTTTCCTTCACACGCGACATACAATCTCTGAATAAATAATAACGTCAGAAGAGATGTATGTACACCAGGCGGACAGAGGTTTAACATGGCACCCATCACTTTACATCACAGTGATAGTCATGTGACTCTGAGAGTATAATCCTCCTAACCACCCTGTGAACAAACCTCCACACCCACAGATCATCTCCCTTCCCATCATCATCATCATCTTCATCAACATCATATTCCTTCCACCATCATTCACCATCACCATCACACCTAATTCAAGTACCATGAATGAGGTGTATGATGTATTCATGAGGAAGTGGCAGTAGCTAGATTCGGTATTACTCAGTAAATCCTTATTTAATGTGATGGTAAAGAATGATTAATAACGGATATAATAATAAGCAGATCCTAGTTACAATTTATTATATTTTAAACTTTTACCCCTTTTTCCTCACTAATTTCGTGGTATCCAATTGGTAGTTAGTCTTGTGAGTGAGTGATGAATTTCCGGCCAAATGGACCACCGTCCATTTAAAAATCATTCCTTCATCCCTCACCCTGCAAGTGTATACTCGTCAGACATCATAACACATCATCAGAAGTGTCCACTTACCTTGACGGCTGAGGGGATAGGGTGTGTCTTTTAAGTGTTTGGACCACAGCCAATGCCCGCTTAACCCAGAAGCCAGCCACACCAATGTGTCAGAGGAAACGCCATACACCTGGCCACCGTGTCAGCATGCATGCCCCCGGCACGCCACAGGAGTCTCTAGAGTGCAATGGGACAAGGACATTCCTGCCGGCCAAACCCTCCCCTACGACACTTGGCCAATTGACATCCATCAAGTAAGAATCTCAAGGAAAATATCCCTCTGACACAAATAATTAGTCACACAACGTTATTCTACTAGTCTCGCAAGGCCAACACTCAACACAGCATTCTGAAAATAACACTGGCCTGGAGCTCAAGGCTACTGTTGTGCTATCTAATACTTGAGGGGACACTCTTCCTTCAATTTAAATTTTTATTTCACCTTTATTTAACCAGGTAGGCTACTGCGACTTGGCCAAGATAAAGCAAAGCAGTGCAACACAAACAACAACACAGAGATACACATGGCATAAATAAACATACAGTCAATAATACAATAGAGAAAGTCTATATACAGTGTGTGCAAATATAAGGGGATACGGGATAAGGGGGGTGAGGCAAAAAATAGGCCATAGTGGCGTAAATTATTACAGTATGGCAAATTAAACACTGTGGTGATAGATGTGCAGAAAATTAGTGTGCACGTAGCGATACTGGGGTGCAAAGGAGCAAAATAAAACAAAAAAATAACAATATGGTGATGAGGTAGTTGGATGGGCTATTTACAGATTGGCTATGTACAGATGCAGTGATCTGTGACCTGCTCTGACAGCTGGTGCTTAAAGCTAGTGAGGGAGATATGAGTCTCCAGCTTCAGTGATTTTTGCAGTTAGTTCCAGTGTCATCAAATGCCATCTGCATATGCCGACACTGCTATGCCTGTCAACACACCCATACCTGTCCAGCACACTCTCTGCAGACTCCTGCCCAAAAAGGTTCAATGGCTAGTGTATATAACTGCCCCGAAAGAGGGCATCCTCGTCTAATGCCCCGCCTCACCCAGACTGGCCTACTGAGCCCCCACCCACCTTGACCATACATGATGCACCAGCATACAACATCTTCACACAAGCCAAAAACCTTTCCCCAAACTCAAACACAGACATCATTTTAAACAGATACTCATGGTCCTCTCTATCAAAATCCTTCTCTTGGTCTAGACATACCAGTCCAAAGTTCACATTAGAAACTCTTGTCCAACAAGTTTCTGTGATTGAGCGTCCCGGTACACAATATGTCTGGTTCTTATGTACTATTGGGTCCACATGCGACTTTAGTCTGTTAGCGAGGACCTAAGCAAATATCTGTAGTTCGCAGAGAACAATGCCATAGGCCTCCAGTTCTTAAGTTCACACAAGCCCCTTTTAGGTAGGAGAGTCAGAGCCGCAAGCTCATCGGCAACTCTCTACCCCGACGTACTCACGCATTACACAAAAGAAGTCCAGTCCAATAATTCCCCAGAATGTTTTATAAAACTCCACTGTGAGTCCATCGACCCCCGGTGCACAGCCAGGGGACAACCCCGGTGCACATCCAGGGGACCACCAGCTGTGCCGAGGGTACAGCCAGGGATGACCCCCGGTGCACAGCCAGGGGACATCACCTCCTGTACTCCGTGTTCACCCACGACTACATGGCCAGGCACGACTCCAACACCATCATTACGTTTGCAGACGACACAACAGTGGTAGGCCTGATCACCGACAACAATGAGACAGCCTATAGGCAGGAGATCATAGACCTGGCCGGGTGGTGCCAGAATAACAACCTATCCCTCAACGTATCCAAGACTAAGGAGATGATTGTGGATTATGGGAAAAGGAGGACCGAGCACGCCCCCATTCCCATCGACGGGGCTGTAGTGGAGCTGGTTGATAGCTTCAAGTTCCTTGGTGTCCACATCACCAACAAACTGGAATGGTCCAAACACACCAAGTGATGCAACCCCTCAGGAAACTAAAAGGATTTGCCATGGGTCCTCACATCCTCAAAAGGTTCTAGAGCTGCAACATCGAGAGCCTGACTGGTTGCATCACTGCCTGGTTCGGCAATAGCTCGGCCTCCGACCACAAGGCACTACAGAGGGTAGTGTCTAGGACAAAAAGGGCATCTCAACAGTTTTTACCCCCAAGCCATAAGAGTTCTGAACAGGTAATCAAATTGCTACCCAGATTATTTGCATTTGTATGCCCCCCCCAACCGCTTTTTTATGCTGCTGCTACTCTCTGTTTATCATATATGCATAGTCACTTTAACTATACATTCATGTACATACGACCTCAATTGGCCCGACCAACCAGTGCCCCCGCACATTGGCTAACCGGGCTATCTGCATTGTGTCCCACCACGCACCACCCGCCAACCCCTCTTTTACACTACTGCTAAACTCTGTTCATCATATATGTATATTCACTTTAACCATTTCTACATGTACATACTACCTCAATCTGCCCAACTAACCGGTGGCTGTATGTAGCCTCGCTACTGTTTATAGCCTCACTACTGTAATTTTTCAGTCTTCTTTACTGTTGTTTTTATTTCTTTACTTACCTATTGTTCACCTAATACCTTTTTTACACTTTTGGTTAGAGCCTGTAAGTAAGCATTTCACTGTAAGGTCTACCTACACCTGTTGTATTTGGGGCACGTGACAAATAAACTTTGATTTGATATGGGTTACGGCCTCTGCCAGTTCATGGGACAATGTCATCCCTCTGTACCAGAAAGAGCTTAGGGAGTTCTGCAAACAAAACCTGAGCACACATAGGATCACACAGTTCTGCCCCATACAACTCAGTATAAAACTCCACAGTCCGCTCCCACATCTCCCCCACCACAGAGGCCACCCCCCGTTCTGACAGTCATAGACAATGTATACCCTAGGCTTCACCGCTTTGTCTTTCCAAACCACTCTTACAAGTGCTCCCTTTGCTTTAACATAGAAAAAAATGGCCAGGTCCCTCTGTAATTCAGCTAAATTAGCCTGGAAGCCTACATTGCCTTGCTCCACCAGCTCTACCTCCACTTCACTGATACTACGCTCGTGTTCCCCAATACTCTCCTTGCCTCTGAAAATAAGAGATCTGTATAATGTTGACAGAAAAGCCGAATTTGGACTTTTCTCACATCCCACCATTGACTCAGAGACTCATACTCCTCTCTTCGCTGCACCCACCTTTCCCAAAAAGTCTGGAAACCTAAGCAAGTGGCATCTTGTAAGAGCTTTACATTAAACTTCCAATAGGATGCCTTCCCGGCCCTGGTAAAATAGACAGCCGAGCCATGGTTATGTGGTGATCCGAAAAACCCACCGGGAGAATGGTAACGCCCAGCCTATTGCTCTGATTCCTGGATATGTAAAACGGATCGAGTTGGGCTGCACTCACCCTAGCCCCAAAGACCTTTACCCATATATACTGTCTTGTGTTGGGAAGTTGTGCAAACATCCACTAGGTCAAACTGCTTAATGATTTCCCTTATCAGCCTCACTGAGCCTGAATGAGACTCCTCCCCAATTCTATCTTTTGTCAAATCCATCGTACAGTTCCGGTCCCCGCCAACCACCAGCGTCTCCTCAGGCGCTACCTGTGAGAGTTCTAAGACAACCAAACAGACGCCCCCTCTCTTTCCCTGTGCTAGGCGTATACACATATCTAAGGACAAAACCTCTGTTGTTCATTTCTGATTACTACAAGCAGGCTACATCTCCTTTGAGGAGCAAATTTTAATGGCCAGACCCGGTGCAAAAATAACTGCCACCCCTGAAATACACATTTGTTCCATGGCTCAGCACACTTGCCCCTTTCCACCAAAGCCCCCACCAAAGCCGCTTCATTCACCAGATCACCATGCGTCTCCTGCAGAAACAACACCTGTATTTTTTTTGTTTCACATATTCACCCAACAGACTCCTCTTTCCTGCATCTCTGGCGCTATTTATATTAAGCGAGGTTACCCAAAGAGTCTCCATAAGAAGTGGGAGAAAAGCCAGCAAAGAAAGAGACCAATAGCAAAGCTCAAAGCACCAGTGCCAGAAAAAAATCTAGACAGCATCTGAAGGTAGACCCTTACGCACGGTTGTGACCCACTTCCTCAACCTAGAACGTTTCCTGGATGAGAGGACACCAATGTCCCTTTTCATAGCGTGCTGTACTGATTTTACAAGCTTTCCCGAATCACAAAAATAAGCTTGAAGATGAACCTTTTTTCCCTTTAGTCTCATTCAGGATCCTTGACAGTTTCCTCACCGTGTCCTTTGACCCCTCTGCCTGACTGGCTATCAGCTCTGGACCCATTGATGAGGAGTCTGAAAAGAAAGCCTCCTCATCATCCTCTTCCTCAAGACTCACCTTCTCCCTCCTCATCTCCATCTCTCATCCTGACCACCTGCCCTTTCTCGCTAGTCAGCCCCCTCGCACCCCCCCCCCCAGCACCAGGAAAAGGTTCCTTAGTGCCTTTGACCACACGAGCCCCTCCCACCTCTTTTCTTCTCCCCCTTTTCCACATGACACCATCCTCCACCCCCCTAGTCGCTTCCTCTTCTCCACCATACTATCCTCATCCACTAGCATAACCTGACTAGACCCAGCCTCATCTACACCACCATCCATGGCATGACTAGACCCAGTCTCAGCTAAACCACCATCCATAACACGAGTAGGCCCAGCCTCATCTACAACACGACTAGACTCAGCCTCATCTACACCACCATCCATGACATGACTAAACCCAGCCTCAGCTAAACCACCATCCATAAAACGAGTAGGCCCAGCCTCATCTACAACACGACTGGACTCACCCTCATCTACACCACCATCCATGACATGACTAGACGCAGCCTTATCTACACCACCATCTATGACATGACTAAACCCAGCCTCAGCTACACCACCATATATAGCATGACTAGACCCAGCCTCATCTACACCACCATCTCTAGCAGGCCTGGGCAATTCCAGTCCTCGGGAGCCTGATTGGTATCACCCTTTTTCCCCATCCTTAGCAAATACACCTGATTTTAAACAAATTGCATTTTTAACTGAAGATCATGATTAGTTGATGATTGGAGTCAGGTGTGTTAGCTGGGGCTGGGGAAAAAGTGTGCCACCAGTCAGGCCCCCGAGGACTGGAGTTGCCCAGGCCTGATCTACAGCCTGACTAGACCCAGCCTCTGCTGCCTGCGTCTCATGGCCCCCTGCACGTTGACCTCGATTTCCCCCACTGGCTCTTGTACCCTAACTTTGTTTACGGCCTTTATTTTTTGAAATTTTATTGAACCTTTTGTTAACTAGGCAAGATCTTATGCCCCAAATCCGTGCTGTCAAAACCTGCGTAGAGCCCCACCCCATGCCTCACTTTAAAATGCACATTTAACTGTTGCTCATTATTATTCAGAAACATGAACACTTGCCTCCGGAACGAAACAACATGCTTAACGGCATCTGCCTGAAAACCTGCCGCCAGTACATGCAAAACCGCTAGCAAACGTACCAAACCAATTCAGCTCTTTATGGATTTGATCATCCGTAATAAATGGAGGCAAATTGGCAACTACCACCCTAGTCGAAAGAGGAGAAATCGGCACCAACGCATCCCTTACGAATATTCCACAAATTATCAGCCGTCCCTCCAAAATCATTCTTTTCATGAACACAACCACAGCTTTGTTCATCCTGGATGCAGAATGTATAAATTCAGCTCCTACCTGTTCACCGACTGCGAGCAGAACCTCCTCCACCTTAACTCCATTCTCAGGAACACACCTGAATCCTTGCCGTATCGACAGCTTCTCTTCCGCGCTACGCTCAGAAGCCATCACGCACACCATACCGTTCAAATCCCAGGAAACTAGAACTCTGTCCTCTTTGCAGTTCTGTTTCTGATGCTAAATATATTTTCAGGTCTTTGAAGTGTGGAAATGGTTTTCCTTCTGCATGTCATAATGACATGTAACAGCCAGTATGGGATTGCATTGGCATCAGATCAGTCATGTTTGATTAGCATCAGTAATGTATGGCTGTAAACTGGGATGTCTTGCAGGACCAGGCTCTCCTGGAAGGTTGATGTGGCAATTATGCATTATTTAATAATCTGCAGTAATCATACTAGTGGTGAAATCATCCCTGACGCCACTCTGCATCAGCAACCATGAGCTCTGGCAAATCCCTACTGGAATGGTAATAAATACTGCAGTGATCTGTTGATCTTCTTCCTGAATATAGTAAAATAGGATATTCTTCCTATTATTTCATTACATTCACATGGACCTAAATGCTACATATTGAGTCTTCGCTCTAAAGAAATATGTGAACATTTCGTATGCTGTGTAAAAGTAAAAGTAATAGTTTTGCTGAAGCTGAGGGCATTGCTACTGTACAGTAGGTAAAACAGTCTCTGAGCTTTGTAGCGTCATTATCTGTGAGCTTGTGTAAGAGCTTGTAGACTGACATTAAGCTGCTCTCCCTGGCTGTCTACTCAGAGGCCAGTGCCCTACCACAGTGATTACTGTGAGGGAGCAAGAGATACAGAGAGAGAAAGAGATACAGGGGGAGAGAGGCTTGCTGTCTGCACTGTCAGATGCCTGATTGGCTTCTCTGAGGAAAGGATCTCACTCTCTCTCTCTCTCTCTCTCTGGGTGGATTTTTAAAGTTTTTTTCTCTTTCTTCTGAAGTCCATCTTGTCCAGATGCCCTTTCATTTCCTGTCTGAGCCAAGGCCGGGTCTGTTAGCGGTGCCCGGGGGTGGCAGTTTTAGGGGGCTGGGGGGTAGATGTTGGAGGCGTCTCACTATTAAAAGCCAGGGAACAGGACTTCCTCCTCACTCCTCAGAACAGGAGATTAATCAAACACCAGACATCTGGACCTGGAATAGAACTGGATGAATTATTCACATCTGTAACAGACTTCCTGAGGAGATAGCGATGTGTGTGGTGGGGGGATACCTGTGAGTGTGGTGGGTGTGTGTGTGTGTGTGTGTGTGTGACGGGTGGGAAGGGATGCGTGCGTTGGCCTGTTACTTAATTAAATATTCAGTAGGTTTATTTCCCAGATTGAGCAGAGTAGGGTTTTGGGGGCTCCAATATACTTGGCCTCAAATACATTATTACCAGAGCATAGCTCTGTCCACAGTATCTAAATAATATTAAATTGACTAAATAGAAACACATCATTATCACCATGGATACATAATTATCACCATGGATACATCATTATCACCATGGATACATCTTTATTATTATTATGTGGTGCTAGAAAGCTGCTTGGGACACAGCAATTATTCTGTACATTAATGAAAAGCAAAAGGAGGCAAGGGCTGATCTTGTCTGGAAGACACTAGCTCGGTAGGTAGTGTCAGACAGAGGGCCGGGCAGGCTCACTGCCTGCACTCTCTTTTCTGAAGACATCAGCCTGAAGCCAACTGTAGCAGACTGCCTCACCGCTCTACCTCTCACTGTCACTCCTCCACAGCCGCCAGGCTGCAGATTGCCATGACCATTGATACACACACACACACACACACACACACACGTTTGTTTTACTATAATTGTGAGGTCCAAACAATTGATTCTCACCCAAAACCAATTTTTCCTTAACCATAAACCCAACCCTTCAGTTTATTAGGCTATAGATTAAATAACTTAGGTTGAACTTCACAAGGTGATGCAAGTGTACTGTGATATTGATGCTTCTTTCCAATAAATATTGAGGGTTTGATCCTGCGAGCTGTTGGCTTGATTGAGCACACATGCCAAGACAAGAGTAGACACATTTGGTATTTAACGCAACAGTTTTTGTGACAAAACTATAGGTAGAGTTGAAAATCCGATGGAAACACATTGAACTTTAGATTTTTAATCGATACATGGAAAGTTTTTGTGTGCACTACGTCATCATGCACTGATTGTTATCCACAGCAAGTATGTTTGGTGAAAACACCACTGGTGGGAACATTTCTGACCGAAAATAACTTCTGGACATCAGAACAGTGATTACTCACCACAAACTGGCTTTCCTTTAACGAGTCCAACAAGCCCGACGTGAACGACGTACTGCTTTCTCGGGAAGAAACAGGCTCAAATCATCGTCATTTGCATGAAGAGATGGCGGAGAATGAAGGACGGAGACTGGGCTGCCTTATGAGAATTCGGAGGCGATAAAAAAAAAACAACCTTTCCCTTCCATTCTACAGGCTAACGTCATTAGAAAATAAAATTGACGACTTACAAGGAAGATAAAACTACCAACGGGACATTATAAAAAAAATGGAATAATAAAATTAAAAAAAACTGTAATATCTTATGCTTCACGGAGTCGTGGCTGAACGACAACATACAGCTGTCTGGTTATCCGCTGTATCGGCAGGATAGAACAGTGGCGTCTGGTAAGACAAGGGGCGACGGACTATGTATTTTTGAAAATAACAGCTGGTGCACGATATCTAAGGAAGTCTCGAGGTTTTGCTCGCCTGAGGTAGACCACTGGTCTATAAAAAAGTTGTCAGATGAAGCAGAAGCTAAGCTACAGGACTGTTTTGCTTGCACAGACTAGAATATGTTCCGGGATTCTTCCTATGTCATTGAGGAGTACACCACATCAGTCAATGGCTTCATCAATAAGTGCTTCGATGACGTCATCCCCACAGTGACCATAAGTACATATCCCAACCAGAAACCATGGATTACAGGCAACATCCACACTGAGCTAAAGGCTAGATTTTCCACTTTCAAGGAGCAGGACTCTAACCCGGATGCTTATAAGAAATCCTGCTATGACTCCGATGAACCATCAAACTGGCAAAGTGTCTATACAGGACTAACATCAAATTGTACTACACCGGCTCCGACACTTGTCGGATGTGGCAGGGCTTGCAAACTATTACAGACTACAAAGGGAAGCACAACCGAGAGCTGCCCAGTGACACAAGCCTACCAGACGAGCTAAACTACCTCTATGCTTGCTTCAAGGCAAATAACACTGAAACATGCATGAGAAAACCAGCTGTTCTGGACAACTGTGTGATCACGCTCTCTGCAGCTGATGTGAGTAAGACCTTAAAACTGTTCGAAATTCACAAGGCCACAGAGCTAGAAGGATTACCAGGACGTGTACTGTGAGCATGTGCAGACCAACTGGCAAGTGTCTTCACTGACATTTTCAACCTCTCCCTGTCTGAGTCTGTAATGCTTGTTATGTTTTAAGCAAACCACTATAGTCCCTGTGCCCAAGAACACTAAGGTAACCTGCCAAAATGACGAACCACTCAAATTTGCATACCGCCCTGCCAGATCCACAGATGATGCAATCTCTATTGCACTCCACACTGCCCTTTCCCACCTGGACAAATTGAACACCTATGTGAGAATGCTATTCATTGACTACAGCTCAGCGTTCAACACCATAGTGCCCTCAAAGTTCATCAATAAGCTAATGACCCTGAGACTAAACACCTCCCTCTGCAACTGGATCCTGGACTTCCTGATGGGCCACTCACAGGCGGTAAGGGTAGGTAACGGCACATGTGCCACGCTGATCCTCAACATAGGGGCCCCTCAGGGTTGCGTGCACAATCCCTTCCTGTACTTCCTGTTCACTCATGACTGCATGGCCAGGCACGACTCCAACGCCATCATTAACTTTGCCGACGACACAACAGCGGTAGGCCTGATCACCAACAATGACGAGATAGTCTATAGGGAGGAGGTCAGAGACCTGGTCATGTGGGGCCAGGACAACAACCTCTCCCTCAACGTGATCAAGACAAAGGAGATGATTTTGGACTACAGGAAAAGGAGTACCGAGCACGCCCACATTCTCATGGACGGGGCTATAGTGGAGCAGGTTGAGAGCTTCAAAGTTCCTTGGTGTCCACATCACCAACAAACTAACATGGTCCAAGCACAACAAGACAGTCGTGAAGAGGGCACAACAAAACCTATCCCCCCTCAGAAGACTGAAAATATTTGGCATGGATCCTCAGATCCTCAAAAGGTTCTTCAGCCGCACCATTGAGAGCATCCTGACTGGTTGCATCACTGCCTGGTATGGAAACTGGTCGGCCTCCGACCGCAAGGCACTACAGAGGATAGTGCGTACGGCCCAGTATATCACTGGGGCCAAGCTTCCTGCAATCCAGGACCTCTATACCAGGCAGTGTCAGAGGAAGGCCAAAAAATGTTCAAAGACTCCAGCCACCCGAGTCATAGACTGTTCTCTCTGCTATCGCACGGCAAGTGGTACCGGAGAGCTAAATCTAGGGCCAAGAGGCTTCTAAACAGCTTCCACCCCCAAGCCATAAGACTCCTGAACATCTAATAAAATGGCTACCCGGACTATTTGCATTGTCATCCCTCCCGTCTTTTACGCCAATGCTACTCTCTGTTATTATCTATGCATAGTCACTTTAATAACTCTACTTACATGTACATATTACCTCAATTAACTCGACTAACAGGTGCCCCTCTGTACCGGTACCTCTGTACCGGTACCCCCCTGTATATAGTCTCGCTATTGTTACTTTTATTTCTTATTCCTATTATTTAAACTGTATTGTTGGTTAGGGGCTTATAAGTAAGTATTTCACTGTAAGGTCTACATCTGTTGTATTCGACGCATGTGACTAATAACATTTGATTTGATTTGACACTGCTTAATTTTACTACACTTGTGCCAGACCCACAGAGTTAAATCGACAACTTCTTGACCGACCGGTTTAGTTAAACTGAAGACACATCACTGATTCTGACTTAAATATATACAGTAAAGAGTAAACACAGTGAATATGGATACAGCTTTCAATTGACCATGTTGTTGTTTTGATCAGCTTGAGCAGAATAAGAATCTATAAATCATGACAATGAAATATTCCCCCTAGATGTTATGTTGATGGTTTAAATTATTGAGCCGATGGTTTTATTAATTAATCTGTCACTGGTGCATTTCTAAAAGCAGAGCTGAAATCTCATTGAAGGTTTTCAAGGCTTAAGCAGTGTGTTAAGAAGAAGCGCCGGTCATGTTTAGGAGGATGCATGTCTCCACGTTCACCTCGCCCACCCCGTTCGGGAGTTGCAGAGATGAGACAAGATCATAACTAGCAAATGGATATCACAAAATGAGGGAGAAAAAACAGTTAAAAGTAAAAAAAAATTTAAATAATATCTTGTTCATGCATATGTTGGGGCAGGACACTGATGGAAAGGTCTTGAACGTGAAAAGCACCGTTGCTATCCTTAAACCAGGAGATTTACACTAATAAATGATGCTATGGTAGCTATGGTGACACTCAAAATCGCCATTTAACCATATTCAGGTGGAGACTGAGCATTGGGCATTCAACAAAGGGCCGCATTGATTATTCTTTTTTTTACCATTTTATTTGTGAAAATCAACTCTGAGTTAACTCCTGTTCCGGGTTGCCCCAAACAGTTATGTCAGTCTCATAAACAACATTAATGGAGAAAAACATGGAGCGGTAGAGTTACCTAATAAGGCTTTAATTAATTAATTCATGTATTAGCTGATGTGATCGATATATACTAACATCATAGCCTTACATTTAGCTTGTACACTGTTAAAATAAAGTGCTTTGTAACACCAAAACTAGTGGCAACTGAGCTGCCACCAACTTGAAGGAGAGGAAATCTTAACTTTGCTGCAGAATTTAAACACATCATCCTAAATGTTTTGAAACATTACATGTTGTCTTGTAACATCACAGTGTCTGAGAATATAATGGTGTTTCGAGTCCTTTTTAGTGCACAATTAGACACTTTCTCTTTTGGTGTCGTTTCTCTAAAGCTTCTGGACACCATTCTAAGGTCTTGAATCCTGTCTAGTGCAGAATTAGATCCCTTTGTCTGGTGTCTGAATGTTTGACATTTTTGTCATTAACTGGATGTTGAACTGATAGAATTTAGGATTCTGCACCTGTCACTTCCATTGCCAATCATGAATGTGGAAATGGGTGCTGTCCTCATTGAACGTCATTTGCCTGACGGTTTTGATATCCATTCATCATCATCCATTACACCTCATGACATATGCTGACCAGGTGAAAGCTATGATCCCTTATTGATGTCACTTGTTAAATTCACTTCAACCAGTGTAGATGAAGGGGAGGAGACAGGTTAAAGACATGTTGGGGGTATTTATTGAGACAGTACTTTAATTATTATTATTTTATTTCACCTTTATTTAACCAGGTAGGCTAGTTGAGAACAAGTTCTCATTTACAACTGCAACCTGGCCAAGATAAAGTAAAGCAGTGTGACATAGACAACAACACAGTTACACATGGAATAAACAATAAACAAGCCAATAACACAATAAACAAGTCAATGACACAGTAGAAAAAAAAGAACGTCTATATACAGTGTGTGCAAAAGGCACGAGATGGGCAATAAATAGGCCATAGTAGCGAAGAATGACAATTAAGCAGATTAACACTAGAGTGATGAATGAGCAGATGATGATGTGCAAGTATAGATACTGGTGTTCAAAAGAGAAGAAAAGTAAATAAAAACAGGTAGATAGATTGGGTGGGTTATTTACAGATGAACTATGTACAGCTGCAGTGATCAGTTAGCTGCTCAGATAGCCGATGTTTAAAGTTGGTGAGGGAAATAAAAGTCTCCAGCTTCAGCGATTTTTGCAATTCGTTCCAGTCACTGTTAGCAGAGAACTGGAAGGAAAGGCGGCCAAATGAGGTGTTGGCTTTGGGGATGATCAGTGAGATAAACCTGCTGGAACGTGTGCTACCGGTGGGTGTTGTTATCATGACCAGTGAACTGAGATAAGGCAGAGCTTTACCTAGCATAGAATTATAGATGACCTGGAGCCAGTGGGTCTGGTGATGAATCTGTAGCGAGGGCCAGCCGACTAGAGCATACAGGTCGCAGTGGTGGGTGGTATAAGGTGATTTGGTAACAAAACGGATAGCACTGTGATAGACTGCATCCAGTTTGCTGAGTAGAGTATTGGAAGTTATTTTGTAGATGACATCGCCAAAGTCGAGGATCGGCAGGATAGTCAGTTTTACTAGGGTAAGTTTGGCGGCGTGAGTGAAGGAGGCTTTGTTGCGAAATAGAAAGCCGATTCTAAATTAGATTTTGGATTGGAGATGTTTAATATGAGTCTGGAAGGAGAGTTTACAGTCTAGCCAGACACCTAGGTATTTATAGTTGTCCACATATTCTAGGTCAGAGCCGTCCAGGGTGGTAATGCTAGTCGGGCGGGCGGGTGCGGGCAGCGAACGGTTGAAAAGCATGCATTTGGTTTTACTAGTGTTTAAGAGCAGTTGGAGGCCAAGGAAGGAGTGTTGTATGGCATTGAAGCTCGTTTGGAGGTTAGTTAGCACAGTGTCCAAGGAAGGGCCAGAAGTATACAGAATGGTGTCGTCTGCGTAGAGGTGGATCAGGGAATCGCCCGCAGCAAGAGCGACATCATTGATATATACAGAGAAAAGAGTCGGCCCAAGAATTGAACCCTGTGGTACCCCCACAGAGACCGCCAGAGGTCCGGACAACATGCCCTCCAATTTGACACACTGAACTCTGTCGGCAAAGTAGTTGGTGAACCAGGCGAGGCAGTCATTAGAGAAACCAAGGTTATTGAGTCTGTCGATAAGAATCTGGTGATTGACAGAGTTGAAAGCCTTGGCCAGGTCGATGAAGACTGCTGCACAGTACTGTCTTTTATCGATGGCGGTTATGATATCGTTTAGTACCTTGAGCATGGCTGAGGTGCACCCGTGACCGGCTAGGGAACCGGATTGCACAGCGGAGAAGGTACGGAGGGATTCAAAATGGTCAGTGATCTGTTTATTAACTTGGCTTTCAAAGACTTTAGAGAGGCAGGGCAGGATAGATACAGGTCTATAGCAGTTTGGGTCTAGAGTGTCACTCCCTTTGAAGAGGGGGATGACCGCGGCAGCTTTCCAATCTTTAGGGATCTCGGAGGATACAAAAGAGAGGTTGAACAGGCTGGTAACAGGGGTTGCAACAATTTCGGCAGATCATTTTAGTTAGCAACAATGGCGGTGGAAAGTTTTAGAAAGAGAGGGTCCAGATTATCGAGCCTAGCTGATTTGTACAGGTCCAGGTTTTGTAGCTCTTTCAGAACAGATGCCAATTGAAATTTTCGATTAACATGGATTTATCAGTGGTGACCGTGTTACATAGCCTCAGTGCAGTGGACAGCTGGGAGGAGGTGCTGTTGTTTTCCATGGACTTCACAGTGTTCCAAAACCTTTTGGAGTTAGAGCTACAGGATACACATTTCTGCTTGAAAAAGCTAGCCTTTGCTTTCCTGACTGACTGCGTGTATTGGTTCCTGACTTCCCTGAACAGTTTCATATCGCGGGGACTATTCAATGTATTGCAGTCCGCCACAGGATGTTTTTGTGCTGGTCAAGGGCAGTCAGGTCTGGAGTGAACCAAGGGCTATATCTGTTCTTAGTTCTGCATTTTTTGAAAGGGGCATGCTTATCTAAAGAGGAAATTACTTTTAAAGAATGACCAGGCATCCTCGACTGATGAGATGAGGTCAATATCTTTCCAGCATACCTGGGCTAAGGTCAATTAGAAAGGCCTGCTCACAGAAGTGTTTTAGGGAGCGTTTGACAGTGATGAGGGGTGGTCGTTTGATCGTGGATACAGGCAATGAGGCAGTGATCGCTGAGATCCTGATTGAAAACAGCAGAGGTGTATTTGGAGGGCAAGTTGGTCAGGATAATGTCTATGAGGGTGCCCATGTTTACAGATTTAGGGTTGTACCTGGTGGGTTCCTTCATGATTTGTGTGAGATTGAGGGCATCTAGCTTAGATTGTAGGACTGCCGGGGTGTTAAGCATGTCCCAGTTTCGGTCACCTAACAGAACTAACTCTGAAGCTAGATGGGGAGCGATCAATTCACATATGGTGTCCAGTGCACAGCTGGGAGTAGAGGGGGGTCGGTAACAGGCGGCAACAGTGAGAGACATTTCTGGAAAGATTTTTTAAATTAGAAGTTCAAACTGTTTGGGTATAAACCTGGAAAGTATCACAGAACTTTGCAGGCTATCTCTGCAGTAGATTACAACTCCTCCCCCTTATAAAATGACAGAGGGGATACAGATAGGTGGGAGAAACAGATTGAAGGGGGAATTTAACACCGTCTTCAGTGAGGTGGGGACATGTGGTGCCTGACCACTAGACCATGGGCTCCCTCATTTTCGAACGCTTTAAAAACATGGAAGCCAAGGACTATGGATACAACTTCCATGCTCACACATTATCATAATTCATATGCGCACCACTAGAAACCTCTGCATTAGCATGTTTCTGTTAGGCAATACATTCTGACACAATACACCATATTACAGCTAATGTGCCTGGACCTTGTACGCAAAACTGCTGAGAAAAATCCACATAACTGACCCAAATGGTTGCCTAATCAGGCAGGCTAGATGCAGTTATTAAAAAAATGATTATGCATTCAAAATGCCAGGCTTTTGAGCGTTTATTCAAATTACATGTCACTGCAGTTTACAGCCTAGACTAGAGTTGTGTACTAACATGCAAACGATAATAGCCAAAAAACAGCTCTGTGCTTTATGTGGTGGTGGGGAAAGCCAGCAGTGTTCTGTCACTCAGGGACACAACCTCACAGGCCAAGTCTAAGTCCTTAGTAAGGGTAGTCATCTAACATTTAAACCCTTTGGGTCCTGCCATAGAATTACATTAGAAGAGCCCTTCCAAGAAGGCTCAAGGTCATCGGCCACAGATAAAATCACGTCAAATCACGTCATATATACAGTAGCTTTGATTGAACTGATCTTAGCTAGCAGTCATCATCATGAATCAAGTCGACAATCTACTGGAAAATCCTTTTTAATCTTTGTAATATGAAGAGAAATAATGAAGAGGAAATACTAGTCTGCTATTTGGTGGAGTGGCTGTGTGTTTTTTCCCCTGAGTTCCCAACACAAATCCAGAGAATGCCAGACTTTAATTATTATTATTTTTTATTTTTATTTTATTTTATCCCTTTCTCTCCACAATTTCGTGGTATCCAAAATGATTTTTTTTAGTAGCTACTATCTTGTCTCATTGCTACAACTCCCGTACGGGCTCGGGAGAGACAAAGGTTGATAGCCATTCGTCCTCCGATACACAACCCAACCAAGCTGCACTGCTTCTTAACACAGCGCCATCCAACCCGGAAGCTAGCCGCACCAATGTGTCAGAAACACCGTGCACCTGGCAACCTTGGTTAACGCGCACTGCACCCGGCCCGCCACAGGAGTCGCTGGTGCGAGATGAGACAAGGATTTCCCTACCGGCCAAACCCTCCCTAACCCGGACAACGCTAGGCCAATTGTGCGTTGCCCCACAGACCTCCCGGTCACGGCCTGTTACGACAGAGCCTGGGCGCGAACCCAGAGTCTCTGGTGGCACAGCTGGCGCTGCAGTACAGCACCCTTAACCACTGCCCCACCCGGGAGCCGAGAATGCCAGACTTTGATGACAAAGTTTGATAACAAAATTTGCCCACAAAAGATGGCAAAAAATTTGCCCACACCTTTCCTGTTTAAGTGAGCACAGCCCATGTGAGTCCAAAAATATATTGTAACATTTATGCTGCTGCATAAATGATGTAATATGCAAGGATTATATGTATACTGTAGCTAAGAGAGTAATACAAGTGTATGTTGTGTAGTAAGCTGTTAGTAGCCCATGTGCCTGACCCTAATTATTTGGTGTATTTTCACCAATGCTCTATTGTAAACACATCGTTCGTGGCCGGAATTGTTTTTGTACAGCTTTGACAATGTTACTGATAGTAGTGGTGGCGCTTGGCTTGCACGTGCAAATTCAGCACTCACAACATTCTATAATAAAATTGTGTTGTTTGACGTGTCAAATGAAAAGATTATTTAATACGTCAAATAGTATATATATTTTTTGACATGCAAAGACACAAATGGCGTTCAATGTACCTCACCCTAATAATTTGATCTATTTTCACCTCTTAATTTCACCTACTGCTGTTCTGACTTGGTGGTGCACATGTAGCATTTAACCTGTTTTAGAGAAATGTAATCATCGAATATTAGAAGAGTTTTCATTGTCTGCTTATATGCCCCCTTTATTAGTTTTGACTTGGTGTACAGGGAGTACACTGTAAGAACGGCCCATGTTATGAATTCTGTAGCTGTACATTTCAAATGTGCAGAACAAATAATTATATTGACTACATCTGTCGTCGCTCGCTCATTAATGTCTTAATCGAAAATACGGATTGCCTCTTATCCCCTTGTCGTCCTCTTATGCCACAGTTTGTACATCTCAATTGTCATTAGAAACCACATTTGTTTAAGCAAGTCAGCCATATCAGCTATGTTTTTTTTTAAAGGCAGCGAATGAGGCTGCATGAAATGTTTCGCTGCCAGACAAGGCTCTGCTGATAGCCAGGTGTAGCAGTGGTAAGGTGCTGGGACAGCTTTATGTTGGCACTAACAGTTCTTGGGCACCGTTTGTCACCGTTATAGTGCAAGTAATGTATTGTTTAGCGTTGTGTTGTGTAGTGGCTTTGCTGGCATGCAAAGCCACTGGGCTTAAGGTCTCATGAGTCTTCTCAAGTACCTCCAGTGGTCCTAGTACCCCTGGTTGGGAACTTTTGGCCGGTTTTGATAAATTGTTGCACAGGACAGAGAGGGATGAGCAGTGACAAATAACAATTGAAAACCGTTAGAAAAATGGAAATCACTCACAGGATTTCCAGGAGACTTGCAGCACAGACAAATCTTCTGCAATAGGTGGAAGGAGTGAATGGTGAAGAAAGTGTACGAGTGGTTTGTCAACCTGGCTGTGGATTGCAGAAAGGACCAGATGGTTGTCTACAAGGAGCCAGAGTTACAGCCCCTCAAACCCAACATCCCTGCCAACATCACCACAGCTTGCTAAATCAGCTGCCATTACCAAACACAAGAAGAGGTTCACTAGCTGAAGAACATTCTGGAACTTGCCTGGTACATTCAACCAACACAACATCCATATTCAGTTAGACTGATGTGGTAGTATAATACAGAATACGTAGTATTCTAGATAGTCTTAGCTGCTGTACATATGTATATAATGGTGATTTATATACAGTGCACTCGAAAAATATTTAGACTTTTTCCACATTTTGTTATATATCAGTCTTATTCTAATATAGATTAAATATTTGTTTCCCTCATCAATCTACACACAATACCCCATAATGACTAAATTAAAACAGTTGATTCTTTTATTTTTGCACATTTATTAAAATACCTTTACATAAGTATTCAGATCCTTTGCTATGAGACTCGAAATTGAGCTCAGGTGTATCCTGTTTCCAATGATAATCTTTGAGATGTTTCTACAACTTGGAGTCCACTTGTGATAATTTAAATAGATTGAACATGCTTTGGAAAGGCACACACCTGTCTATGTAAGGTTGATAGCACATGTCAGAGAAAAAAACAAGCCATGAGGTCGAAGGAATTGTCTGTTGAGCAATGAGACAGGATTGTGTCGAGGCACAGATCTGGGGAGGGGTACCAACAAATGTCTGCAGCATTGAAGGTCCCCAAGAACACAGTAGCTTCCATCATTCTTAAATGGAAGAAGTTTGGAACCACCAAGACTCTTCCCGAGAGCTGGCCGCCCAACCAAATTGAGCAATCGGGAAGGGCCAAAGTCAGGGAGGTAACCAAGAACCCGATGGTCACACTGACAGAGCTCCAGAACTCCTCTGTGGAGATGGGAGAACCTTCCGGAAGGACAACCATCTCAACAGCACTCCACCAATCAGACATTTATGTTAGAGTGGCCAGACGGAAGCAACTCTTGATTAAAAAGCACATGACATCTCGCTTGGAGTTTGCCAAACGGCACCTAAAGGACTCTTACAATGAGAAACAAGATTCTCTTTTCTGATGAAACCAAGATTTAACTTTTTGGCCTGAATGCCCTCCAAGCTTCCAAGTTTAACACCTTTTTGGTTACTACATGATTCCATATGTGTTACTTCACAGTTGATGTCTTCACTATTATTCTACAATGTAGAACACAGTAAAAATAAAGAAACATCCTGGAATGAGTAGGTGTGTGAGTAGGTGTGTCCAAACTCTATGGGAATTTCTATATTCCCATAGAAATGTATAATTTCACTGCCCGTCCTGTTTCTAATCTATCTAAATAAAGCATTGAAAGAATAAAGGTGGAACTCCACAAAAAATATTCTCCTTTGGCCCTAATCCTCAATCAATATTTAGGCTATAAACCATTTGTATTTCTAAACCATTGATTGTATGAGGAACAACACTCTTAAAATCACCAATAATCAGGTCGAAGAACCACAACTACTTAATGTATGTTTTAAAACACATGCTGTGTATTGAAACACTAACATTGGGATTACATTCAAACACCAGTTTAGGTGAACTACTTTTCATGGTTTCATTAGATAATCATGGGGTTTTGAGACTTTCTATATTTACAGTGAAGGAACTGGCTTTTATTTCAAAATTTCAAAACTGGTATTCGCTCAAATAATCCTTTGAGTACAGCATTGCAGTGCAGTAGAAACACAATGACCTTTAAATGTGAGCTTGGATTATTCAATTATTTGTCAGTTCTCATAACCAATGCTCTGTTGCCTTTGGACATTTACATTCGACTGACAACTAAAGATGGTCTTTCATGGTCAAATTAACCGAGTCACCTTTGTCTGCATTGTAAAATGGAACACAATGGATTTTCAGCAGTTGCAACAGAAACCTAAATACTTTATCCGTCTGTTCCCTCAAATCATAGCTTGGACAAGCTGCTACGATGGAGAAATGAAGACCCTGAAATCATTCCTTCCCAAGACAATTTTCATTCATTATAATCAAGGTCGCGGACGTTATTAATAGTCAACTCCAGGAAAATGCCTTTACAATGCCTAATACATCAGAGACTCTACTAAATATACAAGCCATGTGGAATACCCATGCCTTATTTACCCTCCCCATACCCACAGTAAGCACATTGCTCTGTCCAGTTACTGAGCACCAGCCTGTGATTGTTTCTGTAGGTACAAGTGAGTTTGGCTGGTTGAATTTCTCTCACTCTAGGTTCATATGATATTCCTATACTGAATAGGCCTATTCATTTCAATAAAATGATTTGCATGATGAATATGTAAGTGTGGTGATTTAAAATTTAGCATTTGCACAAATAAATGCAGATGAGATCAAAAGGTTGTGGGAGGAGGGGTTAGTAAAAAGGAATCTTTATTCCAAACGTTTGACTAATGCTTAGATGCCTGTCAGGATTTGGCCAGGGTTGTTCCGGGTTTTTGTCAGTAGATGTCCCCATTGTGCTTTTTGTCCCTGTGTTTTTCCCTTGATCCCCATTATTGTTTGCACCTGTGTCTCGTTTTCCCTGATTGTATTTAAACCCTTTGTTTCCCTCAGTTCTGTGCTCTGTGTTTGTATGTTAGCACCCTGCCCTAGTGTTCTGTGTGCTCTTGTCGATTCCGGGTGACGTTCTTGTGGTATTCTTTTTTTGTTTTTGTTTATTTTTGGTGAGTTTCTTTTGAGTTCTTTTGTGTTTTACCTACCACCTTTTGGATTTGCCATTTTTGTATTTTAGGATTTTTTCTTTATTAAATACACCGTCTTAAGTACTGCTGTGTCTGCCTCATCTTCTGGCTTCTGCTGTCTATTCGTGGCTCAGTTGGTTAAGTGACTGTTTCTCACTCCGGAGACCCAGGTTCGAAACCGGGTCCTGACAGAAACACAGAGCCAAAAATGAACCCAGAGGCAGCCAGTTCCCAGGACCTTTTGCCACGCTGTCCCACCACCAGGAGACTGTCCAACGCCACGAAGCCGCCCTGGTTCAGCAAGAGGCCTTAATGGCTAGACATTCTCATCTTCTGTCGGAGATGCTGACTTCCATTAAGCAAATATCTGATCGACTTACCCCGGCAACAGTTCCCGTCCCAGTACCTCAAGTTCACGTACCCATGGCAGTTAACCCCCTGGCTGAACCTCGTCTTCCACCTCCCCAACGGTTCTCAGGTGATCCAAGTGCTTGTAAAGGGTTTCTCACTCAATGTTCTCTCTCCTTTGAGCTGCAACCCTCGTCGTTTCCCACCGACCGGTCTAAGATCGCATATATCATCACCCTGCTGTCGGAAAAAGCCCTGGCCTGGGCTACTGCTGTGTGGGATGCCCATAGTTCCTGCTGTGCCAGCTACTCTGCCTTTGCTGAGGAATTCAAACGAGTGTTTCAAGGCCCAAGCAGTGGTTCTGACTCAGCCAAACAGCTCCTGACTCTCCATCAAGGTTGGCGCAGCGTGACGGACTATGCCATCCAGTTCCGCACGGTGGCAGCAGCGAGTGGCTGGAACAACGAGGCGCTCACGGTGTGCTTTCTGAAAGGCCTTTCCGACACTATCCAAGATGAACTGGCCACTCGGGAACCACCGGACAATCTCGAGTCCCTGATCAAGTTGGCCTCACGCATTGACCAGCGTCTGAGAGAGAGAGAACTCAACCGTAGACCTCTAGCTCCTATCAGTCCCAGCTCCGAGTCCCCACCTTTATCATCACTGGCTCCACCGGAACCCATGCAGATTGGACGCATCTCCCAGGCTGAGAGAGACCGCCGGATGAGGAGCGACGCTGTCTATATTGCGGCAAACCGGGCCATTTCCGTTCCACGTGTCCCGGGCTCCAGGGAAACGCTCTGTCCCGTACAGACCGGGGGAACTGTAACGGGAAACATAACCTCCTCCCATCCGTCCAACTCCCGTCTGCTCATTCCAGTCACCCTCTCCTGGGACAACCACAAGCTTCACCTTCAAGCCTTGGTAGACTCTGGAGCCGCAGGTAACTTCATGGATGGTGTCTGGGCGAAGGAGAATGGCGTTCCCTCTGAACCTCTAAGTGACCCCATGAAGGTTACTACATTGGATGGAAGCCCTTTGGGATCTGGACTTGTCACTCATGTCACTACCTCCTTGAGACTTTCAGTTTCACAACACCAGGAATTGATGAACTTTCATTTGATCTCCTGTTCCGAGTTCCCTCTCGTCCTTGGATACCCCTGGCTTCACAGCCATAACCCTCACATCGACTGGTCTGTGGGCACTATCAAGCAGTGGGGTCCTACGTGCCAAGCTACTTGTATTTTCCAGAATTCCCCGAGTTCTACTCCCGAGTCTTTAGAATCCATCGACCTGACCCGAGTTCCCGAGTGTTACCATGACCTCAAACTGGTGTTTAGCAAACAGAGGGCCACCATGCTACCACCCCATAGATCTTACGATTGCCCCATCGACCTGTTTCCGGGCACTTGCCCCCCAGGGGTCGGATCTTTTCCCTATCTCCACCCGAACGAGCTGCTATGGATACCTACATCAAGGACTCTCTGGAAGCAGGCCTCATGCGTCCATCAACCTCCCCGGCGGGAGCAGGGTTTTTCTTTGTGGCCAAGAAAGATGGTGGGTTACGTCCTTGCATCGACTACCGGGGACTCAATGACATAACCGTCCGTAACCGTTACCCGCTACCCCTTATGGCCACAGCCTTCGAGCTGCTCCAGGAAGCAGTTGTTTTCACTAAGCTTGACCTGCGGAACGCATACCATCTTGTGCGGATCAGACCTGGTGACGAGTGGAAGACCGCTTTCAACACGCCTACTGGTCACTATGAATACTTGGTGATGCCCTTCGGCCTGACCAACGCCCCAGCGGTGTTCCAAGCGCTCATAAACGATGTGCTTAGGGATATGCTTAACATATTTGTGTTCGTTTACTTGGATGACATCCTCATCTTTTCGAGCTCCCTTCAAGAACACACTAAGCATGTCAGACAAGTACTCAAACGCCTCCTGGACAGCCATCTGTACGTTAAGCCGGAAAAATGTGAATTCCATTCATCCCGAGTACAATTCCTGGGATTTGTAGTGGAACCCGGTCGAATCCAAATGGACCCTAGGAAGGTAGGGGCGGTAGCGGATTGGCCCACCCCCAAATCCGTTAAGGATGTTCAGCGTTTCCTGGGCTTCACAAACTTTTACCGCAAGTTCATCAAGAACTTCAGTTTGGTGGCAGCTCCTCTCTCAGCTTTAACCAAAGGTGGCAATGCAAGGTTTTTTGGGGAAGAGAAGCTGAGACGGCCTTCCAAGGACTCAAGCAGCGCATCCTCTCTGCTCCCATCCTGATACTACCGACTACGGATGAACCATTTGTGGTGGAGGTAGACGCATCAGAGGTTGGTGTTGGAGCTGTCCTGTCTCAGAGGGGTGAAGACAAGAAGCTTCATCCGTGCGCTTTCTTCTCACACCGGCTTACCCCGACTGAGAGGAACTACGATGTGGGGGATCGTGAACTCCTAGCGGTTAAGATGGCATTGAAGGAATGGAGACACTGGCTCGAGGGGGCTTCTCACCCGTTTCAAGTGCTTACGGACCACAAAAATCTGGAGTATATCCAGCAGGCGAAGCGATTGAACTCTAGACAAGCTAGATGGTCTCTTTTCTTCAATCGATTCCAGTTTATCCTCACCTATCGGCCCGGGTCGAAGAATCTCAAACCGGATGCCCTGTCCCGAGTCTACGCTCCTGCCATTCGAGATGACACGGACATGCCTGTCCTTCCTGCTGCTAAGATTGTGGCTCCGATCTCGTGGCAAGTTGAGGATACCGTGAGACGTGCTCAAGCTAGCGAACCGGACCCTAAAGGAGGCCCTGCCAATCGGTTGTTTGTCCCCAAGGCAGTGAGGACTCAGGTCCTTCTGTGGGGGCACTCCTCTCGCCTCACCTGTCATCCGGGCGTAGGTCGCACCTTGGAGTTCATCCAGCGTAAGTTCTGGTGGCCTACCATAAGAGAAGACGTTGCCACTTTCGTCAATGCCTGCCCCGTGTGCTGCCAGGGCAAATCTTCTCACCTCCGCCCTCAAGGACTCCTTCATCCTTTACCTGTTCCCCACAGACCCTGGTCCCATATCTCATTGGACTTTATTACTGGACTTCCTCCATCCCATGGCAATACTACTATCCTAGTCATAATCGACAGGTTTTCAAAGGCGGCCAGGTTCGTCCCTCTGACTAAGTTACCTTCTGCCAAGGAAACGGCTGAGTTGGTAATTAATCATGTGTTCCGAGTCTTCGGCATTCCTCAAGATGTGGTTTCTGACAGAGGTCCCCAGTTCACCTCAAGGTTTTGGAAGGCCTTCTGCCAACTCATGGGGGCTTCTGCCAGTCTATCTTCAGGGTATCATCCGGAGTCCAACGGCCAAACAGAGAGGATGAATCAAGAGCTGGAAACCACCCTCCGATGTATGACTCGTGACAACCCGTCCACATGGTCATCCTTTATTGTTTGGGCCGAATACGCGCACAACACCTTGCGCTCCTCCTCCACTGGTATGTCCCCGCACGAGTGTCAGTTTGGCTATGCTCCTCCATTGTTCCCGGACCAGGAGGCAGAAGTCAGAGTGCCTTCAGCCTTGAGGTTCGTCAGACGCTGTCGGCTTATGTGGAGGAAGACCCGTCTTAATCTGATGCGTTCCTCACAGAGGTATCAACAACAAGCCAACAGACGTCGCCGTCCCGGGCCTACCCTGCGCCCCGGCCAGAGAGTCTGGCTTTCAACAAGAGACTTACCTCTACGGGTGGAGTCTCGCAAGCTGTCCCAAAAATACATCGGTCCCTTCAAGGTTGCCAGGAGAGTTAACCCAGTTTCTTATCGCCTACACTTACCCAGATCCCTTAAGATTAATCCCACATTTCATGTGTCTTTGTTAAAACCTGTTGTTTTTTCTCCCCTTGTCCCGGCAGACAGACCTCCCCCTCCGCCTCGTGTCATTGGAGGCCAGCCGGCTTATACCGTCCACCGGATACTGGATTCCCGCCGGGTGCAGCGGTCCTGGCAGTATCTGGTGGACTGGGAAGGCTACGGTCCTGAGGAGCGCTCCTGGGTTCCTGCCAAAGACATCCTGGACCCTGACCTAATTCGTCAGTTCAGGGTCCTCCACCCTGAGAGAGCTGGTAGGAACGTCAGGAGCCGTTCCTAGGGGGGATTCTGTCAGGATTTGGCCAGGGTTGTTCCGGGTTTTTGTCAGTAGATGTCCCCATTGTGCTTTTTGTCCCTGTGTTTTTCCCTTGATCCCCATTATTGTTTGCACCTGTGTCTCGTTTTCCCTGATTGTATTTAAACCCTTTGTTTCCCTCAGTTCTGTGCTCTGTGTTTGTATGTTAGCACCCTGCCCTAGTGTTCTGTGTGCTCTTGTCGATTCCGGGTGACGTTCTTGTGGTATTCTTTTTTTGTTTTTGTTTATTTTTGGTGAGTTTCTTTTGAGTTCTTTTGTGTTTTACCTACCACCTTTTGGATTTGCCATTTTTGTATTTTAGGATTTTTTCTTTATTAAATACACCGTCTTAAGTACTGCTGTGTCTGCCTCATCTTCTGGGTTCTGCTGTCTATTCGTGGCTCAGTTGGTTAAGTGACTGTTTCTCACTCCGGAGACCCAGGTTCGAAACCGGGTCCTGACAGATGCCCTTTTATGGCATGCTTAACTGACATTAATTGTCATCAGTTACCCTGAGGCTATAGCCCATCATTTTTCAAATGAGCAGAAAACTCCTTCGGCAATTACGTTGCAATGTCTGGTATTGTGTGTGTGTGTGTGTCTCAGTGTTCTCTGTTTGACTGGCATTCAATAATTGAATTATTATTGAGTGGAGGGGGAGGACTGTAAGGGAATATAATATCAGCCCCTGGAGCTGGTTACTTATTCAAGCTAATGATAAATACAGTGAGCACTGCTTTCTGTAGAGAATGGATGTGGATCTGGTACTGGTACTCCCTGTATATAGCTCCACATTGATCTGGTACTGGTACTCCCTGTATATAGCTCCATATTGATCTGGTACTGGTACTCTCTGTATATAGCTCCACATTGATCTGGTACTGGCACTCTCTGTATATAGCCCCACATTGATCTGGTACTGGTACTCCCTGTATATAGCTCCACATTGATCTGGTACTGGTACTCCTTGTATATAGCCCCACATTGATCTGGTACTGGTACTCCCTGTATATAGCTCCATATTGATCTGGTACTGGTACTCCTTGTATATAGCTCCATATTGATCTGGTACTGGTACTCCCTGTATATAGCCCCACATTGATCTGGTACTGGTACTCCCTGTATATAGCTCCATATTGATCTGGTACTAGTACTCCCTGTATATAGCACCACATTGATCTGGTACTGGTACTCCCTGTTCTGTATGTATCTTCAATCTTGTGCATTTTATTCCTCTTGTGTTACAAATTTTTTAAATTAATTTGTTATTTTTTTCTCTGCATCGTTGGGAAGGGCTCTTAAGCAAGCATTTCACCGTAAAGACTACACCCGTTGTATTCAACACATATGACACATTTAGATTTACCAGTACCAGATTAATGTCATTTGAGGTAGATATGTACATGAAGGCAGGGTAAAGTGGCTTGGCATCAGGATAGATACTAATAAGCTATTTGAGGTAGATATGTACATGAAGGCAGGGTAAAGTGACTAGGCATCAGCATAGATACTAATAAGGTATTTGAGGTAGATATGTACATGACGGCAGGGTAAAGTGACTAGACATCAGGATAGATAATAAACTTGTTGAGTATCTGGAGAATCAGCATTTGTGGGTTGGATTACAGGCTCAAAATGGCCAGAAACAAAGGACTTTCTTCTGAAACTCGTCAGTCTATTCTTGTTCTAAGAAAGGAAGGGTTGAGCCGTGTTTTTCTCTCCAATATTTAGCTAGGCAAGTCAATTAAGAACAAATTCTTATTTTCAATGACGGCCTAGGAAAAGTGGGTTAACTGCCTGTTCAGGGGCAGAAGGACAGATTTGTACCTTGTCAGCTCGGGGATTTAAACTTGCAACCTTTCGGTTACTAGTCCAACACCACTAGGCTACCCTGCCGCTCCGATCTTGTACAACACTGTGTACTACACCCTTCACAGAACAGCGCAAGAGGAGTAGAGGAGTAGAGTTGCAAAGAAAAAGCCATGTCTCAGACTGTCCAATAAAAAGAAAAGATTATGATGCACAAAAGAACACACACTGGACAGAGGAACCCTGCCTAGAAATCCAGCATCACGGAGTTGCCTCTTTACTGTTGACGTTGAGACTGCGGGTACTATTTAATGAAGCTGCCAGTTGAGTACTTCTGAGGCGTCTGTTTCTCAAACTAGACCCTCTAATGTGCTTGTCTTCTTGCTCAGTTGTGCACTGGGGCCTCCCAATCTTCTTTCTATTCTGGTTAGAGCCAGTTTGCTTTGACTTGGCTTTCCAGTACCGCAGCCGAGTAGCCTACCAGCAGTCTACCAAAGGCTGTACCTTGTCAATTACAATATAGAAAACCGCATGTTTAGCACAAACTGCATAATAGTTATCTGTATTTCCAGAGCTTCAATTTATGAAAGCATTATGCCAACATTTTGGAGAAAACAATACACGGCGAGGTCAAAGATACTGGTTTCCCCTATCCATATGTGGCAAAGTTTTCCCTAAATGCTTATGACAAATCCAGAACCAGCCATTGCCAGCTGGCTAATCTTTTGAAAACTGTGTAGTTAAAAAAACAGCAACAACAGATAACATTAGCTAGCTAGTTAATGTTATCAAGATAGCATGCTAGCTAGATAAGGTTAGCATGCTAGCTAGCTAGATAAGGTTAGCATGCTAGATAGCAACACTGACTGCCCTCTCTATTTGTTGATGTTTCTCTCCACTCCATGTGGACGTTCACACCCCCAATTCGTGAATATGTAATAGGAGCCTGCGTCATTCTTTGGAGGTGGAACTAAACAAGCATTTCCGCTCTAGGACAGGAATTACGTCAAAAATCGGGGCGGAATTGCCCTCTGGGGTCATCTTTAAATCAATAACTATTGATTGAGGCTATTATAAACTAATTTCAATACAATCGACACATTGCGTTCCTTTCTTTAAAGGCTATATTATTCAGTGATGGATATGATGAATTGATATATTCCATTTCTATTGTTGTACAGGTTGAGTGCTTATAGGATGATGCCCCAGTAATAGCTTTGACCTATTACCGAGCTCATCTCTTCTCTCCCCACAGCCCATCCTGCCATCAGGAATCTGTGTTCCTCAGCCATGCATTACTTCTGCTGTGCACCGTCCTAATCTAGTGGAGCACTTGAGGTCCCTGCCAGGCCCAGTTCAGGGATGACTAGGTTCGGTCGTGTAGACGCGTTACCCTAATCAATCTCCACTCGACTCTTCTCTGCCTGTGCAGAGCTCTGAGCCCTCACCGCTCAGCCTAATTAAACCAGTGGTCTACAGGCTGATGCAAATAATTCACAACAGCACTTCCTGTGTGTGTCCCACTCCCTCTATTCCCCTGTCTTTCCTGGAAAGAGAGAGACCAGTGTTCACAGATAGCTGATACAAGGGACTGATTAAAATTCTTTGGATATCATATTCTGCACTCTTTTAAAAATCGCCAAAGCCCTTTGAAAGACCTGCTATGCATTCCGTACATACTCTGTGGCACCTAGGGAGGGTGATAGCAGAAGATTAAATGTACTGCTACTGTAATGCATCACTGAATTCCTCAGAGCTGCTTCCCTTTGCAATTCCTACATTGAGACAGTCCCTCATATGAAATTACGTAGCGTTCAGATAAAAACACAGAGCGAACCAAGCGGCCCCATTCCCCCATGTTCCTAAGGCAACAGAGAATATTCAGAGGAGGAATAAGAAGATGGCTTCGTTTGGAAAGGGAAAATAGTGGCAGTCAGTGGGAGGAGATTAGGAGAGGAGAGCAGAGGAAAGGAAAGCTATGTCCTTGGGACAGGCAGGGTTGCATCCCTCACAGGCTGATTACCTCAGAGAGGCTATGCTGCTTGGCCTTGCAGAAACAGATCTCTGAATGGGAACTCTGGCAAAGTGCCCCTGTCACCAAAACGGACAGTGACATTTCAAACAGCATGTGTTGCATTTATTTTCACAAAAAATATGCCACGTTCACCCTTGCCTTGTGGTTTGACTGTTGAGTGCAGTGTGCCAATCAATTCATATTGTATTTATTTAATCTTTATTGAACTAGGCAAGTCAGTTTTGAATAAATTCTTATTTACAATGACTGCCTACACCGGCCAAACCCGTATGAAGCTGGGCCAATTGTGCGCCGCTCTATAGGAATCCCAATCACAGCCTTTTGTGATACCCTGGATTCAAACCAGGGTGTCTGTAGTGACGCCTCTTGCACTGAGATTCAGTGCCTTAGACCGCTGCGACACTCGGGAGCCCAATGTATGGAATGGTTTGGTTACAAGAAAATCCATTATGTCACCTTTGATTGCTTAAAATAATTCAAATGGTAAGCCGTGTAAGAAAACCCTGTATTCATCCATTTTACTAACAACAATCAGTACAGAGAAAAAATGCATTGCAGAAGATGTAGAAACACAGAAATCCTCATCTGATAATTCACAAAACATATGTAGTAAGTATACTAATTCCCTTCGAGCCCTAAGGGGGTTTCCCCAATCTAAACCTTCACAGCATGACAACTAATGAACCAAAGAAACACAGTACATTTTGCCTAGAAGAATAATTCCCATCAGGAATAATACATAATTTTGGTGCAAAATCCACCCAGCAGCTGTAATCCACAGAGCAGAGCACAAAGGAGGTAGCGCCTTAGCAGGTCGGATATCTCCCATCCAGACACTATCTCCAGGCTCTACTCAAGCTCCAAACCCCAGCTCTCCCCCTGCTCCACTTTGCCACGTACTAAGCATGAATGCTGCTCTTCTGTCTATTGATTTGTTAGCCGCGAATCAGCAGTCCTGCTTTGATGTAAATATAATCCCACTGTACGGAAGATAAAATTATAGAGGGTTTAGCCCCATAAGCTTGTTATTTCAGGGGATTATTGGGTCTGCAGCTGAATTATCACTCTCATTCTTTTCTGTCACAAACTGAATTGCGTATCTCGGTATTTCAGTAGCCATATCAACTATTAATCTCTGATTTGCTATACGGCCATGAACTCCCTCCACAGCTGAAATGGGGCTGTTGTGATTGGGTCTGGAGAGCCCTCTGTTTGGAGGATTTCACAGGATTCACCTCCAATGCTCTGCTGCACAACAATACACATTGTTGCCAGAGGAAACCAACTGCTTTGTTACCAGAGGAAACCAGCTGCCTTGTTTCCAGAGGTAACCAACTGCTTTGTTACAAGAGGAAACCAGCTGCCTTGTTTCCAGAGGTAACCAACTGCCTTGTTTCCAGAGGTAACCAACTGCCTTGTTTCCAGAGGTAACCAACTGCCTTGTTTCCAGAGGAAACCAGCTGCCTTGTTTCCAGTGGTAAACCAACAGCCTTGTAGCCAGAGATAAAGCAACTGCCTTGTTGCCAGAGTAGGACACCTTAATGTACAAAAAACATAGAGAAAATATTACATTTGGCCTTTAAACTATAGCCCAGAGAAAAGCATTCATAAAATAGCTAAAAAAGACAGTAAAAAAAGTGTATCATAAGAAACAAGGTATTGAAGCGTCTGTCCAATATCTAGGAGATATAAGAAATGTCACGCCCTGACCGTAGAGATATTTTTATTCTCTATGTTTGGTTGGTCAGGGTGTGACTCGGGTGGGAAACTCTATGTTCTTTATTTCTATGTTTTGGCCGGGTATGGTTCTCAATCAAGGACAGCTGTCTATCGTTGTCTCTGATTGGGAATCATACTTAGGCAGCCTGTTTTGCCACCTTAGTTTTGTGGGATGTTGTTTTTGTACAGCTCTGTGTAGCCTACCGAACGTTATGTTAGTTTTCCTTTGTTGTTTTTAGGAGTTTGTTTTTAATAAAGATCAAATGTACACCTACCACGCTACACCTTGGTCTGATCATTTAGACGAGCGTAACAAAAAAGCTCAGGAAATTTGTAAAGTTTTTATTACACACATTTAAGCTCTTATATACTGCCATTTATTTTCTAAAACCGGTACCGGTTACCTTCAGTCAAATTACGTGACACATGTAGAGATTGCAGAGCAAAACGGAAAACAACATCAAAAAGTTGTACAGGTGCACCATTGAGAGCCTCTTGACTGGCTGCATCACCGCTTTGTATTGCAACTGCAAGGCACCCGACCGCAAGAGCTTCCTAACATCCAGGGCCTCTATGAAAGGCGTGTAGTAAGAGGAGGGCCCCAAAAATTGTCAAAGACTCCAGCCAACCAAGCCATAGTCTGTTCTCACTGCTACCGCATGACAAGTGGTACCACAAAGCACCAAGTCTGGGAGCAACAGGAACCTGAACAGCTTCTACCCCCGAGCCAAAAGACTACTAAACAAGACAAAAATTGCTCATCAATTTTTCCCCTCATCAATCTATACACTAAACCCCATAATGACTAAGCAAAAAAACATTTTTTTTTGAATGAAATATAAATAAAAGTATTCAGACTACTAACTACTATGTTGATGTACCTTTGGCAGTGATTACAGCCTCAAGTCTTCATGGGTATGACGCTACAAGCTTGGCATACGTGTATTTGTATCGCATCCGACTGTGATTGGGAGTCCCATAAGGTGGCGCACAATTGGCCCAGCATCTTCCGTGTTTGGCCGGAGTAGGTCATCATTGTAAATAAGAATGTATTCTTAACTGACTTGCCAGTTAAATAAAGGTTAAATATTTTTTAGTTTCTCCCATTCTTCTCTGCATATCCTCTCAAGCTCTGTCAGGTTGGATGGGGAGCATCGCTGTACAGCTATTTTCAGGTCTCTTAAGAGACGTTCAAGTCCGGGCTCCGGCTGGGCCACTGAAGGACATTCAGAGACTTGTCTCAAAGCCACTCTTGCGTTGTCTTGGCTGTGTGCTTAGGGTTGGTGTCCTGTTGGGAGGTGAACCTTCGCTTCAGTCTGAGGTCTCTGGAGCAGGTTCATCAAGGATCTCTCTGTTCATCTTTCCCTCGATCCTGGCAAGTCTCCCAGTTCCTGCCGCTGAAAAATATCCCCACAGCATGATGCTGCCACAACTATGCTTCAACTTAGGGATGGTGCTAGCATTCCTCGAGACGTGACGCTTGCATTCAGGCCAACGCGTTCAATCTTGCTTTCGTCAGACCAGAGAACCTTGTTTCAAATAAAATTAAATCAAATTTTATTGGTCACTTACACATGGTTAGCAGATGTTAATGTGAGTGTAGCGAAATGCTTGTGCTTCTAGTTCTGACAGTGCAGTAATATCTAACAAGTAATCTAACAAATGCACAACAATTACCTTATGCACATCATGAAAGGGGATGGAATAATAATATTTACATATAAATATATGGATGTGCGATGGCCTTGTGGCATAGGCAAGATGCAATAGGTGGTATAAAATACAGAATAAACATATGAGATGAGTAATGAAGGATATGTAAACATTATTAATAAAGTGTCATTATTTAAAGTGACTAGTGATACCTTTATTAAATCCATTCATTAAAGTGGCCAGTGATTTGAGTCTGTATGTTGGCAGCAGCCTCTCGATGTTAGTGATGGCTGTTTAGCAGTCTGATGGCCTTGAGATAGAAGCTGCTTTTCAGTCTCTCGGTCTCAGCTTTGATGCACCTGTACTGACCTCGCCTTCTGGATTATAGCGGGGTGAACAGGCATTGGCTCGGGTGGTTGTTGTCCTTGATTATATTTTTGGCCTTCCTGTGACATCGGGTGGTGTCGGTGTCCTGGAGGGCAGGTAGTTTTCCCCCGATGATGCGTGGTGCAGACCACACTACCCATTGGAGAGACTCGTGGTTGAGGCCGGTGTAGTTGCTGTACCAGGCGGTGATACAGCCCGACAGGATGCTCTCGATTGTGCATCTGTAAAGGTTTGTGAGGGTTTTAGGTGGCAAGCCAAATTTCTTCAGCCTCCTGAGGTTGAAGAGGCGCTGTTGCACCTTAACCACGCTGTCTGTGTGGGTGGACCATTTCAGTGTGTCCGTGATGTGTACGCCGAGGAATTTAAAACTTTCCCCCATCTCCACTATTGTCCTGTCGATGTGGATAGAGGGGTGCTCCCTCTGTTGTTTCCTGAAGTCCACGATCATCTCCTTTGTTTTGTTGACATTGAGTGAGAGGTTATTTTCCTGACACCACACTTCAAGGGCTCTCATCTCCTTCTTGTAGGCTGTCTGGTCGTTGTTGATAATCAAGCCTACCACTGTAGTGTCGTCTGCAAAATTAATGATTGAGTTGGAGGCGTGCATGCTCACTCAGTCAACGGTAAACAGGGAGAACAGGAGAGGGCTGAGAACACACCCTTGTGGGGCCCCAGTGATGAGGATCAGCAGGGTGGAGATGCTGATTCCTACATTCACCACATGGTGGCGGCCCATCAGAAAGTCCAGGACCTAGTTGCACAGGGCGGACCCAGGATCTCAAGCTTAATGTTGAGTTTGGAGGGTACTATGGTGTTGAGCTGTAGTCAATGAACAGCATTCTTACATAGGTATTCCTCTTGTCCAGATGGGATAGGGCAGTGTACAGTGTGTTGGCGATTACATTGTCTGTGGACCTATTGAGGCGGTAAGCAAATTGGAGTGGGTCTAGGGTATCAGAGAGTGGAGATGATATGATCTTTGACTAGTCTCTCAAAGCACTTCATGATGACGGAAGTGAGTGCTACGGGGCAATAGTCATTTTGTTCAGTTACCTTAGCATTTTCAGATCACAAACAATGGTGGCCATCTCGAAGCATGTGGGGACAGCAGACTGGGATAGGGATTGGTTGAATATGTCCGTAAACACACCAGCCAGCTGGTCTGCGCATGCTCTGAGGATGTGGGTAGGGATGCTGTCTAAACTGGCAGCCTTACGAGGGTTAACACATTTACATGTTTTGCTCACATCGGCCATGGTGAAGGAGAGCCCACAGTCTTTGGTAGTGGGCCGTGTCGGTGCCTTGAGCCTTTTACTGAGGAGTGGCTTCTGTCTGCCCACTCTATCATAATGGCCTGATTGGTGGAGTGCTGAAGAGATGGTTGTCCATCTGGAAGGTTCAACCATCTCCACAAACTCTGGTACTCGCTGTATATAGCCTTGCTATTACCTGGTACTCCCTGTACATATCCATGTTATTACTCCTTTTATATAGCCATGTTATTACCTGGTACTCCCTGTATATAGCCATGTTATTACCTGGTACTCCCTGTATATATCCATGTTATTACTCCTTTTATATAGCCATGCTATTACCTGGTACCCCCTGTATCTAGCTATGCTATTACCTGGTACCCCCTGTATCTAGCTATGCTATTACCTGGTACCCCCTGTATCTAGCTATGCTATTACCTGGTACCCCCTGTATCTAGCTATGTTATTACCTAGTACCCCCTGTATATAGCCATGTTATTACCTGGTACTCCCTGTATATAGCCATGTTATTACCTGGTACTCCCTGTACATATCCATGTTATTACTCCTTTTATATAGCTATGATATTACCTGGTACCCCCTGTATCTAGCTATGCTATTACCTGGTACCCCCTGTATATAGCCATGTTATTACCTGGTACCCCCTGTATCTAGCTATGCTATTACCTGGTACCCCCTGTATATAGCCATGTTATTACCTGGTACTCCCTGTATCTAGCTATGCTATTACCTGGTACCCCCTGTATATAGCCATGTCATTACCTGGTACTCCCTGTATATAGCCATGTTATTACCTGGTACTCCCTGTATCTAGCTATGCTATTACCTGGTACCCCCTGTATATAGCCATGTTATTACCTGGTACTCCCTGTATATAGCCATGTTATTTCCTGGTACTCCCTGTATCTAGCTATGCTATTACATGGTACCCCCTGTATATAGCCATGTTATTACCTGGTACTCACTGTATATAGCCATGTTATTACCTGGTACTCCAAGTATATAGCCATGTTATTACCTTGTAATCCCTGTATATAGCCATGTTATTACATGTTACTCACCATGTTATAACCTAGTACTGGTAGCCATGTTATTACCTGGTACCCCCTGTATATAGCCATGTTATAACCTAGTACTGGTAGCCATGTTATTACCTGGTACTCCCTGTATATAGCCATGTTACAACCTAGTACTGGTAGCCATGTTACTACCTGGTACGCCCTGTATATAGCCATGTTATTACCTGGTACGCCCTGTATGTAGCCATGTTATTACCTGGTACGCCCTGTATATAGCCATGTCATTACCTGGTACTCCCTGTGTATAGCCATGATACAACCTAGTACTGGTAGCCATGTTATTACCTGGTATCCCCTGTATATAGCCATGTTATTACCTGGTATCCCCTGTATATAGCCATGTTACAACCTAGTACTGGTAGCCATGTTATTACCTGGTACCCCCTGTATATAGCCATGTTACAACCTATTACTGGTAGACATGTTATTACCTGGTACTCCCTGTATATAGCCATGTTATTACCTGGTGCTCCCTGTATATAGACATGTTACTACCTAGTACTGGTAGACATGTTACTACCTGGTACGCCCTGTATATAGACATGTTATTACCTGGAACCCGCTCTATATAGCCATGTTACTACCTGGTACCCCCTGTATATAGCCATGTTATTACCTGGTACTCCCTGTATATAGCCATGTTATTACCTGGTACTCCCTGTATCTAGCTATGCTATTACCTGGTACCCCCTGTATATAGCCATGTTATTACCTTGTACTCCCTGTATATAGCCATGTTATTTCCTGGTACTCCCTGTATCTAGCTATGCTATTACCTGGTACCCCCTGTATATAGCCATGTTATTACCTGGTACTCCATGTATATAGCCATGTTATTACCTTGTAATCCCTGTATATAGCCATGTTATTACATGTTACTCACCATGTTATAACCTAGTACTCGTAGCCATGTTATTACCTGGTACCCCCTGTATATAGCCATGTTATAACCTAGTACTGGTAGCCATGTTATTACCTGGTACTCCCTGTATATAGCCATGTTACAACCTAGTACTGGTAGCCATGTTACTACCTGGTACGCCCTGTATATAGACATGTTACTACCTAGTACTGGTAGACATGTTACTACCTGGTACGCCCTGTATATAGACATGTTATTACCTGGAACCCGCTCTATATAGCCATGTTACTACCTGGTACTCCCTGTATATAGCCATGTTACTACCTAGTACTGGTAGCCATGTTATTACCTGGTACGCCCTGTATTTAGCCATGTTACAACCTAGTACTGGTAGCCATGTTACTAACTGGTACCCCCTGTATATAGACATGTTAAAACCTAGTACTGATAGACATGTTTTTACCTGGTACTCCCTGTATATAGCCATGTTACTACCAGGTACTTCCTGTATATAGCCATGTTACAACCTAGTACTGGTAGACATGTTACTACCTGGTACTCCCTGTATATAGCCATGTTATTACCTGGTACTCCCTGTATATAGCCATGTTACAACCTAGTACTGGTAGCCATGTTACTACCTGGTACGCCCTGTATATAGCCATGTCATTACCTGGTACTCCCTGTGTATAGCCATGTTATTACCTGGTATCCCCTGTATATAGCCATGTTATTACCTGGTATCCCCTGTATATAGCCATGTTACAACCTAGTACTGGTAGCCATGTTATTACCTGGTACCCCCTGTATATAGCCATGTTACAACCTATTACTGGTAGACATGTTATTACCTGGTACTCCCTGTATATAGCCATGTTATTACCTGGTACTCCCTGTATATAGCCATGTTACAACCTAGTACTGGTAGCCATGTTACTACCTGGTACGCCCTGTATATAGCCATGTTACAACCTAGTACTGGTAGCCATGTTATTACCTGGTACCCCCTGTATATAGCCATGTTACAACCTAGTACTGGTAGCCATGTTACTACCTGGTACGCCCTGTATAGAGCCATGTTATTACCTGGTACTCCCTGTATATAGCCATGTTACAACCTAGTTCTGGTAGCCATGTTACTACCTGGTACGCCCTGTATATAGCCATGTCATTACCTGGTACTCCCGTGTATAGCCATGATACAACCTAGTACTGGTAGCCATGTTATTACCTGGTATCCCCTGTATATAGCCATGTTATTACCTGGTATCCCCTGTATATAGCCATGTTACAACCTAGTACTGGTAGCCATGTTATTACCTGGTACCCCCTGTATATAGCCATGTTACAACCTATTACTGGTAGACATGTTATTACCTGGTACTCCCTGTATATAGCCATGTTATTACCTGGTACTCCCTGTATATAGACATGTTACTACCTAGTACTGGTAGACATGTTACTACCTGGTACGCCCTGTATATAGACATGTTATTACCTGGAACCGCTCTATATAGCCATGTTACTACCTGGTACTCCCTATATATAGCCATGTTACTACCTAGTACTGGTAGCCATGTTATTACCTGGTACGCCCTGTATATAGCCATGTTACAACCTAGTACTGGTAGCCATGTTACTACCTGGTACGCCCTGTATTTAGCCATGTTACAACCTAGTACTGGTAGCCATGTTACTAACTGGTACCCCCTGTATATAGACATGTTAAAACCTAGTACTGGTAGACATGTATTTACCTGGTACTCCCTGTATATAGCCATCTTACTCCCGGGTACTTCCTGTATATAGCCATGTTACAACCTAGTACTGGTAGACATGTTACTACCTGGTACTCCCTGTATATAGCCATGTTATTACCTGGTACTCCCTGCATATAGCCATGTTACAACCTAGTACTGGTAGCCATGTTACTACCTGGTACGCCCTGTATATAGCCATGTTATTACCTGGTACTCCCTGTATATAGCCATGTTACAACCTAGTTCTGGTAGCCATGTTACTACCTGGTACGTCCTGTATATAGCCATGTTATTACCTGGTACTCCCTGTATATAGCCATGTTACAACCTAGTACTGGTAGCCATGTTACTACCTGGTACGCCCTGTATATAGCCATGTTACAACCTAGTACTGGTAGCCATGTTATTACCTGGTACCCCCTGTATATAGCCATGTTACAACCTAGTACTGGTAGCCATGTTACTACCTGGTACGCCCTGTATATAGCCATGTTATTACCTGGTACGCCCTGTATATAGCCATGTTACAACCTAGTACTGGTAGCCATGTTATTACCTGGTACTCCCTGTATATAGCCATGTTACAACCTAGTACTGGTAGCCATGTTATTACCTGGTACGCCCTGTATATAGCCATGTTATTACCTGGTACTTCCTGAATATAGCCATGTTACAACCTAGTACTGGTAGCCATGTTATTACCTGGTACGCCCTGTATATAGCCATGTTATTACCTGGTACTTCCTGTATATAGCCATGTTACAACCTAGTACTGGTAGCCATGTTACTACCTAGTACTGGTAGCCATGTTACTACCTGGTACGCCCTGTATATAGCCATGTTACTACCTGGTACGCCCTGTATATAGACATGTTACAACCTAGTACTGGTAGCCATGTTACTACCTGGTACTCCCTGTATATAGCCATGTTATTACCTGGTACTCCCTGCATATAGCCATGTTACAACCTAGTACTGGTAGCCATGTTACTACCTGGTACACCCTGTATTTAGCCATGTTACAACCTAGTACTGGTAGCCATGTTATTACCTGGTACCCCCTGTATATAGCCATGTTACAACCTAGTACTGGTAGCCATGTTACTACCTGGTACGCCCTGTATAGAGCCATGTTATTACCTGGTACTCCATGTATATAGCCATGTTACAACCTAGTACTGGTAGCCATGTTATTACCTGGTACACCCTGTATATAGCCATGTTATTACCTGGTACTTCCTGTATATAGCCATGTTACAACCTAGTACTGGTAGCCATGTTATTACCTGGTACTCCCTGTATATAGCCATGTTACAACCTAGTACTGGTAGCCATGTTACTACCTGGTACCTCCTGTATATAGCCATGTTATTACCTGGTACTCCCTGTATATAGCCATGTTACAACCTAGTACTGGTAGCCATGTTACTACCTGGTACGCCCTGTATATAGCCATGTTATTAACTGGTTCTCCCTGTATATAGCCATGTTACAACCTAGTACTGGTAGCCATGTTACTACCTGGTACCCCCTGTATATAGCCATGTTATTACCTGGTACTCCCTGTATATAGACATGTTACAACCTAGTACTGGTAGCCATGTTATTAACTGGTACGCCCTGTATATAGCCATGTTACAACCTAGTACTGGTAGCCATGTTACTACCTGGTACGCCCTGTATTTAGCCATGTTACAACCTAGTACTGGTAGCCATGTTATTACCTGGTACGCCCTGTATATAGCCATGTTACAACCTAGTACTGGTAGCCATGTTATTACCTGGTATGCCCTGTATATAGCCATGTTATTACCTGGTACTCCCTGTATATAGCCATGATACAACCTAGTACTGGTAGCCATGTTATTACCTGGTACTCCCTGTATATAGCCATGTTGCAACCTAGTACTGGTAGCCATGTTACTACCTGGTACGCCCTGTATATAGCCATGTTATTACCTGGTACTCCCTGTATATAGCCATGTTACAACCTAGTACTGGTAGCCATGTTACTACCTGGTATGCCCTGTATATAGCCATGTTATTACCTGGTACGCCCTGTATATAGCCATGTTATTACCTGGTACTCCCTGTATATGGCCATGTTACAACCTAGTACCGGTAGCCATGTTATTACCTGGTACGCCCTGTATATAGCCATGTTATTACCTGGTACTCCCTGTATATAGCCATGTTACAACCTAGTACTGGTAGCCATGTTACTACCTGGTACGCCCTGTATATAGCCATGTTATTACCTGGTACTCCCTGTATATAGCCATGTTACAACCTAGTACTGGTAGCCATGTTACTACCTGGTACTCCCTGTATATAGACATGCTACAACCTAGTACTGGTAGCCATGTTATTACCTGGTACCCCCTGTATATAGACATGTTACAACCTAGTACTGGTAGACATGTTATTTTTACTCGTCACTGTTATTTGATATTCACTGAGTATTTATTACTTAGGTCAATATTACTTCTTTCAATATCTCTATTACATTTCTTTGCTCTCACTCTGAATTGTTGAAAAAGAACCGGCAAGCCAGCATTTCACTGTTAGTCTACACATGTTGTTTACAAAGCGTGTGACAAATATATTTTGATTTGATTTGAGAGCAAAAGGGCATTATGGTTAAAAAAATCTCCGTAAGTTTTGTGTAAAAGTGTATTTAGTTTTTCACGCTCTTTGATCATCACTCTCCCAAGCCTATGCCCAACCTGTAAACATAATGTGGACAATAGCCCATCCATTCTTTCTCTTATCTGATCGAGAATATCTGATTTACCTTGACATTAAAACTCCTCCAAAGCTCTCGCTCACTCTCTCTAAAATATTACTCAGTGCAGCACCATGCAAATACACAAAGGATTTCAACAGCTCGACGACAATTTATTGAATAGACTATTTTTAAGAGGTGTTGGGGACAGGCCTATTTCTCTCATAGATTTAAATTAACTTCGCGCAGCTGGCCCTTAGTGTATCCATTATCCTATGTTAGAAAAGCTACTCTGAAAATATTGTTTACCAAGCTAACAATTACTTAAACTACACTTAAGAAAAATATAGTTTACTTAACTGAAGTTACTTTGAAAAAGTAGTTCACTATAACCAAACTACCTTGTAATAAATTATTATTAAAACGATGCTTGAAACAAATGTAGCCTACAGATGAATGATATGTCTTGTCATATTTAAACTTTCACAGTGCCGACTTCTCTTTTGAAAGAAGATATTCTGCCAATCATTTGATAAATTGGATGAAATTGCGCAACTGAATTGATAAACTGCCAAATACGTTAGTTAATTAATTGATTGTTCTTGTTCGTATTATTTGGATGTCCTTCGAACTGAAAGACAATATTAGGCTATCCCTAGAGAAATTAAAATGTTATTCACGTCTAGAACAGCCTCCAGGCTTCCATCATAATGGTCCATTTTGAATTTAGAAAAAATGTATACTGCACCAATCAAAAGTTTGGACACACCTACTCATTCCAGGGTTTTTGTATATTTTATGTCTAACTATTATTCTACATTGTAGAAAAATAGTGAAGACATCAAAACTATGAAACAACTCATATGGAATCATGTAGTAAACAAAAAAAGTGATAAACAAATCAAAATACATATATTTTTTTTCTTTAGTTAACTAGGCAAGTCAGTTAGGAACAGTGGGTTAACTGCCTGTTCAGGGGCAGAACGACAGATTTGTACCTTGTCAGCTCGGGGGTTTGAACTTGCAACTTTCCGGTTACTAGTCCAACGCTCTAACCACTAGGCTACACTGCCACCCCATGTTATAATTGCCGCCATATGTTATAATTGAGATTCTTTAAAGTTGCAAAAAAAAGTTGTAAATCCAGTAGTTAGCATCTGTCACGCCCTGACCTGAGAGATCACAAAGCTGCACAATCGTTCTGTTACTCTTTATTGTTTTGTTGCTGGTTCACATTAATAAACATGATGAACGCCTCCCACACTGCACCTTACTCCAATCCTTCCAACAACGATCTTTACAGCTACACTGCTACATGATAAAACAGTAGTGTGTAATTCTAGTAGTTAGCTACACCGCTACATGGTAAAACAGTAGTGTGTAATTCTAGTAGTTTGCTACATGGTAAAACAGTAGTGTGTAGTTCCAGTACTTAGCTACACCGCTACATGATAAAAGAGCAGTGTGTAATTCTAGTAGTTAGCTACACTGCTACATGGTAAAACAGTAGTGTGTAATTCTAGTAGTTTGCTACATGGTTAAACAGTGTGTAGTTCCAGTAGTTAGCTACACTGCTACATGGTAAAACAGTAGTGTGTAATTCTAGTAGTTAGCTACACTGCTACATGGTAAAACAGTAGTGTGTAATTCTAGTAGTTAGATACACTGCTACATGATAAAACAGTAGTGTGTAATTCCAGTAGTTAGCGACATTGCTATATGGTTAAACAGTGTTTAGTTCCAGTAGTTAGCTACACTGCTACATGGTAAAACAGTAGTGTGTAGTTCCAGTAGTTAGCTACCTTGCTACATGGTAAAACAGTAGTGTGTAATTCCAGTAGTTAGCTACACTGCTACATGGCTAACAAGTTATTAACTACCCGAAAACACTACCAAGATTAGAATGTAGTTCAACTACCACCAAGATACTGCAAAATGTAGTTAAATTACTAGTTGAACTACATGTAGTTCACTACTCCCCAACACTACTATTACCAGAAACAATCACTTTGTCTTCAAGATTCCCCAAAAGCCTTGGCACATCACTATGCATCAATCAGAATCACTAGATGGGTGCCAGGCTTAAAAAGTGATAACAAATGTATACTTAAAGAGTGATCTCTGAGATGGGAGTGATGAAGCTCAGCAGAGCGTGGATGTTACAGTAGTGTGGATGGCAGGGCAGTGGAGCAGAATCCGCTGTCTGATTCCATGCCTGCCTGTTCACTGTTGTCCTGTCAGGCAGAGATAATGCTGCACCATTCTGGAGACTTGGTTGATCTTCACCCTCCTGCAGATCCATGAGCACAGACCACAGCACTGCTCACACATGAATCCTCCCAGCAAAACACATCCATGCCATGTTCTGTATCACACACACACACACATACACATACACACACACACACACACACACACACACACACACACACACACACACACACACACACACACACACACACACACACACACACACACACACACACACACACACACACACACACACACACACACACAGTGGACATGCATTTAAACGTAACTACTGTGAAGAGACATCCATGGATTACAAGCATTTAATCTGCTAACCATGTGTATGTAACCTATACATTTTGATTTGATATGCTCAAATCATAAACACACACACACACACACACACACACACACACACACACACACACACACACACACACACACACACACACACACACAATGCATAACCAACACAACTGCTTGTGCATCTGCTGTCCGGTTTAATTCCATCTCCACAGTTTCTCTGCCATCCTAGTGGCATTGGCTGTTTGAGGTGGAAGGACACTTTCACTCTGCTCCTGCACTCCGTTACCTCATTACACCAATATATCCCGCTGCTAACAGCCCACACTTCCTGACAGGCATGACATCATCACAGAGGAACTATTCCCTCCCACGGATTAAGCTCAAATTTCACTGTTCTTTCGCCTTACTGTGACAAAAATTGGGTTTCAATTTGTGCTCCGGACCATGTGAGGGACATTTCAGTGAAAGAAGTAACAAACTGCCACTTTTCCCAGGCCTCCCAGGAAACACCCTAATTGACAGCTCTTATTGTTAACGATGATGGCAGAGAGATATCCTGCTTCACAACATGCATGTTGTCCATCTCAGGACGGGAAAAACATATATATATTATTACACACAATATGCTGTTTTTTTTAAAACCATACATGATCAATACCAGAGGGGTAAGATAACCCCTGTTCTTACATTTACATTTAAGTCATTTAGCAGACGCTCTTATCCAGAGCGACTTACAAATTCATAGATATAATGTGTGAGCTTATCTGAAACAACCATAGGAAACATCATACCTCACAAACTGCTAAGACATTCCCCCCAGCATTCAGTCAATTGTGGAATTTCTGCCTTGGAGATATGGTATAGAGATTGAGGTTACAGTACTGGAGCTAATCATCCAAGCTTATCGCCTGCATACAGAGATACCTTACTAAAAACACACCCAGATAAAACACAAGGTTTCTCCTTAGAGCTAGTGGATGTCAGGAAGAAGTTATTTGGTGCTAGTGTAAAGTGACATGCAGGCCCTTTCAGGTTTATCTGACTAATATGGTATAATGCTACTCTACGTCAAGATGTGCTATGTCATGTCAGGTCATGTTATGTCTATCATCTTGGTTATCCATAGTGAGGCCTCATGGATAACCGGGCGTTGTTAGCTTTGTCATGCCCGCCCATCATACCAGATGGACACACAGATGGACGCCGCTCATACTGCCTCCCCGCCAACACGTCATGCTGTAGGCTATCATAGATCTGGGTCCAACTCCCACAATTAGACATTTACTTGTCAATAAATCACACATTCAACTTCATCAAGCTGATGACGGATCATGAAAGTAAAGAGGTCTGAATCTACAGCTGACTTCAGACAGTACAGTATACAGTAAAACATTATTGTGTGTTGTTTCTTTCAGAGCAGACTTCAGATGTTTGTTAGTGAAGCTGTAGGTCAGCAACACTAACAGGGTCAGGGTGAACCTCTTGTCAGCTCTAAGTGTGTTTCCTATAACTGTCTGTCTGTCTTTGTCCATCTGTCTGTCTATCTTTGTCCATCTGTGTGTCTGTCTGTCTTTGTACATCTGTCTTTGTCCATCTGTCTGCCTGCTTTGTCCGTCTGTCTGTCTGTCTGTCTGTCTGTCTGTCTGTCTGTCTGTCTGTCTGTCTGTCTGTCTTTGTCCGTCTGCTGCTCTGGAGCATTTAGACTAATTGAGTGTCATGTCCTACCCATACTAATTGAGTGTCATGTCCTAGCCATACTAATTGAGTGTCAAGTCCTACCCATACTAATTGAGTGTCATGTCCTAGCCATACTAATTGAGTGTCAAGTCCTACCCATACTAATTGAGTGTCATGTCCTACCCATACTAATTGAGTGTCATGTCCTACCCATACTAATTGAGTGTCATGTCCTAGCCATGCTAATTGAGTGTCATGTCCTACCCATACTAATTGAGTGTCATGTCCTACCCATACGAATTGAGTGTCATGTCCTAGCCATACGAATTGAGTGTCATGTCCTACCCATACTAATTGAGTGTCATGTCCTACCCATACTAATTGAGTGTCATGTCCTAGCCATACTAATTGAGTGTCATGTCCTAGCCATACTAATTGAGTGTCATGTCCTAGCCATACTAATTGAGTGTCATGTCCTAACCATACTACTTGAGTGTAAAGTCCTAGCCATACTAATTGAGTGTCATGTCTTACCCATACTAATTGAGTGTCATGTCCTAGCCATACTAATTGAGTGTCAAGTCCTACCCATACGAATTGAGTGTCATGTCCTAGCCATACTAATTGAGTGTCAAGTCCTACCCATACGAATTGAGTGTCATGTCCTAGCCATACTAATTGAGTGTCATGTCCTAGCCATACTAATTGAGTGTCATGTCTTGAGGTCGACCGATTATCAAATCAAATCAAATGTATTTGTCACATACACATGGTTAGCAGATGTTAATGCGAGTCTAGCGAAATGCTTGTGCTTCTAGTTCCGACAATGCAGTAATAACCAACAAATAATCTAACTAACAATTCCAAAACTACTACCTTATACACACAAGTGTAAAGGGATAAAGAATATGTACATAAAGATAAGTGAGTGATGGTACAGAGAGGCATAGGTAAGATGCAGTAGATGGTATCGAGTACAGTATATACATATAAGATGAGTAATGTAGGGTATGTAAAGAAAGTGGCATAGTTTAAAGTGGCTAGTGATACATGTATTACATAAAGATGCAGTAGATGATATAGAGTACAGTATATACGTATAAATATGAGATTAATATTGTAGGGTATGTAAACATTATATTAAGTAACATTGTTTAAACTGGCTAGTGATATATTTTTTACATCAATTCCCATTATTAAAGTGGCTGGAGTTGAGTCAGTGTGTTGGCAGCAGCCATGCAATGTTATTGGTGGCTGTTTAACAGTCTGATGGCCTTGAGATAGAAGCTGTTTTTCAGTCTCTCGGTCCCAGCTTTGATGCACCTGTACTGACCTTGCCTTCTGGATGATAACGGGGTGAACAGGCAGTGGCTCGGGTGGTTGATGTCCTTGATGATCTTTATGGCCTTCCTGTAACATCGGGTGGTGTAGTGTGTCCTGGAGGGCAGGTAGTTTGCCCCCGGTGATACGTTGTGCAGTCCTCACTACCCTCTGGAGAGCCTTACGGTTGTGGGCGGAGCAGTTGCCGACCAGGCGGTGATACAGCCCGACAAGATACTCTCAATTGTGCATCTGTAGAAGTTTGTGAGTGCTTTTGGTGACAAGCCGAATTTCTTCAGCCTCCTGAGGTAAAGAGGCGCTGCTGCGCCGCCTTCACGATGCTGTCTGTGTGAGTGGACCAATTCAGTTTGTCTGTGATGTATATGCCGAGGAACTTAAAACTTGCTACCCTCTCCACTACTGTTCCATTGATGTGGATAGGGGGGTGTTCCCTCTGCTGTTTCCTGAAGTCCACAATCATCTCCTTAGTTTTGTTGACGTTGAGTGTGAGGTTATTTTCCTGACACCACACTCCGAGTGCCCTCACCTCCTCCCTGTAGGCCGTCTCGTCGTTGTTGGTAATCCAGCCTACCACTGTAGTGTCGTCCGCAAACTTTATGATTGAGTTGGAGGCGTGCGTGGCCAGTCGTGGGTGACCAGGGAGAACAGGAGAGGGCTCAGAACGCACCCTTGTGGGGCCCCAGTGTTGAGGATCAGCGGGGTGGAGATGTTGTTACCTACCCTCATCACCTGGGGGCGGCCCGTCAGGAAGTCCAGTACCCAGTTGCACAGGGCGGGGTCGAGACCCAGGGTCTCGAGCTTGATGACAAGTTTGGAGGGTACTATGGTGTTAAATGCTGAGCTGTAGTCGATGAACAGCATTTTCACATAGGTATTCCTCTTGTCCAGATGGGTTAGGGCATCGATACCGATTATTGGAGGACCAAAAAAAGCTGATTGTTAAGGCTTCTAGGAGTAGTGGGGGGAGGAGTCAGGCGCAGAGAGCAGGTTTAGTTCCGAACGTGGATCTTTATTCCAAAGACAGTGAAAACGGACATGCCAAACACACAGGCACATGAAATAACCCGTCCAAACAAACAGGACTAAACTGTCCGGAAAAATAGAATCCACAAATAGTCGGCGGGCCTCGTGCTCTTAAATAGCCCACAAACAAAACTAAACTCAAAACAGGTGTAACCAATCAGACCAAACTAACAGAAACAAAAAAGGGAATCGATGGCAGCTAGTAGGCCGGTGATGACGACCACCGAGCGCCGCCGGCCTACTAGCTGTCATCGATTCCCTTTTTTGAGATTAATCAGCCGATTTAAAATAAATTAAAAAATTAAAAAAAGATTTGTAATAATGACAATTACAACAATACTGAATGAACACTTATTTTAAGTTAATATAATACGTCAATAACATCAATTTAGCCTCAAATAAATAATGAAACTAGTTCAATTTGATTTAAATAATGCAAAAACAAAGTGTTGAAGAAGAAAGTAAAAGTGCAATTTGTGCCATGTAAAAAAGCAAACACTTAAGTTCCTTGCTCAGAACATGAGAACATATGAAAGCTGGTGGTTCCTTTTAACATGAGACTTCAATATTCCAAGGTAAGAGGTATTAGGTTGTAGTTAATATAGTATTTATAGGACTATTTCTCTCTATACCATTTGTATGTCATATACCTTTGACTATTGGATGTTCTTATAGGCACTTTAGTATTGCCAGTGTAACAGTATAGCTTCCGTCCCTCTCCTCGCCCCTACCTGGGCTCGAACCAGGAACACATCGACAACAGCCACCCTCGAAGCATCGTTACCCATCGCTCCACAAAATCCGCGGGAAGAACTACTCCAAGTCTCAGAGCGAGTGACGTTTGAAATGCTATTAGCGCGCACCCTGTTAACTAGCTAGTCATTTCACATTGGTTACACCAGCCTAATCTCTGGAGTTGATAGGCTTGAAGTAACAGCTCAATGCTTGAAGCACAGCGAAGAGCTGCTGGCAAGCGCACAAAAGTGCTGTTTGAATGAATGCTTACGAGCCTGCTGCTGCCTACCACTGCTCAGTCAGACTGCTCCATCAAATATCAAATCATAGACATAATTATAACATAATAACACACAGAAATACAAGCCTTTGGTCATTAATATGGTCAAATCCGGAAACTATAATTTCGAAAACAAAACGTTTATTATTTAAGTGAAATACGGAACCGTTCCGTATTTTATCTAACGGGTGATATTCCTAAGTCTAAATATTGCTGTTACATTGCACAACCTTCAATGTTATGTCATAATTACGTAAAATTCTGGCAAATTAGTTCGCAACGAGCCAGGCGGCCCAAACTGTCGCATATACCCTGACTCTGCATGCAATGAACGCAAGAGAAGTGACACAATTTCACCTGGTTAATATTGCCTGCTAACCTGGATTTCTTTTAGCTAAATATGCAGGTTTAAAATATATACTTATGTGTATTGATTTTGAGAAAGGTATTGGTGGTTATGGTTAGGTACAGTCGTGCAACGATTGTGCTTTTTTCGCAAATGCGCTTTTGTTAAATCATCCCCCGTTGGGCGAAGTTGACTGTCTTTGTTAGGAAGTAATAGTCTTCACACAGTTTGCAACGAGCCAGGCGGCCCAAACTGCTTTTTTACCTAGTTAAAAGAAATTCATGTTAGCAGGCAATATTAACTAAATATGCAGGTTTAAAATATATACTTGTGTATTGATTTTAAGAAAGGCATTGATGTTTATGGTAAGGTACCAGTTGGAGCAACGACAGTCCTTTTTCGTGAATACGCACTGCATCGATTATATGCAACGCAGGACACGCTAGATAAACTAGTAATATCATCAACCATGTGTAGATAACTAGTGATTATGATTGATTGATTGTTTTTTAAAGATACATTTAATGCCAGCTAGCAGCTTACCTTAGCTTACTGCATTCGCGTAACAGGCAGGCTCCTCGTGGAGTGCAATGAGAGGCAGGTAGTTAGACTAGTAAACTGTAAGGTTGCAAGATTGAATCCCTGAGCTGACAAGGTAAAAATCTGTCGTTCTGCCCCTGAACAAGGCAGTTAACCCACCGTTCCGAGGCCGTCATTGAAAATAAGAATGTGTTCTTAACTGAATTGCCTAGTTAAATAAAGGTGTAAATAAAAAAATCGGTCAAATCGGTGTCCAAAAATACCGATTTCTGATCGTTATGAAAACTTGAAATCGGCCCTAATTAATCGGCCTTTCCGATTAATCGGTCGACCTCTAGTCATGCCCCACCCATACTAATTGAGTGTCATGTCCTACCCATACTAATTGAGTGTCATGTCCTACCCTGGCGTGCATTAGCCTCAGTTCAGGGCATGGAATGGTTCTAAATGATTTCCTACAGAACGGCACAATTGAACAGACACCTCAGTGCTACAACAAATCCCCTACAACCTCAGTCTCAGTCAGACAGATGAGAAACGCTTTGACTGCCTGCATCACTGCATAGACACTAAAAAGTTTCATTGACAATCTGAGTAGAAAGACGTGTTTAATGAATGAAGGGATTGGCAGAGCTGACACCCTGATCAGAAGACTAGAGGGAGAAAAAGTGAATCTGAGCAGTGGGCTGCTACTACTGGTGCTGTTTTTATCGTTGTTATTCAAACTTCATCAAAGTCCTTATCAGTTAAAAAAAAGACACTTTGGGATTGACAGAGGAACTCAAACAAACACACGCACGCACCTACAACGAACGCACGCAAGCACACACGCACCCACTGCATTCCTTACTCCACTCCTCCTCTCTCTGTCAGGTTGAGGCATTGTTCTTTCAGTTAAAGTACTTGAAGTATTTGAATAAGAAATTGTGTTCCAACAGACGCAAAAACATCCCAGGAAGTTGATAGAGTGAATGTGTGAAGAATACTGAGGCAAATACTGTAAGTGGTCTGAGTCGAGTGTTGGATAAACAACCTTGTTGTTTGTATTGGTAATATGATTGATACGCCAGTGGGGGAGTACAACATACATCATGTAATGTAATTAACACAAATCAATTATGTGGCTGGGCAAAATGGCACAACACAGCTGAAGTTGCTTAAAGGGGAAGTTCTAGAACATAAAACCCCAGAAGAGAGACAGTCTAATGACACTATCACACTCCTCCTCTATCTTCCTCCATTCTTTTAACATTTTCCTCTGAGTGATGAAGACAGGTTTTTGCGAATTCATTCAGCTCTTCAAAAAGTCGTCTTTTTGCAGTTCAGCAGATACGTTCCCCTTTCACTGCTCCTTCTGGATATAATCTCTGCAGGTACTGTGTCTTCAGAAAGTATTCAAACCACTTAACTTCAAGATTTTGTTGTGTTACCGTCTGAATTTAAGGAGGTGCAGCGATTCTTAGGGTTTGCCAACTACTACCGGAGGTTTATCCGGGGATTTAGTCAGGTAGCGGCTCCCATTACTTCACTGCTGAAGGGGGGCCCGGTGTGCTTGCAGTGGACAGCTGAGGGCTTTGTTTAACTCGGCTCCCTTGCTGGCCCATCCAGATCCCTCTTTGGCGTTCATAGTGGAGGTGGACGCATCCAAGGTTGGGATAGGAGCTGCGCTCTCTCAGCGCTCGGGTATGCCCCTGAAGCTCCGCCCTTGTGCCTTATTTTCGAAGAAGCTCAGCCCGGCGGAGCGAAACTATGACGTGGGGGACCGGGAGTTCTTGGCTGTTGTCAAGGCCCTGAAGGCATGGAGACATTGTCTTGAGGGGGCTAGACACCCTTTTCTCATCTAGACTGACCACCGCAATCTGGAATCCTGGCGGCGAGGAGACCGAACCCTCGCCAGGCAAGGTGGGCCATGTTTTTCACCCGTTTTGTGTTTACCCTCTCTTACAGACCAGTCTCCCAGAACGTTAAGGCAGACTCACTGTCCCGGCTGTATGACACAGAGGAGCAGCCCATGGATCCCACTCCCACCCCAAGAGTAACGGGCAGGTGGAGAGAGTTAACCAGGATGTGAGTAGGGTTCTGAAGTCTTATTGCCAGGACCGGCCGGGGGAGTGGGAGGCGTTCGTGCCCTGGGCAGAGATGACCCAGTACTCGCTCCGCCAATCCTCCACCAACCTATCTCCCTTTCAGTCTGTATTGGGGTATTAGCCGGGTTCTGGCTATGTGGCATCAGAGTCAGACCGAGGCTCCTGCGGTGGACGACTGGTCCCGGCGTGCGGAAGAAACATGAGACGCTGCCCATGTCCACCTTCAGCGTGCCGTACTGCGCCAGAAAGTTGGCGCATACTGTCACCGCAGTGAGGTTGCGGGGTACCGGGTCTGGCTCTCAACCCGAAACCTGCCCCTCCGCCTGCTCTGTTGGTAGCTGGTTCTGCGGTTTGAGGGGCCATTTAAGGTCCTGAGGAGAGAAAACGAGCTATGTTACAGGTTACAGCTTCCCCCCGATTACTGCATTAACCCCTTGTTTCATGTGTCTCTCCTCAGGCCTGTGATGGCTGGCCCACTCCAGGAGTCTGAGGTGCAGGAGGTTCCTACACCCCCTCTGGACATCAAGGGGGCCCCGGCATACTCCGTTCGTTCCATATTGGATTTGAGACGTCAGGCGAGGGGTCTTCAGTACCTCGTGGACTGGGAGGGGTATGGTCCGGAGGAGAGATGCTGGGTCTGGTGCAGGACGTGTTGCATCCTTCCATGCTGAGAGATTTCCACCGTCTCCATCCGGGTCGCCCTGCAACTCACCCTCCAGGTTGTCCCCGAGGTCGGTGCCAACAAGCTACTGTGAAACATCGGCGGAAGCTTTGGACTGGGGATTGTCGCAGGAAGCCTGGTGCGTGGGGCCGGCACTGGTGGTACCGGGCTGGTAACACGCACTTCAGGGCGAGTGCGAGGAGGAGGCACAGGACGTACTGGACTGGGGACACGCACTTCAGGGAAAGTGCGAGGAGCAGGCACAGGACGTACCTGACTGGGAAGACGCACTTGAGGGAGAGTGCGAGGAGCAGGCACAGGACGTACCGGGCTGTGGAGACGTACTGGAGACCTGGTGCTTATAGCGGCATCAATGGTACCTGTTCGATGACACACCTCGCCTGGCAAGTGAGAGGAGCAGGCACAGGATGTACTGGGCTGTGAAGGCGTACTGGAGATCTGGAGCATAAAGCTGGCACAACGTGTCCTGGACAGATGACAACCTTTGCACGGCAAGTGCAGGGAACTGGCACGGGACGTACCGGACGTACTGAGCTGTGGAGGCGCACTGGAGACAATCGCTCAATCTGTCCCAATGTTCCTCGGTCTCTGACTCACCCCTCAGTGTCGCCGACCACTCTGTGTTTCCCTCCCCCCTAAAGGAAATTTGGGCTGTCTTTTGGGCTTGCATCGTGGCCGCGAACCCTGGCGTCGTCACTGTCCTTCCCTCACCGCTTGCGTCTGCTTCCATGGAAGGCTTTCGTCTCCAGCCATAATTTCCTCCCAAGTTCAGAATGTCTTCTCCTCCTGGGTATGCTGCTTGGTCCTGTTTTGATGGGATATTCTGTCACGATGTTCGTAATAATGGTCAGACTACGGCGCAGCGTACATACAGTTCCACATATTTAGTAGACAGTGAAACTTAGAAAAAAAAAAAACAATAAAGAATCAACGAAACGTGACGACAATGCAGTGCTAACAGGCAACTAAACATAAACTTTATCCCATAACCCACAGGTAGAAAAATGCAACTCAAGTATGATCCCCAATTAGAGACAACAATAGCCAGCTGCCTCTAATTGGGAATCATACCAAAACCCCAACATAGAAAAAACAACCTAGAACCCAACATAGAAAATATAAACTAGACTAACCCCCCTAGTCACGCCCTGACCTACTCTACCATAGAAAATAAAGGTTGTTCTAAAAGTCCAACCTCAAAACATAAATGGAAAAACCAAATCCTATAACATAACATAAACATTACCTCAGTAATAGCGTCAGCATTCTCTCAGTAATAGCGTCAACATTACCTCAGTAATATCTTCAACATACCCTCAGTCATGACTTCAACATTTCCTCAGTCATAGCTTCAACATTCCCTCAGTCATAGCTTCAACATTCCCTCAGTCATGACTTCAACATTTCCTCAGTCATAGCTTCAACATTTCCTCAGTCATAGCTTCAACATTCCCTCAGTCATGACTTCAACATTTCCTCAGTCATGACTTCAACATTTCCTCAGTCATAGCTTCAACATTTCCTCAGTCATAGCTTCAACATTCCCTCAGTCATAGCTTCAACATTTCCGCAGTCGTAGCTTCAACATTTCCGCAGTCGTAGCTTCAACATTTCCGCAGTCGTAGCTTCAACATTCCCTCAGTCATAGCTTCAACATTTCCTCAGTCATAGCTTCAACATTCCCTCAGTCATAGCTTCAACATTTCCGCAGTCGTAGCTTCAACATTTCCTCAGTCATAGCTTCAACATTTCCTCAGTCATGACTTCAACATTTCCTCAGTCATGACTTCAACATTTCCGCAGTCATGACTTCAACATTTCCTCAGTCATGACTTCAACATTTCCGCAGTCGTAGCTTCAACATTTCCTCAGTCATAGCTTCAACATTTCCTCAGTCATGACTTCAACATTTCCTCAGTCATAGCTTCAACATTTCCTCAGTCATGACTTCAACATTTCCTCAGTCATGACTTCAACATTTCCTCAGTCATGACTTCAACATTCCCTCAGTCATAGCTTCAACATTCCCTCAGTCATGACTTCAACATTCCCTCAGTCATAGCTTCAACATTCCCTCAGTAATTCCCTCAGTAATAGTACCACAGTATGAATCATATAACCATAAAACCTAGCAGTCAAACAAGGAAATGGTTCCAATAATTCTTCTATTTTTTCCCTAAAAAGCCCAACCTCAAAACAGAAAAAAAAGATATATTTAACTAACAATGGCTAAAGAAAAGCAGACATCGAATATCCCTTTGTGCATGGTAAAGTTATTAATTACACTTTGGATGGTGTATCAATACACCCAGTCACTACAAAGACATAGGTGTTCCTAACTCAAAGACTTACACAGAAAGACTTGCAGCTCTTAGAGAATTACCCAGAAAAACTCACAGCTATTAGAAACTTACCCAGAAAGACTCACTGCTCTTAGGGACTTAACCAGAAACACTCACTGCTCTTACAAACTTACCCAGAAGGACTCACAGCTCTGAGAAACTTACCCAGAAGGACTCACAGCTCTTAGAGACTTACCCAGAAAGACTCACAGCTCTTAGAGACTTACCCAGAAGGACTCACAGCTCTTAGAGACTTACCCAGAAGGACTCACAGCTGTAATACCTGCCAACGGTGAGTCTAATATGTATTGACTCAGGGGGTTGAATACTTATCTAATCAACATACTGTATATTAGTGTTTTATCATCTTCAAAAAGTATTCACAAACCTTGACTTTTTCTAAATGTTGTTGTTTTACAAAGTGGGACTAAAATGGATTCAATGGAATGTCTTTTTTTTCTCAACGATCTACACAAAATACCATATAATGTCAAAGTGAAGGCACTGTACTGTATATATCAGAGATTGTGAAAATACAGTGTCCTAGATTCAACCATCCCAGCAAAAACTTTTTGAATGATACTCCAGCACACAAGGGCGATCTCGAGGCGGTGTGGGAGGGATGACAATAATATGCTAATATGGCCACAGCAACCGCTATTGAAAACCAAACCTGATGTGGCGTAACCATGAAAACCCAAGTCAGAGTATATTTCTGCATGGGGAAAAATGGTCTGTTGGGCGTATAAAGCAGAGAACCATAGAACAAAACACATGCATCCAAATTGAGCAGATCAAATACTCCCAGCTGTGTTTATGTGTCTCCAGAACATAATGAAGTAAGTTGGAGTAAACTGATACAGATGGTCAGACCAATGGTCCCCATTCATTGTCCAAACACCTTTCTCTATTCCAATCAAAGTGTCTCTACTCTACTCTAGTCATGCCCCAGGCAAAGTGTCTCTCCTCTAGTCATGCCCCAGGCAAAGTGTTTCTACTCTAGTCATGCCCCAGGCAAAGTGTCTCTACTCTAGTCATGCCCCAGGCAAAGTGTCTCTACTCTAGCCATGCCCCAGGCAAAGTGTCTCTCCTCTAGTCATGCCCCAGGCAAAGTGTCTCTACTCTAGCCATGCCCCAGGCAAAGTGTCTCTACTCTAGCCATGCCCCAGGCAAAGTGTCTCTACTCTGTTCTAGTCATGCCCCAGGTAAAGTGTCTCTACTCTAGTCATGCCCCAGGCAAAGTGTCTCTACTCTAGCCATGCCCCAGGCAAAGTGTCTCTACTCTGTTCTAGTCATGCCCCAGGTAAAGTGTCTCTCCTCTAGTCATGCCCCAGGCAAAGTGTCTCTACTCTAGCCATGCCCCAGGCAAAGTGTCTCTACTCTAGCCATGCCCCAGGCAAAGTGTCTCTACTCTGTTCTAGTCATGCCCCAGGTAAAGTGTCTCTACTCTAGTCATGCCCCAGGCAAAGTGTCTCTACTCTAGTCATGCCCCAGGCAAAGTGTCTCTACTCTAGTCATGTCCCAGGCAAAGTGTATCTACTCTAGTCATGTCCCAGGCAAAGTGTCTCTACTCTAGTCATGTCCCAGGCAAAGTGTCTCTTCTCTAGTCATGCCCCAGGCAAAGTGTCTCTCCTCTGATCTAGTCATGCCCCAGGTAAAGTGTCTCTACTCTAGTCATGCCCCAGGCAAAGTGTTTCTACTCTAGCCATGTACCAGGCAAAGTGTTTCTACTCTAGCCATGCCAGAGGCAAAATGTCTCTACTCTACTCTAGACATGCCCCAGGCAAAGTGTCCCTTCTCTAGTCATGCCCCAGGCAAAGTGTTTCTACTCTAGTCATGCCCCAGGCAAAGTGTCTCTCCTCTAGTCATGCCCCAGGCAAAGTGTCTCTACTCTAGCCATGCCCCAGGCAAAGTGTCTCTACTCTAGTCATGCCCCAGGCAAAGTGTCTCTGTTCTAGTCATGTCCCAGGCAAAGTGTCTCTGTTCTAGACATGCCCCAGGCAAAGTGTCTCTAATGTAGTCATGTCCCAGGCAAAGTGTTTCTACTCTAGTCATGTCCCAGGCAAAGTGTCTCTACTCTACTCTAGTCATGCCCCAGGCAAAGTGTCTCTTCTCTGATCTAGTCATGCCCCAGGCAAAGTGTTTCTACTCTAGTCATGTCCCAGGCAAAGTGTATCTACTCTAGCCATGTCCCAGGCAAAGTGTTTCTACTCTAGCCATGCCAGAGGCAAAATGTCTCTACTCTACTCTAGACATGCCCCAGGCAAAGTGTTTCTACTCTAGTCATGCCCCAGGCAAAGTGTATCTCCTCTAGTCATGCCCCAGGCAAAGTGTCTCTACTCTAGCCATGCCCCAGGCAAAGTGTCTCTACTCTAGTCATGCCCCGGGCAAAGTGTCTCTGTTCTAGTCATGTCCCAGGCAAAGTGTCTCTGTTCTAGACATGCCCCAGGCAAAGTGTCTCTACTGTAGTCATGCCCCAGGCAAAGTGTCTCTACTCTAGTCATGCCCCAGGCAAAGTGTCTCTACTCTACTCTAGTCATGCCCCAGGCAAAGTGTCTCTACTCTAGTCATGCCCCAGGCAAAGTGTCTCTACTCTAGTCATATCCCAGGCAAAGTGTCTCTGTTCTAGTCATGTCCCAGGCAAAGTGTCTCTACTGTAGTCATGTCCCAGGCAAAGTGTTTCTACTCTAGTCATGTCCCAGGCAAAGTGTCCCTTCTCTAGTCATGCCCCAGGCAAAGTGTCTCTGTTCTAGTCATGTCCCAGGCAAAGTGTCTCTGTTCTAGACATGCCCCAGGCAAAGTGTCTCTACTGTAGTCATGTCCCAGGCAAAGTGTTTCTACTCTAGTCATGTCCCAGGCAAAGTGTCTCTACTCTACTCTAGTCATGCCCCAGGCAAAGTGTCTCTCCTCTGATCTAGTCATGCCCCAGGCAAAGTGTTTCTACTCTAGTCATGTCCCAGGCAAAGTGTATCTACTCTAGCCATGTCCCAGGCAAAGTGTTTCTACTCTAGCCATGCCAGAGGCAAAATGTCTCTACTCTGCTCTAGACATGCCCCAGGCAAAGTGTTTCTACTCTAGTCATGCCCCAGGCAAAGTGTATCTCCTCTAGTCATGCCCCAGGCAAAGTGTCTCTACTCTAGCCATGCCCCAGGCAAAGTGTCTCTACTCTAGTCATGCCCCGGGCAAAGTGTCTCTGTTCTAGTCATGTCCCAGGCAAAGTGTCTCTGTTCTAGACATGCCCCAGGCAAAGTGTCTCTACTGTAGTCATGTCCCAGGCAAAGTGTTTCTACTCTAGTCATGTCCCAGGCAAAGTGTCTCTACTCTTGTCATGTCCCAGGCAAAGTGTCTCTACTCTAGTCATGCCCCAGGCAAAGTGTCTCTACTCTAGTCATGCCCCAGGCAAAGTGTCTCTACTCTACTCTAGTCATGCCCCAGGCAAAGTGTCTCTACTCTAGTCATGCCCCAGGCAAAGTGTCTCTACTCTAGTCATATCCCAGGCAAAGTGTCTCTGTTCTAGTCATGTCCCAGGCAAAGTGTCTCTACTGTAGTCATGTCCCAGGCAAAGTGTTTCTACTCTAGTCATGTCCCAGGCAAAGTGTCCCTTCTCTAGTCATGCCCCAGGCAAAGTGTCTCTCCTCTGATCTAGTTATGCCCCAGCTAAAGTGTCTCTACTCTAGTCATGCCCCAGGCAAAGTGTTTCTACTCTAGCCATGTCCCAGGCAAAGTGTTTCTACTCTAGCCATGCCAGAGGCAAAATGTCTGTACTCTACTCTAGACATGCCCCAGGCAAAGTGTTTCTACTCTAGTCATGCCCCAGGCAAAGTGTCTCTCCTCTAGTCATGCCCCAGGCAAAGTGTCTCTACTCTAGCCATGCCCCAAGCAAAGTGTCTCTACTCTAGTCATACCCCAGGCAAAGTGTCTCTGTTCTAGTCATGTCCCAGGCAAAGTGTCTCTGTTCTAGACATGCCCCAGGCAAAGTGTCTCTACTGTAGTCATGTCCCAGGCAAAGTGTTTCTACTCTAGTCATGTCCCAGGCAAAGTGTCTCTACTCTACTCTAGTCATGCCCCAGGCAAAGTGTCTCTCCTCTGATCTAGTCATGCCCCAGGTAAAGTGTCTCTACTCTAGTCATGCCCCAGGCAAAGTGTTTCTACTCTAGCCATGTCCCAGGCAAAGTGTTTCTACTCTAGCAATGCCAGAGGCAAAATGTCTCTACTCTACTCTAGACATGCCCCAGGCAAAGTGTTTCTACTCTAGTCATGCCCCAGGCAAAGTGTCTCTCCTCTAGTCATGCCCCAGGCAAAGTGTTTCTACTCTAGTCATGTCCCAGGCAAAGTGTCTCTACTGTAGTCATGTCCCAGGCAAAGTGTTTCTACTCTAGTCATGTCCCAGGCAAAGTGTCTCTACTCTAATCATGTCCCAGGCAAAGTGTCTCTACTCTAGTCATGCCCCAGGCAAAGTGTCTCTACTCTACTCATACCCCAGGCAAAGTGTCTCTACTCTAGTCATGCCCCAGGCAAAGTGTCTCTACTCTAGTCATGCCCCAGGCAAAGTGTCTCTACTCTAGTCATATCCCAGGCAAAGTGTCTCTGTTCTAGTCATGTCCCAGGCAAAGTGTCTCTACTGTAGTCATGTCCCAGGCAAAGTGTCTCTACTCTAGTCATGCCCCAGGCAAAGTGTCTCTACTCTAGTCATATCCCAGGCAAAGTGTCTCTATTCTAGTCATGCCCCAGGCAAAGTGTCTCTACTCTAGTCATATCCCAGGCAAAGTGTCTCTGTTCTAGACATGCCCCAGGCAAAGTGTCTCTACTCTACTCTAGTCATGCCCCAGGCAAAGTGTCTCTAATCTAGTCATGCCCCATGCAAAGTGTCTCTCCTCTAGTCATGCTCCAGGTAAAGTGTCTCTACTCTACTCTAGTCATGCCCCAGGCAAAGTGTCTCTCCTCTGATCTAGTCATGCCCCAGGTAAAGTGTCTCTACTCTAGTCATGCCCCAGGCAAAGTGTCTCTACTCTACTCATACCCCAGGCAAAGTGTCTCTACTCTAGTCATATCCCAGGCAAAGTGTCTCTGTTCTAGTCATGTCCCAGGCAAAGTGTCTCTACTGTAGTCATGTCTCAGGCAAAGTGTCTCTACTCTAGTCATGCCCCAGGCAAAGTGTCTCTACTCTAGTCATATCCCAGGCAAAGTGTCTCTAGTCTAGTCATGCCCCAGGCAAAGTGTCTCTACTCTAGTCATATCCCAGGCAAAGTGTCTCTGTTCTAGACATGCCCCAGGCAAAGTGTCTCTACTGTAGTCATGTCCCAGGCAAAGTGTTTCTACTCCAGTCATGTCCCAGGCAAAGTGTCTCTACTCTAGTCATGTCCCAGGCAAAGTGCCTCTACTCTACTCTAGTCATGCCCCTGGCAAAGTGTCTCTAATCTAGTCATGCCCCAGGCAAAGTGTCTCTCCTCTAGTCATGCTCCAGGTAAAGTGTCTCTACTCTACTCTAGTCATGCCCCAGGCAAAGTGTCTCTCCTCTGATCTAGTCATGCCCCAGGTAAAGTGTCTCTACTCTAGTCATGCCCCAGGCAAAGTGTTTCTAATCTAGCCATGTCCCAGGCAAAGTGTTTCTACTCTAGCAATGCCAGAGGCAAAATGTCTCTACTCTACTCTAGACATGCCCCAGGCAAAGTGTTTCTACTCTAGTCATGCCCCAGGCAAAGTGTCTCTACTCTAGTCATGTCCCAGGCAAAGCGTCTCTGTTCTAGACATGCCCGAGGCAAAGTGTCTCTACTGTAGTCATGTCCCAGGCAAAGTGTTTCTACTCTAGTCATGTCCCAGGCAAAGTGTCTCTACTCTAATCATGTCCCAGGCAAAGTGTCTCTACTCTAGTCATGCCCCAGGCAAAGTGTCTCTACTCTACTCATACCCCAGGCAAAGTGTCTCTAGTCTAGTCATGCCCCAGGCAAAGTGTCTCTACTCTAGTCATGCCCCAGGCAAAGTGTCTCTACTCTAGTCATGCCCCAGGCAAAGTGTCTCTACTCTAGTCATATCCCAGGCAAAGTGTCTCTGTTCTAGTCATGTCCCAGGCAAAGTGTCTCTACTGTAGTCATGTCCCAGGCAAAGTGTCTCTACTCTAGTCATGCCCCAGGCAAAGTGTCTCTACTCTAGTCATATCCCAGGCAAAGTGTCTCTACTCTAGTCATGCCCCAGGCAAAGTGTCTCTACTCTAGTCATATCCCAGGCAAAGTGTCTCTGTTCTAGTCATGTCCCAGGCAAAGTGTCTCTACTCTAGTCGAGCCCCAGGCAAAGTGTCTCTACTCTAGTCATGCCCCAGGCAAAGTGTCTCTACTCTAGTCATATCCCAGGCAAAGTGTCTCTGTTCTAGTCATGTCCCAGGCAAAGTGTCTCTGTTCTAGTCATGTCCCAGGCAAAGTGTCTCTACTGTAGTCATGTCCCAGGCAAAGTGTCTCTACTCTAGTCATATCCCAGGCAAAGTGTCTCTACCCTAGTCATGCCCCAGGCAAAGTGTCTCTACTCTAGTCATATCCCAGGCAAAGTGTCTCTGTTCTAGACATGCCCCAGGCAAAGTGTCTCTACTGTAGTCATGTCCCAGGCAAAGTGTTTCTACTCTAGTCATGTCCCAGGCAAAGTGTCTCTACTCTAGTCATGTCCCAGGCAAAGTGTCTATACTCTAGTCTAGTCATGCCCCAGGCAAAGTGTCTCTAATCTAGTCTTGCACCAGGCAAAGTGTCTCTCCTCTAGTCATGCTACCCAGGCAAAGTGTCTCTACTCTACTCTAGTCATGCCCCAGGCAAAGTGTCTCAGGTAAAGTGTCTCTACTCTACTCTAGTCATGCCCCAGGTAAAGTGTCTCTACTCTAGTCTTGCCCCAGGCAGTGTCTCTACACTAGTCATGCCCCAGGCAAAGTGTCCCTTCTCTAGTCATGCCCCAGGCAAAGTGTCTCTACTCTACTCATACCCCAGGCAAAGTGTCTCTACTCTAGTCATATCCCAGGCAAAGTGTCTCTGTTCTAGTCATGTCCCAGGCAAAGTGTCTCTACTGTAGTCATGTCCCAGGCAAAGTGTCTCTACTCTAGTCATGCCCCAGGCAAAGTGTCTCTACTCTAGTCATATCCCAGGCAAAGTGTCTCTAGTCTAGTCATGCCCCAGGCAAAGTGTCTCTACTCTAGTCATATCCCAGGCAAAGTGTCTCTGTTCTAGACATGCCCCAGGCAAAGTGTCTCTACTGTAGTCATGTCCCAGGCAAAGTGTTTCTACTCCAGTCATGTCCCAGGCAAAGTGTCTCTACTCTAGTCATGTCCCAGGCAAAGTGCCTCTACTCTACTCTAGTCATGCCCCTGGCAAAGTGTCTCTAATCTAGTCATGCCCCAGGCAAAGTGTCTCTCCTCTAGTCATGCTCCAGGTAAAGTGTCTCTACTCTACTCTAGTCATGCCCCAGGCAAAGTGTCTCTCCTCTGATCTAGTCATGCCCCAGGTAAAGTGTCTCTACTCTAGTCATGCCCCAGGCAAAGTGTTTCGACTCTAGCCATGTCCCAGGCAAAGTGTTTCTACTCTAGCAATGCCAGAGGCAAAATGTCTCTACTCTACTCTAGACATGCCCCAGGCAAAGTGTCTCTACTCTAGTCATGCCCCAGGCAAAGTGTCTCTACTCTAGTCATGTCCCAGGCAAAGCGTCTCTGTTCTAGACATGCCCCAGGCAAAGTGTCTCTACTGTAGTCATGTCCCAGGCAAAGTGTTTCTACTCTAGTCATGTCCCAGGCAAAGTGTCTCTACTCTAATCATGTCCCAGGCAAAGTGTCTCTACTCTAGTCATGCCCCAGGAAAAGTGTCTCTACTCTACTCATACCCCAGGCAAAGTGTCTCTACTCTAGTCATGCCCCAGGCAAAGTGTCTCTACTCTAGTCATGCCCCAGGCAAAGTGTCTCTACTCTAGTCATGCCCCAGGCAAAGTGTCTCTACTCTAGTCATATCCCAGGCAAAGTGTCTCTGTTCTAGTCATGTCCCAGGCAAAGTGTCTCTACTGTAGTCATGTCCCAGGCAAAGTGTCTCTACTCTAGTCATGCCCCAGGCAAAGTGTCTCTACTCTAGTCATATCCCAGGCAAAGTGTCTCTACTCTAGTCATGCCCCAGGCAAAGTGTCTCTACTCTAGTCATATCCCAGGCAAAGTGTCTCTGTTCTAGTCATGTCCCAGGCAAAGTGTCTCTACTCTAGTCATGCCCCAGACAAAGTGTCTCTACTCTAATCATGTCCCAGGCAAAGTGTCTCTACTCTAGTCATGCCCCAGGCAAAGTGTCTCTACTCTACTCATACCCCAGGCAAAGTGTCTCTACTCTAGTCATGCCCCAGGCAAAGTGTCTCTACTCTAGTCATATCCCAGGCAAAGTGTCTCTGTTCTAGTCATGTCCCAGGCAAAGTGTCTCTGTTCTAGTCATGTCCCAGGCAAAGTGTCTCTACTGTAGTCATGTCCCAGGCAAAGTGTCTCTACTCTAGTCATATCCCAGGCAAAGTGTCTCTACCCTAGTCATGCCCCAGGCAAAGTGTCTCTACTCTAGTCATATCCCAGGCAAAGTGTCTCTGTTCTAGACATGCCCCAGGCAAAGTGTCTCTACTGTAGTCATGTCCCAGGCAAAGTGTTTCTACTCTAGTCATGTCCCAGGCAAAGTGTCTATACTCTAGTCATGCTCCAGGTAAAGTGTCTCTACTCTACTCTAGTCATGCCCCAGGTAAAGTGTCTCTACTCTAGTCATGCCCCAGGCAGTGTCTCTACACTAGTCATGCCCCAGGCAAAGTGTCCCTTCTCTAGTCATGCCCCAGGTAAAGTGTCTATACTCTACTCTAGTCATGCCCCAGGTAAAGTGTCTCTACCCTAGTCATACCACAGGTAATATGTCTCTACTCTACTCTAGTCATGCCCCAGGTAAAGTGTCTCTAATCTAGTCATGCCCCAGGCAAAGTGTCTCTCCTCTAGTCATGCCCCAGGTAAAGTGTCTCTACTCTACTCTAGTCATGCCCCAGGCAAAGTGTCTCTACTCTAGTCATGACCCAGGTAAAGTGTCTCTCCTCTAGTCATGCCCCTGGCAAAGTGTCTCTCCTCTAGTCATGCCCCAGGTAAAGTGTCTCTCCTCTAGTCTAGTCATGCCCCTGGCAAAGTGTCTCTACTCTAGTGGAGTCATGCCCCAGGAAAAGTGTCTCTACTCTAGTCTAGTCATGCCCCTGGCAAAGTGTCTCTACTCTAGTCATGCCCCAGGAAAAGTGTCTCTACTGTAGTCATGCCCCAGGCAAAGTGTTTCTACTCTAGTCATGCCCCAGGCAAAGTGTCTCTACTCTACTCTAGTCATACCCCAGGCAAAGTGTCTCTACTCTAGTCATGCCCCAGGCAAAGTGTCTTTACTCTAGTCATGCCCCAGGCAAAGTGTCTCTACTCTAGTCATGCCCCAGGCAAAGTGTCTCTACTCTAGTCATATCCCAGGCAAAGTGTCTCTGTTCTAGTCATGTCCCAGGCAAAGTGTCTCTACTGTAGTCATGTCCCAGGCAAAGTGTCTCTACTCTTGTCATGCCCCAGGCAAAGTGTCTCTACTCTAGTCATATCCCAGGCAAAGTGTCTCTACTCTAGTCATGCCCCAGGCAAAGTGTCTCTACTCTAGTCATATCCCAGGCAAAGTGTCTCTGTTCTAGACATGCCCCAGGCAAAGTGTCTCTACTGTAGTCATGTCCAAGGCAAAGTGTTTCTACTCTAGTCATGTCCCAGGCAAAGTGTCTCTACTCTAGTCATGTCCCAGGCAAAGTGTCTCTCCTCTAGTCATGCTCCAGGTAAAGTGTCTCTACTCTACTCTAGTCATGCCCCAGGTAAAGTGTCTCTACTCTAGTCATGCCCCATGCAGTGTCTCTACTCTAGTCATGCCCCAGGCAGTCTCTCTACACTAGTCATACCCCAGGCAAAGTGTCCCTTCTCTAGTCAGGCCCCAGGTAAAGTGTCTCTAATCTAGTCATGCCCCAGGCAAAGTGTCTCTCCTCTAGTCATGCCCCAGGTAAAGTGTCTCTACTCTTCTCTAGTCATGCCCCAGGTAAAGTGTCTCTACTCTAGTCATGCCCCAGGCAAAGTGCCTCTACTCTAGTCATGCCCCAGGCAAAGTGTCTCTCCTCTAGTCATGCCCCAGGTATAGTGTCTCTACTCTACTGTAGTCTGTCCCAGGCAAAGTGTCTCTACTCTAGTCATGCCCCAGGTAAAGTGTCTCTCCTCTAGTCATGCCCCTGGCAAAGTGTCTCTCCTCTAGTCATGCCCCAGGTAAAGTGTCTCTCCTCTAGTCTAGTCATGCCCCAGGAAAAGTGTCTCTACTCTAGTCTAGTCATGCCCCTGGCAAAGTGTCTCTACTCTAGTCATGCCCCAGGCAAAGTGTCTCTACTCTAGTCATGCCCCAGGCAAAGTGTCTCTACTCTAGTCATGCCCCAGGTAAAGTGTCTCTCCTCTAGTCATGCCCCTGGCAAAGTGTCTCTCCTCTAGTCTAGTCATGCCCCTGGCAAAGTGTCTCTACTCTAGTCGAGTCATGCCCCAGGTAAAGTGTCTCTACTCTACTGTAGTCTGTCCCAGGCAACGTGTCTCTACTCTAGTCATGCCCCAGGCAAAGTGTCTCTACTCTAGTCATGCCCCAGGCAAAGTGTCTCTACTCTAGTCATTCCCCAGGCAAAGTGTTTCTACTCTAGTCATGCCCCAGGCAAAGTGTCTCTACTCTAGTCATGCCCCAGGCAAAGTGTCTCTCCTCTAGTCATGCCCCAGGTAAAGTGTCTCTACTCTACTGTAGTCTGTCCCAGGCAAAGTGTCTCTACTCTAGTCATGCCCCAGGCAAAGTGTCTCTACTCTAGTCATGCCCCAGGTAAAGTGTCTCTCCTCTAGTCATGCCCCTGGCAAAGTGTCTCTCCTCTAGTCTAGTCATGCCCCTGGCAAAGTGTCTCTACTCTAGTCGAGTCATGCCCCAGGAAAAGTGTCTCTACTCTAGTCTAGTCATGCCCCAGGCAAAGTGTCTCTCCTCTAGTCATGCCCCAGGTAAAGTGTCTCTACTCTACTGTAGTCTGTCCCAGGCAACGTGTCTCTACTCTAGTCATGCCCCAGGCAAAGTGTCTCTACTCTAGTCATGCCCCAGGCAAAGTGTCTCTACTCTAGTCATTCCCCAGGCAAAGTGTTTCTACTCTAGTCATGCCCCAGGAAAAGTGTCTCTACTCTACTCTAGTCATGCCCCAGGCAAAGTGTCTCTACTCTACTCTAGTCATCTAGTCATGCCCCAGGCAAAGTGTCTCTACTCTGTTCTAGTCATACACCAGGCAAAGTGTCTCTACTCTAGTCATGCCCCAGGCAGAGTGTTTCTACTCTAGTCATGCTCCAGGCAAACTGTCTCTACTCTAGTCTAGTCATTCCCCAGGCAAAGTGTCTCTACTGTAGTCATGCCCCAGGCAAAGTGTCTCTACTCTAGTCATGCCCCAGGCAAAGTGTCTCTACTCTAGTCATGCCCCAGGCAAAGTGTCTATACTCTAGTCTAGTCATGCCACAGGCAAAGTGTCTCTACTCTAGTCATGCCCCAGGCAAAGTGTCTCTACTCTAGTCGAGTCATGCCCCAGGCAAAGTGTCTCTACTCTAGTCTAGTCATGCCCCTGGCAAAGTGTCTCTACTCTAGTCATGCCCCAGGCACAGTGTCTCTAATCTAGTCATGTCCCAGGCAAAGTGTTTCTACTCTAGTCATGCCCCAGGAAAAGTGTCTCTACTGTAGTCATGCCCCAGGCAAAGTGTCTCTACTCTAGTCATGCCCCAGGCAAAGTGTCTCTACTCTAGTCATTCCCCAGGCAAAGTGTTTCTACTCTAGTCATGCCCCAGGCAAAGTGTCTCTACTCTAGTCATGCCCCAGGCAAAGTTTCTCAACTCTAGTCTAGTCATGCCACAGGCAAAGTGTCTCTACTCTAGTCATGCCCCAGGCAAAGTGTTTCTACTCTAGTCATGCCCCAGGCAAAGTGTCTCTACTCTACTCTAGTCATGCCCCAGGCACAGTGTCTCTACTCTAGTCATGCCCCAGGCACAGTGTCTCTACTCTAGTCATGTCACAGGCAAAGTGTTTCTACTCTAGTCATGCCCCAGGAAAAGTGTCTCTACTGTAGTCATGCCCCAGGCAAAGTGTCTCTACTCTAGTCATGCCCCAGGCAAAGTGTTTCTACTCTAGTCATGCCCCAGGCAAAGTGTCTCTACTCTACTCTAGTCATGCCCCTGGCAAAGTGTCTCTACTCTAGTCATGCCCCAGACACAGTGTCTCTACTCTAGTCATGTCCCAGGCAAAGTGTCTCTCCTCTAGTCATGCCCCAGGTAAAGTGTCTCTACTCTACTGTAGTCTGTCCCAGGCAACGTGTCTCTACTCTAGTCATGCCCCAGGCAAAGTGTCTCTACTCTAGTCATGCCCCAGGCAAAGTGTCTCTACTCTAGTCATTCCCCAGGCAAAGTGTTTCTACTCTAGTCATGCCCCAGGAAAAGTGTCTCTACTCTACTCTAGTCATGCCCCAGGCAAAGTGTCTCTACTCTACTCTAGTCATCTAGTCATGCCCCAGGCAAAGTGTCTCTACTCTGTTCTAGTCATACACCAGGCAAAGTGTCTCTACTCTAGTCATGCCCCAGGCAGAGTGTTTCTACTCTAGTCATGCTCCAGGCAAACTGTCTCTACTCTAGTCTAGTCATTCCCCAGGCAAAGTGTCTCTACTGTAGTCATGCCCCAGGCAAAGTGTCTCTACTCTAGTCATGCCCCAGGCAAAGTGTCTCTACTCTAGTCATGCCCCAGGCAAAGTGTCTATACTCTAGTCTAGTCATGCCACAGGCAAAGTGTCTCTACTCTAGTCATGCCCCAGGCAAAGTGTCTCTACTCTAGTCGAGTCATGCCCCAGGCAAAGTGTCTCTACTCTAGTCTAGTCATGCCCCTGGCAAAGTGTCTCTACTCTAGTCATGCCCCAGGCACAGTGTCTCTAATCTAGTCATGTCCCAGGCAAAGTGTTTCTACTCTAGTCATGCCCCAGGAAAAGTGTCTCTACTGTAGTCATGCCCCAGGCAAAGTGTCTCTACTCTAGTCATGCCCCAGGCAAAGTGTCTCTACTCTAGTCATTCCCCAGGCAAAGTGTTTCTACTCTAGTCATGCCCCAGGCAAAGTGTCTCTACTCTAGTCATGCCCCAGGCAAAGTTTCTCAACTCTAGTCTAGTCATGCCACAGGCAAAGTGTCTCTACTCTAGTCATGCCCCAGGCAAAGTGTTTCTACTCTAGTCATGCCCCAGGCAAAGTGTCTCTACTCTACTCTAGTCATGCCCCTGGCAAAGTGTCTCTACTCTAGTCATGCCCCAGGCACAGTGTCTCTACTCTAGTCATGTCACAGGCAAAGTGTTTCTACTCTAGTCATGCCCCAGGAAAAGTGTCTCTACTGTAGTCATGCCCCAGGCAAAGTGTCTCTACTCTAGTCATGCCCCAGGCAAAGTGTTTCTACTCTAGTCATGCCCCAGGCAAAGTGTCTCTACTCTACTCTAGTCATGCCCCTGGCAAAGTGTCTCTACTCTAGTCATGCCCCAGACACAGTGTCTCTACTCTAGTCATGTCCCAGGCAAAGTGTTTCTACTCTAGTCATGCCCCAGGCAAAGTGTCTCTACTCTAGTCATGCCCCAGGCAAAGTGTCTCTACTCTAGTCATGCCCCAGGCAAAGTGTCTCTACTCTAGTCTAGTCATGCCCCAGGCAAAGTGTCTCTACTTTAGTCATCCCCCAGGCAAAGTGTTTCTACTCTAGTCATGCCCCAGGCAAAGTGTCTCTACTCTAGTCATGCCCCAGGCAAAGTGTCTCTACTCTAGTCATGCCCCAGGCAAAGTGTCTCTACTCTAGTCTAGTCATGCCCCAGGCAAAGTGTCTCTACTTTAGTCATCCCCCAGGCAAAGTGTCTCTCCTCTAGTCATGCCCCAGTTAAAGTGTCTCTACTCTACTGTAGTCTGTCCCAGGCAAAGTGTCTCTACTCTAGTCATGCCCCAGGCAAAGTGTCTCTCCTCTAGTCATGCCCCTGGCAAAGTGTCTCTCCTCTAGTCTAGTCATGCCCCTGGCAAAGTGTCTCTACTCTAGTCGAGTCATGCCCCAGGAAAAGTGTCTCTACTCTAGTCTAGTCATGCCCCAGGCAAAGTGTCTCTCCTCTAGTCATGCCCCAGGTAAAGTGTCTCTACTCTACTGTAGTCTGTCCCAGGCAAAGTGTCTCTACTCTAGTCATGCCCCAGGCAAAGTGTCTCTACTCTAGTCATGCCCCAGGCAAAGTGTCTCTACTCTAGTCATTCCCCAGGCAAAGTGTTTCTACTCTAGTCATGCCCCAGGAAAAGTGTCTCTACTCTACTCTAGTCATGCCCCAGGCAAAGTGTTTCTACTCTAGTCATGCCCCAGGCAAAGTGTCTCTACTCTACTCTAGTCATCTAGTCATGCCCCAGGCAAAGTGTCTCTACTCTGTTCTAGTCATACACCAGGCAAAGTGTCTCTACTCTAGTCATGCCCCAGGCAGAGTGTTTCTACTCTAGTCATGCTCCAGGCAAACTGTCTCTACTCTAGTCTAGTCATTCCCCAGGCAAAGTGTCTCTACTGTAGTCATGCCCCAGGCAAAGTGTCTCTACTCTAGTCATGCCCCAGGCAAAGTGTCTCTACTCTAGTCGAGTCATGCCCCAGGCAAAGTGTCTCTACTCTAGTCTAGTCATGCCCCTGGCAAAGTGTCTCTACTCTAGTCATGCCCCAGGAAAAGTGTCTCTCCTCTAGTCATTCCCCAGGCAAAGTGTTTCTACTCTAGTCATGCCCCAGGCAAAGTGTCTCTACTCTGTTCTAGTCATACACCAGGCAAAGTGTCTCTACTCTAGTCATGCCCCAGGCAGAGTGTTTCTACTCTAGTCATGCTCCAGGCAAACTGTCTCTACTCTAGTCTAGTCATTCCCCAGGCAAAGTGTCTCTACTGTAGTCATGCCCCAGGCAAAGTGTCTCTACTCTAGTCATGCCCCAGGCAAAGTGTCTCTACTCTAGTCGAGTCATGCCCCAGGCAAAGTGTCTCTACTCTACTCTAGTCATGCCCCTGGCAAAGTGTCTCTACTCTAGTCATGCCCCAGGAAAAGTGTCTCTCCTCTAGTCATTCCCCAGGCAAAGTGTTTCTACTCTAGTCATGCCCCAGGCAAAGTGTCTCTACTCTAGTCATGCCCCAGGCAAAGTTTCTCAACTCTAGTCTAGTCATGCCACAGGCAAAGTGTCTCTACTCTAGTCGAGTCATGCCCCTGGCAAAGTGTCTCTACTCTAGTCATGCCCCAGGCACAGTGTCTCTACTCTAGTCATGCCCCAGGAAAAGTGTCTCTACTGTAGTCATGCCCCAGGCAAAGTGTCTCTACTCTAGTCATGCCCCAGGCAAAGTGTCTCTACTCTAGTCATTCCCCAGGCAAAGTGTTTCTACTCTAGTCATGCCCCAGGCAAAGTGTCTCTACTCTAGTCTAGTCATGCCACAGGCAAAGTGTCTCTACTCTAGTCATGCCCCAGGCAAAGTGTTTCTACTCTAGTCATGCCCCAGGCAAAGTGTCTCTACTCTACTCTAGTCATGCCCCTGGCAAAGTGTCTCTACTCTAGTCATGCCCCAGGCACAGTGTCTCTACTCTAGTCATGTCCCAGGCAAAGTGTTTCTACTCTAGTCATGCCCCAGGAAAAGTGTCTCTACTGTAGTCATGCCCCAGGCAAAGTGTCTCTACTCTAGTCATGCCCCAGGCAAAGTGTTTCTACTCTAGTCATGCCCCAGGCAAAGTGTCTCTACTCTACTCTAGTCATGCCCCTGGCAAAGTGTCTCTACTCTAGTCATGCCCCAGGCACAGTGTCTCTACTCTAGTCATGTCCCAGGCAAAGTGTCTCTACTCTAGTCATGCCCCAGGCAAAGTGTCTCTACTCTAGTCTAGTCATGCCCCAGGCAAAGTGTCTCTACTTTAGTCATCCCCCAGGCAAAGTGTTTCTACTCTAGTCATGCCCCAGGCAAAGTTTCTCTAATCTTGTCATGCCCCAGTCAAAGTGTCTGTACTCGAGTCATGCCCCAGGCAAAGTGTCTCTACTCTAGTCATGCCACAGGCTAAATCTGCCACGTGGAAGCATGACAAAATTGTGTTTCACTATCACAGTATTTCCATTTAGAGAGAAAATGAAGTTTACAAAAAAGTTTGTGCGATTTGGAGAACAATATAAAACCATGGTTTCCCAATTAGGTGACCCTGCTGGTTGTGTATTTAAGTGTCTCTATTCACCTGATGTATCTAAACTCACCTGATGTTTCAAAGCCTATTGATCTATTCTTCCTGGGACCTGCTCTCCAATTACTGACACAGGCTTTTTTTAAAACATTTATTTAAATAGGCAAGTCAGTAAAGAATACATTCTTATTTTAAATGACAGCCTAGGAACAGTGGGTGTTCAGGGGTAGAACAACAGAGTTTTGACCTTGTTAACTCAGGGGATTTGAACTTGCAAACTTTTGGTTACTCATCCAAAGCTCTAACCACTAGGCTTCCCTGGACACAGTCAAACAGGAACACACACTGGATTGGCCGCAAGTCTTCCCAAAAAACTTAGTGAGGTAAACGAGCAGGCAGGACATGAGATGAGGGATGCCAAGTTTTCCCAAAGGTACAAAGAGAAGTGCATTCCCTACCCTGGAAGGAGGCAAACTCAGCAGACTAGTCTGTCTGTCTGCTCTTCCCTCTGGAGGCTCAACCAACAAAAAACACTTTCAGGGATAGTTCCCGACAGCCATGAAATTGATTATGTATGAACAAACAAGCGGATCTGTTTCTTCTCTACTGTTAATTAAACATTTTCGAGGAATAAGGGGAAGATGAGAGTGATATCATTAAATTCCAACGGTAAATTACATTCACTGCCAACCTGTTGTCCCATTAACCCTGAAACCTGTTCAGTAGCTAATTAAGGCAATTACTTTTGTGCATGACATGCCATTTAATCATGAATGACTTGCCTATTTAAAGTGGTGGCTTCATTACCATTGGCAGCCTTCACTGAGGGAGCTCCCCCTCCATCTTCACAGTGTGGGAAGAACTTGATTCTGACTGACTGTACCTCTTCCTTTATCTCAATGGTTACACAGCTTTTACAGAGGGAATGTTGACGCTACAACCGAGGGAATGTTGACGCTATAACCGAGGGAATGTTGACGCTATAACCAGGGGAATGTTGACGCTATAACCGAGGGAATGTTGACGCTATAACCGAGGGAATGTTGAAGCTATAACCGAGGGAATGTTGACGCTATAACCGAGGGAATGTTGACGCTATAACCGAGGGAATGTTGACGCTATAAACGAGGGAATGTTGACGCTATAACCGGGGGAATGTTGACGCTATAACCGAGGGAATGTTGACACTATAACCGAGGGAATGTTGACGCTATAACCAGGGGAATGTTGACGCTATAACCGAGGGAATGTTGACGCTATAAACGAGGGAATATTGACGCTATAACCGAGGGAATGTTGACGCTATAACCGAGGGAATGTTGACGCTATAACCGAGGGAATGTTGACGCTATAACCGAGGGAATGTTGACGCTATAACCGAGGGAATGTTGACGCTATAACCGAGGGAATGTTGACGCTATAACCGAGGGAATGTTGAAGCTATAACCGAGGGAATGTTGACGCTATAACCGAGGGAATGTTGACGCTATAACCGAGGGAATGTTGACGCTATAACCGAGGGAATGTTGAAGCTATAACCGAGGGAATGTTGACGCTATAACCGAGGGAATGTTGACGCTATAACCGAGGGAATGTTGACGCTATAACCGAGGAATGTTGACGCTATAACCGAGGGAATGTTGAAGCTATAACCGAGGGAATGTTGACGCTATAACCGAGGGAATGTTGACGCTATAACCGAGGGAATGTTGAAGCTATAACCGAGGGAATGTTGACGCTATAACCGAGGGAATGTTGACGCTATAACCGAGGGAATGTTGACGCTATAAACGAGGGAATGTTGACGCTATAACCGAGGGAATGTTGAAGATGTCAGAGAAGCAGTAGAAGCAGAACGTTTATAGTTATACCATGTCTGCATTGAATGAGCAACTGTATGCCCTTCAAAAAACACAATTATTAACCTCTTACAGCTATTAACAGTTATATACATTTACAACCGAAAGAATGGAAGGCCTCAAAGACCAGTATAACACATATGCTAGAGTAACACTGTTATTGCCATGCATTATATTCTGACTGTAGCACTGACCATTGTGACAGACACCCCTCTCTGTCTCTACTCTCCTCTCCTCTCTTTCTCAACTCCCCTCTGTCTCTACTCCTCTCTGTCTCTACTCTCCTCTCTATCTCTACTCTCCTCTCTAGCTCTACTCTCCTCTCTATCTCTATCTCTACCCCCCTCTCTATCTCTACCCCCTCTCTATCTCTACTCCCCTCTCTATCTCTACTCCCCTCTCTATCTCTACTCTCCTCTCTATCTCTACTCTCCTCTCGACTCCGCTCGCCATTGCTACTCTACTCTCCGTCTCTACTCCCCTCGCCATCTCTACTCTCCTCTCTATCTCTACTCTCCTCTCCACTCCTCTCTATCTCTCCTCTCCTCTCTGTCTCTACTCCCCTCTCTACTCCTCTCTACTCCTCTGTATCTCTCCTCTCCTCTCTGTCTCTACTCTCCTCTCCGTCTCTACTCCCCTCGCCATCTCTACTCTCCTCTCTACTCCTCTCTATGTCTACTCTCCTCTCTATCTCTACTCTCCTCTCTACTCCTCTCTATCACTACTCCCCTCTCTATCTCTACTCCCCTCTCTGTCTCTACTCCCCTCTCTATCTCTACTCTCCTCTCTATCTCTACTCCCCTCTCTACTCCCTTCTCTATCTCTACTCTCCTCTCAAGCTCTACTCCCCTCTCTGTCTCTACTCCCCTCTCTATCTCTACTCTCCTCTCTACTCCTCTCTATGTCTACTCTCCTCTTTATCTCTACTCTCCTCTCTACTCTACTATCCTCTCTATCTCTACTCCCCTCTCTATCTCTACTCCCCTCTCTGTCTCTACTCTCCTCTCTATCTCTACTCTCCTCTACTCTCCTATCTACTCTACTCCCCTCTCTATCTCTACTCTCCTCTCTGTCTCTACTCTCCTCTCTATCTCTACTCCCCTCTCCTCTCTATTTCTACTCCCCTCTCTGTCTCTACTCCCCTGTCTATCTCTGCTCTCTATCTCTACTCTCCTCTCTACTTCTCTCTGTCTACTCTCTTCTCCATCTCAACTCTCCTCTCCTCTCTCTCTCTACTCTACTCTCTGTCTCTACTCCCCTCTCTATCTCTACTCCCATCTCTATCTCTACTCTCCTATCTATCTCTCCTCTACTCTCTGTCTCTACTCACCTGTCTATCTCTGCTCTCTTCTCTATCTCTACTCTCCACTCTACTCCTCTCTATGTCTACTCTCTTCTCCATCTCTACTCTCCTCTCTCTCTCTACTCTACTCTCCTCTCTGTCTCTACTCCCCTCTCTATCTCTACTCCCATCTCTATCTCTACTCTCCTCTCTATCTCTACTCTCCTCTCTACTCCCCTCAATCTCTACTCTCCTCTCTATCTCTACTCTCCTCTCTACTCTACTCTCTACTCTACTCCCCTCTCTATCTCTACTCCCCTCTCTGTCTCTACTCTCCTCTCTGTCTCTACTCTACTCTCTGTCTCTACTCTCCTCTCTATCTCTACTCCCATCTCTATCTCTACTCTCCTCTCTATCTCTACTCCCCTCTCTGTCTCTACTCCCCTGTCTATCTCTACTCTCTTCTCTATCTCTACTCTCCTCTCTACTCCTCTCTATGTCTACTCTCCTCTTTATCTCTACTCTACTCTCCTCTCTATCTCTACTCTCCTCTTTCTCTCTACTCTACTCTCCTCTCTGTCTCTACTCCCCGCTCTATCTCTACTCCCCTCTCTATCTCTACTCTCTGTCTCTACTCTCCTCTCTGTCTCTACTCTCCTCTCTATCTCTACTCCCCTCTCTATCTCTACTATCCTCTATATCTCTACTCTCCTCTCTACTCCTCTCTATATCTACTCTCCTCTCTACTCCTCTCTATCTCTACTCTCTGTCTCTACTCTCCTCTCTGTCTCTACTCTCCTCTTTATCTCTACTCTCCTCTCTATCTCTACTCTCTTCTCTATCTCTACTCTCCTCTCTACTCCTCTCTATGTCTACTCTCCTCTCTGTCTCTCCTCTCCTCTCTGTCTCTACTCTCCTCTCTATCTCTACTCCCCTCTCTATCTCTACTCTCCTCTCTGTCTTTACTCTCCTCTCTATCTCTACTCTCCTCTCTATCTCTACTCTCCTCTCTATCTCTACTCTCCTTTCTGTCTCTACTCTCCTCTCTATCTCTACTCCCCTCTCCTCTCTACTCCTCTCTATCTCTACTCTCCGCTCTATCTCTACTCTCTACTCTACTCTCCTCTCTCTCTCTACTCTCCTCTCCTCTCCTCTCTGTCTCTACTCCCCTCTCTGTCTCTACTATCCTCTCTATCTCTACTCTCTTCTCCTCTCCTCTCTATCTCTACTCTCCTCTCCTCTCTGTCTCTACTCCCCTCTCTATCTCTACTCTCCTCTCTATCTCTACTCTCCTCTCTACTCCCCTCTCTATCTCTACTCCCCTCTCTGTCTCTACTCCTCTCTATCTCTACACTCCTCTCTATCTCTACACCCATCTCTATCTCTACAACCCTATATCTCTACTCTCCCCTCTATCTCTATCTCTCTACTCCTCTCTATCTCCCCTCTATCTCTACTCGCCTCTCTTCTCCTCTCTATCTCTCCTCTCTATTTCTACTCCCCTCTCTCTCTCTACTCTCCTCTCCTCTCTATCTCTACTCCCCTCTCTGTCTCTACTCTCCTCTCTATCTCTACTCCCCTCTCTATCTCTAATCTCCTCTCTACTCCCCTCTGTCTCTATTTCCCTCTATATCTCTACTCTCCTCTCTATCTCTACACCCCTCTCTATCTCTACTCTCCTCTCTATCTCTACTCTCCTCTCTATCTCTACACCCATCTCTATCTCTACAACCCTCTCTCTCTCTACACCCATCTCTCTCTACTCTCCTCTCTGTCTCTCCTCTCCTCTCTATCTCTCTACACCTCTCTATCTCTACTCACCTCTCTTCTCCTCTCTATCTCTCCTCTCTATCTCTACTCTCCTCTCTATCTCTACTCCCCTCTCTGTCTCTACTCCCCTCTCCGTTTCTACTCCCCTCTCTGTCTCTACTCTCCTCTCTATCTCTACTCCCCTCTCTATCTCTACTCTCCTCTCTATCTCTACTCCCCTCTCTGTCTCTACTCTACTCTCTATCTCTACTCTCCTCTCTATCTCTACGCCCATCTCTATCTCTACAACCCTCTCTATCTCTACACCCCTCTCTCTCTACTCTCCTATCTATCTCTACTCTCCTCTCTATCTCCTCTCTATCTCTACTCGCCAATCTTCTCCTCTCTATCTCTACTCCTCTCTCTAGCTCTACTCCTCTCTCTAGCTCTACTCTCCTCTCTATCTCTGCTCTCCTCTCTACTCTCCTCTCCTCTCTATCTCTAATCTCCTCTCAAGCTCTCCTCTCCTCTCTAGCTCTACACTCCTCTCTTGCTCTACTTTCCTCTCTATCTCTACTCCCCTTTCCTCTCTATCTCTACTCTCCTCTCTCTCTACTCCCCTCTCCTCTCTACTCCCCTCTCTGTCTCTACTCTCTCTCTACTCTCCTCTCTATCTCCTCTCTCTACTCCCCTCTCTACTATTACACTCGACGGAACGACTTGATTAGTGTAGTGTCAACATCGCAGCCACTACCAGCTAGCCTACTCCAGCAGTACTGTTTCATTTCAATCATTTTAGTCAATAAGATTCTTGCTACGTAAGCTTAACTTTCTGAACATTCGAGACGTGTAGTCCACTTGTCATTCCAATCTCCTTTGCATTAGCGTAGCCTCTTCTGTACCCTGTTAACTATGTGTCTATCTATCCCTGTTCTCTCCTCTCTGCACAGACCATACAAACGCTCCACACCGCGTGGCCGCGGCCACCCTAATCTGGTGGTCCCAGCGCGCACGACCCACGTGGAGTTCCTGGTCTCCGGTAGCCTCTGGAACTGCCGATCTGCGGCCAACAAGGCAGAGTTCATCTCAGCCTATGCCTCCCTCCAGTCCCTCGACTTCCTGGCACTGACGGAAACATGGATCACCACAGATAACACTGCTACTCCTACTGCTCTCTCTTCGTCCGCCCACGTGTTCTCGCACACCCCGAGAGCTTCTGGTCAGCGGGGTGGTGGCACCGGGATCCTCATCTCTCCCAAGTGGTCATTCTCTCTCTCTCCCCTTACCCATCTATCTATCGCCTCCTTTGAATTCCATGCTGTCACAGTTACCAGCCCTTTCAAGCTTAACATTCTTATCATTTATCGCCCTCCAGGTTCCCTCGGAGAGTTCATCAATGAGCTTGATGCCTTGATAAGCTCCTTTCCTGAGGACGGCTCACCTCTCACAGTCCTGGGCGACTTTAACCTCCCCACGTCTACCTTTGACTCATTCCTCTCTGCCTCCTTCTTTCCACTCCTCTCCTCTTTTGACCTCACCCTCTCACCTTCCCCCCTACTCACAAGGCAGGCAATACGCTCGACCTCATCTTTACTAGATGCTGTTCTTCCACTAACCTCACTGCAACTCCCCTCCAAGTCTCCGACCACTACCTTGTATCCTTTTCCCTCTCGCTCTCATCCAACACTTCCCACACTGCCCCTACTCGGATGGTATCGCGCCGTCCCAACCTTCGCTCTCTCTCCCCCGCTACTCTTTCCTCTTCCATCCTTTCATCTCTTCCCTCTGCTCATACCTTCTCCAACCTTTCTCCTGACTCTGCCTCCTCAACCCTCCTCTCTTCCCTTTCTGCATCCTTTGACTCTCTATGTCCCCTATCCTCCAGGCCGGCTCGGTCCTCCCCTCCCGCTCCGTGGCTCGATGACTCATTGCGAGCTCACAGAACAGAGCTCCGGGCAGCCGAGCGGAAATGGAGGAAAACTCGCCTCCCTGCGGACCTGGCATCCTTTCACTCCCTCCTCTCTACATTTTCCTCCTCTGTCTCTGCTGCTAAAGCCACTTTCTACCACTCTAAATTCCAAGCATCTGCCTCTAACCCTAGGAAGCTCTTTGCCACCTTCTCCTCCCTTCTGAATCCTCCTCCCCCTCCCCCCTCCTCCCTCTCTGCAGATGACTTCGTCAACCATTTTGAAAAGAAGGTCGACGACATCCGATCCTCGTTTGCTAAGTCAAACGACACCGCTGGTTCTGCTCACACTGCCCTACCCTGTGCTCTGACCTCTTTCTCCCTCTCTCTCCAGATGAAATCTCGCTTCTTGTGACGGCCGGCCGCCCAACAACCTGCCCGCTCGACCCTATCCCCTCCTCTCTCCTCCAGACCATTTCCGGGGACCTTCTCCCTTACCTCACCTCGCTCATCAACTCATCCCTGACCGCTGGCTACGTCCCTTCCGTCTTCAAGAGAGCGAGAGTTGCACCCCTTCTGAAGAAACCTACACTCGATCCCTCCGATGTCAACAACTACAGACCAGTATCCCTTCTTTCTTTTCTCTCCAAAACTCTTGAACGTGCCGTCCTTGGCCAGCTCTCCCTCTATCTCTCTCAGAATGACCTTCTTGATCCAAATCAGTCAGGTTTCAAGACTAGTCATTCAACTGAGACTGCTCTTCTCTGCATCACGGAGGCGCTCCGCACTGCTAAAGCTAACTCTCTCCCTCTGCTCTCATCCTTCTAGACCTATCGGCTGCCTTCGATACTGTGAACCATCAGATCCTCCTCTCCACCCTCTCCGAGTTGGGCATCTCCGGCGCGGCCCACGCTTGGATTGCGTCCTACCTGACAGGTCGCTCCTACCAGGTGGCGTGGCGAGAATCTGTCTCCTCGCCACGCGCTCTCACCACTGGTGTCCCCCAGGGCTCTGTTCTAGGCCCTCTCCTATTCTCGCTATACACCAAGTCACTTGGCTCTGTCATAACCTCACATGGTCTCTCCTATCATTGCTATGCAGACGACACACAATTAATCTTCTCCTTTCCCCCTTCTGATGACCAGGTGGCGAATCGCATCTCTGCATGTCTGGCAGACATATCAGTGTGGATGACGGATCACCACCTCAAGCTGAACCTCGGCAAGACGGAGCTGCTCTTCCTCCCGGGAAGGACTGCCCGTTCCATGACCTCGCCATCACGGTTGACAACTCCATTGTGTCCTCCTCCCAGAGCGCTAAGAACCTTGGCGTGATCCTGGACAACACCCTGTCGTTCTCAACCAACATCATGGCGGTGGCCCGTTCCTGTAGGTTCATGCTCTACAACATCCGCAGAGTACGACCCTGCCTCACACAGGAAGCGGCGCAGGTCCTAATCCAGGCACTTGTCATCTCCCGTCTGGATTACTGCAACTCGCTGTTGGCTGGGCTCCCTGCCTGTGCCATTAAACCCCTACAACTCATCCAGAACGCCGCAGCCCGTCTGGTGTTCAACCTTCCCAAGTTCTCTCACGTCACCCCGCTCCTCCGCTCTCTCCACTGGCTTCCAGTTGAAGCTCGCATCCGCTACAAGACCATGGTGCTTGCCTACGGAGCTGTGAGGGGAACGGCACCGCAGTACCTCCAGGCTCTGATCAGGCCCTACACCCAAGCAAGGGCACTGCGTTCATCCACCTCTGGCCTGCTCGCCTCCCTACCATTGAGGAAGTACAGTTCCCGCTCAGCCCAGTCAAAACTGTTCGCTGCTCTGGCCCCCCAATGGTGGAACAAACTCCCTCACGACGCCAGGACAGCGGAGTCAATCACCACCTTCCGGAGACACCTGAAACCCCACCTCTTCAAGGAATACCTAGGATAGGATAAGTAATCCTTCTCACCCCCCCCCCCCCTTAATGACTTAGATGCACTATTGTAAAGTGGCTGTTCCACTGGATGTCAGAAGGTGAATTCACCAATTTGTAAGTCGCTCTGGATAAGAGCGTCTGCTAAATGACTTAAATGTAATGTAAATGTCTATCTCTACTATACATCTCTACTCCCCTCTCTCTCTACTCTCCTCTCTATCTCTACTCCCCTCTGTCTCTACTCTCCTCTCTGTCTCTACTCTCCTCTCTATCTATACTCTCCCCGCTATCTCTACTCTTCTCTCTATCTCTACTCTCCTCTATCTCTACTCTCCTCTCTATCTCTACTCTACTCTCCTCTATCTCTCCTCTCCATCCATACTCCCATCTCTATATCTACTCATCTCTCTATCTCTACTCCCCTCTCTATCTCTACTCTCTATCTCTGCTCTACTCTCTATCTCTACTCCCATCTCTATCTCTACTCTCCTCTCTATCTCTACTCTCCTCCCTGTCAATTCAATTCAATTCAAGGGCTTTATTGGCATGGGAAACATGTGTTAACATTGCCAAAGCAAGTAAGGTAGATGATATATAAAGTCAATATATAAAGTGAAATAAACAATAAAATTAACAGTAAACATCACACATTAAACACATAAACATTAAACACCTTATGGCAGGGTAGCCTAGTAGCCTAGTGGTTAGAGCATTGGACTCGTAAATGGGAGGTTGCAAGTTCAAACCCCTGAGCTGACAAGGTACAAATCTGTTGTTCTGCCCCTGAACAGGCAGTTAACCCACTGTTCCTTGGCTGTCATTGAAAATAAGAATTTGTTCTTACCTGGTTAAATAAAGGTTAAAAAATATATATATACAGTGTTTTAACAATGTACAAATGGTAAAGGACACAAGATAAAATAAATAAGCATAGATATGGGTTGTATATACAATGGTGTGTGTTCCTCACTGGTTGCCCTTTTCTCGTGGCAACAGGTCACAAATCTTGCTGCTCTGATGGCACACTGTGGAATTTCACCCAGTAGATATGGGAGTTTTTCAAAATTGAATTTGTTTTCAAATTCTTTGTGGATCTGTGTAATCTGAGGGAAATATATCTCTCTAATATGGTCATACATTGGGCAGGAGGTTAGGAAGTGCAGCTCAGTTTCCACCTCATTTTGTGGGCAGTGAGCACATAGCCTGTCTTCTCTTGATAGCCATGTCTGCCTACGGCGGCCTTTCTCAATAGCAAGGCTATGCTCGCTGAGTCTGTACATAGTCAAAGCTTTCCTTAATTTTGGGTCAGTCACAGTGGTCAGGTATTCTGCCGCTGTGTACTCTCTTTGTAGGGCCAAATAGCATTCTAGTGTGCTATGTTTTTTTGTTAATTCTTTCCAATGTGTCAAGTAATTATCTTTTTGTTTTCTCATGATTTGGTTGGGTCTAATTGTGCTGCTGTCCTGGGGCTCTGTAGGGTGTGTTTGTGTTTGTGAACAGAGCCCCAGGACCAGCTTGCTTAGGGAACTCTTCTCCAGGTTAATCTCTCTGTCGGTGATGGCTTTGTTGTGGAAGGTTTGGGAATCGCTTCCTTTTAGGTGGTTATAGAATTTAACAACTCTTTTCTGGATTTTGATAATTAGTGGGTATCGGCCTAATTCTGCTCTGCATGCATTATTTGGTGTTCTACGTTGTACACGGAGGATATTTATATCTATATCTATATATCTATATATCTGTCTCTACTCCCCTCTGTCTCTTCCCCACCTCTATCTCTACCCCACCTCTTTCACTATCCCGCCACTATATCTCAACCCCCTCTATCTCTCTCTTACTGTGTCTCTCTGTAGACATCTCTCTTCCTAGTCAAATCTCTCGCTCTTTAATTCCGAACATCACTTTCTCACTCTCTTTCTCGTGCTCTGAACTCCCGCTGTTTTCGTCTTCCTCGCTCTATCTCTCTGTGAGGGTAGTTCTCGTCCTGCTTGAGGGACTATCTGTGACAGACAGTGGTGCTGAGGGAGGTTGTTGTAGTGAGCTGTCCTGAGTGGGACTATTGATTTTCCTGTTTGTCTCCTCTGACTTCGGCAGGACAAGGCTGGGGTAGCTCCTTTACCCTCTCCTCGATCATCTCTCTCTCCTTGGAGCTCTCTCTCTCCTCTCTCCTCACTCCTCTCGCTCTCCTTGGTCCTCCCTCTCTCTCTCCTTGGGTCCTCTCTCTCTCCTCGGTCCTCTCTCCTCTGTCCTCTCTCTCTCTTTCACTCCTCGGTTCTCTCTCTCCCCACGGGCCTCTCTCCTCTCTTCTCTGTCCTCTTTCTCCTCGGTCCTCTCTCTCTCCTTGGTCCTCCCTCTCTCTCCTCGGTCCTCTTTCTCCTTGGTCCTCCCTCTCTCTCCTTGGTCCTCCCTCTCTCTCCTTGGTCCTCCCTCTCTCTCCTCGGTCCTCTCTCTCCTCGGTCCTCTCTCTCCTCGGGCCTCTCTCTCCTCGGGCCTCTCTCTCCTCGGTCCTCTCTCTCCTCGGTCCTCTCTTTCCTCGGTCCTCTCTCTCCTCGGTTCTGTCTCTCCGCGGTTCTGTCTCTCTTCGGTCCTCTCTCTCCTCTATAATGACCAGAGAGAGACTTGTAGAATGTACGTGGAGGAGGCCTCTGTTGCTGTTGAGCTGTGCACTCTGGATGGGCGGAGGAGTTCTCGTCTTCTCCTCACACAGTTAAATGTCACTGTTTTCCCCTCCACCGCACATCAATGCAGGACACCTCTCACACTCATTTCATTTCCATTTGTCCCCATGCATACACATTTCAGGAGGACCTTGCCACATTTCAGGAGGACCCTCCCACATTTCAGGAGGACCCTCCCACATTTCAGGAGGACCCTCCCACATTTCAGGAGGACCCTCCCACATTTCAGGAGGACCCTCCCACATTTCAGGAGGACCCTCCCACATTTCAGGAGGACCCTCCCACATTTCAGGAGGACCCTGCCACATTTCAGGAGGACCCTCCCACATTTCAGGAGGACCCTCCCACATTTCAGGAGGACCCTCCCACATTTCAGGAGGACCCTCCTACATTTCAGGAGGACCCTCCCACATTTCAGGAGGACCCTCCCCACATTTCAGGAGGACCCTCCCACATTTCAGGAGGACCCTCCCACATTTCAGGAGGACCCTGCCACATTTCAGGAGGACCCTCCCACATTTCAGGAGGACCCTCCCACATTTCAGGAGGACCCTCCCACATTTCAGGAGGACCCTCCCACATTTCAGGAGGACCCTGCCACATTTCAGGAGGACCCTCCCACATTTCAGGAGGACTCTCCCACATTTCAGGAGGACCCTCCTACATTTCAGGAGGACCCTCCCACATTTCAGGAGGACCCTGCCACATTTCAGGAGGACCCTCCCACATTTCAGGAGGACCCTCCCACATTTCAGGAGGACCCTCCCACATTTCAGGAGGACCCTCCCACATTTCAGGAGGACCTTGCCACATTTCAGGAGGACCCTCCCACATTTCAGGAGGACCCTCCCACATTTCAGGAGGACCCTCCCACATTTCAGGAGGACCCTCCCACATTTCAGGAGGACCCTGCCACATTTCAGGAGGACCCTCCCACATTTCAGGAGGACCCTGCCACATTTCAGGAGGACACTGCCACATTTCAGGAGGACCCTCCCACATTTCAGGAGGACCCTCCCACATTTCAGGAGGACCCTCCCACATTTCAGGAGGACCCTCCCACATTTCAGGAGGACACTGCCACATTTCAGGAGGACCCTCCCACATTTCAGGAGGACCCTCCCACATTTCAGGAGGACCCTCCCACATTTCAGGAGGACCCTCCCACATTTCAGGAGGACCCTCCCACATTTCAGGAGGACCCTCCCACTCTCTGAGTCAGAGGGGAATGTCACTGCACCTCAATCCCGACTGAACAGGAAGCTTCCGAATGTGGAGTGACGTTAAACTCCAGAAAGATATATTTGCCTCCCCCATCTCCAGACAAACACCCATTCAGAGACGTCGGGGAACTACATCATACAGTTAGGATGGGTTTGATCTGCTTTCATCAGAAGGCGACGGCGAACAGGTTGTTTGCCGTGATTGCAAGTGTGTCAGTTCAATTAAAACATGCGGTAGTTACCCTTCCCTCGATGTTGTAACATGAAAAACATAGCACATTCATCAATGCCCCGTATAAACAAGCACCTGTTTGTTACCTTATCAAGCATCAGTGCTTAGGACCTAAGGGAGCGTGTTGAGCAACGCCTGTGCTTTTAAACAATTATAAAACATAGACAGGGGGACTAGAGAGGGAGAGAGACCAGACACACTGTCTAAAACTCTGACATTGTGTGTTTCAATGTAAATGCTTTATGCTGGGCCAAGAATCCCAATGGAATCAACCTGTTATGCACTGACAGCCCAGGGCAGATGGGCTTCATACACGTCCATATGTTGTCGATAGGCTTGACGTCTCTTTAAATATTCTTCACATTCTTAGGATCTTGGCATGGAGCTACGATACAGTAAGTCTCAACCATGCAGTAAGTCTCAACCATACAGTAAGTCTCAGCCATGCAGTTACTCAACCATGCAGTAAGTCTCAACCATGCAGTAAGTCTCAACCATGCAGTAGGTCTCAACCATGCAGTAAGTCACAACCAGGCAGTAAGTCACAACCATACAGTAAGTCACAACCATACAGTAAGTCACAAACATGCAGTTACTCACCCATACAGTAAGTCTCAACCATACAGTAAGTCTCAACTACGCAGTTACTCAACCACGCAGTTACTCAATCATTCAGTAAGTCTCAACCATTCAGTAAGTTTCAACCATTCAGTAAGTCTCAACCAATCAGTAAGTCTCAACCATGCAGTAAGTCTCAACCATGCAGTAAGTCTCAACCATGCAGTTACTTAACCATGCAGTAAGTCTCAACCATACAGTAAGACTCAACCATGCAGTAAGTCTCAACCATGCAGTAAGTCTCAACCATGCAGTAAGTCACAACCATGCAGTTAGTCTCAACCATGCAGTAACTCTCAGTCATGCAGTTACTCTCAATCATGCAGTAAGTCTCAACCATTCAGTAAGTCTCAACCATGCAGTTACTCAACCATGCAGTAAGTCTCAACCATGCAGTTACTCAACCATACAGTAAGTCTCAACCATGCAGTAAGTCTCAAACTTGCAGTTACTATCAACCATACAGTAAGTCTCAGCCATGCAGTTACTCAACCATGCAGTAAGTCTCAACCATGCAGTAAGTCTCAAACATGCAGTAGGTCTCAACCATGCAGTAAGTCACAACCATACAGTAAGTCACAACCATGCAGTTACTCAACCATACAGTAAGTCTCAACCATACAGTAAGTCTCAACTACACAGCTACTCAACCATGCAGTAAGTCTCAACCATGCAGTAAGTCTCAACCATGCAGTAAGTCTCAACCATGCAGTTACTCAACCATATAGTAAGTCTTAATCATACAGTAAGTCTCAACCATGCAGTAAGTCTCAACCATGCAGTAAGTCTCAACCATGCAGTAAGTCTCAACCATGCAATAAGTCTCAACCATACAGTTACTCTCAGTCATGCAGTTACTCTCAACCATACAGTAAGTCTCAACCATGCAGTTACTCAACCATACAGTAAGTCTCAACCATGCAGTAAGTCTCAACCATGCAGTAGGTCTCAACCATGCAGTAGGTCTCAACCATGCAGTAACTCCTAGTCATGCAGTTACTCTCAGTCATGCAGTTACTCTCAACCATACAGTAGGTCTCAACCATGCAGTTACTCAACTATACAGTAAGTCTCAACCATGCAGTTACTCAACCATGCAGTTACTCCCAACCATGCAGTAAGTCTCAACCATGCAGTAAGTCTCATCCATGCAGTAAGTCTCAACCATGCAGTAAGTATCAACCATGCAGTAAGTCTCAAACATGCAGTATGTCTCAACCATGCAGTAAGTCTCAACCATGCAGTAAGTCTCAACCATGCAGTAAGTCTCAACCATGCAGTAAGTCTCAGTCATGCAGTTACTCTCAGCCATGCAGTAAGTCTCAACCATGCAGTTACTCAACCATACAGTAAGTCTCAACCATACAGTAAGTCTCAACCAAGCAGTTACTCAACCATGCAGTTACTCTCAACCATGCAGTAAGTCTCAACCATGCAGTAAGTCTCAACCATGCAGTAAGTCTCAACCATCCAGTTACTCAACAATACAGTAAGTCAACCATACAGTAAGTCTCAACCATACAGTAAGTCTCAACCATGCAGTTACTCTCAGCCATGCAGTAAGTCTCAACCATGCAGTAAGTCTCAACCATGCAGGTACTCAACCATACAGTAAGTCTCAACCATACAGTAAGTCTCAACCATGCAGTTACTCAACCATACAGTAAGTCTCAACCATGCAGTTACTCAACCATGCAGTTACTCAACCATGCAGTTACTCAACCATACAGTATGTCTCAACCATGCAGTTACTCTCAACCATGCAGTAAGTCTCAACCATGCAGTAAGTCTCAACCATGCAGTAACTCTCAACCATGCAGTAAGTCTCAACCATACAGTAAGTCTCAACCATGCAGTTACTCAACCATACAGTAAGTCTCAACCATACAGTAAGTCTCAACCATGCAGTTACTCAACCATGCAGTAAGTCTCAACCATGCAGTAAGTCTCAACCATGCAGTAAGTCTCAACCATGCAGTATGTATCAACCATACAGTAGGTCTCAACCATGCAGTAAGTCTCAACCATGCAGTAAGTCTCAACCATGCAGTAAATCTCAATCATGCAGTAAGTCTCAACCATGCAGTTATTTAAAATATACATTATCTTTTTAAAGCTATTTCCGTCATAGCATTTGTGAAAAAGTATGGAAAACATTATAATGCTGACAATTAACAACATACATACAACCACATATGTTGTATGCTTATGAAAATAATAACCTTGATAATGAGACTTACTACATTACCCTCCCCTAATGCATCAACCAATTAGACACAATGAACCACTCTGTGATTCTGGGAAATTTAGAGGCAGCAGGTAGGCTAGCTGTCACGACTTCCGCCGAAGTTGGTTCCTCTCCTTGTTCGGGCGGTGCTTTGGCGGTCAGCGTCACCGGTCTTCTAGCCATCATTGATCCAATTTTCATTTTCCATTTGTTTTGTCTTGTCTTCCCACACACCTGGTTTCAATTCCATCATTACATGTTGTGTATTTAACCCTCTGTTTCCCCCATGTCCTTGTCTGGAATTGTTTATTGTAAGTGCTTGTGCACGTTATGTCTGGTGTGCAACGGGTTTTGTACCCACTGTATTGATTGTTTTGTTTACAGTGATTTTCATTATTAAACTGCGCCGTTGTAACACAGCTTTTGCTCTCCTGCAGTAAGTCTGACCTTGCCTGACCTCTCTGCCGCCAGTACACACCCCTTACACTAGCAGTGTTGGGGCAAGTAACCGAAAGGTTGCTGGTTCGAATCCCTGCGTAAAAACTCTGTTGATGTGCCCTTGAGCAAGGCACGTAACCCTGATTGCTCTGGGTAAAAGCGTCCAGTAAAGAAAAAATGTGAAGCCAACCATTTTGGACCTTATTTCCACCACACGTTTACTCTTCTTAATGTACAGTAAATACATGTATGACGCAGAAGAGAACATAAGGCCCCTTCTACTCATCCAAGAGGAAACTGTATGGCCCACCTCCCAATCCAATGTGACATTTGATCAATACCACCAAAGATGAAGTGCTGGCATTTTTCAAAACCCACACAAGCCCACACTAAAGTAAACAAGAGCATTAAGATGTGTGTATCTCCCAATTAAAAGCTTAACACCTCTCACATGACTGGCTGAGCTGTATTAAGTGGCTTTTAGCTCAGCATCCTCGGCAGGACAATGGGAAGGCCCCACTGAGCTCCAGGCCCATTATTTCAGGGAGTGAAAGCATCCCCCCACTGACAGAACCATTACCACAGCCCATGTTTGGGACTGAGGGGCGTGGAGCACTGAGGGGGCTCCCCTGCTCCACTAAAACAATGTCATGGAGCACTGAGGCCATTATACTGCCTGGCATTCAGTTCCATGCCAGCTAAAATGACACTTTGGTAATTAGCTCATACCTGTCACAACACAACTCATTAAAAGTTGGTGTAGAGTGAAACTTTAGAGGAGACAGAGGAAAAACGTTTAAAAATTGAACATAGTTTAAAGGGAATGCACAGATAAAGTTGCATCTCAATGGTATATGATTCTTTGAAAGAACACCAAAAAATACAGGAAAAAAACACTTTCAAACACTTGCAAACACAAAACCACTTAAAAATATAGTACAGGTCAACACTTTGGACACACCTACTCATTCCAGGGATTTGGAATCATGCAGTAATAAAAATAGTGTTAAACAAAAATAAATATATTTTATATTTGAGATTCTTCATAGTAGCCACCCTTTGCCTTGATGACAGCTTTGCACACTCTTGGCAATCTCTCAACCAGCTTCATGAGGTAGTCACCTGGAATGCATTTCAATTTACAGTTGTGCTTTAAAAAAAGTTAATTTGTGGAATTCCTTTATTCCTTAATGCATTTGAGCCAATCAGTTGGGTTGTGACAAGGTGTGTGTGTGTGTGGGGGGGGTATACAGAAGATAGCCCTATTTGGTAAAATAGGACGTGTCACGGATCCCTCTGGAACTTATTAAGCACACCTGTGGGCTACGCCCCTATTCCAACTGATTGTATTTGTATATATGTGCCCTTTGTTCACCATGGTGGGGTCGATTATTGTTACTATGTCCGCTGGTGCGTGTGAGTACCTGTGCTGTGTGGTTTGGGCTTTCGTGCCCTTGTGGATTGCACAGGTGATTACGTGTCTCGTCCCGTTTGTTAATCATTGTGCCTTATTTATTCAAGGTACTCCTCGCTCTTTTGTTTGGGTTTCTACCCTGTGTTTTTGTTTCGTGCTTGTTTGGTCTTCGTCCCCTTGCCTTTACACGGCACACAGTAATTTGGTCTGAATAAAAAAATCTATTACGCAATTCGGTGCCTGTCTCCCGAATCATTGTTACCGACGTGACAATAGCCCAATTTGGTAAAATACCAAGACCATATTATGGCAAGAACAGCTCTGATAGGCAAAGAGAAACAACAGTCCATCATTACTTTAAGATTTGAAGGTCAGTCAATTTGTTTCTTCAAGTTTCTTCAAGTGCAGTCACAATAACCATCACGCGCTATGATGAAACTGGCTCCCATGAAGACCGCCACAGGAAAGGAAGACCCAGAGTCTTCTGCTGTGAATGATAGGTTCCATAGAATTACCAGACTCAGAAATTGCAGCCCAAATAAATGCTTCACAGAGTTCATGGTCGAGTTACTGCAAAGAAACCACTACTAAATGACAACAATAATAAGAAGAGAAGTACTTGGACCAAGAAGCACGAGCAATGGACATTAAACCGGTGGAAATCTGTCCTTTGGTCTGATGAGTCCAAATTTATGATTTTTGGTTCCAACCGCTATGTCTTTGTGAGAATCAGAGTAGGTGGTTCCCTCCGTGAAGCATGGAGGAGGTGGTGTGGGGGTGCTTTGCTGGTGACACTGTCAGGATTTATTTAGAATTCAAGGCACACTTAACCATCATTCTGCAGTGATATGGCATCCCATCTGGTTTGCGCTTAGTGGGACTATCAAAAAAGTTAAACTCAAAATATGATATACAAGACTGAAGAACTGAATGAACTGATTTCCAGGGGCTCTCTTCTACTCTGGGGAGCACTCCCCATCATATCCAATTAATGGATGTGGTTGGATCTCCAGCCTTCCTTTTTGTGGCCCTGAAGGATCGTGTGTGAGCTGTGAGATTGGGTCCAACATTTCCTTTAGACTGAAGCCTATGGTCTGGTGTGATAAATGTTTTCTGTGTGGTAATGTAGCATGATTAACGAACACAGCCCAAAACCTCTCCCTCCTTTCCCTCCTTCCCTGTCCACTGCACCTAAATCAATCATCTACATTGTAGCATTGGAGAAGACTTAGAGCGTTCAGCTCCATCTCCGACTTTCAGCTTTAGGATATTGGTGTTGCTTAAAGATTGTCCCTTGGGTATAACAAATATCCAATTTACTGTTGTGGCTTTTTCAACACAATCCTAACTACACTTATAGCTGAGCACACACATGCACATAAACACAGACCTACTAACTGAAGCGAGGACAGACTTAACACAGTATATTATCTTCACAGAGGGACAAAGTCAATTAATCATAATAGCTAGTGTAGTACACTGCCATTACTATGCCATTACACAGCACTTAGTGTTATAATAGCACATTCATGTAATGTGTTTGTTGGACCAACAGTGGCACTGAAAGTGAAATCCTCTGTGGCCATTAGAATGATCCTGTGGTGTCCAGAAACAGATGTGAATTTGGCACAGCCTGCCTGGGACAGTCATATCCTGTTTACATATCAAACTGGCACAGCCTGCCTGGGACAGTCATATCCTGTTTACATATCAAACTGGCACAGCCTGCCTGGGACAGTCATATCCTGTTTACATATCAAACTGGCACAGCCTGCCTGGGACAGTCATATCCTGTTTACATATCAAACTGGCACAGCCTGCCTGGGACAGTCATATCCTGTTTACATATCAAACTGGCACAGCCTGCCTGGGACAGTCATATCCTGTTTACATATCAAACTGGCACAGCCTGCCTGGGACAGTCATATCCTGTTTACATATCAAACTGGCACAGCCTGCCTGGGACAGTCATATCCTGTTTACATATCAAACTGGCACAGCCTGCCTGGGACAGTCATATCCTGTTTACATATCAAACTGGCACAGCCTGGTTGGCACAGTCATATCCTGTTTACATATCAAACTGGCACAGCCTGCCTGGGACAGTCATATCCTGTTTACATATCAAACTGGCACAGCCTGGTTGGCACAGTCATATCCTGTTTACATATCAAACTGGCACAGCCTGCCTGGGACAGTCATATCCTGTTTACATATCAAACTGGCACAGCCTGCCTGGGACAGTCATATCCTGGCACAGTCATATATCCTGTTTACATATCAAACTGGCACAGCCTGCCTGGGACAGTCATATCCTGTTTACATATCAAACTGGCACAGCCTGCCTGGGACAGTCATATCCTGTTTACATATCAAACTGGCACAGCCTGGTTGGCACAGTCATATCCTGTTTACATATCAAACTGTGCCTGGGACAGTCAAATCCTGTTTACATATCAAACTGGCACAGCCTGGTTGGCACAGCCATATCCTGTTTACATATCAAACTGGCACAGCCTGCCTGGGGCAGTCATATCCTGTTTACATATCAAACTGGCACAGCCTGGTTGGGCACAGCCTGGTTGGCACAGCAATATCCCGTTTCCACATATCAAACTGGACAGCCTGCCTGGGGCAGTCATATCCTGTTTACATTCAAACTGGCAGCCTGAGAAAACAAACGATCCTGTTAACAGTGAGGCTCAAAGACTAGGCACAGCAATGCAATCATGTTTTGACCCTGACAGTCATATCCTGGTGAAGTGTTACATATCAAACTTTGTTATAGTCCTGGCTGTGTACATATCCTGCTTTATAAAACTGGCACAGCCTTTTATCCTGATTCAAACTGGAATGTCATTCGCAGACAATATCCTGTTTACCCTATCAAATATTGCTGGACTGGAACCCAGGAAATTACAGTTACAGGTGTGTTCTGCTCAGTCTTTGTTCTCACAGACTGGATGATTTCTTAAAACTAAGAGGGACGGGTGAGTTAACTGGGAAGCTGAGATACACTCGGAAATAGCTAACAAGCTAACAAACAAATCATTTGTCATAAAGAGACATGTTAAAAAAAAGAACAAATCAATCAGTTCAAACTGTAGTCTATTCCAAAATAACATCATGAAAATTGACCTTAGACTGAAGAGAGAAGGGCTCATATCCTGGCATATCAAACTGGCACAGCCTGGTCATTTTACATGTTTGATCCTGTTTACATATCAAACCTTCTACCTAGCTGCCTGGGACAGTCATATCCTGTATTTTTTTTTATATCAAACTGGCACATTTCCATGACAGTCCAATTTTACATATCAAACTGGGCAGATTATGGCTTTGGCATACATTATCCTGTTTACATATCAAACTGGTCACAGCCTGTGGGCCAGTCATTATCATGTTTACACCCAAACATTGTGCTCCTGGGCTGGAGCCCAGCCCTCCTGTTTACAGGTCAGATCCATGGATGACAATTCAAAATGGCCCTCAATGGGTGCACAATTACTGTAGAATGTGTCGGCCAGAGGTAGAAGGGGGTCTCAGGACTCTTGGCCGCGGTGGCAAAGTGACATATCGTGGCACTGCTCCAATGCCATGCACTCACTGGCTGTTTGCCTGCCTGGGACTCAATCTTCATAATGTGCAATGGGATATTAACTGGCACAGCCTGGCATGACAACAGAGTGATATCCTGTTTGACAGTATCAATGGCACAGCCTGCCTGTTGGAGATCATTCAGACATATCAAAGTGGGACCACCAAAGTCAGATATGTAATGGCGTTTGTCTGTTCAATTACTGGCAAAAGCACGCCTTGGACAGTCATTACTATATCAAACTGGCACTTTCAATGCATGAAGTAATCAGGGCCAGTTCCTTTTCCCTGCCCTCAAAGAGAAAGCAAAACAAAATCCTCCCTGAATTTACAGACACTGCAAAACTGGGCTTGAAAATGTAAAAACACACAAGTCGCTCCTGAAAAGTATATGATTCACTGCAGAACCCAGATTGATGACAGCAGACCCACTGGACACAGATTACCATTCAACTTCTATTCCACCTTGGTTCAATGTCATTTCTTTGATATGACATGGAAACAACTTTGATTCAACCAGTGTGTTGCCAGTGAAGTCAGTGATCCCTGGATTTGGTGCTGTAGCTAGTGGTCCTCAGCCTGGCGGATCAGGAGGACTGGCTTACATTGAGGGACATTGGATTCATTTCCTATGACAAAGTTTATGTTCTGTGTCCCAGCTAACATTGGACAGTCAATGCTATTTGTTCCACACCACCACTCTGTGATACCACAATAAGTTACTCTATTCTCTAAACTGTCATTCCTGTTGTTTGGATGGTCATTTCCAGTCCATAATTATTATACAGTGAACTGGGAGACATTTATATCCTGTTTACCATTATACTGTATTATAGGGCCATTATTGTCACTGTGCTACTTCAAACTCCGGCCTCTTGGTCACCAGGCTGCTCCTGTTTACATATCAAACTGTCACCATCGCCTACCTGGGCATTTTTCATATTTTTTTATTTAACCTTTATTTAACCAGGTAGGCAAGTTCAGTTTACTATCCTGGACTCCATCACTTACTTGATTACCTGTTTACATATCATATGTCACTCTCTTTGGTTCCTTCCCTATATATGTCAAACTCTCTTTGGTTCCTTCCCTATATATGTCATATCCTGGTTCCTTCCCTATATATGTCACTCCCTTTGGTTCCTTCCCTATATCCTGTCCCATCCCTTTGGTTCCTTCCCCTATATAGTCATATCCTTTGTTTTCCCTATCAAACTGTATCTCCCTTTGGTTCCTTCCCTATATATGTCATCCCTGGTTCCTTCCCTATATATGTCACTCCCTTTAGTTCCTTCCCTATGGCACTCTGCCTGGTTCCTTCCCTCATATCCTGTCACTCACATTCAAACCTGGCTATATATGTCACTCCCTTTGATTCCTGCCTACATATGTCAAACTCCACAGGTTCCTTCCCTATATATGTCACTCACTTTGGTTCCTGCCCTATATATGTCACTCCCTTTGGTTCCTGCCCTATATCCTGTTTACATATCAAACTTTGGTTTCTTCCCCAGGCATCATTGTCCTGTTTCATATCAAACTTGGCACAGCCCCTTGGTTATGTCCTGTTTATTTATCAAACTCACTCCCTGAACTTGGACTCTCAGCGCATCCTGTTACATATCAAACTGGCACAGCCTGGGGCCAGTCATATCCTGTTTATATATCAAACTGGCACATTGGGGGACAGTCATATCCTGTTTAATATCAAACTGGCACTGCCTGTGGGCCATTCATATCTGTTTACATATCAAACTGGCACAGCCTTGGGACAGTCATATCCTGTTTAGGGCCATTCAAACTTTAGCACAGCCTGAGCTTAGGACATGCAAAATATATGTTTACATATCAAACTGGCACAGCCTCTCTTATATCCTGTTTACATATGAAACTGGCACAGCCTGAAGATAGGCACAGAAATGTCTGGAGATAAAACTTTCAATTGGGAAATTGAGCATCAGAGTTACATCCTCAAACTGGCACACCTATCAAAATAGGTTTAATCCTTTTACTATCAAACTGGCACAGCCTGGTTAAAAAAGTCAATATCCTTTTACTAAAACTGGCACAGCCTGTGGGATATGTCATATCCTTAGATACAGTGCACTACTGTTAATCAAATACTAGTTTATCATATCAAAATGAAACCAGGAACACAGTCAAGCATCTGTTTATAAATCAAACTGGCAATCTGGGACAGTCAATCCTGTTTACATATGAAATCTGGCACAGCCTCCTCGCAGCCAGTCTTGTTCATATCAAACTGGGGATGCCTGCCATGGAGACAGTCATATCCTGTTTAATACATCTGGCACAGCCTGCCATCTGTACATAAATATCCTGTTTACATATCAAACTGGCAGAGCCTGCACTGGGACAGCACCTGTCATAAAACCTGGCAAGCCCCTGACAGCAATATCCTCCACATATTTGTCAATCACTGTCAACATGCCTGCCTGGGCAGTCATATCCTTGAGCATTCCCCAGGAGATCGACCCCAAACGAGAAATGGAATAGTGGTTCAAAGAGGCAATCCGTAGCACACAATGCAATCATGTTTCTGAGGCTGACAGCATGGTATCACAGTGGATGAACCAGTCCCCTGTTATAGCAGGCTGTGTACACATGCCCTTTGCTCTTATAAGCCTGCAGTAAATGTGATTCGCACCTTCCCCACAAGGTCTCCCCTCAAATATTCTGGACTCCCCAGGCCCTTACCCTCCCCTCCCTGCTCCCTTTGTTCTCACCTGGATGATTTCTTCCTAAGAGGGACCTCCTCCCTGGGAAGCTCCTCTCTCTCTCCTACTCTCCAACCCTGGCCCTTGTCCCCCTCCAACAAATCAATCCCAGGCCCTCCCTCAAACTGTAGCTCTTTCCAAAATAACATCATGAAAATCCCCTCCCCAGACTCCCCTCCCCCCCAAGCTAACAAACAAATCATTTGGAGACCCTCCCTCTCCAACCCTGCCTCCCCAGGGTCAGAATCACCTCCCCAGGTCATTTTACATCCCTTTGACCTCCCTGGCCATCCCCTCTCCCTAGCTCACCAGAATTATATTTTTTTTTACATCCCATTTCCCCTCCCAATTTTTAGGAGGGCCCCATGGCTTTGGCCCTCCCTTTCTACTGCCCCCAGGCCCTCCCTGAGGCCCCCTTAGTCCCCCTTGGCCCCTGCATTGTGCTCCTAGGGCTGGCCCTCCCTCCCCTCCCTCCCCAGGTCCAGATCCCCTGGATCCTCCCCAATGGGTGCACAATTAAAGAATGTGTCCCAGAGGTAGAAGGGGGTCTCCTCAGTCCCCTCCCTCCCAATGCCATCAAATCACTGGCCCCCCGGCCCTCCCTCTTCATCCCCCTGCCCCCTCTCCCTCCCTCCCCCGGCCCTCCCCCTGACAAGCATCCCCTCCAAAGTGACAAGTTCTCCCAATCCCCTCACTGCCCTCCCCAATCTCCTCCCCTGAGATCCCTGCAGATAACATATCTGTCAGCAGCACGCCCTCAAATAAGGACAGATGTTTCTCCAGTTGTTCTGATAAATCAAACTTTCCCTTGGCAGAAACCTTTCATCAGCCTTACAGGTATCAATTGAAAAATAACACAGCAAAGTCCTCCCTGGCATTTTCCCTGTCGCTGTTTGATCTGTCAATCTGTCACTTAAAAACAAATCAGGAACAACACGTGGCTGCAGAGAAGTAATGATTCCCTGGCTTGAAGAGACCCACACACAGATTAATTCAATCTATTCCACTTTGTCTTTAAGACTGTGTTTGGTGGATAATAAGTATGCTAATAAGTATGCTATCATACAATAACACCTCTACATTTGAACACATACATTGCTACCTATGTACAGAATAATCCTACAGAAATTGAAAAATTGCACTAGACAGTAATGGAAGATACCACCATTAAATCCTTAAGAGTCTATTGACCTGTGTTCGCCAGCTACAGAACACATTAAAAATAAAACTCCTGACCACAATTTTTTGTTTTTGTTGTTGCTGCATGTTGCTGGAATCCATCATTGCCTAGATGCCATAATTATTATACAGTGAACTGGAAGAGACGATTTATAGCCGTATTGTCAGACCATTTAGACATCAAAAAAATGGGTCTTCTTGTCACGTGTGCGCTTGTCCTTCTAACTAATATGACCATCTTGGTCACCAGGCTGCTCCCACATGTCCACACCTGTCAAGGTACCAGGTACCGGCACTTTTCATCTTTTTATAACCATTTAACCAGGTCATCAAGTTCAGGTCACCTGGACTCATCTGAAGGTACCCGATTACCTGCCCATCTGATATGTCACCTCTTTGGTTCCTTCCCATCTATATGTCACCCTCATTGGGTACCCGTCACGGACTCCTCTGAAGGTACCCCTTTGGTTCCTTCCCTCTGAAGGTACCTCCGGTTCCTTCTCATCTGAAGGTCCCTCCCTCATCTGAAGGTACCCCTATATATGTCACTCATCCTTTGGTTCCTTCCCTATATATGTCTCATCCTGAAGTTCCTTCCATATAATGTCACCCTGGTTCCTTCCTCATCTGAAGGTTCCTTCCCATAAAGGTCACCCCTTTGGTTCCTTCCCTAATATGTCCTCATCTGAAGTTCCTTCCCATATATGTCACTCATCTTTGGTTCCTCCCTATATATGTCATCTCCTTTGGTTCCTGCCCTAACTATCTGAAGGTCCCTTTGGTTCCTTCCTCATCTGAATGTCACTCAAACTTTGGTTCCTTCCCTATCTAAGGTACCCAAACTCCCTGGTTCCTTCCCTATATGTCACTCATTTGAAGGTCCCCCTATATATCATCCCTTTGGTTCCTTCCCAATATGTCATCCCTTTGGGTTCCTTCCCCAATATGTCATCCCTTTGGTTCCTTCCCAAACTCATCCCTTTGGTTCCTTCCCAAACTCATCTTTGGTTCCTTCCCATCTGAAGGTTCCTTCCCCTACCCCTGCCCTATATATGGTTCCTTCCCTATATATGTCCCTTCCCTAAATGTCACTCCCTTTGGTTCCTTCCCTATATATGTCACTCCCTTTGGTTTCTTCCCCAGGCATCATTGTTTCTGTTTCATATCTGTGCTCATTTGAGGTTCTTGTTTTGTATTATGTTCTGTTTATTTATTAAAACACCCAAACTCCTGAACTTGCTTCCCGACTCTCAGCGCATACCGTTACAATTATACTGCAATATAGGGCCATCATACTGCAATATACCCGGTAATACTGCAGTATTGGGCCATTATACCGCAATATAGGGCCAAACTCATCTGCAATGTAACCTCCATTATACTCAATCCCTAGGGAAATACCAGTATTGGGCAATTATCTGAATATAGGACAATTCATACTGCAATATACCTCTTACACTCAGTCAGAAGAGCTTAGGACTGCAAAATGATATGTATACAGTACCAACTCATCTGAAGGTACCCGGTACTGAACTCATCTGAAAACTCATCTGAAGGTACCCAGTACTGAACTCATCTCCCCATCTGAAGGTACCCAGTTGTAACTCATCTGAAGAACAGAAGAGACATTCTGAAGATACCCAAAAATGTCTGGAGAGAAAACATTTCAATCTGAAAGCATCAGAGTTACATCCTCAAACGCATACGTATCAAAATAGGTGTTAACTTTTTCTGAAAAGTAGAGTGGTTAAAAAACAATGGAGTCTTCACTAAAACTAAAGGATGTAAAGATATGTGCATCTTAGATACCCTCACTGTTAATCAAATACTAGAAATTATCTTGAAAATGAAACCAGGAACACAGACAAGCATCTATTTATAAACATAGGAGTCTAAGAAGCAATCTGGGCTGCAATCTGTTCAGTGAGATCATTCTAGCCTCTCTCGCAGCCCTCTTGTTCATCTGAAGGACGGAAAGGATGTTTCCAAAATGCCATGGAGATTTTGAGGAGAGAACTTGAATTCATCTGAAGGTACCAGACTCATCTGAAGGTACCCAAACTCATCTGAAGGTAACCGTCCGGATGGAAAGGAGAGAACATTCGAATTACATGAGAGAGGTGGTCTCCCAAAAGCCTCTCTCCACATATTTGTCAATCACTGTCAACATCCTTGGCATCACTCCCCAGAGATCGACTGGAATACTCATCTGAAGGCGATTGGTGCTCTGTCTGAAGTGGTATCCAGGGATGAACTCATCTGAAGATAGCTGACCCATCCCTGGGTCTGGGCCTGCAGTAAAGATGAACCATCTGAAGGTACCCTCTCCTCTCCTCCCGGCCCCCAAACTCATCTGAAGGTCCCTCCCTGCCTCCTCTGGCCCTCCTCTCTCCTCCACTCTCCAACCCTGAAGGTACCCAAACTCATCTGCCCTCCCTCTCTCATCTCCCCCTACTCCCTCATCTCCAACCCCGGCCCAAACTCCCCTCTCCTCCCTGGCCATCTCCCCTCCCCTCACTGAACTCATCTGAAGGTACCCTCATCTCCAAGGTACCTGGCGCTCCCCACTCCCCTCCCCCCCGACCCCGGTACCCAAACTCATCTGAAGGTACCCGGTACCTCATCTGTAGGTACCCTCATCCAAGGTACCGGCGCTCCCCAGCCCTGAAGGTACCCGGCCCTCCCCTCATCCCTGAAGGTCCCCAGGCCCTCTGAAGGTACCCAAACCCTCCCCTCCCCGGCCCTCTCATCCCTGGGTATCCCCTACTCCTCCCCTGAAGGTACCCCTCTCCTCCCAGGCCCCCCTCTCCAACCATCTGGCGTCCCCAGGCCTCATCTCCCGGCCCTACCCTCTCCAACCCTGGCGCTCCCCAGGCCCTCCCCTCCCCGGCCCTCCTCTCTGAACCCTGGCCCCTCATCTGAAGGTCCCCCCGGCCCTCCCCTCTCCAACCCCGGACTCATCTCCTCCCCGGCCCTGAACTCATCTGAAGGTACCCAAACTCATCTCCCCGGTACCTCCCCTCCCTGAACTCCCTCTGAAGGTCCCCCTCCCCTGAAGGCCCCCCTATCTCCTCCCTGAAGGTACCCAAACTCATCTCCCCCTCTACCCCGGCCCTCCTCATCTGAAGGTACCCAAACTCCCCTGAAGGTCCTCCCTGAACTCATCTGAAGGTCCCCGGCCCTCCCCCTCTCCTCATCCCTGAAGGTACCCTCTCCCCTCCCCTCCCCGAAGGTCCCCGGTCTGAACTCCCCTGCCCTCCCTGCAGCATAACATATCTGTCAGCAGCACGCCCCAAATAAGGACAGATGACCTCATCTCCAGGTTGTTCTGATAAATCATTGAAGGTACCCGGCAGAAACTTTCATCAGGCCTTAAGGTATCAATCTGAAAAAACACATCAAAGTATCCGAGCTGGCATTTTACCCGGTCGCTGTTTGATCTGTCAATCTGTCACTTAAATAATCTGAAGGAACAACACGTGAACTGCATCTAAGGTATCCGGTCCCTGGCTGAAGACATCAACAGTGAAATCAATCTAAGTTTGCTTTGTACTTTAAGACTGTGTTTGGTGAGATAATAACTCATCTGATAGGTATGCAAACATCTGAAGGTAACACCTCTACATGACTCATCTGAAACATACATTGCTACCTATGTACAGAATAATCCTACTGAAATTGAAAAATTGCACGGTAGACAGTAATGGAAGATACCACCATCTAAAGGTCCTTAAGAGTCATCTGAAGTGCCCAATCTACAGAACACATCTAAAAATAAAACCCTGACAGAATTTTTTGTTTTTGTTGTTGCTGCATTGGCTGGGTCTCAATCCATCATCTGCCTATGATGCCATTCTGCATCTGCGGTGGAAAGTGGAAGAGGCAGAGCTACAGCGCTGTTTGTCAGACCAGGAGACATCAAAAAAATGGGTCTTCTCACGAAAACGTTTGTAACGTTTGTCCTACTAACTAACATGACCATTCTATGGAATAGATGAGACTCTCCCACAAGCACCACAGGACTCGTCTGAAGGTATCCGGTACCGGACTCATCTGAAGGTACCAGGTACCGGACTCATCTGAAGGTACCCGGTACCGGACTCATCTGAAGGTACCCGGTACCGGACTCATCTGAAGGTACCCGGTACCGGACTCATCTGAAGGTACCCGGTACCGGACTCATCTGAAGGTACCCGGTACCGGACTCATCTGAAGGTACCCGGTACCGGACTCATCTGAAGGTACCCGGTACCGGACTCATCTGAAGGTACCCGGTACCGGACTCATCTGAAGGTACCCAGTACCGGTTAAAACATCTATGGAGTTAGTTAGTTTTGTGCTTAACCCCCCCAAAAGGGGTTAAATATGTATAAAAAAACAACACAAATATTTCCTGAGCTTCCTTGTATCTCCCAGATACAGTACAAACAGTTTTTTGTTGCTATTTAAGAATGTTTTATTCAATGTGTTTCTATGGGTTATAGTAGTAACGGCCTATTTTAGTTTAGTTGAACCTCCCCCCAATGGCTTAGACTTTTAAAGGTTTTACCCATCCCAGTACTGTGGTTATCTGCATGCTTTTCAAATATCTTCTATTCTGTTGAGGTTAACACAATCTAAACTAACTGAGTTTATTGAGCAAGCTTGTGACACTAAAACTTTTAATGGGAGATACGAACACATAAACAGTCTTCAACAAAGACTGAGGTGTGGAAGACGACAGAGAAAGAAAGCTAACAGCATTCCAGCTGGTGGTGTCTGTTTTCCCTAAGTCCCTAAATCAAGATATTTTCATTAGTGTACAATGAAGAATTTATAATCACAATCTCCAGTTTTTCGCCATTACAGTTAGTAATGTTGAGCTCAGCCACCACACAGGCAGGAAGTCCTCTGGGGGTCATGCAGGGCACCTTGTCTCTGGGGGACATGCAGGGCACCTTGTCTCTGGGGGACATGCAGGGCACCTTGTCTCTGAGTCACTCTGGGGGACATGCAGGGCACCTTGTCTCTGAGTCACTCTGGGGGTCATGCAGGGCACCTTGTCTCTGGGGGACATGCAGGGCACCTTGTCTCTGGGGGACATGCAGGGCACCTTGTCCCTGAGTCACTCTGGGGGACATGCAGGGCACCTTGTCTCTGAGTCACTCTGTGGGACATGCAGGGCACCTTGCAACGCCAAGCGTCGTGGGTTCGATTCCCGCTGGGGCCACCCATATGTAAAAGTAGTGGCCCCAGCCGACTTGTAAGTCGCTTTGGACAAAAGCGTCTGCTAAATGGGATATATTATTATTATATTATTGTCTCTGAGTCACTCTGGGGGACATGCAGGGCACCTTGTCTATGAGTCACTCTGGGGGACATGCAGGGCACCTTGTCTCTGAGTCACTATGGGGGACATGCAGGGCACCTTGTCTCTGAGTCACTCTGGGGGACATGCAGGGCACCTTGTCTCTGAGTCACTCTGGGGGACATGCAGGGCACCTTGTCTCTGAGTCACTCTGGGGGACATGCAGGGCACCTTGTCTCTGAGTCACTCTGGGGGACATGCAGGGCACCTTGTCTCTGAGTCACTCTGGGGGACATGCAGGGCACCTTGTCTCTGAGTCACTCTGGGGGACATGCAGGGCACCTGGTCTCTGAGTCACTCTGGGGGACATGTAGGGCACCTTGTTTCTGACTCACTCTGGGGGACATGCAGGGCACCTTGTCTCTGAGTCACTCCACTATGTGTGCAGAGACTCACTGACATCACATTGATGACTGTATTTAGCTGTTTGTCCAGTGTGCAGCCACATCCTCCATCCTCTCCCCGTCTGGCAATGATCTCCTTTTGATCAAATACAAGAGAAACAGTGTGGATAGTGTCTACATTGTGTTCAGACACAATATGCCCCGTGAAGTAGAGAATCATCCCACTAGGTGTTCGGGCCTATTGTAATTATTACATCTCATCACACCTCAAAAGCACTGCAGGATTTACAAGAGGTCTCAATGAGAGGAAATAACAGAGAGCGTTAGGAAAGTCTTAAAACTGGAGCACTGAAAATGTCAATCATCATCAAAATAAGGCTACAAAATATTAAAATGCAACAGTGTATTTGGTACATGGATAAATGCAGAAGGCATTATCTGACTACAGTGAAACAGGGAGACATGAACACTCAACAAGCCATCTCCAGTAGTGTTGAGCATTCAGTAAGCAGAGAGGTCCTGGCCAGCCTCTCGTCCAGTCCAGGAGTCCCCCTTAATCAGCGGCAGGTAGCCTCGTGGTTAGAGCATTGGGCCAGTAACTGAAAGGTTGATAGAATGAATCCCTGAGCTGACAAGGTAAAAATCTGTTGTTCTGCCCCTGAACAAGGCAGTTAACACACTGTTCTTAGGCTGTCCTTGTAAATAAGAATTTGTTCCTAACTGAGTTGCCTAGTTATATAAAGGGTACATAAGAATTTGTTCTTAACTGAGTTGCCTAGTTATATAAAGGGTAAATAAGAAAAATAATAATAATAATTATCAGAGAAGAAGAGCTGAATCATATGTTGGGAGATTCATATTTGCCGGACCAGCAAGTATTTGACAGCAACGTCAGAGCAGACGAGCTGTTTGCCTGTCTGGCTGTTCTGGCAAGCTGCACTCCTTTCATTACTCAGAGTGGCTTTTAGAGATACACTATGAGCTCATATTAAACAGTTTCATAGGAAATAGCATCAAATATGCAGAAATGTCTCATAAACATGCAGAGCTTTTCATTTCCCAAAATGCTAATAGTACTGGGCCAGAGCCTGTAATCTCAAATCAGTGCTCTCTGCTATTCAATCAAAAAATCAAATTTGTTTACATGCCTGTTAGTGGGTACTTCCCCTTTGCCAAGATAATCAATCCACCTGACAGGTGAGGCATATCAATAAGCTGATTAAACAGCTCTGGCTAAGCCACTCAATGGCATTCAAAGCCACTCCTGCATTGTCTTGCCTGTGTGCTTAGGGTCGTTGTCCTGTTGGAAGGTGAACGTTCGCTCCAGTCTGAGGTCCTGAGCACTCCGCAGCAAATTGTCATCAAGAATCTCTCTGTACTTTGCTCCGTTAATCTTTCCCTCGATCCCGACTAGTCTCCCAGTCACTGCCACTGAAAAATATCCCCACAACATGATGCTGACACCACCATGCTTCACTGCAACATTACTAAGCAAGGGGCACCACCAAGCAAGCTGCACCTAAAGGACTGCACCTAAAGACCATGAGAAACAAGATTCTCTGACCTGATGAAACCAAGCCTATAGGGAGGAGGTCAGAGACCTGGCCGTGTGGTGCCAGGACAAGAACATCTCCCTCAACGTGATCAAGACAAAGGAGATGATTGTGGACTACAGGAAAAGGAGGACGGAGCACAACCCCATGTAGTGGAGCAGGTCGAGAGCTTCAAGTTCCTTGGTGTCCACATCACCAATAAGCTATCATGGTCCACACACACTAAGACAGTCTTGAAAAGGGCACGACAAAACCTATAGCCCCTCAGGATACTGACAATATTTTGAATGGGTCCTCAGATCCTCAAAAGGTTCTACAGCTGCACCATCGAGAGCATCCTGACAGTTTGCATCACTGCCTGATATGGCAACTGCTCGGCCTCCGACTGCAAGGCATTACAGAGGGTAGTCCATACTGCCCAGTACATCACTGGGGCAAAGCTTCCTGCCATCCAGTACCTCTATACCAGGTGGTGTTAGAGGAAGGCCTTAAAAAATGTCAAAGACTCCAGCCACCCTAGTCATAGACTGTTCCCTCTGCCGCACAGCAAGCGGTACCGGAGCACCAAGTCTAGGTCAAAATGGCTTCTTAACAGCTTCTACCCCCCAAGCTATGACTCCTGAACAGCTAATCAAATAGCAACCCAGACTATTTGCATTGCCCCCCCACCCTTTTAAACTCCTGCTACTCTGTTCATTGTCTATCTAGAAAAATGTTCTGAGTCTGATAAACTACAAAAATGTCTCCGAGGCATTGAACTTCCTGAGTTTACGAGCTCAGCAGTGACAGAACTAGATAGACCCATATCAGAAGTTCTCAAAAACTCTAAAATAATGAAAGTCTCGGTTCTGATGGGCATATTACTGAATTCTTTAAAACCTTCCCAGACCATGTCACTCCAATATTAGTGGAAGTGTTTTCAAATGTATTAGAAACCAGATATCTATCTCACTGTATACTTGGAGAGAATCTCTGATCAGTGTTTTAAAGAAGGCAAAGATGCTACTGATTGTAATTCATTTTAATTTATCTCTTTGCACCAAAACAGTTACCAACTGCTCACTTCCATCTTGGCAAAGCGACTAGGATAAGTCATAACAGATATTATAAACCCTGATCAAACGGGGTTTGTTGCTGGTCATCAACTGTCAGATAATATAAGAAGATGCCTAAATGTTACATCATCTGCCCAGAATCAGGGTGGGGAAAACGTGGCTCTATCTCTGGATGCACAGAAGGCTTTTGATCAGGTATCGTGGCCTTCTGTTTCAAGTGCTGCATGAATTTGGATTTGGTCCCAAGGTCATTAGATGAGTCCAAATCCTTTATTCGACTCCCCACCCTAGAGTCAGAGTAAATGGACATTTAACTGCAGCTTTCATCATTTAGGGAGGGGTCCGGCTCCACTTTTTGACATTAGTAGTGACCCTCTTGCCCAGACGGTTAGATCCAGTACGAATATCAAAGGCATAGAAATTGAAAAATATTTTTTTTTAGAAATATGTAACTTTCACATGTTAACAAGTCCAATACAGCAAATGAAAGATAAACTTCTTGTTAATCTACACATCATGTCCGATTTCAAAAAGGCTTTACAGCGAAAGCACAACATATGATTATTTTAGGTCAGCGCCAAGTCACAAAAACACACACAGCCATTTTTCCAGCCAAAGATAGGAGTCACAAAAAGCAGAAATATAGATAAAATAATCACTAACCTTTGATGATCTTCAACAGATGACACTCATAGGACATCATGTTACACAATACATGTATGTTTTGTTCGATAATGTGCATATTTATATCCAAAAATCTCAGTTTACATTGGCGTGTTACGTGCAGTAATGTTTTGCTTTCAAAACATCCGGTGGTTTTGCAGAGAGCCACATCAATTCCCAGAAATACTCATAATAATCATTGATAAAAGATACAAGTATTACTCACAGAATTAAAGATAGACTTCTCCTTAATGCAACTGCTGTGTCAGATTTATAAAAAACTTTACAGAAAAAGCATCATCTGAGTACGGCACTCAGAGCCCAATCTAGCCAAAGAAATACTCGCCATGTTGGGTAGTCAACAGAAGTCCGAAATAGCATTATAATTATTAAGTTACCTTTGATGATCTTCATCAGAATGCACTCCCAGAAATCCCAGTTCGACAGTAAACGTTTGATTTGTTCCATACAGTCCATCATTTATGTCCAAATAGCCACTTGTTGTAATCCATCTTCATGAGGCGCGAGCAGTACGTCCAGACAAAGTCTAAAAGTTACGTTACAGTTCGTAGAAACATGTCAAACGATTTATGGAATCAATCTTTAGGATGTTCTGAACATAAAACTTCAATAATGTTCCAGCCGGAGAATTCCATTGTCTGTAGAAAAGCAATGGAACTAGAGCTACTTCTCTCGTGACCGCGCGTCACAAGCCTGTGACACTCTGCCAGACCACTGACTCAAAGAACCCTGAAACAAGTTTCTAAAGACGGTTGACATCTAGTGGAAGCCTTAGGAAGTGCAATTTGACCCCATAGACACTGTGTATTTGGTAGGCCAAGCTTTGAAAAACTACAATCCTCAGATTTCCCACTTCCTGGTTGGATTTTTCTCAGGTTTTCGCCTGCCATATGAGTTCAGATGTTAGTTTGTTGGTGATGTGGACACCAAGGAGCTCTCAACCTGCTCCACTGCAGCCCCGTTGATGAGAATGGGGGCATGCTCGGTCCTCCTTTTCCTGTAGTCCACAATCATCTCCTTTGTCTTGAACACGTTGAGGGAGACGTTGTTGTCCTCGCACCACACGGCCAGGTCTCTGACCTCCTCCCTATAGGCTGTCTCATCGTTGTCGGTGATCAGTCCTACCACTGTTGTGTCATCTGCAAACTTAATGATGGTGTTGGAGTCATGCCTTGCCATGCAGTCATGAGTGAACAGGGAGTACAGGAGTGGATACAGATGTGAGTGCTACAGGTCAGAAGTAATTTAGGCAGGTTACCTTAGTGTTCTTGGGCACAGGGACAATGGTGGTCTACTTGAAACATGTTGGTATTACAGACTCAGTCAGCGACAGGCTGAACATGTCAGTGAAGACACGTGCCATTTGGTCAGTGCATGCTCGGAGTACACGTTTATTTATTTTTATTTCACCTTTATTTAACCAGGTAGGATAGTTGAGAACAAGTTCTCATTTACAACTGCGACCTGGCCAAGATAAAGTATGCAGTGTGAACAGACAACACAGAGTTACACGTGGAGTAAACAATAAACAAGTCAATAACACAGTAGAAAAAAAGATTCTATATACATTGTGTGCAAAAGGCATGACGAGGAAGGCAAATAATTTCAATTTAGCAGATTAACACTGGAGTGATAAATGATCAGATGGTCATGTACAGGTAGAGATACTGGTGTGCAAAGAGCAGAGAAGTAAATAAAAACAGTGTGGGGATGAGGTAGGTAAATTGGGTGGGCTATTTACCGATAGACTATGTACAGCTGCAGCGATCGGTTAGCTGCTCAGATAGCAGATGTTTAAAGTTGGTGAGGGAGATCCTGGCAATCCGTCTGTGAATGTTGACCTGTTAACCTTTCTAGCGGAACCCCTCAACAACATTCCACTGAAAAGGCAGTGCGCGAAATTCAAAAATATGGTTTTTAAATATGTAACTTTCACACATTAACAAGTCCAATACAGCAAATGAAAGTTAAACATCTTGCTAATCTACCCATCGTGTCCGATTTAAAAAATACTTTACAGCTAAAGCACAACATATGATTATGTTGGATCACCGCCAAGGCGAAAAAACACACAGCCGGTGATTTTGCAGAAGTAATCATAATAAACATTGTTAAAAGATAGTGTTTTTCACATAATTAAAGATAGACTTCTCCTTAATGCAACCGCTGTGTCAGATTTCAAAAAGAAGGAATCCCAGTTCGACAATAAATGACTGATTTCTTCCATAAAGTTCCATCATTTATGTCCAAATAGCCACTTGTTGTTAGCGTGTTCAGCCCAGTAATCCATCTTCACGAGGTACTGACACTTCATTCAGACAAAAAAGTTCCGTTACAGTCCTTTAGAAACATGTCAAACGATGTATGGAATCAATCGTTAGGATGTTTTTAACATAAAACATCAATAATGTTCCAACCGGAGAATTACTTTCTCATCAGAAAAAGCACTGGAACGCAAGGTAACTCTGTCGGGGGCGCGCGTCATGAGACCATGGCTCTTTGCCAGACAACTGACACAGAGGTCTCATGAGCCACTCCTTTATAGTAGAATCCTTATTCAAGTTTCAAAAGATGGTTGACATCTAGTGGAAGCCGTAGTACGTGCAACCTCATCCATATCTCAATCTGTATTCGGTAGGCCAAGCTTTGAAAAACTACAAACCTCAGATGTCCCACTTCCTGGTTGGATTTTTCTCAGGTTTTCGCCTGCCATATGAGTTCTGTTATACTTACAGCCATCATTCAAACAGTTTTAGAAACTTCCGAGTGTTTTCTATCCAATACTACTAATATATGCATATATTAGCATCTGGGACAGAGAAGGAGGCAGTTCACTCTGGGCACGCTATTCATCCAAACGTGAAAATGCTGCCCCCTATCCCAAAAAGGTTAAAAGGTCTTATTCACATAGGCTACGGAGAGCGTTTTCCCGTTTGTTTATGGCCGTATACAGGTCATTAAGTGCGGTCTTAGTGCCAGCATCGGTTGTGGTGGTAAATTGACAGCTACGAAGAATTTAGATGACAATTCTCTCGGTAAAAAGTGTGGTCTACAGCTTATCAGAAAATACTCTATCTCAGGTTAACAAAACCTTAGATATCGTGCACCAGCTGTTGTTTACAAATATACATAGACCGCCAACCTTGTCTTAATGAGGCCAATGTTCTATCCTGCCGGGAAAAAAACCCGTAAAATCTGCCTGCTGTATATAATTCATGTCGCCACGACTCGGTGAAACACAAGATATTACACATTTTTTATGTCTATTTTATTATCCATTGATTGTACGTTGGTTAATGGTAAAAGGAGATTACCCACTCGCCGTCGGATCCAGACCTTGGTCCCCGTTACCTCCGTCTCTTTCTCCTGTGAATGACAGGGATGTGGGCCTTGTCGGGTGTCTGAAGTAAATCCTTTGCGTCCGACTCGTTAAAGAAAAAGTATTTCTCCAGTACGGGGTGTGTAACTGATGTCCTGTAATCTAGAAGCTCTTTTCGGGTTATAAGACAAGGTGGCAGAAACATTATGCTCAAAATAATTTACAAATAATGCAAAAAAACACACACAACTGGTTAGAGGGCCATAAAACGGCAGCCAATATTACACTTATGTAGTTATGTAAATGAGATATTTCTGTATTTAATTTTCAATCCATTTGCAGAAATGTAAACAACAAACACATTTTCACTTTGTCATTATAGGGTATTGTGTGTAGATGGGTGCAACACAACAAAATGTGGAGAAGCCACCTCACGAAGGCGTCTTGTCAGCAGCAGCTGTTTGTTACAAAATAAATGCCTTAACATTTTTCTCTGAAAGCACCTTTTTTACATTTCTTTTATGATTATTTTACTATTATTATTTTGTTAAATTATGCTCATGGGGCCCCTTGATGATGTGTGGCCTGAGACAATGGTCTCTTCTGCCTAATGGTAAACCCACCACTGGAACCTACTGGATTACAGCTCTGCCCTGCCAGCAATGACGGCTTGGATTAATGACACATGAAAAGCAATCTCCACACCCGAGAGGACCAGGCCCACAAGGGCACACTCAGCTCCACACATAATAAACATCCCATAATCGGGAACGCTCGCGTCGCAGGCCTGCTGATGCGACCAGGGCCGTAAATCTGTACAACTTTACTTCTGCAGGTTTATCTGTGGTCCCTGGGCTTCTGGCCCATAGGCTGCTGCTCCTCCTGTAATGTGTTTGGTCAGACCATCGTTGGGGCCTTTTCAGTTGCTCTTGTTTCACTGAGCAGGAGATCCCTGTGAGAAAAAACACCTTCACTGAGATGATTAGGTCATGCGTAGATGGTTGCATGTAGCCTAGTGGTTAAGAGCGTTGGGCCAGTAACTGCAAGGTATCCGTTCTGAGCCTACGAGTTGAACAAAATCTGAGAAGGTCTCCTTGTGCAAAGCACTTAACCCTAATGTCTCCTGTAAGACATATATTGGATAAGAATGTTTGCTAAATGTGTAGAGTAATGTATTTCTTATGAAGGGAATGTATGCATTTTGAACTTCTACGACAGTAATTATTTATTTACATAAATCTTCCTATTGACTCCTCAACCATTACTAATCCACCAATATGTTAATCACAAACAATGTTTTCTTGCCTTTACTAATCCACCAATATGTTAATGGTCAACCATGATTTCCTGGCTTTGATCATGTGCACGAGAGACGACAGTACATTTGGGTTAGCTCTACCTCAGGGACAGAGCATTAGTAACACACTGGCCAACGACCACCGTTTGGGCAGGAAGTTAGGTCACAGTACTGTGGAGTATTTAAAAAAACACAACCTACTGTATCGCCACAACTCGACTTCATCCTGACAGTCCATCCCCACCCACATGTCAAAATGCTGGGAGATGTCTAAGACTAACTAGCTAAGGCCCAGGCACTCGGGGACAAGTGGAGGCAGTCAGACATGACTGGGTGATACCAGGGACAGGGGGAGGCAGGCAGACATGGCTGGGTGATACCAGGGACAGGGGGAGGCAGTCAGACATGACTGGGTGATACCAGGGACAGGGGGAGACAGGCAGACATGACTGGGTGATACCAGGGACAGGGGGAAGCAGACAGACATGACTGGGTGATACCAGGGACAGGGGGAGACAGGCAGACATGACTGGGTGGTACCAGGGACAGGAGGAGACAGGCAGACATGACTGGGTGATACCAGGGACAGGGGGAGGCAGGCAGATATGACTGGGTGATATCGGGGACAGGGGGAGGCAGGCAGACATGACTGGGTGATACCAGGGACACGGGGAGACAGGCAGACATGACTGGGTGATACTAGGGACAGGGGGAGACAGGCAGACATGACTGGGTGATACCAGGGACAGGGGGAGGCAGGCAGATATGACTGGGTGATATCTGGGACAGGGGGAGGCAGGCAAACATGACTGGGTGATACCGGGGACAGGCGGAGGCAGGCAGACATGACTGGGTGATACCAGGGACAGGGGGAGGCAGGCAGACATGACTGGGTGATACCAGGGACAGGGGGAGACAGGCAGACATGACTGGGTGATACCAGGGACAGGGGGAGACGGGCAGACATGACTGGGTGATACCGGGGACAGACTGCCAGACATGGCTCAGTGATACCTGGGACAGGTGGGGGCAGGCAGACATGGCTGGGTGATCTGATCTAAGTGGTAAGGTGTAATCAGTAATTGCAGGCCTCTCTGCATTGGCTACAATTAATAAAATATGATGTGGTGTATTATTCAGCCAGGAGTGGGACAGAAGCGTGTCATCGCTGTGCCATGTGAATAATAACAGACCATTACTGATGCTGCAGGTTGCTCATTATTCTGATTGTCCTGGAAATGGTGAGGTTGTGAATCTATTATTTTCTAAATTGTTGAGGGGAAATGCAGGAGCATTTATCACCATGCTGTAAGCACCATGGAGCTCAACTGTACTAACATACACTGTTCATACCCACACAGGCGCACACATTTATTTCCCATTATAAATCTTCTCATTGACTTGCATACAAAACTGAGCTTGCTAGCTACTTGGCTACTCTGGGACAATCTCACTCGTTTTTTCACTCACTCAAAATGACCAGAAAACTCAACTCAGCTTTACTTAAACATGTTATCTTTTGAATACGTAACCATAAAAACCGTAAAACAGCATTTTAAAAAAAGGAAACACTGAGAGCTAGCTTCTCTGTTCTTTTCACCAGACTACTTCCAACAGTCACGGACCAAAGTGCGGAGAAGAGAGGCATGTGCCTGCAGCAGTAACACTCCGAATGCCTCGCCAAGTGGTAGTGTTAAGTAATACATGTGTATCAATGCAACACCATGGACGACTACAGTAATAGTGGAGTGGATGGCACAGAAATAAGACATTTTTATTTTTAACACATTTGCATTATTATACTCAGCCTGGCTAAGAAACCTTTTAATTTTACAGAATGGCATTACAGCCATTGCAATTACACATGTGGAAACATTCCTACAGCAATTTATTTTCATGTGAGGAGAATAACACCATTTTAACCCCTCATGTGAACTTTAAAAAGAGAACAGATGAGAAGAAGCACTGTAGCTAATATCAAATGTACCAACACATTAATAATTGAATCTTAAGCAGATTTAAGATGGGGATATAGAAAGTCAATCTACTTATTTTTCCAAAGCTATGCCAGTGATTTGTTAAATGTCAAGACGACTGCTAAACAGAGTTTTTCATTTTAAAATTAATGGTTCTTGCTGACATTTATAGTTGTGTGTAACAACTGCATGCTGCAACAAGCCAATGAAGATGCTGACAAAGTCAAACATTGAATGTCATTCCATCAAATGAGATGAAAACAATCATTAAAGAACATAATTAACTTTGTATTCATTTGGTAAATCAATGAGACTGCATGAACCTTGTTACTTTGCATGACAAAGTCATCTGGCAGAGCGGGGCTTTGATTTGCCATTTCGCCAAAGTTTGCAGCAATGTTGTCAATAATCTAAGCAAGGACAGAGAGACTTCTGGGTAATCAGTAGCAGTGGAAGAAACAACAGTCACCCTTTTGTTTCTCTCTCTGTTTTTCAATCTCTCTTTCTCTGTTTCTCACTTTCTCTCTCTGTTTATCTCTCTCTCTCACTCTCTCTTTGTTTCTTTCTGTTTCTCTGTCTGTCTCTCTCTCACACTCACTCCATTTTTCTTTCTGTTTCTCTCTCTCACTCTCTCTTTTTCTCTGTTTCTCTCACTCTGTTTCTCTCTCTCTGTTTCTCTCTCTCACTCTGTTTCTCTCTCTCTGTTTCTCTCTCTCACTCTGTTTCTCTCTCTCTGTTTCTCTCTCACTCTGTTTCTCTCTCTCTGTTTCTCTCTCTCTCACTCTGTTTCTCTCTCTCTGTTTCTTTCTCTCTCTCACTCTCTGTTTCACTCTCTGGTTAGTAACTAAGGTGACTGGAGCACCTTGCGCTCACACTCTCAGCTTTCAGGGGTGGTGAAAATCACACCATGCTCCATTCCAGCTGAATAGAACACCATCTGACACTGTTCGGAGAGCGATAATGTAATGATGTGAAGTCTCTTCAAGTTCCTGGAAAAATATGATTCTGAGTAGGGTTGCACATTTCGGGGAATATTCAGTGGTGGAAACTTTCCGTGGGAATTAACGGGAATCTATGGGAATTAACGGAAATATATGCAAATGATTATTAATACCATTTAAATGTAGATGTTTTTTGCATTGGATATATTTACCATATCATATTGGAGACAGAAACATAAACATGATCTTATCATAAGTAGACATAATTGGAAATGATTAAAACCTTCCAATAGAATCGTTTTTAAAACTATTTAGTTACAAATTGAACTTTAATTAAATGAGTTGACTCTTCACATGGAATGATTTCACTGAACAACAAAAGAAAGGGAAGATTGAATGATCCCCAATGATCCATCGCATCTCCTAAAAACGTTTTCAACATACATCTGGAAAATGATAGTCTAGAAACTAAAGCTTTGGTTGTCTTCCTCTCAGGCTTCCATGTGTTCTCCCTGGACCTCTTGAACATCAGACTGAGGCCTCATCCTTCACTGTCACTTTCCAACATTGTTGAGGATGGCTCGTTGTCAATCTCAAAAAGCCTAAAATTTGCCCGGATAGCCACCAATTTTTCAACCCTTGTATTGGTCAGCCTGATGCGTGCTTTGGTGCGTGTGTTCCCAAACAAGGACCAGTTGCGCTCTGAGGCGGCTGATGTTGGTGGGATTTGGAGGATGATAGAGGCAACAGGGGAAAGAGCCTCTGATCCACAAAGTCCCTTCCATCCATGGCACGACTGCCATATTGCATCTCCACCCCAAAGCCCTTGCTTGGATGTGTACTTCGCCAGACTGCAAAGAACCTTGCCCTCATCCAGGCCAAGGTGTCGAGACACGGTAGTAATGACACCATAGGCCTTGTTGATCTTTGCACCAGACAGGATGCTCTTGCCAGCGTACTTGGGGTCCAGCATGTATGCTGTGGCGCGTATGGGCTTCAGGCAGAAGTCTTCACACTTTTTGATGTATTTCAGAACTGCAGTTTCCTCTGCTTGGTGGGCAGGGCAGTACGGATTTATTCTCTTACATCTGCAAGCAAAGTCTGCACGTCAGACAGGAAGGCATTATCTCCCTCAATCCGTGCAATAGCTATTGTGATAGGTTTCATGAGTTTCAGGCTGCTTACCACTCTCTCCCAAAATACATATTCAAGGAGGATCCTCTTGATAGGGTTGTCCAAATAGTCAGACTGTGATATGGCATTTCTTGGAGTGACTCCTTCCCTCCAGGAGACTGTCAAATATGATGACAACACCACCCCAGCGGGTGTTGCTGGGAAGCTCTTCACATACCTAACCATTTCCTTGGCTCTCTTGTAGAGTGTATCCATTGTTTTCAGTGCCATGATGTCCTTGTGGAGCAGATTCAATGCATGAGCAGCACAGCCAATGGGTGTGATGTGAGGGTAGGACTCCTCCACTTTAGACCAAGCAGCCTTCATGTTCGTAGCATTGTCTGTCACCAGTGCAAATACCTTCTGTGGTCCAATGTCATTGATGACTGCCTTCAGCTCATCTGCAATGTAGAGACCGGTGTATCTGTTGTCCCTTGTGACTGTACTCTTGTAGAATACTGGTTGAGGGGTGATGCAATGATTTATTCCTTACCCATGAACATTCAACCATCCATCAGAGATGATTGCAATACAATTTGCTTTCTCTATGATTTGCTTGAGCTTCACTTGAACTCTCTTTGTTGAACTCTGCATCCAGCAAATGAGTAGATAAAGCATGTCTGGTTGGAGGTGTGCATGCTGGGCAAAGAATATTTGGAAATCTCCAATATATATATCTTCCAATACACATTGCCTGTGAGCATCAGAGGTGAACCAGTTGCATACACAGCTCAAGCAAGACATTCATCAGCATTTCTCAAAAAAGAATCAAAAGAACTTCTGATTCCAGGAGTACCATGAGCTGTTGCTATTGTTAAGGTGTCTGATTCATCAATTTTACCTCCAATAGAAGTAGACAGACTTTTGTCAGAGGTTGCTTGTTGTGAGCGCCGAGGGAACTTTATGCACTTGGCCAGATGATTCTGCAACTTTGTTGCCTTCTTCACATATGATTTGGCACAGTATTTGCAAATGTACACAGCTTTTCCTTCTACATTAGCTGCAGTGAAATGTTCTCCATGCATCAGATAGTGCCTGTGGCATTTTCCTGTAAAGATTAGAAAAAAATGAGTAAAAAATAAATAAATACAATTTCTTGTAAAGATAAATAGTTAAGCAGTTAGATTAAACAAATCCATTGTAATATATATATATATATATATATATTTTTTTTTTTAATGGAAAACAGTTAGCAGGCTCAAACAAGCTAAAACACACATGGTAGCCAAAACTAACTAGCAGAAATGGTTAATAAGTTGGAAATTATTTAAACACACTTTGCTGTAGGCTACTATTTAATAGTTAACAAAAAATTATGTATGTCGTATAAAATAAATTCACCCCACCCAGTATTGATTCAAAACTTACCAGAAAGCATGTAGTCCTTGGCTCAGACGGTGTAGTAGTGAGGGCTCAATAGCATCTCATTAGTGTGCAAGATCTTGAAAAGCAGCTAATGTGATGGAAGTGTGCACTGCACATGTGATGGAAGAATGCACTGTGCATGCAGAGGGTTGAAATTCCATTGAATTGGGGATAGTTTAACCAAAACACGCCACAATACCTACAGTATAATTGCCTTTTGTGTATCCCACAAAAAAAAGGTTTACTGTTATAAGCTAACTTTTTTTGATGAATTTAAGCTAAATTAACTTTCCCATGGAAATTTACCGGAATGTTTCCGACCCTTTCCCTAATTCGGAGTATTGGTTTGGTGCATGAAAAGGCTTTAGTTGGGTTTCCTTCTTCCCATGTTATTGTTGAGGCTCCGGGGCCATATGTGTTGGTACTTTTAATCTTCACACCTCAGATCAGATGAGCAGCCCTGGTAATTAAGACGGAGTGCATTCTGTGTCTAGCAGACAAAGGCCTGCCTCCTGCAGAAGGTCATCAGATGACAGAGGACCGGAGAGGTCAATCCCAGGAAGACAGCAGAAGGTTTTTCAATGCTTTGGATTCGGTACATATTGTTATGGTCTTCCTGTACAATTCAATAGTTATTCAAAACACTGTAGCCAATCCATAAGATTCTAAAGTAGACAAATATGTATAACGGATGTCACGTTGCTTGCTTAACGAGTACCACTTCCTACGTGTTTGTCTGAAAAAGCTGAATCCACTAATTGAAAGGGGTGTCCAGGTCCTTTTGTATGTGTATATATACAGTAGCAATCAAAAGCTTGGACACACCAACTCATTCAAGGGTTTTTCTTTATTTTGCTATTTTCTACATTGCAGAATAATAGGGAAGATATCATAACTTTGAAATAACACATAACACATATGAAATAAAAAGTGTTAAACAATTCAAAATATACTTTATATTTGAGATTCTTCAAAGTAGCCACCCGTTGCCTAGATGATAGCTTTGCACACGCTTGGCATTCTCTCAACCAGGTTCATGAGGTAGTCACCTGGAATGCAATTCAATTAACAGGTGTGCCTTGTTAAAAGTACATTTTTTGGAATTTCTTTCCTCTTACATCTATGGGGGCGCTATTTCATTTTTGGATGAAAAAACGTTCCCGTTTTAAACAAGAGATTTTGTCACAAAAAGATGCTCGACTATGCATATAATTGATAGCATTCGAAAGAAAACACTCTGACGTGTCCAGAACGACCAAGATATTCTCTGTGCGTGCCCTAGAACATGAGCTTCAGGCAAAACCAAGATGAGATGGCATCCAGGAAATGAGCAGGATTTTTGAGGCTCTGTTTTCCATTGTCTCCTTATATGGCTGTGAATGCGAGAGGAATGAGCCTGCCCTTTCTGTCGTTTCCCCAAGGTGTCTGCAGCATTGTGACGTATTTGTAGGCAGATCATTGGAAGATTGACCATAAGAGACCACATTTACCAGGTGTCCGCCCGGTGTCCTGCACCGAAATTGGTGCGCAAAAGTCACCTGCCAGTATTTTTCCATGGGATACAGAGAGGAAAGCAAGCTTCCACGAACTGCATATCAATGAAGAGATATGTGAAAAAACACCTTGAGGATTGATTCCAAACAACGTTTGCCATGTTTCGGTCGATATTATGTAGTTAATCCGGAAAAAGTTTTACGTTGTAGGTGACTGAATTTTCGGTTCGTTTCGGTAGCCAGACGCAATGTAGAAAACGGAACGATTTCTCCTACACACAGACGCTTTTAGGAAAAACTGCGCATTTGGTATGTAACTGAGAGTCTCCTCATTGAAAACATCAGAAGCTCTTCAAAGGTAAATGATTTTATTTATTTGGTTATCTGGTTTTTGTGAAAATGTTGCGTGCTAAATGCTACTCAAAATGCTATGCTAGCTTTGCATACTCTTACACAAATTAGTCCATTTCTATGGTTCAAAAGCATATTTTGAAAATCTGAGATGACAGTGTTGTTAAGAAAAGGCTAAGTTTGAGAGCAGACGCATTATTTTCATTTTATTTGCGATTTTCAGAAATCGTTAACGTTGCGTTATGCTAATGAGCCTGAGGCTTTAGTCACAAACCCGGATCCGGGATGGGGAGTTTCAAGAAGTTAACTTTTTGCTGAAAGGGTGCAGTATATTCACGTCCGGATGAAATGCATGCCCAAATTCAACTGCCTGCTACTCATCCACAGAAGATAAGATATGCATATTATTAGTAGATTTGGATGGAAAACACTCTGAAGTTTCTAAAACTGTTTGAATCATGTCTGTGAGTATAACAGAACTTATTAGCAGGCAAACCCCCGAGGACAAACCATTCAGATTTTTTTTGAGGTCACTCTCTTTTCAATGTGTTTTCATTGGGAATCTAGATTTCTAAGGGAACATCTTGCAGTTCCTATCGCTTCCAATGGATGTCAACAGTCTTTAGAAATTGGTTGAGGTTATTGCTTTGTGTAATGAAGAAGTACGGCCATCTTGAACGAGGGTCACTTGAAGTGTACTGTTAGATAGAGGTGCGTGACCAAAAAGCATGCTTCAGTTTGTTTTCTTCCTGTATTGAACACAGGTCATCCTGCCTTCAATTTGATTGATTATTTATATTAAAAAATACCTAAAGTTGTATTATAAAAGTAGTGTTAAATGTTTTGGCAAAGTTTACAGGTAACTTTTGAGATATTTTGTAGTCATGTTGAGCAAGTAGGAACCAGCTTTTTTTCTGGATCAAACGCACCAAATAAATGGACATTTTGGATATATATCGACGGATGGACGATAGAGTGCTGCATCAGATGACCTGGCCCCCAAAAATCACCCAACCGCAACCCAATTGAGATGGTTTGGGATGAGTTGGACTGCAGAGTGAAGGAAAGGCAGCCAACAAGTGCCCATCATATGTGGGAACTCCTTCAAGACTGTTGAAAAAGCATTCCTCATGAAGCTGGTTGAGAGAATGCCAAGAGTGTGCAAAGCTGTCATCAAGACAAAGCGTGGCTACTTTGAAGAATCTCAAATATAAAAATAAATATATAAATATATATTTCTATTTGTTTAAACCTTTTTTGGTTACTACAGGGTTCCATATGTGTTATTTAATGTTTTATTTCAAGTTTTGATGTCTTCACTATTAATCTACAATCGAGAAAATAGTAAAAATAATTAAAAAACATAGAACGAGTAGGTGTTCTGAAACATTTGACTGGTAATGTCTGAGGAAATAGCAAGTATTTTTTAAACGGTCTGTTTGAGATACACGTTTTTGAGGAAGTGTTTTTTTTCTCCAATTTATGCTTAGGCCACAAATACGAGTTTAGGATTAGTCAACAACATCATTTGGGTATGAGTTAAAATAATATGACATTATAAAGTGAGATTTTCACTGAACTGTTTAAGAAATTGAACATCAGGTCTGGAGGACACATTACAATTCATGCCACAGACAGTGAGCAGTGGAGGTACAATTCTTAAAAGGAAGCTATAATGGATTAGATTAGAGATTACATGGTTGACTTGACGATTATAGAGAGCGTTGGCATAGAAACAGATACCAGACAAAAGGGTAAAGATCACACAACCCACACTATGGACTGGCATGCTTTCAGACAGTCCTCTTGAATAACCCTCCTGTAATCCAGCCCCCCCCCCCCAAAAAAAAAAAATATATAATATATATATAAAATCGAAGAATTTCTCAATGGTGTATACACTGACCACATCATGTTTGAACACGAATAGCGAAATGAATAGGCTACACTGTAGATGTCGATTTGAATGGCTGAAGACAGGCCAGAAGTGTAAACGGCAGTTTGTGTGTGTTCACTACAGCTCAAGAGGTCGATAGTGTTGGAAATGTTTCTGAGGAAACAGAGCTGCGTTCAGAATCCTCCAGGGAGGCTCTGAACCTTGTGACTGGCCAACATCCCTTATGTTCTACATCAGTTTCCATGCTATCTTTTCATAGTGGTGAAGGAGAGAGAATCTTCTTCACACTAAAGACGGATGAACTTCATGTGACTTTCCCACCCTTCCTAACCTTGTACCCTGTGATGTTTCCAGGCGAGTTCAAGGGAAAGTGACAAGCAGATCAAACAGAAAGCACTTACTTAACACTTCTGGGCATATAGCAAGCATCGCCAATTCCTAGCAGTGGCAACATTTTATGCTTCAGTTAATTGTTATTGCAGAGATGCCCATTTTATTGGTAACACCTTATAGACTTACACATTCCACTCCACCTGACACAACTCATCACTGTAACCAAACTTTTATGATATTTCAGGTTTCTATCACATCCATCCACTGTATTCTGCAGCACTAGCTCTCTGTGCAGAGAGTAATTGATAGCCACCAGCTGCATTTGAAATCTCCCGGTTAACTGGTCCACCATCGCTATCACACTGCACACTGCCCTATCCCATCTGGACAAGAGCAATCAAATCAAATCAAATCAAATGGTATTGGTCAAATACACGGGGGGGGGGAGTCCTTGTTAGCGGGCTGCGAAGGTGGCACTGTATTATCCTCAAATTGGGCAAAGAAGGTGTTTAGTTTGTCTAGAAGCGTGACGTAGGTGTCCAACTGGCTGGTTTTCTTTTTATAGTTTATATGATTTTCTGTAGACCCTGCCAAATACGTCTCGTGTCTGAGCCGTTGAATTGCAACTCTTTGTCCCTGTACTGACATTTTGCTTGTTTGATTGCCTTGCGGAGGGAAAAACTGCATTGAATATATTCAGCCATATTCCCAGACCTCTTTCCATGGTTAAAAGCGATGGTTCGCACTTTCAGTTTTGAGCGAATGCTGCCATCCATCCATGGTTTCTGGTTAGGGTAGGTTTTAATAGTCACAGCGGGTACAACATCTCCAAAGCACTTCTTCATAAACTCACTCACCGAATCAGCGTATAGATCGATGTTGTTCTCTGAGGCTAACCGGAACATATCCCAGTCCGCATGATAGAAAAAATCTTGAAGCGTGGATTCCAATAGGTCAGACTAGTGTTGAATGGTTCTCGTCACTGGTACATCCTGTTTGAGTTTCTGCCTTTAAGATGATAGGAGCAAGATAGCGTTGTAGTCGGATTTGGAGGGCGGGGAGAGCTTTGTATGCATTGCGGAAGTTAGAGTAGCAGCGATCGAGTGTATTACCACCGAACGTTGTGCAATCAATATGCTGATAGAATTTAGGTAGCCTTGTTCTAAAATTTGCTTTGCTCAAATTCCCAGCTACAATAAATGCAGCCTCAGGATATATGGTTTCCAGTTAATATAGAGTCCAGTGAAGTTCCTTGAGGGCTGTCTTGGTGTCTGCTTAGGGAGAATGTACACAGCTGTGACGATAACTGACGAGAATTCTCTTGGGAGGTAATATGGCCAGCATTTGATTGTAAGGAATTCTAGGTCGGGTGAGCAGAAGGACTTGAGTTCCTGTATGTTGTTATGATTACACCATGAGTCATTAATCATGAAGCATACACCCCTCCCTTCCTCTTCCCAGAGAGGTGTTTATCTCTTGTCGGCACGATGCGTGGAGAAGAACGGTGGAAGAACCGATTCCGACAACATATCCCGAGAGTGCAATGATTCTGTGAAACAGAGAATGTTTCAATCTCTGATGTCTTTCTGGAAGGCAACCCATGCTCGAATTTAATCTACCTTGTTGTCAAGAGACTGGACATTGGCGAGTAGTATACTCGGGAGTGGTGGGCGATGTGCATGTCTACGGAGCCTGACCAGGAGGCCGCTCCGTCTGCCTCTTCTGCAGCTCTATTGTTTTGGGTCGGCTTCTGGGATTAGAGCCATTGTCCTGGGTGGTGGTTCAAACAGAGGATCCGCTTCGGGAAAGTCGTATTCCTGGTAATAATGTTGGTAAGTTGAAGTCGCTCTTATATCCAATAGTTCCTGGCTGAATGTAATAAGACTTAAGATTTCCTGGGGTAACAATGTAAGCAATAATACATAAAAAAATAAAATAAATACTGCATTGTTTCCAAAGGACTTGAAGCGAGGTGACTATCTCTGTCGGCGCCATCTAGAATACCTATATAAGAATGCTATTAAATGACTACAGCTCAGCATTCAACACCATAGTACCCTCCAAGCTCAACATTAAGCTTGAGGCCCTGGGTCTCAACCCCGCCCTGTGTCCTGGACTTTCTGATGGGCCACCCCCAGGTGGTGAAGGTAGGAAACAACATCTCCACTTCGCTGATCCTCAACACTGGGGCCCACAAGGGTGCAGGCTCAGCCCACTCCTGTACTCCCTGTTCACCAATGACTGCGTGGCCATGCACACCTCCAACTCAATCATCAAGTTTGCAGACGACACAATAGTAGTGGGCTTGATTCCCAAACAATGACAGCCTACAGGGAGAAGGTGAGGGCACTCAGAGTGTGGTGTCAGAAAAACAACTTTCTCACTCAATGTCAACAAAACAAAGGACATGATGGTGAACTTTAGGAAACAACAGAGCACCCCCCTATCCACATCGACGGGACATAGTGGAGAAGGTGGAAAAATTTCACTTAATCTGCGTACACATCACAGACAAACTGAAATGGTCCACCCACACAGACAGTGTGGTGAAGAAGGCGCCACAGCGGCTCTCCAGAGGGTGGTGCGGTCTGCACAACGCATCACCGGGGACAAACTACCTGCCCTCCAGGTCACCTACAGCACCCGATGTCACAGGAAGGCCAAAAAGATCAAGGACAACAACCACCCGAGCCACTGCCTTTTCACCCCACTGCTATTCGGGAGGTGAGGTCAGTACAGGTGCATCAAAGCTGAGACCGAGAGACTGTAAAACAGCTTCTATCTCAATGCCATCAGACTGTTAAACAGCCATCACTAACTCAGAGAGGCTGCTGCCTACATAGACATCATTGGCTACTTTAATAAATGGATTAATAGTCACTTTAAATAATGCCACTTTAATCATGTTTACATATCTTACATTACTCATCTCATATGTATATACTGTATATACTGTATCTTATACCATCTATTGCAGTGGTCGCACCGACTTTTCGACCTGAATATCACTGACATCATGATTTGACCTTGTTGACCATTAGATGCAGGTACCATCAGTCCAGTAAAATAAAAAAGCTAATTATTTCAATTCATGCTCCACAGTGCCTCACAAGTGCTAAACCAACTGATCTATTTTGTTATCAAAGCTCGAGTTTTGAAATATAACATGGTCTGATTAACAATACTGTCAGGTCAATCATATAGCCAATATGCTGTGATAATGTATTAGACCTACCGCCCAAACCGTATTCCTACTAAACTGTTTGTGTGAGGTTAATGTAAAAAAATAAATATCTGAGCAGTAGATCTCAGCTTGCTTTTCGACTGCAAAAGTGATCTTGACTCAGAAAAGGTTGGTGACCACTGATCTCTTGCCTATGCTGCTCGGCCATCGTTCATCCATATATTTATATGTACATATTCTTATTCCATACCTTTAGATTTGTGTGTATTAGGTAGTTGGGAAATTGTTATATTACTTGTTAGATATTGCTGCACTGTCGGACCTAGAATGACATCATTTCACTACACTCGCATTAACATCTGCTAACCATGTGTATGTGACCAATAAAGTATCATTTGGATTTGATTTGGATGTCTCTATCCCTGAGACCTGTAAAACATCACCAACAACTCAGTGTTGTTTCAGGTAACTTAAAATGTCTGTTTTGCATTACAGCTCATAGTCTCGAAGTTCAATGTTTAACTGTAAGTACGCTATGCTGCAATTGCAGAAGTAGAAGCACTTTTTCTTGAAGGCAATGCTACTGAAAGTGTGATTGTCAATGTAAAGGTATTTCTCGAGTATAGTAAAATGTGTATACACACACACACACACACACACACACACACACACACACACACACACACACACACACACACACACACACACACACACACACACACACACACACACACACACACACACACAGAGAAACACAACAGATCACATAGAATGTTATACAGTACCTTTTGTTCTTTTGAGCTTTCTTCTTGTCCATTATGACAGGTACACAGTTGGTGAGCTCTGTCCAGTCGGCATGCAAACCACAGCTCCAGCCCGTAGAGAACCGAGAGAACAGCCAGGACTCGTCTTTGCCTGGTCGGTGGCATGTACATTTCTTCTGCCCTGACTTACAGTCGCATGGCTGCTCCAAACGAATATTCCTAACTAAGTGCCTTCCAAACGTGGTTCCACCAGTCTTTTGAATGTGTAAAAACACTATAACATCGTCTCCTTTGATATTGAAATCCACGTGCCGCTGAAGGTCTCGTTCAGTAAAGTTGAATTTTGATGGCAATTTCGGAGGGCTGTCATCCTCCAGTTCTGTGTAAAAGTCTTCGTTTGTCCGATATTGGGTAGAAAGTAGACTGGCCCCTCTCAATTTATCCCCAGTATTAAAGTGGCAAGAATTGCTGCCAGCTGGACAGATATATTGATAGCCTATCATTACAAAAAGAACAGCTAAAATAGGAACTAAGATCAGCTTATTGGATTTCTCATCCATTATAACAATAAGGTGTTTTCATATTAGTGTGAATTATTACACATTATCCTTTCAGTAGTTGCTTCTTGATTCATCATAATAATGTCTACGGACCTTCAAAGTGCCACATGTTGATGGACAAGACCTATCAAAAAGCGTATTCTGGTCTAAACATGTAGCCTACCTTAATGTTTTAAGGATACGGCATTCATATTCATCAACGCAGATCATTTAAAACAAGGCAGGTTTTGCAACAAAAAAAGCATGTCATATTTCGGTTACATATCCCTTGTTGGTTGTCGGAACTTCACAGACGGTGCTGCATACTAACGTCCCTCGTACTTGAATTTTAAGTGGAAGCGAGCCATTCAAAATGTTTCATTCTGATCCCACAAAATGACAATTTACGTCTCGCGAAACAATCCCGTCTGTTTAAATTCAGCACCACAAACATGCATGTAGGCAGGAGGTTACTGGAGAAACGTCAGACGTTATCCTTGTGAGGCAAGTGAATGCAGCTCCGACTACAATGGGATGGGTCCTGAAACGTCCTCATACATCGCGCGGTTTAGTTTGTTTCAAATATTGTAGGCTACTACTTGAAGATGCTGTATCCAAGACTCCGTGATCATGTTACGCACTCTTCGTTGTCATATCCTATCTATTGATTTATGTGGACACATATTGTAGGCTACCTTGGCTATAGGCTAGCATAGGAGAAAGGGCTCATAATCTTATCTCGTAGTCGTAGAACAGATCGCCTGCATTTAGCTCTTACCGATCAGTCAGCACACACAAGTGACTGGACAACCGAAAGTCGATGTTCGTAAAATAATCTATGAGCAATTGAGAACGGAATGTGAGTTTAGTGCTGGGAAATTAGCAAATAGTAGATTTTATACTAAGAACATTTAACCAAAAGCACGTTGAAATTTTCTACGAAATGGTTAGAATAATAAAATAAAAACGACAGCCAATCGAAGGTGGGAAAATGTATCCAGTCTAATCCAAATACTGTAGGCTACAAACTTCATGCAGCCTGTTTCATGCATTGACATATGGTTGCATGAGAGCCAAAAACTATTGAAACACAGTTTGCACGATGTTAATACATTCATTGAAAAAATAAATATAGACGTGAAATATATATATATTTTTTTTAGGATCACCATTCGTGGGAATGAACCATCATCACTTTCAACTTCAAGCACCATGGACAGATCCCAGGTATCGCGTAACAATAAAATGGGCTTTTCTAAATTGTTGACGCATACAATCTACTGCAAATTGTTGATGCATGGAGTCTTCTATAAATTGTTGACTCATGGTTTTGACAATCGGTAGTGAGGATGATTCATTCCCACGAAGAACACTTTGTGGGAAAAAATAGCCTTTAGCCCACAGGACATTGTTGGTGAATCGTGTTATTTGCTGTGTTATAGCCTATGTTTTAGAATCTCTCTATCCAAATAGATTACATGTATATTGCAGTCTACTTATTTTGTTTCAGGAATCACATTATGTGGGCTAACTATAGGGGACTAAATATTAACCAAATCCAGCCTAGTTCCAAGTCGCTCTGTAAGTCGCTCTGGATAAGAGCGTCTGCTAAATGACTTAAATGTAATGTAAATGTAAGTCAAAATGATTTTTAAATAGGCCTACTTCACACACAGCAACTGCTTAACCTCATAATGGTTGGCTGTGCTGTTGTACATGTGAAAATCTGATTGGGATTTCAAACCAATATTAGCCGGATGTTGTTGGTATTAAGGCTTAGAAGTGACAATGGACAGCAAGCTCGTGCTTTACGGTGCGTGGTCACTGGTCCCAACCTTGAGCTCCTGTGGGAAGATGGAATAGGAGGGGTGGCAAGAAGGCCTGCTTTAACACCCACGAAAGGACAAAGTCATCAGGACTGTGCTACACATGGATTGCATTAGCTGCCAGTGTTCAGCAGAAGAACACAGAAAAAGCAGAGGAAGTTAGCTGAGGCCTGACTACATTTACATTTACTTATCCTTATCTTATTACTTATCCTGACTAACAGATGGTCTGACACTGTGAGGAACACCACTAATGTGTTCTTTTCAGAGATGTACCACAGAGTTCAACCAAACCACATTCAGAGTGTCTCTGAGATGTGGAGGAAAATGGTAAGAATCAAAGGGTCATGGAAATGAAAAGGGTCGGTCCACTCACAAAGAAAAAGCATGATTTCCTATAGGCCTTGAAGTCCGAGAAGTAAATGTATTTCTCCCCACTTATGCGGTGTCGGTATTCCAGACACATCAGGGTCATTGGTTCTTATTTTTGGATTAAAACAAATGTTTTTTTATGGTAAAGATTATATTTCCGTTGTTTTTTATTTCCACTACAGGAGCCAAAGTCTCAACATATGCTTTCGTCTGGATATGGTGTTGAATAGGCCATAAAAAGAACTGAATACAAAGCTGTGAATGACACACAAGTAAACCGTGTGTTTGTGTCACGGCTTCCGCCGAGGTTGGCTCTCCTGCCTGTTCAGGCGGTGCTCGGCGGTCGTCGTCACCGTCCTACTAGCCACTACCGATCCCTTTTCGTGTATCTGTTGGTTTTGTCTGATTGGTTTCACCTGTGTGTTGTTTAGTTAATTAGTGTCTGTATATGTAGTAGGTTGTCCCGCCCTTGTTTTGTGCAGGATTGTTATTTTTGTATTCATGTCAGTCGGTGTAGTTCTTGTGTTGTTATTCTCCGGTCTGTCTTTAATCCTGTGTTGGATTGTTCACCCTGTGTGTGTTGGGTTGACCGTGTTTTTTGTTCACCGGAGAATAAACTGTCATATCACTATCTGCTCTCTGCGCCTGATTCCACCCACCTTGTTAAGACGTGACAGTTTGTGCATGTCTATTCTGTATTAAAATATATTCAACAGTTGCTAATTGAAGAACATTAATGGCAACTCTATTACTTTTCAATACAGAAAGGAACAGTATACAGTGAACAGGATGACATTGATGAAGTCCACGGCTTTCTCGTCTGGAAATTGACGTAAGTCAATGTATATGTAAGTCAATGTATATGTAAGTCAATGTATAATTCGATTGGAACAATATAATCAGCTAGAGGCTCTCCGCAAGCATCTGTTGGAGAGCACCAACGATATGGCCACTCTCAAAGTGTGGGATCTTCAAAGTGGTACTGGAACAACCATTATTTATGCTACAAGTTTTTCCTGACCACATGACCTGACTAATTAGAACTAGACTGCAGGGTAGACCTAGTGGTTAGAGTTGGACTAGTAACTGGAAGGTTGCAAGTTCAAACCCCCGAGCTGACAAAGCACAAATCTGTCGTTCTGCCACTGAACAGGCAGTTCCTGTTTCAATGATGTTCCTAGGCCATTATTGAAAATAAAAAAAATAAGAATTTGTTCTTAACTTAACTTTGTTCTTAACTTGCAACCTGGTAAAATAAAGACAGTAAAAACTCATGGCCCTACCCATTAGCAAAGGGCTTACCACTGAATCCGTGACTGTGAGGAGCGCTGTGGTAACAGTTTGATTAATGGGAATGAAATAGAAATCATAGCACTATACTTACTAAAGCAATCAATCATGTTATTATGTACAATATTATTCTGTACAATAGAGAGATTGCCAAGCACATGATCAATGGACCGGGCCACATGTGTTATGGCTTTGATTGTATGAATGGAAATTAAAAGGGAAAGAAGCTCTCAATAACTCAATCAGTTCAACACAGCATGGTATGATGTCCTGATAGAAAGGTGTTGATTCTATTTGAACATTTTTGACATTGAGCTAATGATATGTGTACAGACTTTGCAGTACACAGAGTACTTCCGAATCAAACAAATAATATATTATTTATTGTATATTATTTTATTATATAATATTTTATTTAATCTGTATGATTATTTGTGTTTATGCATGGAACATTTTCAACAAGCACTACAGGCATGCCAAGGTGATGTACATTCCCAAGAACAATAATCAATTGGCTCAATTTAAAATAATTGTAACTTTTGATGAAAATGAAAAATGTTTCATTGTGTAGATCTAAGCTTCCAGGCAGCTGCTTCCACCATTGTCTGTACCAAAGATTGATTCTCTGTAACATACCTAAGTCAGAATGTCACGGTCTTCCTCCTCTTCATCTGAAGAGGAGAGGCGAGAAGGATCAGAGGACCAATATGCGGCGTGGTATGTGTTCATAGTGAATTTTAATAAAGAGAACACTGAACACTACACAAAAGAGTAACAAAAAACAATCAACCAAATACGACCGTGAAGCTGCAAATGAAACCTATGCTAACACAAGCCACTAACATAGACAATCACCCACAAACAAACAGTGCAACCCAGGCTAACTAAGTATGATTCTCAATCAGAGACAACTAATGACACCTGCCTCTGATTGAGAACCATACTAGGCCGAAACATAGAAATCTCAAATCATAGAAAATCAAACATAGACTGCCCACCCAACTCACGCCCTGACCATACTAAATAAATACAAAACAAAGGAAATAAAGGTCAGAACGTGACACAGAATTTCTCCAGCAGAGCCAAGGTAAACCTTTACACCGCCTCACACTCTTTCTATTTCATACCCCTCGCACATTCTACAGGAATAAATATTCCAGTTGAAATGAAATAAGAAGTACTCCCAGTTTGTAGACTTGAATCCAATACTAGGATGTAACTTCTTTTAGACAGCGGTTATGAGCAACAACCCACTAGTGCTGAATCAGCGATGTGGCTCATGTTCACAGAGTCAGCTGTAGATATACTACCGTCTGAGGGCACCACAGATTTTAGAGATTAAAAACGGGTTTTATCGCCAAAAGTAGACTATGCCTAGACTGCTTCTGTCTAAGCCACATCATTATAAAGTTCCTCTGATGTTAAGCTAGCAAAAATAAGACTGGAAAGTTACTCGGCATTAAGTAACTAAGTTACTAGGTTGTTAACTTCATATTTGATACTAGCTTACTCATTGTATAATGTGGTCATCCTAAGGAACTTGTCCATTTTGTCCTGGAAACTCCAGGTATGGGGGAGAAAAAGCTGATGGTGACTGTACATGTTTTACTGTTCCCGTAGATTCCTGACAGTTTGTCCCTAAAAATATGCACTTATCATCCCCTTTTGCACTAAGAACAGCCTCAATTAAATCGGTGAATGGACTCTACAAGGTGTCGAAAGAGTTTCACAGGGATGCTGGCCCATGATAACTCCAATGCTTCCCACAGTTGTGTCAAGTTGGCTGAATGTCGTTTGGGTGGTGGACCATTCTTGATACACGTTGGGAAACTGTTGAGCGTGAAAATCCAGCAGCGTTGCAGTTCTTGACACAAACCGGTGCACCTGGCACCTACTACCATACCCTGTTCAAAGGCACTTAAATCTTTTGTGTTGCTCATTCACCCTCTGAAAGGCACGCATGCAAATCAAATCAAATTTATTTATATAGCCCTTCGTACATCAGCTGATATCTCAAAGTGCTTTACAGAAACCCAGCCTAAAACCCCAAACATCAAGCAATGCAGGTGTAGAAGCACGGTGGCTAGGAAAAACTCCCTAGAAAGGCCAAAACCTAGGAAGAAACCTAGAGAGGAACCAGGCTATGTGGGGTGGCCAGTCCTCTTCTGGTTGTGCCGGGTGGAGATTATAACAGAACATGGCCAAGATGTTCAAATGTTCATAAATGACCAGCATGGTCCAATAATAATAAGGCAGAACAGTTGAAACTGGAGCAGCAGCATGGCCAGGTGGACTGGGGACAGCAAGGAGTCATCATGTCAGGTAGTCCTGAGGTATGGTCCTAGGGCTCAGGTCCTCCGAGAGAGAGAATGAAAGAGAGAAAGAGAGAATTAGAGAGAGCACACTTAAATTCACACAGGACACCGAATAGGACAGGAGAAGTACTCCAGATATAACAAACTGGGGGGGACAGGGGGGTCAGGAGACACATCCGACCCAGACAGGAACCCAGACAGGAAGATCACATCAGTGACTCAACCTGCACTATCCATGTCTCAATTGTCTCACGGCTTAAAAATCCTGTCTCCTCCCCTTCAACTACACTGATTGAGGTGTATTAAACAAATTACATTAATAAGGGATCATGGATTTCACCTGGATTAAACTTGTTTATTTCATAGAAAGAGCAGGTGTCCTTAATGTTTTGTATTCTCAGTGCCTACTAGGTTTTGGATAGTATTTGACTAACACCAGTGAGTTGTTCTCTGTTCCAGCGGCTGACTAACACCAGTGAGTTGTTCTCTGTTGCAGAGGCTGACTAACACCAGTGAGTTGTTCTCTGTTGCAGAGGCTGACTAACACCAGTGAGTTGTTCTCTGTTCCAGAGGCTGACTAACACCAGTGAGTTGTTCTCTGTTGCAGCGGCTGAGTGAGACCATGGGGATCCACCCAGGAGACGGATTCCTGTACATTAATGGCCTGCGCAATGATCTGGACGTCAACAACCTCTTCAGATACAATAGGAGATCAGCTCTGCTCAGCTTAGCTCTGCAGTCAAGTTCTCCTGCTCTATTCTCTCTCTCTTGCTGGGTCAACTCAGCCTTAGCTCGGGCTCCCACCATTAAAGTGGGAAGCTACTCTGAAAATATAGTTTATGAAGCTACCAATTACTTCACTCTGGATTAAGTGAAGCTACGCATAAGATACCCTTAAGAAAAATATAGTTTACTGAACTAAAGTAACCAAAAAGAAAGGAAATTATTTCCTTCTGAAAAGTACTCCAGTAGTTAGCTACCCCACTATAGTTATTAACTACTAAAACCTACCAAGATTTGAATGTAGTTCAACCACCACCGAGCTACTGCAAAAGCACAGGAAGCTTCTGAAGAGAGAACGGCTCAAATGGCTGGAACAGGTCAAATGGAATGGCATCAAACACTTGGAAAGCATGTGATACCCTTCCACCTATTCCTCTCCAGTCACTATCACAAGCCCATTCTCCCCAAATAAGGTGCCACCAACCTCCGTTGTGCAAAAGGTAGTTTACACGTAGTTCACTTCTCCCTAACACTGCTGGCTGCCCACAGCTCAGTGATCCAGGGCTGCAGGACCAGAGCTAGCTGGCTGCCCACAGGTCAGTGATCCAGGGTTGCAGGATCAGAGCTAGCTGGCTGCCCACAGGTCAGTGATCCAGGGCTGCAGGATCAGAGCTAGCTGGCTGCCCACAGGTCAGTGATCCAGGGCTGCAGGATCAGAGCTAGCTGGCTGCCCACAGGTCAGTGATCCAGGGTTGCAGAATCAGAGCTAGCTGGCTGCCCACAGGTCAGTGATCCAGGGTTGCAGGATCAGAGCTAGCTGGCTGCCCACAGCTCAGTGATCCAGGGCTGCAGGATCAGAGCTAGCTGGCTGCCCACAGGTCAGTGATCCAGGGTTGCAGGACCAGAGCTGGCTGGCTGCCCACAGGTCAGTGATCCAGGGCTGCAGGAACAGAGCTAGCTGGCTGCCCACAGCTCAGTGATCCAGGGTTGCAGGACCAGAGCTGGCTGGCTGCCCACAGGTCAGTGATCCAGGGCTGCAGGACCAGAGCTAGCTGGCTCACAGCTCAGTGATCCAGGGTTGCAGGACCAGAGCTGGCTGGCTGCCCACAGGTCAGTGATCCAGGGTTGCAGGACCAGAGCTGGCTGGCTGCCCACAGCTCAGTGATCCAGGGCTGCAGGACCAGAGCTGGCTGGCTGCCCACAGGTCAGTGATCCAGGGTTGCAGGACCAGAGCTGGCTTAGCGCACCATCAACAGACAGCTCCCCTGTTCAGGGAAGATGCAAGCTGACCTGTGAATTCTTAGATTCTCTGTCTTTGGGAGAATCTTTGACACTATCAAATAAAATAACATTTCATTTGTCACATGCTTTGTACACAACAGGTGTAAACTAACAGTGAAATGATGACTTACCATGCAGAGAGAGAGAAATAATAGAAAAGTGAAACACACTCCTCAGATAAGGAAGAGGAGGACCATCCTGCTCAGTGACTTTCATAAAAAAAATAAAAATGGTAAAACATTTAAAAAGTATAATAAATATAATCACATCACCAAACATTTGATTAAAACACACTATTTTGCAATGAAGGTCTACAGTAGCCTCAACAGCACTATGTAGAGTAGCACCAAGATGTAGCCGGAGGACAGCTAGCTTTCGTTCTCCTCTGGGTATATTGACTTAAATACAAAACCTAAGAGGCTCATAGTTCTCACCCCCTTACATAGACTTACAGTAATTATGACAACTTCTGAAGGATGTCTTCCAACCTATCAGAGCTCTTGCAGCATGAACTGAAATGCTGTCCATACAATCAAAGAATCAGAGAATGAATCTAGTACTAAAAGCACAAGCTACAGATAGCTAGGGCTGCAGTGTATACAATGTTGTGAATAGTTGACTCAAAAAGAGAGAGAGAAAGACAATAGTTGAACAAATGTATTTCTTCCAGAATTTAAGGCGAAGCATTGTCATTTTTTTTCTTCAGTTTCACTTACTTAGCTAGCAAATGCAGCTAGCTAGTTTAGGCTACTGAAACATCCTGCTCAAACAGAGGGATGCTATGTTAGCTCGCTGGCTATGACTATCCAACACAACACTGGAACTTCCAAGTCAAGGTACGCTTTTGGTTTTATTGCCACCTGGGCCCACCAGATAATATGGTGACAACAATATAGGCTGTGTGTGGCGTTTTGTCTTGGAAATGTTTTTTTTTGCCTGGTCACATACAGATGATACAGTATTGTGCATTGGAGAGCATGGATGCCACAAGGAATAAAACGTGCCTGTGTGTTTACGCGTGATCAGGGTGTATTCATTCTGCCGATTCTGATGAAAAACAATTCTTAAATGGAAGCAAATGGAACAAAATGGGGATACTTGAATTTGTCCAATAAAAACTCTTGTTTGCAACTGTTGGACTACTAATTACAACCTATATCAGCTTCATGCAGGCAAGATTGTGCAAGGCGGTATTGAATGTCATTGTCTGTCCATGTGTCAAATTTGTCTCTCGACCTGTCTGCCCCTATGTTGTAAAGTTCATTCATAGACTAGGTTGTAGCGACCTCATGATGGGTGTAGGGAAGATTCGAGTATCACGCATAAACCTATCGCTGTTACTTTGAACTGGGTGAAAGGAATATGAATTACAGTCATCCAATATCCCCATCTAAAATGGCACTGTTGGCACTGGGAGTAAACCTGGGCAAGCTAGTGAGACTGCCCATGATCCCAGTGGAAGAAAACTATACCATAGACATCCACAATCCAGCTACAGTGCCCTCTGTAAGTATTGGGACAGTGAAGCATTTTTTTTTTTGTGAGAAATTTAGACACATAAATATCATACCCCCTCAAAAATGCTAACCTCCCGTGTTATTGTAATGATGCGAGGTTAGCATGTCTTGGGGGTATGATATTCGTGCATCTGTAACTTTCTCACTCATCATTATTTGTGATTCATTCAGGACTATCCATTAATCATGGATAGCATCCACATCAATGTAGACAAGTTTAATAACATTATATTCTCACTTGCAATAAAAGTGACTCCACAATGACACTAGACATGAGAATAATCTGAAACACAACCAAAACAAACAGCAAATGCATCCAATACGTTTGTCAGAAGGTTTGTGTAGTCATTACGTGCTATGAAAATATACAACTTTTAAATACTTTAATACACATACAGTATAGGTGAATTTGTCCCAATACTTTTGGTCCCTTAAAATGGGGGGACTATGTAGAAAAAAGTGCTGTAATTTCTAAACAGTTGTGGATGAAAATACCTTCAAATTAAAGCTCAAAGTCTGCACTTTAAACTAATTTTAATTCCAAAGTGCTGGAGTACAGAGCCAAAGCAACACAACATGGGCCATTGTCCCAAAAGTTAAGGAACGCACTGTATGATGATGAGAGTCAGAGATGAATCCGTGCCAACAACACAGTCCTGTGGAAGTGAATTATTTTTTACATCTCACCTGGCCCAGACCAGCATTGCAGGTGCTTTGTCTTGAGTGCTGGCATTGGGGTGTGGATTAAACTATTGCACATAGGGTTGCAAAGGAAGGGTATATTACTGGAAACTTTAGAAGTTTACCAGAAAACTAACATCATTTTGGTAACTTTCAAGGAATATATGGAATTTTATCAGATTGCGTCTAGTGTCCTTTTTGGGCACTTCAGATTATCACAGGTGCTTTGGCCCCCTGAGTGGTTTATCACATGTAAAATATACACGAAGTGTAATAGAATGACAAAGCTGTGATACATTATACTGAATATAAATTTAGTGAACACATTTGGTGCTTAATATGAGGGTTTCAACTATGAATATTCTTTATATGTCAATATGTCTTGGTTGGTAATGTCTTGGGGCCAAACAGGTGGCAGTTATGAAGTACGACAATATTTGGAAGAGTTGCAGAGAAAATAAAGCCATTGTTGATTAGATGCTTTTTTTTCATTAATTAGGCTATTTTCTCTTGAACCATATGGTCTCTACAGTAGAAACTTACAGATAATATGGACACAGATATAAAAAATGTTTTTCAAAGTTATTCAAGTATATATTACCAAAGCTACCATATATTTCCATGGATCACCAACATAATTAACAACATTACAGAAGATTCTGATCATTTTGGTCAATTACCAGTAGCTTTGCAACCCTAATTGCACATGTCCAAGTCTGCCCAAAACCTCAATTATGCGCTGGGTTGCCAGCCAAGGAAAGCTATAATATAGATGGGTTAACTGACAACGTCCCAAGAACGATGCACATGCTTAAATGGGGCACAAGTCCATTACTTGTTTTTCAGTCTTTCGGGCCCCAGCTTTGATGCACCACCTTCTAGATGGTAGCGGGGTGAACATGTCCTGGCTCCGGTGGCTTTAAGGGCAAAGCCACAATTCACCAGGCTACTGAGGTTAAAGAGGAGCTGTTGCGCCTTCTTCACCTGTGTGGGTAGATAATTTCAGGTTGTCAGTGATGTGCTGTGGAACTTAGCTCAGACAAGAGAAAAGTATCAGGTAGCCAAGTGGTTTGAGAATTAGGCCAGTAACCAGAAAGGTTGCTGACAAGGTAAAAAGATCTGTCATTCTGCCCCTGAACAAGGCAGTTAACCCACTGTTCCCCGGTAGGCTGTCATTGTAACTAAGAAGTTGTTCTTAACTGACTTTCCTAGTTAAATAAAGGTAAACAACAACATTAAAACCATGTAGAATGTATGTCTGGCCACCCTAGGGTCATGAAGCATATGCAGAAATGGTATTATTCACAAATATCACATACAGTTAAACTGTCAAAGAAAAGGACAAATATTGTGATATGATATTTTGGCCATATCATCCAGCTTTAATTTAATATGAGGCCCCTTTGCCATATTATTATGTAAATTACATTTAAAAAAACAACAACAAATGGTATGACATATCTAAATATATTGTAGTTTATGTGTTTTTCTAGCCAGGCTTGCTGTCTGTCTGTCACATGGAATGTTTACCACTGGCTTTTCTGCTCTGGGCAGAGATAGACAGGAAGGAGTGTTACAGTAGTATGCCAGTGTGGCTCTATGACTTCTCAGGGAGGTTTCTCAGCCTTCTGAAGTCGAGAGTGCTGAAAGTGCCAGTTTGGCTTGTAATGGATTATTTAGCTACAGTAGGCGTCTGCTTCTCTATTTCCTAACAATGGAGTCTACTGTATACATGTAGTTAACCTCTCATGCACTATTCACTCCGATGGAGCCAACGCAGCACCCTATCATCTGCTCCTTGGGGAATATGGAATGAAGTGCAGCAGCATTGAATGAATTTGATAGTTTTCACAAGCTGAACTGTAGGTTGCTGATATGTAAGATATGGAGGTTAAGGTTGCCGATATTTAATAATAATTTGGTAGGTGCTTATATTTAATATGCATGTTTAAATTGGAAATGTAAAAAAAAAAAAATATGCATATCCCAACTCCCCCTGAGACACCCTGGAGAGTGGGGTCACAGCTAGGGTCTTCCGTTATTGGGGCGGCAGGTAGCCTAGTGGTTAGAGCATTGGGCCAGTAACCAAAAGTTTGCTAGATTGAATCCCTGAGCTGACAAGGTATAAATATGTCGTTCTGCTGCTGAACAAGGCAGTTAACCCACTGTTCCTGGGCCCTCATTGTAAATAAGAACTGTTTTTAACTGACTTGCCTCGTTAAATAAAGGCTAAATTAAAAAAATAAAAACAATTAACGGCAACTCTGGAGCAATTAGGGTTAAGTGCCTTGCTCAAGGGCACATCAACAGACTTTTCAACTTGTTGGCTCGGGATTCAAACGTGTGACCTTTCGGTTACTGGCCCAACACCAACTGCTATGCTACCTGCCAGGGCTGCCTAACCCTCTTCCTGGAGATCTACCGTCCTGTGGTTTTCAGTCCAACCCTAATTTAACACACCTGATTCTACTTATTAGCTGCTCAGCCAGACCTTATCTAGCTGAATCAGATATGCTAAATTAGGGTTGGAGTGAAAACCCTCAGGACTGTAGATTTCCAGGAAGAGGGTTGGGCAGCCCTGCTCTAAGCGCAAGGCTATCTGCCACCCCATTGCTCTAACTGTTAGGCTACCTGCCACCCGAACATTCTAACTGTTACTGTAACTGTTAGGCTACCTGCCACCCTAACATTCTAACTGTTACTGTAACTGTTAGGCTACCTGCCACCCGAACATTCTAACTGTTACTGTAACTGTTAGGATACCTGCCACCCGAACATTCTAACTGTTACTGTAACTGTTAGGATACCTGCCACCCGAACATTCTAACTGTTACTGTAACTGTTAGGATACCTGCCACCCGAACATTCTAACTGTTACTGTAACTGTTAGGATACCTGCCACCCGAACATTCTAACTGTTACTGTAACTGTTAGGATACCTGCCACATTCTAACTGTTAACATTCTAACTTCTTACTGTAACTGTTAGGATACCTGCCACCCGAACATTCTAACTGTTACTGTAACTGTTAGGATACCTGCCACCCGAACATTCTAACTGTTACTGTAACTGTTAGGATACCTGCCACCCGAACATTCTAACTGTTACTGTAACTGTTAGGCTACCTGCCACCCTAACATTCTAAATGTTACTGTAACTGTTAGGCTACCTGCCACCCTAACTCTCAAACCGCAAGGTACCTGCCACCCCATTGTGCTAAGCGCTAGGCTACCTGCCACCCCATTTCTGGCTGATGTGAGTGTTGCTTTTTTTGTATTTAGTACTGCATTCTAATAAATGCAGATATTCTACCAATGCTTTCGCTGTACTGACTACTCTGAAGTCAGCCTAAGGACACTTTTACTCAGTTTAAGACAAAACGAATGAAACATTCTCACAACCTAAACCTGCTTTCCTCTTGCTTTGTCTTTGTCAGAGGATTAACTATGTGCCGCAGCTGGCCCACAAGTATTCAGGGGTACGTTCCCTGGAGTCATCCACCAGATCTGGTGAGTCCCTGGAGGAGAGCAGAGCAGAGCAGAGGAGAGGACAGCTGGGAGGGCTTGTGACACAAAGCCACTGTAACAGTTGGTTCTGGTTGTTAGAGGACGTCGTGTATAATGCATAGCGGCCAGGTCAGGTGAATTTGCACTTGTGGATACTGCAATAGGATTGCTACATGTCAAAGCAAACTGATTATATACGTTTTTTTGTTCTAGCAGAGAAGTCAATCGGACTTCCTTTTTGTTGTGTTCAGGTGCTGTTCCTGGACCCAGTTCGGGAAGGGAGTATTAAGCTGGTGAAAATGTCAGAGCTCTTCTGCAAACACAATATTCCTCTCAGCTACTTTATAGACTGCAGAGAACTACACGTTTATCTTCACACCTGTCAACTCCACCAGAAGGTGAATCATACATTTTCTACAAACTGAAACAATGTATTTTTCTGCTTATTTATGAATCGGATGTGTGTTTGTCATCAGTAGTGAAAGTCGATGGCATTACGGATGATGGAGTTGCATTTTTCCGGAATCTGAATTACATCGCTGACAAGTGTGATTCACAGGCTGTCATGTCTATGGTCTCTGTGAGTATCTTATGCATTTACATCTCTGACATTTCCAGCGAGCACTTTCTTGTGGAATTATTTAAGCACTATCTTTTGCAACTTCATGCAACCTTTGATGTTTATCACTTGTATAATGGTAGCCTTAGTCCCGTTGGGCAGTTGTCTCAGCCAATATTGGACTAGACGAGTGAGGGTTTGCCTGAGGCATCAGCCTCTCTAGGCAGGGCTGGAAGTTAACCACAGTGCCTGTGATGTAAAGGAGATTGATTGTTAAGTCTCACTGAACCTTTTTGTGCACTTGCAGATGTAGAGTACAACAAAGTACAGACCGGCGAGATATCTGTCGATATGGTGTCTGCATGTCTCAAGAAGAAATTCAAAAGCCAGTTTGCTGAGTAGAGTGTTGGAGTCTGATTCTGATGACAAAATAAAGATATGTACAGTATGTTTCTACATTTACTGTGGATTATAGACTGGATGTTTTCGAGCCCTGAATGCTAATTGGCTGAAAGCCGTGGTACAGTGTCTTGCAAAAGTATTCATCCACCTTGGCGTTTTTCCTATTTTGTTGCATTACAATCTGTAATTTAAATAGATTTGTATTTTGATTTCATGTAATGGAAATACACAAAATAGTCCAAATTGGGGATGTGAAATGAAAAAAATTTTAATGAATGAAAAAAAAAATGAAAAAGTGGTGATTGCATACGTATCCACCCCCTTTACTATGAAGCCCCTAAATAAGATCTGGTGCAACCAATTACCTTCAGAAGTCACATAATTAGTTAAATAAAGTCCACCTGTGTGCAATCTAAGTGTCACATGATCTCATATATATATATATATATATATATATATATATATATATACCTGTTCTGAAAGGCCCCAGAGTCTGCAACGCCACTAAGCAAGGAGCACCACCAAGCAAGCGACAACATGAAGACGAAGGAGCTCTCAAAACAGGTCGGGGACAAAGTTGTGGAGATGTACAGATCAAAATGTACAGATGAAACTTTGAACATTCCACGGAGCACCATTAAATCCATAATTAAAAAATGGAAAGAATATGGCACCACAACAAACAAGCCAAGAGAGGGCAGCCCACCAAATCTCATGGACCATGCAAGGATGGTATTAATCAGAGAGGCAACAAAGAGACCAATTATAACCCAGAAGGAGTTGCAAAGCTCCACAGCGGAGATTTGAGTATCTGTCCATTGGACCATTTTAAGCAGTACACTCCACAGGTCTGGGCTTTACGGAAGAGTGTCCAGAAAAAATCCATTGCTTAAGAAACTTATTAAGCAAGCGTGTTTGGTGTTTGCCAAAAGGCATGTGGGAGACTCCCCAAAAATATGGAAGAAGGTACTCTGGTCAGATGAGACAAATGTAGCTTTGTTTGCCATCAAGGAAAACGCTATGTCTGGCGCAAACCCAACACCTCCCATCACCCTGAGAACACCATCCCCACAGTGAAGCGTGGTGGTGGCAGCATCATGCTGTGGAGATGTTTTTCATCAGCAGGGACTGGGAAACTGGTCAGAATTGAAGGCATGATGGAGGGTGCTAAATACAGGGGACTTATTGAGGAAAACCTATTTGTCTTCCAGAGATTGAAGCTGGGACAGAGGTTCACCTTCCAGCAGGACAATGACCCTAAGCACATTGCTAAAGCAACACTCGAGTGGTTTAAAGGGAAACATTTAAATGTCTTGGAATGGCCTAGTCAAAGCCCAGGCCTCAATCCAATTGAGAATCTGTGGTATGACTTAAAGATTGCTGTACACCAGCAGTAGCAATAGAATTGCAGCATAAGGTGGCTCTACAAAGTATTGGCATTGGGGGGGGGTGAATATTTATGCACGCTCAAGTTCTTTATATTTTATGTCTTGTTTCTTGTCTGTTTCACAATAAAAAATATTTTTGCATTTTCAATGTGGTAGGCATGTTGTGTACATCAAATTATACAAACCCCCAAAAACTGTATTTTAATTATAGGTTTTAAGACAATAAAATAGGAAAAATGCCAAAGGGGGTGAATACTTTTGCAAGCCACTGTATACATTCAAATGTAAACAATATATTATGCAGTTGTTTCAAAATACATTTGATTACATGCCTCTAAAGGTTGGTTCATGATGCCTACATGTACATAACCCAATTTGTAAGTCGCTCTGGATAAGAGCGTCTGCTAAATGACTTAAATGTAAATGTAAATAACTCATGAAACCAGTGGAGGCTGCTGAGGGAAGGATGGATCATAATAACGTATGGAATGGAGTCAATGGAATGTTATCAAACATATGGTCTGTGTTGGGGGGAGCAGACCGGTGCAGTGTTGTACAAGAAAAGTAGCTTGGATGAGTCTGTTCAAATGAGTCCCACTCAGTGCTGAAGAGAGAGTCTCCAGCTCATCTGGTCTGTCACCCTGCAGCTCATCATGGACACCACCATTTCTCCCAGAGAGCTGTCTGTATGGTAAGAGCTGTTGGGAGAATTGCAATAATACTTGATCAATTTGTGGAAATATATTTTTTTTGTTATTGAATATGCTAGAACTGGCTCTGGATGGACTGAATATGGTTTACTAACCTGATCAGGTCCAGCTGTCTCAAAGGGCAGATATGGTGACACATCTGATGGACCAGGCCAACGTGGTACCACGCATCAACCCTCTCATTCTCAGCATAGACAGAACATATCTGGACCTCACAGCTTCTCCAGGTATCACAAACAAATTGATATCCTTAGTTGATGTGTATATTTACAATACAGACCTTTTATGAATACTTCTTACACAACTTTTGTTAACATGATGGATTTTTTTCTTCCTTTCAGATGTAGATGAGTGGGAGGACACCAACATGTTCTCATACACAAGACTGATGTGAAAGTGAATGAAGTATTTCACCAAAAATGTTGAGTGACAAGAAATCATTTCGTTCACAATTTATTTATTTATTTTTTTTTTCTCCCTTGAGTGTACATGCTGTAATGTTTTATGGTTGAGTAGACTTGTACATGTAGACACTTTTGTTCCAACCAAGCGGATCAGTTCAAACGAGACAGGGAACAACTGAGGAGTGTTTGTTCCTTAAACATCTCATCTCGCCAGGTGGATCTTCGCTCTTTACACATGGATATAATATTGACATATTAGTATTTGTATGGGTCCCGGGATGTGTAAAATTGCCCTTTAGGGAAGTCGTCTGAGTTAATTTCTCTCTCTCGTTCTCAAAACATGAGACAGATTTAATTTCCCTTCTCACTGCCAGTTTCCACTGTTAGTAGGTGATCTGTGTCAAGACCCTTTTAAGGGATTAACAATATTCCATTATAAGGCAAACTGGAGCTTTTAGATGAGATCCCCCTTGTCAGAAATACTTTCATCTCTTGCTGCTTTTCATTTGATGGCAAGACTGGCTGAGTCACTGTGTAGTTGAGTGATTCAGGGTATTTTGACAATGGACGTTTTTCTGCTGTCAGAAATGTCAACATATTTATAATTTTTCATTATAGAGAAGACTGGGGTTAGTTGAGTCAGCTTAACTGGACTCCTGAGTGGCACAGTGGTCTAAGACACTGCATCCCAGTGCTAAGAGGTGTAACTGTAGTACCTGGTTCAAATCCAGGCTGCATCACATCTGGCTGTGATTGGGAGTCACATAGGGCGGCCACAATATGTCCTGGTTTGGCTGGGGTACTTGTTCTTAACTGACTTGCCTAGTAAAATAAAGGTTTAATACAAAAAAGTTGTTTCTATGAAACATAAACTAAATGTATAATTTGACCAAAAATGTAGGAAGAGCTCATCAAATCAAAGATAATTGGTTGCGTGCACAGAAATGCCTGTGTTTTGAGCTACAGTGCAGTAATATCCAGAAATGCAAAACAATACACACGTAATCCAAAAATAAATAAATAAAATGTCAGAACGAGCAATGTACGGAATATATACTGAGTGTACAAAACATTAAGAACCCCTGTCCCCTGTCCCCTTCCATGACAGATTGACCAGGTGAATCCAGGTGAAAGTGATGATCCCTTATTGATGTCAATTGATAAATCCACTTCAAATCAGTGTAAATGAAGGGGAGAAGACAGGTTTTTTAAGATTTTTAAGTCTTGAGACAATTGAGAGATGGATTGTGTATGTGTGCCATTAAGAGGGTGAATGGGCAAGACACATTTTTTAAGTGCCTTTGAACAGGGTTTGGTAGTAGGTGCCAGGTGCAACAATTTGTGTCAAGATCTGCAATGCTGCTGGGTTTTTCACATTTAACGGTTTCCAGTGTGTATCAAGAATGGTCCACCACCCAAAGGACATCCAGCCAACTTGACACAACTATGGGAAGCATTGGAATCAACATGGGTCAGCATCCCTGGTGGACACTTGCCTCCTTGTAGAGTCCATTCCCTCAATGAATTGAGGCCTTTCTGGGGGCAAAAGGGGGTGCAAGTTAGGAAGGTGTTCCTAATGTTTTGTACACTCAGTGAGCTACAAAACTACAAAACAATTGTTGGTTATTTTTGGTTATTTTAAATGATACAATGACTAATGACATTAAAGTACAGACTGTCAGCTTTAATTTGAGAGTATTGTCATCCATATCAGGTGAACTGTTTTGAAATTACTGCACTGTTTGTACATAGTCCCCCATTTTAGGGGACCAAAATTTATTGGGACAAAATCACTTATATGTTTATTAAAGTAATCAGAAGTGTAGTATTTGGTCCCATATTCCTAGCATGTAACATGCAGTAGAAAAAAAGTATATATATATAGGCAATGAAATAAGCAACAGTGGCGAGGCAATTACGATAGACCAATTAAACACTGGAGTGATAGATGTGCAGAAGATGAATGTGCAAGTAGAGATACTGGGGTGCAAAGGAGCAAAATAAATAAATAGTATTTTTTTTTAATTTTTATTTCACCTTTATTTAAACAGGTAGGCTCGTTGAGAACAAGTTCTCATTTGCAACTGCGACCTGGCCAAGATAAAGCAAAGCAGTGTGACACAGACAACAACGCAGTTAGACATGGAGTAAACAATAAACAAGCCAATAACACAATAAACAAGCCAATAACACAATAAACAAGTCAATGACACAGTAGAAAAAAAGAAAGTCTATATACAGTGTGTGCAAAAGGCATGAGGAGGGAGGCAATAAATAGGCCATATGAGCGAATAATTACAATTTAGCAGATTAACACTGGAGTGATAAATGGTCAGATGAACATGTGCAGGTAGAGATACTGGTGTGCAAAAGAGCAGCAAAGTAAATAAAATAAAAAAAGTATGGGGATGAGGTAGGTAGATTGGGTGGGTTATTTACAGATGGACTATGTACAGCTGCAGCGATCGGTTAGCTGCTCAAATAGTTGATGTTTTAAGTTGGTGAGGGAAATAAAAGTCTCCAACTTCAGCGATTTATGCAACTCGTTCCAGTCACTGGCAGCAGAGAACTGGAAGGAAAGGCGGCCAAATGAGGTGTTGGCTTTGGGGATGATCAGTGAGACATACCTGCTGGAGCGTGTGCTGCCGGTGGGTGTTGTTATCGTGACCAGTGAACTGAAATAAGGCAGAGCTTTACCTAGCATAGACTTATAGATAACCTGGAGCCAGTGGGTCTGGCGACGAATATGTAGCGAGGGCCAGCCGACTAGAGCATACAGGTCGCAGTGGAGGGTGGTATAAATCCTGTTAAGGCTCGGGACAATACTGCCCCCTTTAGATGAATTGCGTGCCCATAGTAAACAAAATAAATCTGTCCAAAATTGCTAATATATACATAGAATAATTATTATTGAATAGAAAACACTAAAGCTTCTAAAACCATTTGAATTATGTCTGTATGTATAGCAGAACTCACAGGGCAGCCATTCTCATCAGGAAAGTTGGGCCAACTTTGACATCATCGCCCCCACCCTTCCCAACCAGCTATGGATCTGGGAACAGTTTCTATGTCTTCCGCGAGATGTCCTCTTTCAGTAGCGTTTAATTGTGCAAATCCCGCAGCTTTGACCCTTTGGCAGGCAAAATTGTGCGTGGCGAGAAAATAGATGCGCGTTCGGGCGCGAATTGTACACAGTCATTCCTCCGTTCCAGATTGTCTGAGAGGAATTGCTTTTGTCCGGTTGAATCGCCAATTGTTTTGTACGTTAATAACATCCTAAAGCCTGATTCTGCACTTAGTTTGACCAGTTTAGTCGACGTATAATATGTAATTTTGAAGTTTTGATGCGCAACTGTTCGGGACCAGAAGTCATTTTGGATGCATTTCAGCTGGAACTTGAAGCATATGCTAATACAAAGACACGCGACTTGAAACCAAGCGATGTTTTGGGTAAGTTTGACTCCTTCCACTACATTCTGATCGAAGACCATCAAAGGTAAGGGAATATTTATGTTGTAATTTTGTGTTTCTGTTGACTCCAACATAGTGGAGAAATATTGCTTATGTCTGAGCGCCGTCTCAGATTATTGAATCGTAAATGATTTCTGTAACGTTAAAAAGAAATGTGACAAAGCGATTGCATTAAGATGCAGTGTATTTTTCTAACTATATGTAGAACATGTATATTTAGTCAAAGTTTATGTGTATTGCTGTTATCTGGTGTTATCTATAATTTCTCCGGACATTTTTTAGCATTTTCTGAACATGGCGTCAATGTAAACAGAGATTTATGGATATAAATTGCATATTATTGAAAAAAACATAAATGTACTGTGTAACATGTCCTATTACTGTCATCTGATGAAGATTTTCAAAAGGTTAGTGAATTATTTTTCTTTTAATCCTGCGTTTGTGATTGCATCTTTTGTTCGACACAATGGCTACATATCGTCTGTGTCTTTGTGGTGGTTTGACATACATATGTGCTATGTTTTCGCCGTAAAACATTTTAGAAATCTGACTCACTGGGTAGATAAAAAGGAGTTTATTTTTCATTTGAACTATTGGACTTGTTAATGTGTGGAGGTTAAATATTTCTAAGAATATTTTTGCATTCTGTGCGGCACTTTGAGTTGAGGGGGTGGGGGGTTGCCCTTGGGGAACGTGTAGCGTGAACACGATAAGGTGATTTGGTAACAAAACGGATGGCACTGTGGTAGATTACTCAGCAAACTGGATGCAGAGTGTTGGATGCTATTTTGTAGATGACATCGCCGAAGTCGAGGATCGGTAGGATAGTCAGTTTGACGGCGTGAGTGAAGGAGGCTTTGTTGCAAAATAGAAAGCCGATTCTAGATTTGATTTTGGATTGGAGATGTTTAATATGAGTCTGGAAGGAGGGTTTACAGTCTAGCCAGACACCTAGGTATTTATAGTTGTCCACATATTCTAGGTCAGAACCATCCAGGGTGGTGATGCGAGTCAGGCGGGCATGTGCGGGCAGCGAAAGGTTGACAAATATGCATTTGGTTTTACTAGCGTTTAAGAGCAGTTGGAGGCCACAGAAGGAGTGTTGTATGGCATTGAAGCTCATTTGGAGGTTAGTTAGCACGGTGTCCAAGGAAAGGCCAGAAGTATCCAGAATGGTGTCGTCTGCATAGAGGTGGATCAGGGAATTGCCCGCAGCAAGAGCGACATCATTGATATATACAGAGAAAAGAGTTGGCCCGAGAATTGAACCCTGTGGCACACCCATAGAGATAGCCAGAGGTCTGGACAACATGCCCTCTGCATTGACACACTGAACTCTGTCTGCAAAGTAGTTGGTGAACCAGGCGAGGCAGTCATTAGAGAAATCAATGCTATTGAGTCTGCCGATAAGAATACTGTGATTGACAGAGTCGAAAGCCTTGGCCAGGTTGATGAAGAAGGCTGCACAGTACTGTCTTTTATCGATGGCGGTTATGGTTTAGTATCTTGAGCATAGCTGAGGTGCACCCGTGACCATCTCAGAAACCAGATTGCATAGTGGAGAAAGTACGGTTGGATTCGAAATGGTCGGTGATCTGTTTGTTAACTTGGCTTTCGAAGACCTTAGAAAGGCAGGGTAGAATAGATATAGGTCTGTAGCAGTTTGGGTCTCGAGTCTCCCCCTTTGAAGAGGGGGATGACCGCGTCAGCTTTCCAATCTTTGGGGATCTCAGATGATACCAAAGAGGTTGAGCAGGCTAGTAATAGGGGTTGCAACAATTTCGGCAGATCATTTTAGAAAGAGTGGGTCCAGATTGTCTAGTCCTGCTGATTTGTAGTCCAGAATTTGCAGCTCTTTCAGAACATCAGCTATCTGGATTTGGGTGAAGGAGAAATGGGGGAGGCTTGGGCATGTTGCTGTGGGGGTTGCATGGCTGTTGACCAGGGTAGGGGTGGCCAGGTGGAATGCATGGCCAGCCGTAGAAAAATGCTTATTGAAATTCTCAATTATCGTGGATTTATCGGTGGTGACAGTGTTTCCTAGCCTCAGTGCAGTGGGCAGCTGAGAGGAGGTGCTCTTAAACTCCATGGACTATACAGTGTCCCAGAACTTTTTTAAGTTGTAAATTTATGCTTGAAAAAGCTAGCCTTAGCTTTCCTAACTGCTTGTGTATATTGGTTCCTAACTTCCCTGAAAAGTTGCATGTCACCGGGGCAACTTGATGTTGCCCCAGGATGTTTTTGTGCTGGTCAAGGGCAGTCAGGTCTGGAGTGAACCACGGGCTATATCTGTTCCTGGTTCATTTTTTTTGAATGAGGCATGCTTATTTAAGATGTTGAGGAAGAATAGCCAGGCATCCTCTACTGACGGGATGAAGTCAATATCCTTCCAGGATACCCGGGCCAGGTCGATTAGATAGGCCTGCTCGCTGAAGTGTTTTAGGGAGCGTTTGACAGTGATGAGGTTTTTTTTTGTTGACCGTAGACCCATTACGGATGCAGGCAATGATCGATGAGATCTTAGTTGAAGACACCATAGGTGTATTTGGAGGGCAGGTTGGTTAGGATGATATATATGAGGGTGCCAGTGTTTATGAATTTGGGGTTGTACGTGGTACATTCGTTGATAATTTTGTGAGATTGAGGGCATCAAGCTTCGATTGTAGGATGGCCAGGGTGTTAAGCATGTCCCAGTTTAGGTCATCTGTGAATACAGAGGAGGTACACCTAGGCATAGAGTGACGACGAGAGAGATATTGTCTCTAGAAACATAATTTAAACCAGGTGATGTCACTGCATGTGTAGGAGGTGGAACTGAAGGGTTAGCTAAAGCATATTGAGCAGGGCTAGAGGCTCTACAGTGAAATAAGACAATAATCACTTACCAGAACAGCAATAGACAAGTCACATTGAGATCAGGGAGAGGCATGCATAGCTGAGTGATCAAAGGAGTCCAGTGAGTAGTTAAGCTGGCTGGAGACACGGCGATTCAGACAGCTAGTGGGCCAGGGCTAGCAAGCTAGCATAAGGGCCTTAGAGGTACGTAGCGACAGAAGAAGTCTGTTGTAGCCTCCTCGAGCAGTTCCATCGGTAGACCAGCCGTGATGGATTAGTAGGGATCCGTATAGTAAAGGTGCCCAGTCCAATTGGCAAAATAGTTATAGTGGCCCAAGAAATTGGCCAATGTACCTATTCAGCTAACAGTCCGATATGCTCTAGACAGCGAGCGGGCTGTGGTTAGCAGGATAGCAGACGGGCATTCAGGGGATGTCGCGACGGAGGGACTTGTTGCAAAAAGATCCCACAGGCGGATTACGTCGGTAGTCCAGTCGTGATGGATTAGCAGGGCTTCGTGTAGTAAAAGGGGTCCAAAATAGGTATTGTAGCCCAAGGAGTGGCTGATGGACCTCTTCAGCAGATGGGCCTAGCATGGGCTAGCGCCAGGCTAATTGATGCTTGCTCTGTGACAGAGTTGCGGTTTAGGAAAAAAATAAAAAGATATGCGAAGAAAAATATTTAAAAGACATATACACGGGACAAGACGAGGACAAAGACGTCTGACTGCTACGCCATCTTGGGGAAAAAGATATGTATGCCTCTGTAACTTTCTCACTCATCATTATTCATGATTCATTCAGGGGTATCCATAATCATGGTAGCCTCCACATCAATGTAGAAGTGTTTAGAAACATTATACTGTATATTCTTACTTACAATAAAATTTAACAAATGACACAAGACATTATAATAATCTGAAACACAACCAAAACATGAAACAGTATTTGTGTGTCTGTAACTTTCTCAATCATCATTATTCAGAATTGAATCCAAAGTGCTGGACTACAGTGCCAAAATAACAGAAAATGTGTCACTGTATGGTGTGTAAAGACAGTATCATACTTGCATGTAGTCTGTGAAGGAAGAAACCACATGGAAAAAGCAAGTTTGGTCCAATAAACAAATTTTCCCCAGTTCAAATTAATTTGTGTTAGAGGTTTCATGATGTTTGTACAAGTAGATGATTGCAATATTATTCTATACAGTTGAGGTCTCTATCCGCTTCAATATGAGGTCCTAAACCTAGCATGAAAGGGCATCCTTGTAGCTGTGTGGGCTAATATACTCAAAATGTTTGCCTTGGGGTATGTTGAGCCAGTAGTCATTGTGTAAGTTGAGCCAATATCAATTTGAGCAAACGTAAATGTTTAATTCCCAGGTGTAATGCAAGCCATTATTGCTGGCATATGAGATAACAAAAGGGCTTGGCCTATGTTAAAAGTGTTTAAAAATGTACATGTGTTTGTTACGTGTTAAGCCTGTGTTAAAATATCCTTAAACTGATTAAAAGATCAAAAAGTGATTGTTGTTGTGTTGAATTGTGTGTGGGAAATACAGCAAGTCATGGTTTTAAAAAGGTAATATTTCATTCAATACAGAAATTCAAATAAAATGGTATTGGTTACACACACATGTTTGGCAGATGTTATTGCGGGTGTTGCAAAATGCTTGTGCTTCTAGCTCCAACAATGCAGTAATATCTAACAAGTGATGTCTACCAGTTTCACAACAAATACCCAAAATACACGTAAATCTAAGTAAGGAATGGATTAAGAATATATACATACATGTCAGAGCGGCATCGGTCTAAGATACCGTAGAATAGTATAGAGTACAGTTTATACATATGAGATGAGTAATGCCAGATACAGAGACATTATTAAAGTGGCTAGTGTTTCATTTCCTTATAGTGGCCAGTGATTCCTAATCTATGTCTATAGGCAGCAGCCTCTGATGTGCTGGAGATGGCTGTTTAACAGTCAGTGGTGTAGCATAGAATACAATACAGTATATACATATTTTGCAGCTCAACTATCCCGAGGCTCAACTTAACCAAAACCCGGGGTAAATTGTGGCAAGAGACCACTTTTTTTTGACAAGTTATGTTTCCAGGGATACACAACATCCTGAAATATATGTAGATATCTTTGTTATAAATACTACTATATTTCCCTTGACAGATTGATGCTGAATGTAAACCTCAACTTACCCCACTTTCCCCTACAGTAATGGATGTTTCTCTCCAGCTGAAGATGAATGAACAGCATGGATCATTGGAGATTTTGAAAAGGCCTCAGGGAGAAGACTGCTGCTGAACGCATTGAAACGTGGTGAGATTCTGCTGCTGTACTCTACTGCACATCTCCTCCTTCCCCTTATCCACAACAATGCACACAAAAAGGAACATTTTTTTTCTGGCAAAGTTTTGAGCAATGAATTAAGCAATGCATAAATAATAATTTATTCAAAAAAATAGAATCCATAGAAATATAAGTTTTTGCTCAGTATTACCAATCGGTCATGTCAATTTGATTCAGGAATTCAAATTAATTACACTGCAGTGGCTTGCCCCACACCAATGCAAATGTAGTTTCCTATGTACAGTTGAAGTCAGAAATTTGCATAGACTCGTTTTCAACCACTCCAGAAATGTCTTGTTAACAAACTATAGTTTTTGCAAGTCGGTTAGGACATCTACTTTGTGCATGACACAAGTCATTTTTCCAACAATTGATTACAGACAGATTATTTAAATTATAACTCACTGTATCACAAGTCCAGTGGGTCAAACGTTTACATACACTAAGTTGACTGTGCATTTAAACAGCTTGGAAAATTCCAGAAAATTAAGTCATGGCTTTAGAAGCTTCTGATAGGCTAATGACATAATTTGAGTCAATTGGAGGTGTACCTGTGGATGTATTTCAAGGCCTATCTTCAAACTCAGTGCCTCTTTGCTTGATATCATGGGAAAATCAAAAGACATCAGACCTCAGAAAAAAAATACCTCCATGAGTCTGGTTCATCCTTGGGAGCAATTTCCAAACACCTGAAGGTATCACGTTCATCTGTACAAACAATAGTACACAAGTATAAACACCATGGCACCACACAGCCGTCATACCGCTCAGGAATCCTTCCATAGTTGTGGCAAAATGGCTTAAGGATAACAAAGTGAAGGTATTGGAGTGGCCACCACAAAGCCCTGACCTCAATCCTATAGATATTTGTGGGCAGAACTGAAAAAGCTTGTGCGAGCAAGGAAGCCTACAAACCTGACTCAGTTACACCAGCTCTGTCAGGAGGAATGGGCCACAATTCACCCAATTTATTGTGGGAAGCTTGTGTAAGGCTACCCAATACATTTGACCCAAGTTAAGCAATTTAAAGGCAATGCTGACATTTCGCATTCTTAAAATAAAGTGGTGATCCTAACTGACCTAAAACAGGGATTTTTTTACTAGGATTAAATGTCAGGAATTGTGAAAAACAGAGTTTAAATATATTTGGCTAAGGTGTATGTAAATGTCTGACTTCAACTGTAGTTGAACAAAGTAGTTATGAAGAAACTTTTCTGGATTTAAAATGTCAAACTTGCGTGGGACACATTTATTCTCAACCTGAAACAATCAAACAAAGGCTGCAGTTGTTGTTCTCTGATAAATACCCACGTAAATATTCCATTGTGGTTTTCTAAAACACAGCCAGAGGTTATACCTCACTCACTACTGCAGAGAAGAAGAGAGATTAACAGAGTTGTGAAGGTCTGGCCATTGCAAGCTATTGAGACATATTACTAAGGTACAGTTATTATGACCTAATCTACTGAGACATCAATGAGACACGGATGTTATAAAGTTAGTGGACTCTCAAAACGACATCCACAACAATCTCTGTATAGGCATAGTTGCGTCGTTCTGGGGAATTAGTGCCTTATGCGTCCCTTTGATATTTTAAATAGAAATAGTGCTCTAAAAATAGCATTTTGAAAAACCTCTTGTATGAAATGAAGTGCCTTTTAACTACCAACATATTTTACATACATGAATTAACAGCTGGTTCATTTTGAACCGCGGAAAACACTTTTGGAAAGAGCAACAATCAACTTAATTCATATCAAAACATAATTAAACATGTTAATAATGTTATTTGAATAATAAAAAGACTAAATGTTATTTCATATTCTGTAAAACTAAAATGCATGTATATCTTTCCCTTAAATTATGAGCAGCTTTTTTCCATAGTACATTCCACATTACCACTAAAGAGCTGATTCTCATTTAGTTGTAGTATCATTTAGTTGTAGTATCATTTTGTTTTTAGAATTTTGAAGTAAATATGAATTTTGTCATATTTACAGTGCCTATAGAAAGTCTATATGCCCCTTGGATTTCTGTTATTGTTATTGTGTTACAAGGTAGGATTAACATGTTTTAATTGTCTTTTGTTTAACGATCTACACAAAGTACTGTGTAATGTCAAAGTGGAATATCTTTTATTTTTGGGGGATTCATGAAAATGAAACACTAATATACCTTGATTCGATACTGTAAGTATTCACCCCCCTGAATCCATACATGTTTAGAAACACCTTTGGCAGCGATTACAGCTGTGAATCTTGGGTAAGTCTCATAAGAGCTTTGCACACCTGTATTATGCAATATTTGCCCATTATTCTTTTACAAAATTCTTCAAGCTTGGTCAAGGTATTAGGGATCATGGCTAGACAGCAATTTCCAGGTCTTGCCATAGATACAAGTCTTGCCACAACAAGACCACTTAGGATAATTCACTGTCTTTTTGTTAAGCAAGTCCAGTGTAGATTTGGCTTTGTGTTGTAGGTTATTGTCCTGCTGAAAGGTGAATGTCTCCCAGTGTCTGGAGCAAAATAGACTGAAGCAGGTCTTCCTCTAGGATTTTGCCTGTGCTTAGCTCCATCACATTTCTTTTCATCCTGAAAAGCTTCCTAGTCTTTGCCGATGTCAAGCATACCCATAACATGCAGCCACAACCATGATTGAAAATAAGGAGGCAGTTACTCAGTGATTTGTTGTGTTGGATTTGCCTTCTGTATTTTTTTCTTCTCTTCACTCTATCATTGAGGTCATTATTGTGGATTCACTACAATGTCAAAGGTCCACCCTTAGTTTTCTCCCACCACAGCCATTGAACAATGGTCTCATGGTGACATCCCTAAGCAGTTTCCTTCTTGTCCTGCAGCTCAGTTCAGAAGGACGACTGCATCTTTGATGTGTCTGGGCGTTTTAATACATCATCCACAGCATAATAATTAACTTGACCATGTTTAAAGAGACAGTGCTTTCAGAAAGTATTCAACCCCCTTTTGTTACGTTACAGCCTTATTCTAAAATGGATGAAACAATTTTTTCCCCTCATCAATCTACACACAATACCCATAATGACATAGCAATTTTTTTGTTTCTTTATTACATTTTGTAAACTTAGAGTGTTGTCAGACTGTCAGTTCATAAATTCACAGCGTTTCGCACTCGGAGCACACACTGGACGCTCTGGCCGAGGAGTAGGGTTGATCCGAGCGTTCTGACCCTAACAATAGCAATCAAGCACCCAAGCTAACTGGCTAACCTTGGCTAGCTACTTTCAGATACAAATGAGGGAACAGCTCACTCTGATCATTTTAGTCACCCGAGCAGGAGGCTGTTTTTATGTTATACAGAGCGTTGGTGGCAACAATTTAAACATGTTTAATTATACAGTACATGGATGGACGCTTCTCCCTCTCTGTCACAGATGCCATGGTTGCCTTAGTATGAAGATGTAATCCGGAGACAGGTGTTTTCTGTTTTCAACTCCATCTGCTTATCTGAAATCAAACGCCAGCATCTCCTTAGCTGTCATACTCATATTCCACCATGCATTCCACTGATTTCAAAACTCGGTCCTCCAGAAAGTGGAGAGCAACACCTTTGCACTTCTACTACATGATATCTTTCAAAAAAGCCGCGTTAGAAAGGATTACCTACACATAATGACCAGCTTATGTTATAGACATGAGTGCTACAGTACATGGCAGAACAATCCGAACGAGATTCAAATAAAAATCCTAACTATCAAATTACTATATGCAGAATTAGGCAGGGGGTCAAAATTATGCCAAAGGACTTTAATTTTTTTAAAGTCCGTATTGATACAGAAACACTAATACATTTTAATTTATGAAGAACAAGTTAATTGACAAAGGCATGAAGAATTGAATAGAATTTATGAAAAATATACCCCAGTTGGTAGTATGAGGGTTAATATACAGTATATAACATTTAATAAATCAGATTTTTAACAAGAATATTGACTTGCTAAAGTTCCACATTTCAGTATGTTGACATGGCCCTCTAATCATCCTCTGTGACTTCTAGGAATATTTTAACCCACTTAACCCCAACACTGTGTTAAAGGGATACTGGGATTTTTGCATTGAGGCCCTTTATCTACTTCCCAGAGTCAGATGAACTTGTGGATACCATTTGCACGTCTCCGTGTCCAGTATGGAGGATGTTAGAGGTTGTTTATTGATCCAATGCTAACTAGTGTTAGCACAGTGACTGGAAGTCTATATCAGACCTCAGGATAAGACCCAGATGCAGACAGTTCGAAATAACAAAAGTTTATTACAAAAACAGGGGACAGGAAAACGACAGGTCAAGGACAGGCAGAGGTTAGTAATCAAGAGCAGAGTCCAAAAGGTACAGAACGGCAGGTAGGCTCCGGGTCAGGGCAGGCAGAGGTCAGTAATCCAGGGCAGTGTCACAAGGTACAGAACGGCAGGTAGGCTCCGGGTCAGGGCAGGCAGAGGTCAGTAATCCAGGGCAGTGTCACAAGGTACAGAATGGCAGGTATGCTCAGGGTCAGGGCAAGCAGAATGGTTGAATCCGGAAAAACAGGGACCAAATTTCACTGCAATCCTCCTCCAGGTCTCTTATCACTACTTAGTTTCTTCCCTCTCCTCCAGCCTTAGCCACTCAGCCCCTACCCAGATGGTCATGTACTGTCACAATCTTTGCTCTCCACTGCTACTCTCTCCATTTCTATCCCATCACTCCCTTCTGCTAAATCCTTCTACCTCCAGTCTCCTGATTCTGCCTCTTTGACCCTTCTCTCCTCCCTCTTCACCCCCCCCATCCTCCCTCTCTGCAGATGACTTTGTCAACCACTTTGAAAAGAAGGTTGATGACATCCGCTCCAAATTCACTCACCCTATTGAGTTCACTGATCTCACTCACACAGAACTACCCTACACCTTGACCTCTTTCTTCCTTCTCTCTCCAGATGAAATCCTGCAGCGAGTGAGGTCCGGCCACCCGGCAACCTGCCCGCTCGACCCCATCCCCTCCTCCAGACCATCTCTGGAGACCTTCTCCCACACCTCACTTCCTTCATCAACTCATCCCTGACCACTGGCTGCGTCCCCTCTTACTTCAAAATGTCCCGAGTCGCTCCCCTCCTCAAGAAACCAACACTTGATTCCTCAGAAATAAAAAATGACACACCAGTATCCCTTCTTTCTACTCTTTCCAAAACACTTGAGTGTGCTGTCTCTGACCAACTCTCTCTGTATCTCTCTCAGAATAATATTCTTGACCCTAGCCAGTCAGGCTTCAAGACGGGCCACTCAACCAAGACTGCTCTTCCCTGTGTCACGGAGGCTCTCCTCACTGCTAGAGCTGACTCTCTGTTCTCATCCTTCTAGATCTTTCTGCGGCCTTCAAGCATCCTCACCACCCTCTCAGGGCTCTGCGTCTCAGGCTGTGCACGCAATTGGATTGCATCCTACCTGGCAGGCCGTTCTTAGCAGGTGATATGGTAGAGGATCTGTGTCTGCACCACGTACTCTCACTACTGGTGTCCCCCAGGGCTCGGTTCTAGGCCCTCTCCTCTTCTCTCTATACACCAAGTCACTCTGCTCTGTCATATCCTATCCTGGTGTGTCCTATCATTGCTACGCTTATGACACTCAACTACTTTTCTCCTTCCCCCCTCTGACACCCAGGTGGCGACACTCATTTCTGTGTGCCTGGCAGATATCTCAGCTTGGATGCTGGCCCGCCACCTCAAGCTCAACCTCGACAAGACAGGAGCTGCTCTTCCTCCCGGGGAAAGCCTGTCCACTCCAAGACATCTCCATCACGGTTGACAACTCCCCCTCACAGAGTGTAAAGAACCTTGTCGTGACCCTGGACAACACCATGTCATTCTCTGCAAAGATCATAGTAGTGACAAGCACCTCTATGTTGATGCTCTACAACATCCGTAGTATACCACCCTAACTCACAGAGGAAGCAGCGTAGGGCCAAATTCAGGCACTTCATCTCCGGTCTGGACTACTGCAACTGTTGGCTGGACTCCCCGCTTGTGCCATCAACCCCCATGCAACTTATCCAGAATGCTGCAGCCCGTCTGGTAAGGTGTTCAACCTTACCAAGTTCTCCCATGTCAGTCTGCACCTGTGCACACTTCACTGGCTTCCAGTCGAAGCTTGCATCCACTACAAGACCATGGTACTTGCCTACAGAGCAGCAAGAGGAACTGCCCCTCTCTACCTTCAGGCTATGCTCAAGTCCTACACCCCAACCCAATCACTTTAAAACTGTATAACTGCCTTAATTTTGCCGGACCCGATGGAAGAGTAGCAGCTGCCTAGAAGTACATATACAAATACCCCAATCGAGGAACCAGCTTCCCACTGAATATAGGACCACAGAGTCCATGCCCATCTTCCGGAAACATCTGGAACCCTACCTCCTTCAAAGAGTAAATAATCCCACAGCCCCCTCCTTCATGAACTCACTCAAATTGGACTTTATTGAGGGAAAATGTACTTACTATGGCTGTGATATGTTGTCGTCCCACCTAGCTAGTTTAATTAAGATGAATTTACTAACTGCAAGTCACTCTGAATAAGAGGTCTGGTAAATGACTAAAATGCTGTTTGCAGCCAGAAGATGGCCTCTTCCATAAAATTTGGGCTCCAACTATTTGTCCATGCATCTCTTTAGAGATGCCAGCAGAATACCACCCTGCATACCACTGCTGGCTTGCTTCTGAAGCTAAACAGGGTTGGTCCTGGTCATTTCCTGGAAGGGAGACCAGATGCTGCTGGAAGTGGTGTTGGAGGGCCAGTAGGAGGCACTCTTTCCTCTGGTCCCAATGCCCCAGGGCAGTGATTGGGGACACTGCTCTGTGTAGGGTGCCGTCTTTCAGATAGGATGTTAAACGTGTGTCCTGACTCGCTGAGGTCATTAAAGATCCCATGGCACTTATCGTAAGAGTAGAGGTGTTAATCCTGGTGTCCTGGCTAAATTCCAAATCTGGCCCTCAAACCATCACGGTCACCTAATAAACCCAAGTTTACAATTGGCTCAATCATCCTGTAACTATTCCCCAGGTCGTTGCAGCAAATAAGAACGTGTTCTTAGTCAATTTACCTGGTAAAATTAAGGATAAAAAATATATATATATTTTTTTAGGACGCACTCCAACAGGTTATTTGTGGGCGGCAGGGTAGCCTAGTGGTTAGAGCGTTGGACTAGTAATCAAAAGGTTGCAAGTTCAAATCCCCAAGCTGACAAGGTACAAATCTGTCATTCTGCCCCTGAACAGGCAGTTAACCCACTGTTCCTAGGCCGTCATTGAAAATAAGAATTTGTTCTTAACTGACTTGCCTAGTAAAATAAAGGTAAAAAAGTAATAATAATGAAAATTTCTGAATCATTGAGTGGTGGGCTGATATATGCACTGTTTTTATTGTTATGACATTGCCATACATATTGAATGAACATATGGGACACTTTTTGTTTGCTACATTGCACTCAGGCTGGATGCAGTTGGTCAGATTAATGTACAGTAGTGTACATTAATTAGTGTAGTGCAGGGATGAGCAACTCCAGTTCTCAGGGGCTGATTGGTGTGACACTTTGGCCCCAGCCAATATACCTGACTCCAATAATTAACTAATCATGTTCAGTTTACATTTACATTACATTTAAGTCATTTGGCAGACGCTCTTATCCAGAGCGACTTACAAATTGGTGAATTCACCTTATGACATCAGTTTAGAATGCAATTAGTTTATCAGCTGTGTTTGCGAGAGATGGGGGGAAAGTGTGACATCACTCCAGCCCCTGAGGACCGGAGTTACCCATCCCTGGTGTAGTGGATATAGTCAGGCGCCACATGAGTAAAAGGGTGCCTCTGTTCACACTTGAAAGGGAGCACCATCCCCCAAAGAACACTCCCCCCCCCCACACACACACACACACTTTCCCCAAGTCAAACAAACTATCCTGGAAGGGAAATTAGGCTACCTGTCCTTTGGTTAGAACAGATCTGTCTTGACAGGCCAATGATTGCAATACCATCCCATGCCAAAACATGTTGACCAAACTATCTAAGATGGGCCATTTCCCTGTCCTTTTGTTTTAGAATAGCTCTGTCTGGATAGGCCAATGATTTCATTACCATTCCAATATGACAAAACAAGTGCTAAAGTGTAAACCAGAACATTGAGTACTTACCGGCAACCAGTTGAGCCTTGTCCTCTATTCTGGTTCTGAATGTGATACTATAGTAGACATGGAGTCCGTTCCTTGTGGACTGTCCACAGCGGGCACATATCTTATCTCAACCTGAATGAGAAATAAAGGACAAGCAAACAGGAAATGTTGGTTTTCATCTGAAATAAACAAAGGAGAACACACTAGAAGAAGGATGTGGAAATTGTATAAATAGTTGGAAGTATTTTATTCAAGATGAATAAATACAAAAATAATGTCACTACTCAATTTGAAAGGACAAATCATTAAAGAGCAGCAGTAAAATAACAGTGGCGAGGCTATATACAGGAGGTACTGGTACAGAGTCAATGTGGAGGCTATATACAAGAGGTACTGGTACAGAGTCAATGTGGGGGGGCACAGGTTAGTCGAGGTAATTGAGGTAATATGTACATGTTGGTAGAGTTAAAGTGATTATTAATAGACAATAAACAGAGTTAACAGCTAGCTACAATTCAATCAGTCAGATAATGTTAGATCATCAGCACACTTACCCCCATTCCACTTTGTTCTGGCATGTGTAGAATGGTGAATCCCTCAGGAAACATTTCATCTTGGCTTGTCTGTTCCATCCTCTCATAATAGTCCCCTGGTAAAACATGTTCAGAGCAAACTACTAACTTTCTGAGGGCCTTGGTGGTGATATTTACACTGAGTGTACAGTTTTCTGTGTGTATCAAGATTTGTTCCACCAACCAAAGGACATACAGTCAATGTAATATTAGGAAGGTGTTCCTAATGTTTGGTATGTTCATGGAACTAGCCAATTATTTCAATTGGTCTGGATCATTCCATGGAAGTTTGTGATGGTAGTCTGTCGATGTAACACAAGTCTCACTACACTTTTTATTCGTCAGTTAAAACCTTTTTGTTAAAACCTTTTTGGGACAGGGGTCAGCATTTTCACTTTTGGATGAATAGCGTGCCCAGAGTGAACTGCCTCCTACTCTGTCCCAGATGCTAATATATGATGCATATTACTATTAGTTTTGGATAGAAAACACTCTGAAGTTTCTAAAACTCTTTGAATGATGTATGTGAGTGTAACAGAACTCATATGGCAGGTGAAAACCTGAGAAAAGTCCAACCAGGAGGTGAGACATCTGAGGTTTGTCGTTTTTCAAATCTTGGCCTACCGAATGAATACACATTGAGATATGGATAAATTTGCACTTCCTACGGCTTCCACTAGATATCAACCGTTTTTAGAAACTTGAATGAGGATTGTACTATAAAGGAGGGGCTCATAAGACCTCTTTGAGTCAGTGGTCTGGCAAAGAGCCATGGTCTCATGACGTGCACTCTCGACAGAGTTACGTCTAATTCCAGTGCTTTTCTGAAGAGAAAGGAATTCTCCGGTTGGAACATTATTGATGTTTTATGTTAAAAACATCCTAAAGTTTGATTCCATACATCGTTTGACATGTTTCTAAAGGACAGTAATGGAACTTTTCGAGTTTCTGTCTGATGTACCTCATGAAGATGGATTACTGGGCAGGACACGCGTTATAACAACAAGTGGCTATTTTAACATAAATTACGAACTTTATGGAACAAATCAGTCATTTATTGGCGACCTGGAATTCCGGGGAGTGCCTTCTAAAGAAGATCACCAAAGGTAAGTGAATACATATGGTGTTGTTTCTAACTTTGTTAACTCCAAAATTGTGGATATTCCTCTGGCTTTTTTGGGCTCTGAGCGCCGTTCTCAGATTATGTAAAGTTTTTTTTAAATCTGACAGCAATTGCATTATGGAGAAGTGTATTTTTAATTCTGTGAGTAACACTTGTTTCTTTTATCAATGTTTATTATGAGTATTTCTGCAAAATCACGGGATGTTTTGTAATCAAAACATATACTGAACGTACGGCGCCAATATAAACTGAGATTTTTGGATATAAATATGCACATTATCAAACACAACATACATGTATTGTGTAACATGATGTCCTATGAGTGTTATCTGATGAAGATCATCAAATGTTAGTGATTCATTTCATCTATATTTCTGCTTTTTGTGACTCTTTTTGGCTGTAAAAATGTCTGTGTGTTTTTCATCTTGGCTATGACCTAACATAATCATATGTTGTGCTTTCGCTGTAAAGCATTTTTGAAATCGGGCATGATGGGTAGATTAACAAGATGTTTATGTTTCATTTGCCTTATTGGACTTGTTAATGTGTGAAAGTTACATATTTAAGAAAAATAATTTTGAATTTCGCGCGCTGCCTTTTCAGTGGAATGTCTGCGCTAGAAAGGTTAAGAACAAATTCTTATTTTCAATGATGGCCTAGGAACAGTGGGTTAACTGCCTTGTTCAGGGGGCTAGCTATATATATATATATATATATATATATAGTGGGGCAAAAAAGTATTTCGTCAGCCACCAATTGTGCAATTTCTCCCACTTAAAAAGATGAGAGAGGCCTGTAATTTTCATCATAGGTACACTTCAACTATGACAGACAAATCCAGAAAATCACATTGTAGGATTTTTAATGAATTTATTTGCAAATTATGGTGGAAAATAAGTATTTGGTCACCTACAAACAAGCAAGATTTCTGGCTCTCACAGACCTGTAACTTCTTCTTTAAGAGGCTCCTCTGTCCTCCACTCGTTACCTGTATTAATGGCACCTGTTTGAACTTGTTATCAGTATAAAAGACACCTGTCCACAACCTCAAACAATCACACTCCAAACTCCACTATGGCCGAGACCAAAGAGCTGTCAAAGGACACCAGAAACAAAATTGTAGACCTGCACCAGGCTGGGAAGACTGAATCTGCAATAGGTAAGCAGCTTGGTTTGAAGAAATCAACTGTGGGAGCAATTATTAGGAAATAGAAGACATACAAGACCACTGATAATCTCCCTCGATCTGGGGCTCCACGCAAGATCTCACCCCGTGGGGTCAAAATTAGCACAAGAACGGTGAGCAAAGATCCCAGAACCACACGGGGGGACCTAGTGAAAGACCTGCAGAGAGCTGGGACCAAATTAACAAAGCCTACCATCAGTAACACACTACGCCGCCAGGGACTCAAAGCCTGCAGGGCCAGACGTGTCCCCCTGCTTAAGTCAGTACATGTCCAGGCCCGTCTGAAGTTTGCTAGAGAGCATTTGGATGACCCAGAAGAAGATTGGGAGAATGTCATATGGTCAGATGAAACCAAAATAGATCTTTTTGGTAAAAACTCAACTCCTCGTGTTTGGAGGACAAAGAATGCTGAGTTGCATCCAAATAACACCATACCTACTGTGAAGCATGGGGGTGGAAACATCATGCTTTGGGGCTGTTTTTCTGCAAAGGGACCAGGACGACTGATCCGTGTAAAGGAAAGAATGAATGGGGCCATGTATCGTGAGATTTTGAGTGAAAACCTCCTTCCATCAGCAAGGACATTGAAGATGAAACGTGGCTGGGTCTTTCAGCATGACAATGATCCCAAACACATTGCACGGGCAATGAAGGAGTGGCTTCGTAAGAAGCATTTTAAGGTCCTGGAGTGGCCTAGCCAGTCTCCAGATCTCAACCCCATAGAAAATCTTTGGAGGGAGTTGAAAGTCCGTGTTGCCCAGCAACAGCCCCAAAACATCACTGCTCTAGAGGAGATCTCCATGGAGGAATGGGCCAAAACCTTGTGAAGACTTACAGAAAATGTTTGACCTCTGTCAATGCCAACAAATGGTATATAACAAAAGTATTGAGAAAATTTTGTTATTGACGAAATACTTATTTTCCACCATAATTTGCAAATAAATGATTTTCTGGATTTTTTTTCTAATTTTGTCTGTCATATTTGAACCTATGATGAAAATGACAGGCCTCTCTCATCTTTTTAAGTGGGAGAACTTGCACAATTGGTGGCTGACTAAATACTTTTTTGCCCCACTGTATATATACTCTTCTTCTTCTGTGGGGTTATTCATTCATGTACTCTTCTCACTTATATTTCCTTGTGTGGCTTTCTGGCAGACGAGACACTGTGTTGAGTGTGGATGGCATATTTTGATCACAAACTGGAAAAGTGGGATTCGAAACTCTTCAATTGCACCACAATCTAACCTCGCATCTATACAGTATTCCCAAAAACCAACCCCTGCCACACCACTACTTTGGTTCTAAAGGATCCTACACCAGGCCGTCGGCCTGGGAGGATGGAACCCCTTCTTTCCAAACTTCCTGTAGATCTTCTGCACTAAAATCTCACTGCAAAATATTTACATCTCTACCACATCTATCTTCTGTGATTTCCGCTCCATCAGCGCAGTGCAGTTGATCACTGTCACGGTCACTGTCTACTGCTGCTCATTCTCTTCACCAGTTCCGGAGGTCGACGTCACTGGCCTTCGAGGCTGCACTGAACTGTGTCATTGTGCACACCTGGTTCCAATTCCTCACTGATTGTGTTTGTATAAATGTGGCTTTTGTTTCCCCCATTGGGCTGTGGATTAGTGTTCCAAGGTTGTGTGAGTACCTATGCGTTGTCTCAGCCTGTGCTGTGTGTTTTGGGCATAGTGTATTACGGGTCTCGTCCCATGTTGTTCTACGAGGTTTACCCTCGCTCTTTTGTTTGGGTACATCCCAGTGTTTTGTATACGTGTTTGTTTTGGGTGTATTAAAAAGACAGATGATGTATTCATGCGCCTGTCTCTGAATCCTTTATACCTGCGTGACTATCACCATGGCTATAAACACAAAGAAATCTACCCTTACTAAAACTCATCCTCTCTGGATCTCTCTCTGGGCTCCCAGTCAAATCACTCACCCTTGGACTATCCTCTACTGTCTTTACTGCCTCAAGATAGGGACCTTTCTGCCCCATTCGAACTCTGGCAATCTCAACCTGTCTCTCTCTCACAGGGCACTTCGGATCCCCAGTTGCATGGCCATCCCCCACAGTTGACACAGTGCTTTCTCTTTCCCAACTGTAGACTCCCTCTGACTATGCCCTCCTGCACATTTCTCACATCATGGGATCTCACTTCTACTGCCGCAACATGTCCAAATCCTTGGCACTTATAGCACCGCAGCGGATTCAGAACATAGGCCCTCGCAGAATAACAAATACAACCTAACCTGACCTTATCAGGTATAAACTCTGTGTTAAAGCTCAACAAGACAGACAGGGTATTCTCCATCTCGCCATTGCCACCGGGTCTACATCTCACCAAACGGCGGGCATCATAAACACCAGGAATGTAATGTTTAATTTGATCCACCTCTACACTCAATGCTACCCTACTGATCCCTCCTTTGACATGTGCCTTGTTCCCGGAGAGCAAAGCATCCTTTTCCTCTGGGCAGAGGATCCAAACAATTCCACTTCTCGAAAATGTAACAGATGTAACCATTCCCAGTTTGCCCTTTACCCAGCTTGACACAAAGTATGGGTTGGCCAAAAAAAGCAGGATTCCAATCTTTCCAAAAATCTCATGCTCACCGGTCCAAAATCTTCTCTCTCGGATTCACAGGGAAAACATTGGAAGTCTCGACTGCAACTTTTGCCGCAGGTAGGCCCACTTCACCCTGGTCTGGCTCAATTTCAGAGCACTCAACACTGCCAACCGACTCCATTTCGAGATCCTCAAGATTATCAAGAGAGCACGAAGACCTAAGGGTAAGATTACTTGGTTTTGTATTCAGAAGAGGAAGGTATGTACTCAGGAGTTGAAAGTGTGTACTTGGGAGACGAAGGTCTAAGTTCAGTGACATTCTTACGCTTTCTCATCATCGCACCTCTTCTGGATCAAACAAGCCTTACTCCTACACTTCTCATACTTTGCTTACTTGATATCTACCAAACTTGTTAAAAAAAAATTGTTAAAAACTGGCATTCACACACAGCCTATCCTTGCATCCATCCAGTGGATGAATGAAATACAAGTTTTTTTTTCAAACAACTATAATCCAAATATTATAGTTCCATATTTGTAAAGAATACTTAGAGTGCAAAGTCCTGACCTCCCATGCATTGGAGCAGGAAGGAGTATATAATGTATATTTCCCTGATTTTGAGAGGAGCTGGTTAGTAGATATCCATAGATTTCCAGCAATTGGGGCTAAGCTAACGATATGATACCTTCAATTTCCTTCAAACTGCACCTATGCGTTCTTTTGACTCTGGATAGGTAGGAAATTTACATTTACATTTACATTTAAGTCATTTAGCAGACGCTCTTATCCAGAGCGACTTACAAATTGGTGAATTCACCTTCTGACATCCAGTGGAACAGCCACTTTACAATAGTGCATCTAAATCATTTAAGGGGGGGGTGAGAAGGATTACTTTATCCTATCCTAGGTATTCCTTGAAGAGGTGGGGTTTCAGGTGTCTCCGGAAGGTGGTGATTGACTCCGCTGTCCTGGCGTCGTGAGGGAGTTTGTTCCACCATTGGGGGGCCAGAGCAGCGAACAGTTTTGACTGGGCTGAGCGGGAACTGTACTTCCTCAGTGGTAGGGAGGCGAGCAGGCCAGAGGTGGATGAACGCAGTGCCCTTGTTTGGGTGTAGGGCCTGATCAGAGCCTGGAGGTACTGCGGTGCCGTTCCCCTCACAGCTCCGTAGGCAAGCACCATGGTCTTGTAGCGGATGCGAGCTTCAACTGGAAGCCAGTGGAGAGAGCGGAGGAGCGGGGTGACGTGAGAGAACTTGGGAAGGTTGAACACCAGACGGGCTGCGGCGTTCTGGATGAGTTGTAGGGGTTTAATGGCACAGGCAGGGAGCCCAGCCAACAGCGAGTTGCAGTAATCCAGACGGGAGATGACAAGTGCCTGGATTAGGACCTGCGCCGCTTCCTGTGTGAGGCAGGGGCGTACTCTGCGGATGTTGTAGAGCATGAACCTACAGGAACGGGCCACCGCCTTGATGTTAGTTGAGAACGACAGGGTGTTGTCCAGGATCACGCCAAGGTTCTTAGCGCTCTGGGAGGAGGACGCAATGGAGTTGTCAACCGTGATGGTGAGATCATGGAACGGGCAGTCCTTCCCCAGGAGGAAGAGCAGCTCCGTCTTGCCGAGGTTCAGCTTGAGGTGGTGATCCGTCATCCACACTGATATGTCTGCCAGACATGCAGAGATGCGATTCGCCACCTGGTCATCAGAAGGGGGAAAGGAGAAGATTAATTGTGTGTCGTCTGCATAGCAATGATAGGAGAGACCATGTGAGGTTATGACAGAGCCAAGTGACTTATTGTATAGCGAGAATAGGAGAGGGCCTAGAACAGAGCCCTGGGGGACACCAGTGGTGAGAGCGCGTGGCGAGGAGACAGATTCTCGCCACGCCACCTGGTAGGAGCGACCTGTCAGGTAGGACGCAATCCAAGCGTGAAATTACCCCAAATAACCAAATATCCCTTTAAGAGGTGAAACATTCATGATATTTTCACAGAAAGCTGTGACCCTCCTCTCTGTAACTAGAACAGTAGTCCCACTGGCCACACACTGGTTGAATCAACATGGTTTCCACATCAATTAAATTAAGCTAGTGTTGAACCCACGTGGAATATATGTTGAATTGACATACTGTATGTGTCTAGTGGAAACACTTTGAAAACGGTATTTTTCCCGCAATAGCACTTTGAGGTTCATATGCTTTTGCTTCTCAGAATGCAACTCTCCCTCCTCAGTGCACACAGTGAGAGTCAACAACCAACAGCAAAACAGGGACAGGCATATACTTTCATAGCAGGGAAGAACATTTCCTAAAGAAAATCAAATCCAAACCTGGCCAAAAGAGCACTCTTCCTTGGCTAAATGGAGAAATCTGGAAATTGATGAAAGAACAAGATTATGCTCTAAAATAGCCCTAAGACCCAAATTGGAGCATGTCAGACGTAGGTTCACCATGTTGAGAAATAAGGTGATGAAAGAAATCAGACAGGCCAAGGCAAACTTTTTTATTAACATAATTGGTGAAGCAAAGGGAACTTCTAAACTGATCTGGGAGAATCGAAAAAGGTTAACAGGGAAAGACCATAGTAACACTGCAAAAAGACTAGAAATCATGGTGAATAACAATCTAACACAGGATGCAGTCGAAATAGCAATAGCCTTCAATTCCTACTTTATTGACTCTGTCCGGGTACTGACACAAAACCTCTCTGGTTTCTTGGGCTCAGTGCTAGTGAATGATGCTCAACATGTCTTCATCATGAGGGAGGTTTCTGAGTCAAAGGTGAACAAGGTGATTAGCTCACTAAAGAACTCTAAAGCCAAAGATGTGTTTGGGCTGGACTCTACCTTTCTTAAAAACTACAAAGAGTCACCCATTGGCCCCATTACTAAGGTCATCAACACATCTATTGGTCTCGGGGTGTTTCCAAGGGTATGGAAGTCGGCCATAATAACGGCTATCTTTAAATCAGGCGACCCTGCTGACATGAGTAACTTCAGGCCCATTAGTATACTACCTGTGTTGTCAAAGGTAGTTGAAAAGTGTTTAGCAGAACAACTGATTGCCCACCTCAACAACAGCCCCTTCACTTTACACTCCATGCAGTTTGGCTTCAGAGCGTAACACTCCACAGATACGGCCAACTGCTTTCTTCTGGAAAATGTGAAGACCAAGATGGACAAAGGGGCGTTGTTGAGGCTGTTTTTCTGGACCTAAGGAAGGCTTTTGATACTGTTAATCATGAGATTCTCATCACAAAATTGTCCAAGTTCAACTTTTATCCTGATGCCTTGAGATGGATTAAATCATACCTTGAAGGCAGAACTCAGTGTGTCAGAGTGAGCAATGAGCTGTCGTCCACTCTTAGCTATGATGTGGGCATGCCCCAAGGGTCAATACTGGGGCCCCTCCTGATCAGCCTGTACATTAATGATATGCCTTCTGTCTGTACTGGGTCTGAAGTTCAAATGTATGCAGATGATACAGTGATATATATGCATGCAAAGAGCAAACAACAAGCTGCACAAGAACTCACTACTGTAATGGTCCAGGGTTCAAAGTGGCTCAATGACTCGTGTTTGCATCTCAATGTGAAAAAAAACAGTTTGCATGTTCTTCACAAAGAGGGCAACAGATGCTACTGTGCCAGATGTCTATGTGTCAGGGGAGAAGCTCCAGGTGGTATCTTATTTTAAGTATCTTGACATCATACTTGATTCCAACCTCTCTTTTAAAAAGCATGTGAAAATGGTCATTCAAATAACCAAATTCGACATAGCTAATTCCAGATGTATGTGAAATTTTTGACTACTGAGGTAGCAAAACTGTACTTCAAATCTATGATACTCTCCCACTTAACAAACTGCTTGACTAGTTGGTCCCAAGCTTGCTGTACAACATTAAATCCTATTCAGTCTGTCTACAAACAGGCTCTCAAAGTACTTGATAGGAAGCCTAATAGCCATCATCACTGTTACATCCTCAGAAAGCACGAGATCCTGAGTTGGGAAAATCTTGTGCAATACACCGACGCATGTCTTGTATTCAAGATCCTAAATGGCCTGGCTCCCCCGCCACTCAGTATTTTTGTTAAACAGAAAACCCAAACATATGGCAGCAGATCCACAAGGTCTGCCATGAGAGGTGACTGTATAGCTCCCTTAAGGAAAAGCACCTTTAGTAAATCCGTTTTCTCTATGAGAGCTTCCCATGTCTGGAATACATTGCCATCAGACACACATAACTGCACCACATATCACAAAATACTTGAAGACATGGCTCAAGGTCAATCAGATTTGTGAACATGGTCCCTAGCTGTGTGTTGCCGCTTTCCATGTTGTCTGTTGTCTGTAGCTTGTGAGGTGTGGAAACACTTTGTTGCTTTTATGAATTTTGTCTTCCTGCTTTTTGTTCTATGTCTGTATGCTACATCTTGCTTGTCCTATGTTGCTCTGTCTGTATGCTATGTCTTGCTTGTCCTATGTTGCTATTGTCTATATTTTAATTGTTTTTAATAACCTGCCCAGGGGCTGCGGTTGAAAATTAGCCGGCTGGCTAAAACCGGCACTTTTACTGAAACGTTGATTAATGTGCACTGTCCCTGTAAAAATAAAAATAAACTCAAACATAATACATAGGCTATTACTGTTGATCGAATAATGGTTCTAGAACAATCTACAGGAATGTTGTGTAACAAAATCACCAAGAATTACCGACATAGTCAAAATGCTTTGGTAAGAGGAAGTCAATGTAAGAAATGTTTGGTTTATCGTCAGAAATGTTTGGTTTATCGTCCCAGCTTTACTCTGTCTCTATGTTGAGGCTTTATGGGTTGGGGTTTGGGATCCAGAGGGCTGGGGATATGAGGTTATTACTGGCTTCAAGACAGACTTGCTGACCGAGTTGGGCCTGACCTCTTTGCTATTTCACCTGTTCTCCTTGGGGGCTAAAAACATTGTTTGAAAAACTAATAATCTGACTCTGCAAACTTAAACTCTTTTTATGTTTGCTGGTTTGTTATTGCCAAAATTGCTCATGTTTAATTAAAATTGCATTAGATTAATTACACATTGATTAATCTCTTCAGATTTCATTCCCCCGGCGTTCGCATTGCTGATAGCTCGGTCCGCTCTGACTATGAAATACAGTATTTATGTTTAAAAGCGTAGCAGTGATTGCCGTGATGCAGGACTCCAATGATTTGTTAATAACAAAGTGATTTCTAGCCAGACATGCATCATACTTTATGTCAATCTGATTCAGACTTTGTTCTGAGCGGACTTCAATGGCAGCAATGTCCTTGAGGCCTATCAGATCATATATCACCTGGTCCTCCTCTAACAGTGTATGTGTTGTTTCTCCCTCTCCACTGCAGGGCATGGATGTGGACGCATTTGAGAAGAAATTCAACACAATGGTGGTGGATTTCATCCGCAGCTGTTCTGCAGAGAAGCTGAATGCTGGAAAAAGGTCACCCTGCAACAGCAGGGTGAGTGAACAGGACACTACAGTCCTTGCTCTGCGTAATGGTTAGAGCATTGGGCCAGTAACCAACAGGTAGCTGGTTCGAATTCCTGATCTGATAAGGTGAAAAATCTGCCGTTGTGCCCCTAAGCAAGGTACTTAAAACGTATTTGTTCCAGGGGCGCTGTACTACTATGGCTGACCCTGTAACACATTTTTTTACCAGTGCTGTAGTGACAGTCTACAGTCCACTGCAATGATATGAATACACCAGGGAATGTATCTGATCAGCAATACTTACTGAGTCATACTAAATCAACATAACAAATAATTATATGAACCATGGATGTCAATCTGGAGGGGTAGTATAGAACATTGATGTTTTTGGTGAGGTAAGCCCTGTCAGTGTTGTCAGTGGGAGATGAGATGAGTGGGGTATCCCACAGTAAGCTGCTGTAGCAGGGGAGTATTCTCTCTCTGGTGTTTCACTGAACTCCTCTAGACTGTCCAGTCAGCATGACGTCTGTTTCACAGAGGTCTGCAGCGAGTGTGTGTGTGTGTCTGTCTGTCCGTGTGTGTGTGTTATCATAGTGCAGAGCTGAGGACTGATGTCTCAGCAGCAGAGGATGAAGGGGCCAGGCCCTGAGATGGCAGTAACAATTAATATAATTTTGCATTCCTCTGCAGTCAGTCCTGCAGGGTAGGGGGTGCTCTCTCTTCTCTTAAAATAGAAAGGAAAAATGGATAGGCAGCAGCTCTGGAACGTAGAGTGACCATATACAGTTGCAGTCTGAAGTTTACAAACACTTAGGTTGGAGTCATTAAAACTAATTTTTCAACCACTCCACTAATGTCTTGTTAATACTTCTTAAGGCCTGAATTTCCGGATGACTGACGTGCCCAAAGTAAACTGCCTGTTACTCAGGCCCAGAAGCTAGGATGTAGGATTGTAGCATTGGATAGAAAACACTCTGAAACTGTTTAAATAATGTCTGTGAGTATAACAGCACTGATATGGCAGGCGAAAACCAGAGGAAAATCCATCCAGAAAAGTTGTTTGGGAGGTCACAGGCCTTTCCAATGCAAGCCTATGGGAAATACAACAATAGCTTCCAGATTGCAGTTCCTATGGCTTCCACTAGATGTCAACAGTCTTTAGACAGGGTTTCAGGCTTGTTTCTTGAAAAATGAACAAGTAGTTGTAGTTTATCCAAGGTGTTTTCATCACGAAAGGTAGGCTTTTGGCGCGTGTGAATGAGGGCGAGCTCTTCATTATTTTCCTTTTCTATTGAACAGCGTTCTTTCCTTCTGAAATATTATCATTTATTTACATATTTGTCATGTCTTGTTATGTCTGTTCCTGTCCTTTCTCTTCATTCTCTCTCTCTGCTGGTCTTTTTAGGCTTTTTTGGTCATTTTAGAATCAGACCAAGAATGGACCCAGCGGCTCCGGACCCTTTTCACTCCGCCGTCGAGATCCAGGGAGCGATGCTAGGCAGACACGAGGAGGAATTGTCTGCTGCTCAACATGCCGTTGAGACCCTGGCCGTCCAAGTCTCCGACCTCACAAGACGGGTTCACCAACTCCACCTCGATCCACCGCCCACTTCCAGGGTTTCCGAGTCGCCGGAGCCCAGGATCAACAACCCGCCGTGTTACTCTGGGGAGCCCACTGAGTGCCGCTCATTCCTCACTCAGTGTGATGTGGTGTTCTCTCTCCAGCCCAACACTTACCCAGGAGCGCAGCCCGCATCGCCTACGTCATTTCTCTCCTTACCGGACGGGCGCGTGTGGAGTCTGGGAGGCGAGGGCTGAGTGTATTAACCAGTATCAGGACTTTAAGGAGGAGATGATACGGGTTTTTGACCGTTCTGTTTTTGGCGAGGCTTCAGGGTCCTGTCTTCCCTATGTCAGGGGAATAGATCCATAACGGATTATTCTATTGAGTTTCGCTCTCGCTGCCTCTAGTGACTGGAACGAGGGCTTTGCTCACCCTGGAGGGTCTCCACGTCGAGGTTAAGGATGAGATCCTCTCCCGGGAGGTTCCTTCCAGTCTGGACTCCTTAATAGCTCTCGCTATTCGCATAGAGCGACGGTTTGATCTTCGTCGCCGAGCTCGTGGAAAGGAGCTCACGTTCTCCGTTGCTCCCCTCTCCACATCACTGCCACCTGCCGCATCACTGCCACCCTCCTCCGCCGGCTCGGATGCTGAGCCTATGCAGCTGGGGGGTATCGGCCAAGGAGAGGGAACGGAGAATCACCAATCGCCTCTGTCTCTACTGCGGCTCCGCTGGTCATTTTGTCACCTCATGTCCAGTAAAAGGCCAGAGCTCATCAGTAAGAGGAGGGCTACTGGTGATACTCAGGCCTCTCCTTCTGATCAAACCTTTCCGGTCCATCTCCGCTGGCCCGGTTCATCTGCTTCCTGCAGTGCCTTGATAGACTCTGGGGCGGAGGGCTGTTTTATGGAAGACCTGGGCTTTGACATTCCTCTCAGACAGTTAGGGAGCCCAGGGCCTTGTTCGCTTTAGATGGTAGTTCTCTCCCCAAGATTCAGCGTGAGACGCTGCCTTTAACCCTCACTGTCTCTGGTAATCATAGCGAAACCATTTCTTTTTTAATTTTTCGTTCACCTTTTACACCTGTTGTTTTGGGTCTTCCCTGGCTAGTGCGCCATAACCCTTCTATTAATTGGTCTAGTAACACTATCCTATCCTGGAATGTTTCTTGTCATGTAACCTGTTTAATGTCTGCTATCCCTCCTGTTTCCTCTGTCTCTTCTTCACAGGAGGAGCCTGGCGATTTGACAGGGGTGCCGGAGGAGTATCACGATCTGCGCACGGTGTTCAGTCAAGGCCACTTCTCTCCCTCCACACCGGTCGTATGACTGTAAATCTCCTTCCGGGAACATAGATTATACTCTCTGTCGGCTCCCCGAATAAGGCTCTCGAGGATTATTTGTCGGTTTCCATGGGTACCATAGTCTCCTCCTCCTCCCCCGCCGGAGCTGGGTTTTTTTTTGTTCAGAAGAACATCCCTGTTTTATCGAGGGCTGAATGACATAACTGTTAAGAATCGTTATCCGCTTCCTCTTATGTCTTCAGCCTTCGAGATCCTGGGAGAGGTTTTTCACCAAATTGGACCTTCGTAACGCCTACCATCTCGTGCGCATCAGGGAGGGGGACGAGTGGAAGCGGCTTTAACACTCCGTTAGGGCACTTTGAATACCGGGTTCTTCCTTTCGGCCTCGTTAACGCTCCAGCTGTCTTTCAGGCACTAGTTAACGACGTCCTGAGAGACATGCTGAACATTTTTGTTTTCGTTTACATGGACGATATCCTGATTTTTTCACCGTCTCTCGATTCATGTTCAGCACGTGCGGTCTCCAGCGCCTTTTGGAGAACTGTCTTTATGTGAAGGCTGAGAAGTGCACTTTTCATGCCGCCTGTCCCTTTTCTCGGTTCCGTTATTTCCGCTGAGGGCATTAAGATGGATCCCGCTAAGGTCCAGGCTGTCATTGATTGGCCCGTTCCTGTCAGAGCTGCAGCGCTTTCTGGGCTTCGTCTACAGTCGTTTCATCCGTAATTTCGGTCAGGTGGCAGCCCCTCTCACAGCCCTTACTTCTGTTAAGACGTGCTTTAAGTGGTCCGTTTCCGCCCAGGAGCTTTTGATCTTCTTAAGAATCGAATCGATTTACATCCGCACCTATTCTTGTTACACCTGACATCTCTAGACAGTTTGTTGTTGAGGTTGACGCTCAGAGGTGGGCGTGGGAGCCATTCTTTCTCAGCGCTCTCTCTCTGACGGCAAGGTCCATCCTTGCGCGTTTTTCTCTCATCGCTTATCGCCATCAGAACGTAACTATGATGTTGGTAATCGCGAACTGCTCGCCATCCGGGCCCTAGGCGAATGGCGACAGTGGTTGGAGGGGGCGACCGTTCCTTTTGTCGTTTGGACTGACCATAGGAACCTTGAGTACATCCGTTCAGCCAAACGAAATGCGCGTCAGGCTCGTTGGGCTCTGTTTTTCGCTCGTTTCGAGTTTGTTATTTCTTATCGTCCGGGCTCAAAAAACACCAAACCTGATGCTTTATCTCGTCTCTTCAGTTCTTCTGAGGTCTCCACCATATGGGATTCTCCCTGAGGGGCGTTGTTGTCGGGTTGACTGTCTGGGGAATTGAGAGGCAGGTAAAGTTTACACTCCGTCGCCGCGAGCTTGTCCTAGGAACCTTCTGTTCATTCCCGTTCCTACTCGTCCGGCCGTTCTTCAGTGGGCCCACTCTGCCAAGTTAGCCGGCCACCCCGGCGTTAAAACTCGCTTCCATTCGCCAGCGTTTCTGGTGGCCCACTCGGTGACGCGCGTCGATTTGTCGCCGCTTGTTCGGTCTGCGCGCAGACTAAATCTGGGAAACTCTCCTCCTGCCGGCCGTCTCAGACCGCTTCCCATTCCCTCTCGACCGTGGTCTCACATCGTTTTGTCACCGGACTGCCTTCATCAGCGGGGAGGACAGTTATTCTTACGGTTGTCGATAGATTCTCTAAGGCGGCTCATTTCATTCCTCTCGATAAGCTCCCTTCTGCTAAGGAGACGGCTCAGATCATTATCGAGAATGTTTTCCGAAACATGGCCTTCCGTCTGACGTCAGTTTCCGACAGAGGTCCGCAGTTCACGTCTCAATTTTGGAGGGAGTTTTGCCGTTTGATTGGGGCTTCCGTCAGTCTCTGTCCGATCATCCCCAGTCTAACGGTCAAGCCGAACGGGCCAATCAGACTGTTGGTCGCATTTTACGAAACCCTGCTGGTCAGAACAGCTCCCTAAATAACCGGTCTATCCCCTTTTCAGTGTAGCCTCGGGTACCAGCCTCCGCTGTTCTCATCTCAGCTCGCCGAGTCCTGCGTCCCTCCGCTCAGGCTTTTGTCCAGCGTTGCGAGTGCACCTGGAAGGGGGTCAGGTCGGCACTTTGCCAGAGGGCGCAGACTGTGAGGGCCGCTATCCGTAGGACCAAGAGTCCTAGATATTGTTGCGGTCAGAGAGTATGGCTCTCCACTCAGAACCTTCCCCTTAAGACAGCTTCTCGCAAGTTGGCTCCGCGGTTCATTGGTCCGTTCCGTATTTCCCAGGTCATTAATCCTGTCGCAGTGCGACTTCTTCTCCCGCGCTATCTTCGTCGCGTTCACCCGGTCTTCCATGTCTCCTGTGTTAAGCCCGTTCTTGCGCCCCGCTTCCCCCCCCCATCCTTGTCGAGGGGCGCACCCATCTACAGGGTTCGTAAGATTTTGGACATGCGCCCTCGGGGCCGTGGTCATCAGTACCTAGTTGATTGGGAGGGGTACGGTCCTGAGGAGAGGAGTTGGGTTCCCTCTCGGGACGTGCTGGACCGTTCGCTGATCGATGATTTCCTCCGTTGCCGCCAGGTTTCCTCCTCGAGTGCGCCAGGAGGCGCTCGGTGAGTGGGGGGGGGTACTGTCATGTCTTGTTATGTCTGTTCCTGTCCTTTCTCTTCATTCTCTCTCTGCTGGTCTTTTTAGGTTACCTTCTCTGTCTCTCATTCCTCAGCTGTTCTACATCTGCCCTAACTAGCTCTTTCACTCTTCCCCACCTGTTCTCTATTCCCCCTCTGATTAGGTCTCTATTTCTTTCTCTGTTCCTGCTACTTTCAGTGTCTGATTCTTGTTTGTGTTTTTTGATGCCAGAAGCAAGCTGTCGTCTCGTTTGCTTCCACCTTGTCCTGTCCTGTCGGAGTCTGCATGGCAGGTGCAACCTGCATTATACTACGTTCTTTTGTTCCATTGACTACGTTGGAAGAGGATTTATGCCATTCCTGTTTTTTATTAAAGAACTCTGTTTTCTGTTAAAACCGCGTTTGGGTCTTCACTCAAGTTCATAACAATATTAGGGTACCTGAGGATTGTTTAGAAACATTGTTTTACTTGTTTGGACGAAGTTTAACGGTAGCTTTTTGAATTCCTTTGTATGCAGGTTGAAGGAGTGGATTACTGAAATCAATGGCACCAACTAAACTGACTATGTTGGATATAAAGAAGGACTTTATCGAACAAAACGAACATTCATTGGGATTGCAAACAGAGGAAGATCTTCAAAGGTAAGTGATTTATTTTAGCACTATTTGTGATTTTTGTGAAGTGGAGGTTGAAAAAGTATTTTGATGTGGCACGCTGTCCTCAGACAATCGCATGGGATGCTTTCACCGTAAAGCCGAATTGAAATCTGACAAAGTGGTTGGATTAACAAGAGGTTTTTAAATTATTTAAGACACTTGTATGTTCATGAATGTTTAATATTGGTTCCGCTCCAGCTTCACCGGATGTTGTCGATTTTGATCCCACTAGCGAGATCCGAGCACTGAGATTAACAAACTATAATTTTGGCAAGTTGGTTAGGACATCTACTTTCTGCATGACACACGTCATTTTTCCAAAAATGGTTATTTCACTTATAATTCACTGTATCACAATTCCAGTGGGCCAGAAGTTTACATACACTAAGTTGACTGTGCATATAAACAGCTTGGAAAATTCCAGAAATTTATGTCATGGCTTTAGAGGCTTCTGATAGGCTAATTGACATAATTTGAGTCAATTGGAGGTGTACCTTCAAACTCAGTGCCTTTTTGCTTGACATCATGGGGAAAATCAGCCAAGAAATCAGCCAAGACTTCAGAAAATGGATTGAAGGCCTCTACAAGTCTGGTTCATCCTTGGGAGCAATTTCCAAACGCCTGAAGATACCATGTCCATCTGTACAAACAATGGTACGCAAGTGTAAACACCATGGGTCCACGCAGCCGTCATACCGCTCAGGAAGGAGACGCGTTCTGTCTCCTAGAGATGAACATACTTTGGTGCTAAAAGTGCAAATCAATCCCAGAACATCAGCAAAGGACCTTGTGAAGATGCTGGAGGAAACAGGCTCAAAAGTATCTATATCCACAGTAAAATGAGTCATATATCAACATAACCTGAAAGGCTGCTCAGCAAGGAAGAAGCCACTGCTCCAAAACCTCCATAAAAAAAGACAGACTATGGTTTGTAACTACACATGGGAACAAAGATCGTACTTTTTGGAGAAATGTCCTCTGGTCTGATGTAACAAAAATAGAACTGTTTGGCCATAATTACCATATTTATGTTTGGAGGAAAAAGGGGGAGGCTAGCAAGCCGATGAACACCATCCCAACCGTGAAGCACAGGGTTGGCAGCATCATGTTGTGGGGGTGCTTTGCTTCAGGAGAGACTGTTGCACTTCACCAAATAGATGGCATCATGAGGGAGGGAAAATTATGTGGATATATCGAAGCATCAGTCAGGAAGTTAAAGTTTGGAGGCAAATGGGTCCTCAAAATGGACAATGACCCCAAGCATACTTCCCGAACTGAAAACATGTGAGCGAGCAAGGAGGCCTACAAACCTGACTCAGTTACCCCAGTTCTGTCAGGAGGAATGGGCCAATATTCACCCAACTTAGTGTGGGAAGATTGTGGAAGGCTTCCCGAAACATTTGACCCGAGTTAAACAATTTAAAGGCAATGCTACAAAATACTAATTGAGTGTATGTAAACTTCTGACCCACTGGGAATGTGATGAAAGAAATAAAAGCTGAAATAAATCATTCTCTTTACAATTATTCTGACATTTCACATTCTTAAAATAAAGTGATCCTAACTGACGTAAAACAGGGATTTTTTTTACTAGGATTAAATGTCAGGAATTGTAAAAAACTGAGTTTAAATATATTTGGCAAAGGTGTATGTAAACTTCCGACTTTAACTGTAGGTGGAAGAGATGAAACACCCATCTCCCTTTGCTTTAGTTCTATACTGTAGGTATACTGCTGCTCTGTATCAAAGTCCAACATGTAATGTCTAGAAACTGATACATCAGATCACATTGTTTGACTTGGACATTGTTGATGAAAGCATTTTATTAGTTTATTATTACATTTGACCGTTTGTATTGCTCTATGTGTGGCTCCTCACATTTCCAGCCATTCCTCTCATAACATTGAATGAAATGGTCTTCTTTCCATACTAGATCCAGGGACCAAATGTTCCCTCATTTTTTCATCACGGAGCAAATTTTATGTCTGCTGTTTGCAAACTTGAAAGTTGTGAAAATGCTTTGTGCGTTTACTGTGAACACTGAGGCTGTACCCACTCTTAAGTTAGTTTTCAAGTTGGTCAAGTAGGCTACTGTGACTACTTGATCATAATGTAGGCCTACCAGTGTGGCCTACCATCAAAAACAATGGATAATGTGCATCCAATAACATTTGAACATCGAAATAGCTGTTCTATCGTTCAGCCTACATTTACAGCCAATGTGGTTTTCAATGTAGGACAGGCCTACATTCCATGAGAGTTTTGAAAAAGAAACATGCAGGGCTTGACATTAACCTGTTTATCCTTCAGACAAGGTGACTGAACATTTTGTTGTGTTTGATGCAAGAAACAACTTTCCAAAATAAAATGCATCATTATTCCTATACCATTATTTTAGAGAATCAGACAAATTGTGCTACTCTCTGCCTATTGGCTACTTAGCTTATTCAAGCCTGTCACAAAATACAACACTGCCCCTTTAAGACAAAAAAGCTCTTTATGTTACTCACTTTTCAAAGATGTCTAGAAATATACACGTTTTGTGCTCTTGTAGGAAGCAATCACTCCCCCATTGCTGAGTACAAATGATCTATTAATGGGCTAAAAACTCACTAACTAGCAAAGGATATGGACAAAATGTGCACACACTACATGTAGCTCTCGCTTTGAACTCAAAACAAGCGCATCTACTCACAACTGCTCATGCTGTAAAAACAGTCCAGTTCAAAGTAAATGGCACATTCTATTTACATACAGTATAGGCCTACTGCAGCTCTAGTTATGCTGCACTGGTCTATTTAGAGTATGTACCTGAATCTTGCCTGTCAATGCAATAGAATCCTATTCTGATGCGTTCTGCCTACAACAAAATCTGTTGTATAGTTAGTTGTGCATATTAATTATTGCGTAGTTCGTTTTGTTTCAGTGTATTGCATGGAAAATGGCTAATGTTGCGTTGATTCGATCACAATTCCCACAGTAAAGAAAAACGTTGATAGCATAGTGGAAAACTCTATAAAATTGACTGAAGTTCAATCTTGTGCTTCTCTGCGCAAGGTGATATTTATTCTGCTTGGCAGTCCTGGGGAGCTGCGTGCCCTCTCATGCACGCAGTTTAAAGGGAACATTGCCTGGCACCATTTGAGAAGGAGGAGTAATTCAACGTGGAGGATTTTGATTTGTTACAGAGATTACACTCACCACCACAGCCGAGGAAAATCAAAACTAAAATCAAGCAGATGGGAATGAAGGGAAATCAGTACGTTTGTTAACATCTTTCTCTCTTTTTCTCTGTTTGGGCTCACTGTCTGTATCAGTGCCCTGTGTTTCACCATCTGCACAAAGTATCATTTTATGATGAAAGCCATAAGATGTTATCAAGAGAAAATACTCATCATCATTTTCTAAAGCGCTTGTCGTATCTTCTAGTCTCAGTATGATTATCTTCTAAACTACAATCTCTCTATAAAGACTTCCGAAACTACTGCTTTTTGGAAATTGTCTTGTGATCTCCTTTCTGGATCTGTCTCTAGCCATCTTATTCATTGGACACGTCCCCCCCCTCCCCCATGAAAACAGATTGAGGTCATAACTGAGGGTAGATGTCTCTGACTGTGTTCCAAATGGCACCCTATACCAATATAGTGCACCCTATTCCCCATATGGACCCTTGTCAAAAGTGCACTAAAAAGGTAATAGGGTGTCATTTGGGACCCATTTCTGACCACCTTAATAAGCGAATGAATAATAAACCTTGTATCTTTCTGAAGCTGCTGTGCTGACTCTGCTGTGCTGAAGCTGCTGTGCTGACTCTGCTGTGCTGACTCTGCTGTGCTGACGCTGCTGTGCTGAAGCTGCTGTGCTGAAGCTGCTGTGCTGACGCTGCTGTGCTGACGCTGCTGTGCTGACGCTGCTGTGCTGACGCTGCTGTGCTGACACTGCTGTGCTGACTCTGCTGTGCTGATGTAACCAGTGTGAAATGGCTAGCTAGTTAGCAGGGTGCGCACTAATTGTGTTTCAATTGGTGACGTCACTCGCTCTGAGACCTTGAAGTAGTAGTTCCCCTTGCTCTGCAAGGGCTGTCGCTTTTGTGGAGCGATGGGTAACGATGCTTTGTGGGTGTCAGATGTTGATGTGTGAAGAGGGTCTCTGGTTCGAGCCCAGGTAGGCTCAAGGAAAGGGACGGAAGCTATACACATAAATTGATGCTGTTGACCTGGATCATTCTTTGCTGTGGAAAAGGAGGATGTCTAAAGGGGGGTGAGTGTAACCAGTGTGAAATGGCTAGCTAGTTAGCAGAGTGCGCGCTAATAGCGTTTCAAATGGTGACGTCACTCGCTCTGAGACCTTGAAGTAGTAGTTCCCCTTGCTCTGCAAGGGCCGCGGCTTTTGTGGAGCAATGGGTAATGATGCTTCGAAGGTGGCTGTTGTCGATGTGTGTAGAGGTTCCCTGGTTCGAGCCCAGGTAGTGGCGAGGAGAGGGACGGAAGCTATACTGTTACACTGATGCTGCTGTTCTGACGCTGCTGTGCCGACTCTGCTCCTTCTTTCTCCTCTCCAGTGTGTTCCATCACACTCCTGGAGAAGACCACGTGGCCCATTGTGGACCCCCTGACCCACCCAGAAGATGTCATCGCTGTTGAAGAGCCCTCTATCATCCTATATTTTATTGTGACTACGTCAAGGACATTCAGCGTGTAGTTTCATTTGCAGAAAGGCTACAGTTATATCAAAGACCTGAGACAAAAGCAAGTGTCAAGTGTGCTCCCTCTCCGGCCTCTTGGTCACCAGGCTGCTCATTATGGCGCACACCTGTCACCATCGTTACATGCACCTGCGCGTCATTAGACTCACCTGGACTCTATCACTTCTCTGATTACCTTCTCTATATATGTTACTCTGTTTGGTTCCTTCCCCAGGCGTCGTTGTTTCTGTTTCAGTTTCTTGTCTGTGCGTTGTTCGTGTTGCTTGTTTTGTGTTAAGTTTTCATTTATTTATTAAGTTATTCACTCCCTGAACTTACTTCCCCGACTCCCAGCACACACATTACAGCAAGTGTGTAACTGCAGGCTGAAGAGAAAAAGTTTTCAAACCGATAACTGATGTTATTATTTTTCATTCTCTACAATCTCAATGTTCTTAATTGTATATTGGCTGAAAGGTACTTTTTTAATGCTTCTTTTGAATTTCATTATTTGTGAATGTGACTTTCTGGATGTGCAAATTAAATTGACTATGTTCTACATTGTGGAATAATAGTGAAGACATCAAAAATGTGAAATAATACATATGGAATCATGTAGTGACCAAAAAAGGGTTAAACAAATCAAAATATACTTTATATCTGATTATTCAAAGTAGCCACCCTTTGCCTTGATTACAGCTTTGCAAACTCTTGGCATTCTCTCAATCAGCTTCATGAGGTAGTCACCTGGAATACATTTCAATTAACAGGTGTGTCTTGGAACTTCAGTTGTGTTGTGGTAGTTTTGGAAAGGCAAGGTAGTGTTGGTATACAGAAGATAGCCCTATTTGGTAATTGACCAAGTCCATATTATGGCAAGAACAGCTCAAAATAGCAAAGAGAAATATGTCTATCATTACTTTGAGACATTAAGGTCAGTCAATGAGGAAATTTTCAAAACATTAAAAGTTTCTTCAAAGTGCAGTCGCAAAAAGCATCAATCGCTATGATGAAAATGGCTCTCATCAAAACATATTTTATTTGTCACATACACATGGTTAGCAGATGTTAATGCGAGTGTAGCGAAATGCTTGTGCATCTAGTTCCGACAATGCAGTAATATCCAACGAGTAATCTAACCTAACAATTTCACAACAATTACCTAATACACACAAGTGTAAAGGAATGAATAAGAGCATGAATAAGAGCATGAACATAAAACAAATATATGAATGAGTGATGGTATAGAACGGCATAGGCAAGATGCAGTAGATGGTATAGAATACAGTATATACATATGAGATGAGTAATGTATGACATGTAAACACATAAAAGTGGCATTGTTTAAAGTGGCTAGTGATACATTTATTACAACAATTTTCCCATTGTTAAAGTGGCTGTAGTTGAGTCAATATGTTGGCAGCAGCCACTCAATGTTAGTGATGGCTGTTTAACAGTCTGATGGCCTTGAGATAGAAGCTGTTTTTCAGTCTCTCGGCCCCTGCTTTGATGCACCTGTACTGATCTCGCCTTCTGGATGGCAGCGGGGTGAACAGGAAGTGGCTCGGATGGTTGTTGTCCTTGATGATCTTTTTGGCCTTCCTGTGACATCGGGTGGTGTAGGTGTCCTGGAGGGAAGGTAGTTTGCCCCCGCTGAAGAGTTGTGCAGACCTCACTACCCTCTGTCACGACTCCGACCGAAGGTGGCTCCCCTTCGCCGGCCTACTAGCTGCCACGGATTCTTTCCTCCCCCTCCTTATGTGTTTATTGAGTGCACCTGTTTTGAGTTGGGTATAATTAGTGAGGCTTTATTAATCAGCCGGAACGCCTGGTTCTTTGTGCGGGATTAATTATTGTGACCTTATGTTTTGTGTAACTTGTGTGCACGTCTGTGGGTTACGTGTTTCCCATTTCGTGGGATTTGCTGAACAGTTTAAGTCCCCGTGTTTGGGGCGTTTGTTTTGTTATACGCCCTGTGTTTTCGTGGGGTTGGCTTATGTTCGCTGTTTTGTGCATTAAATTAGCACTACCCTGAACTCTCTGCTTCCTGTGCCTGACTTCTCACCCACTACACCCAGAACGTTACTCCCTCTGGAGTGCTTTGCGGTTATGGGCGGAGCAGTTGCCGTACCAGGTGGTGATACAGCCCGACAGGATGCTCTCAATTGTGCTTCTGTAAAAGTTTGTGAGTGTTTTGGTGACAAGCCAAATTTCTTCAGCCTCCTGAGGTTGAAGAGGCGCTGCTGCACCTTTTTCACAACGCTGACCAATTCAGTTTGCCCGTGATGTGTTCGCCGAGGAACTTAAAACTTACTTCCCTCTCCACTACAGTCCCATTGATGTGGATAGGGGGGTGCTCCCTCTGTTGTTTCCTGAAGTCCACAATCATCTCCTTTCTTTTGTTGACGATGAGTGTGAGGTTATTTTCCTGACACCACACTCCGAGGGCCCTCACCTCCTCCCTGTAAGCCGTCTCATTGTTGTTGGTAATCAAGCCTACCACTGTAGTGTCGTCCGCAAACTTGATGATTGAGTTGGAGGCATGCATGGCCACGCAGTCGTGGGTGAACAGGGATTACAGGAAAGGGCTCAAAACGCACCCTTGTGGGACCCAGTGTTGAGGATCAGCGGGGTGGAGATGTTGTTACCTACCCTCACCACCTGGGGGCGGCCCGCAGGAAGTCCAGTACCCAGTTGCACAGGGTGGCGTCAAGACCCAGGGTCTCGAGCTTGATGACGAGTTTGGAGGGTACGGAATCCGATTGGTCGGACCAGCGTTGAACAGACCTGAGCTCAGGAGCTTCTTGTTTTAGTTTCTGTCTATAGGCTGGAAGCAACAAAATGGAGTCGTGGTCATCTTTTCTGAAAGGAGGGTGGTGGAAGGCATTATATGTGTCGCGGAAGTTAGAATAATAATGATCTAGGGTTTTGCCAGCCCTGGTAGCGCAATCGATATGCTGATAGAATTTAGGGAGCCTTGTTTTCAGATTAGTCTTGTTAAAATCCCCAGCTATAATAAATGCAGCCTCAGGATATGTGGTTTCCAGTTCACACCACGTCTCGTTAATCATAAGGCATACACCCCGCCCTTCTTACCAGAAAGATGTTTGTTTCTGTTGGCGCGATGCGTGAAGAAACCAGCTGGCTGTACTGACTCCGATAGCGTGTCTCGTGTGAGTCATGTTTCCCTGAAACAAAGAACGTTACAGTCTCTGATGTCTCTCTGGAAGGCTACCCTTGCACGGATTTCATCTACCTTGTTGTCAAGAGACTGGACATTGGCGAGTAGTATGCTCGGGGCAATGCATCCATCTGCGAGTCAAAATTTGCGATTTTTGGTTCTAACCGCCGTGTCCTTTTGAGACGCAGAATAGGTGAACGGATGATCTCTGTTGTTCACACCAACAAGCATGAAGGAGAAGGTGTGATGGTGTGGGGGTACTTTGCTGGTGACACTGTCAGTGATTTATTTAGAATTCAAGGCACACTTAACCAGTATGGCTACCACAGCATTCTGCAGCAATAGGCACCCATCTGGTTTGCGCTTAGTGGGACTATCATTTGTTTTTCAACAGGACAATGACCCTATTTGACCAAGAAGGAGAGTGTTGGAGTGCCACACCAGATGAGTTGGACCGCAGAGTGAAGGAAACGCAGCCAACAAGTGTTCAGCATATGTGGGAACTCCTTAACGGGTGTGGGAAAAGCATTTCAGGTGAAGCTGGTTGAGAGAATCAAGTCAAAGTGCTACTTTGAAGAATCTAAAATCTAAAATCTTTCATGACTTGTTTTAACACTTTATTGGTTACTACATGAATCCGTATGTGTCGTTTCATAGTTTTGATATCTTTACTATTATTCTACAATGTAGAAAATAGAAAAAATAAAGAAAAACCCTCGAATGAGTAGATGTGTCCAAACTTTTGACCTGTACTGTGTGTTTGTATAGATTCAGAGATAACTCTTTACGCTTCAAGGCCTGTTTCATGTTACTTTAAACAAAAATATAAATGCAACATGCAATCATTTCAAAGATTTTACTAAGTTACAGTTCGTACAAAGAAATCAGTCATTTAAAATAAATTAAATAGGCCCTAATCTATGGACTTCAAATGACTGGGAATACAGATCTGCATCTGTTGGCCACAGATACCTTTAAAAAAAGGTAGGGGCCTGGATCAGAAAACCAGTCAGTATCTGGTGTGACCATATAACCAGCTTGACCCGTCTCCTTGACATATAGTTGATCTGGCTGTTGATTGTGGAATGTTGTTCCACTCCTCTTCAATGACTGTGCAAAGTTGATGAGTATTGGCAGGAACTGGAACACACTGTCGCACACGTTGAACCAGATCAATCCAAAACATGCTCAACGGGTGACATGTCTGGTGAATATGCAGGCCATGGAAGAATTGGGACATTTTCAACAGGAATTGTGTACAGATCCTTGTAACATGGGGCCGTGCATTATCATTGTGAAGCATGAGATGATGGCGGCAGATGAATGGCACGACAAATGGGCCTCAGGATCTCGTCACGGTATCTCTCCGCATTCAAGTTGCCATCGATAAAATGCAATTGTGTTCGTTGTCCATAGCTTATGCCTACCCATACCATAACCCCACCACCACCACGGGGCACTCTGTTCACAACGTTGACATCAGGAAACCGGGATTCATCCATGAAGAGCACACTTCTCCAGCATGCCAGTGGCCATGGAAGGTGAGCATTCGGCCACTGAAGTCGGTTACGACGCCGACCTGCAGTCAGGTGAAGACCCTGGTGAGGACTATGAGCACACAGATGAGCTTCCCTGAGACGGTTTCTGACAGTTTATGCAGAAATTATTTTTTTGACGATCCCGCAGATGAAGAAGCCGGATGTGGAGGTCCTGTGCTGGCGTGGTTACACGTGGTCTGTGGTTGTGAGGCTGGTTGGACGTACTGCCAAATTCTCTAAAACGACATTGGAGGCGGTTTATGGTAGAAAAATGAGCACTCACTTATCTGGCAATAGCTCTGGTGGACATTCCTGCAGGCCGCATGCCAGCTGCATGTGGCATTGTGTTATGTGACAAAACTGCACTTTTTTAGAGTTTTTTTTATTGCACCCAGCACAAGGCGCACATGTGTAATGATCATGCTGTTTCATCAGCTTCGTAATATGACCTGTACTGTGTGTTTGTATAGATTCAGAGATAACTCTTTACGCTTCAAGGCCTGTTTCATGTTACTTTAAACAAAAATATAAATGTAACATGCAATAATTTCAAAAGATTTTACAGTTCGTACAAAGAAATCAGTCATTTGAAATAAATTAAATAGGCCCTAATCTATAGACTTCAAATGACTGGGAATATGGATCTGCATCTGTTGGTCACAGATACCTTTAATAAAAGGTAGGGGCCTCGATCCACGCTGTCAGGTGGATGGATTATCTTGGTAAAGGAGAAATGCCGACTAACAGGGATGTAAACATTTGCGAGAAATACTATTTTTGTGCTTATGGAACATTTCTGGTATCTTTTATTTCAGCTCATGAAACATGGGACCAGCACTTTACATGTTGTGTTTATATTTTTGTTCAGTGTAATTACCCATCTTGATGTTAACCAGTTATTTCTTCTGCACAGTGTGTGATGTAAAGCTCTAAGTTCCTTAGGGAAAAGGAAGGTATGGTACTATTTGGAGCTGCCTGAGCATTCAGTATGCTACTGATGATGACTCACTGACACAATCCCACTTGCTGCTCTCTGTACATTAGCTGCCTGCCATCCTGCCTGTCTGCCTGCCTGCTTGCCTGCTGCAGCTGTGGGCTAGCTGGGCTCTTTAACCAACCCGGTTACATGACTGTTGTGAATTTTATCTATCACTGCCTGAGCAGCAAGCCAACCAACCAGCCAGCCACCCACCCAGCCAGCCAGCCAGCCAGCCAGCCAGCCAGCCAGCCAGTCAGCCAGCCAGCCAGCCAGCCAGCCAATATGATATAGAGTGTGTTGGGGAGACTGGGATAGTGTGTTGGGGAGACCGGGAGAGTGTGTCGGGGAGACCGGGAGAGTGTGTCGGGGAGACCGGGAGAGTGTGTCGGGGAGACCGGGAGAGTGTGTCGGGGAGACCAGGAGAGTGTGTCGGGGAGACCAGGAGAGTGTGTTGCAATTTAGTGATGGGGTGGTGTTCACAGGTTGCCAGGCACGTCTGGGACTAGGAGAGAACCAGCTGTAGTCAGCCAGACTCACACTCCCATTGGGCACAAACTGATTGAATCAACATGGTTTCAATGTCATTTATCAATGTATGTGATGTGGAATCTACGTAGAAAATACATTGGATTTGAAAAAACTGTTGTTTTGAGGGTGATATTTAAACCATGGTAACCAAATTTCAACATGGACGAGCCTTGTATAAACCATGTTGAATTTCTACCTTGAAAACCATGTCAGATCTTCAATGTTATATCCACTGGGCAGCACCTCTTGCTGGAGAATTGGTCTCCCATCCAAGGTTTTAACCAAGCCCAGATCTGCTTGGCCATGATATTTGTCACTGACTATTACCAATGTGGTATCATGAGAATGATTGTTGAGAAATCTCCACTTAATGCTTTCGAAGTCATTCCAAAGGGTAAGTTTAACAGAGCAAAGTAAATGTGACCATACTCTCTATCAACCATATATCATTAATGATACTATTTAGCCCTATATAGAATTTGCAAAGTCGTCAACAGCTATTGTTTCAATTCAACCCAGAATTCAACTAAAAATAGTCAATACAATAATAGGCCTAGAGTTTCAATCTCTGGTTAATTTCTAATGCATTGACATTTAGTGATCTTGAATTGTGTTTGATGTCAACGCAAACGAATATTAACATCTGAAGGACGTGTATCTTCTGTGCCACTGACTTAGTCTGGCTTTAATTCCAGTTTGTTAACAAATTAATAATTGTTGAATGTTGGATTCGCTGTTGGATTCGCGTCTCCATCTCAAACAAAAATTGAAGTAAAAAAACATGACTAAATCAAATCAAACTTTATTTAAAGTGCATTTTAAGGCTGTTTTGATTTGGTCCTATTCTTTAAGCCTTTACACTCGTGGGAATTGGCCTATATTGATAGGGCTAAACTGAAATGTTCTTCCCGAAGAAAAATTGAAAGCATATGATTAACCATGGTAGCAATTCAAAGGTTATGGGAAAATTATTAGTATTGGACTGAAAATTGAAAATTTGGGGAAGATGGAAGATAAAACAAAAATGACAAGGGTTTGAGTGAGAGGTCTAACTGTTGTTTCAAAGTGGCCACAAACCTCTCCAACGTTGCCAATCCACCTCTCCAACGTTGCCAACCCACCTCTCCAAAGTGCCCACCCACCTCTCCCACCTCTCCAACGTTGCCACACACCTCGAAAGTTGCCACACACCTCTCCAAAGTGGCCACACACCTCTCCAACGTTGCCCACCCACCTCTCCAACGTTGCCACACACCTCTCCAAAGTGCACACCCACCTCTCCAAAGTGCCCACCCACCTCTCCAAAGTGCCCACCCACCTCTCCAAAGTGCCCACACACCTCTCCAAAGTGCCCACCCACCTCTCCAAAGTGCCCACACACCTCTCCAAAGTGGCCACACACCTCTCCAAAGTGCCCACCCACCTCTCCAAAGTGCCCACCCACCTCTCCAACGTTCCCACACACCCTTCCAACGTTCCCACCCACCTCTCCAAAGTGCCCACACACCTCTCCAAAGTGCCCACACACCTCTCCAAAGTGGCCACACACCTCTCCAAAGTGCCCACACACCTCTCCAAAGTGGCCACACACTTCTCCAAAGTGGCCACACACCTCTCCAAAGTGCCCACACACCTCTCCAAAGTGCCCACCCACCTCTCCCAAGTGTGCACAGATATTAAGTAAGTTCAATGAACTTTTCTTTGATTCAAAGAAGAATCTTCAACTATACTTAGTGTCGCGTGTG